>NC_137891.1:166096250-166696250 GCF_963455335.1 Martes martes | reverse complement strand
ACCTGCGGTCATTCACACCTGGCTGTGAACCACCCGACAGAGAAGCAGATAGCTTTCCTTCCAATCTGGGGACAGCAGGCTTGGTGGCAGGGGTGGGAGGGGAGAGTGATTATTCTGGATCACAGGCACGAGGGCACACAGGGCCGGAGTCCAGCAATTTTCCAGATGAGGGAAAGGGTGCATTTTAGAACCAAGGCAAGAGTGGATGCCACATATTTGGAAGGCAGGACCTTCTAAAACACGCGCAGAAGGAGCTCTTAGTCGTAGGGAAATGACACGCCCCTTCCCACCCTGGGGGTGTCCCCTGCACACTAGAAGGCAGGAGGCACCAATGCCCCATGTTTTAGCTTTTTCACTTCTGCTAAGGAGCGAGCTGTCAGACACGGCAGAAATCCTTACCTCAAGGACACACTGCAGGCTATGGCCGTCACCATCCTGCTCCTCAGACGACCTTCCTGGGCGCTGCCAGCAAGAGCAGCCCACTGTGACCCACCTCTCTCAGGAGGGGAAGAGCTGGCAGTGACAGGAGGGGCCCTCAGGGCACCGGGCTGAGCAGGCACAGGGGAGGGAGGCTCGGGGTCCCCGCCTGGGTCCCTGCAGGGAGAGCCGGCCAGCAGAAGGAAAGCCAGGCTGAGCCAGGCAGCCGCAGACCTGCTCGCCGTGTCACAGCAAAATGACCTTGTTGAGTCTGGGTTAAGAGGCTTGCAGGGCAGTCGTGCTCCTCGGCTCTCAAGCATCTGGGCCGAGAGACTCTGGGGAGGGCTTCTGGGAGGGGGCGCTGCTCCTCCTCCCCAGCAACCATTATCATACAGCTGACTTCCCTGCCGGCTCTGAGGACACAGGCCAAGAGAGCGGCCCTTCTGACTCACCCACAGGCCCCGGCTACAGTGTACATAAGCTGAATTGTAAACAGCTGAATGTTCTCCAAGCTGCCACCCCCAGCTATGAAGGAAGGACTCAATGGAGCGAACAGCCACCCTCCCCCCACGCAGGTCCAGACAACGGGAGCACTGGGGGATTTCCAAACAGCTGCAGGAACTGCTGCCCAGCCCGCAGAGGGACGCCCTCAACAGACAGGGTCCTTGCACAACAGGACCAAGCGCAGTAGCAGCACCTGCGGGACCAAGGGGTGACTGCCCACGGGGACAGGTCGAGGCACCAGGGAACAGCGGCTAACTCTGACTACTGGGAGTCAGGGAGGGGTTCCAGACTTCTACTTGGATGGAGCCAGGCCCGTGGGATCCGCTGCTGAGGTCGGGGGGCTCCCAGATATTCTCCTACCATAGTTCTCTAGCAGGTGCTGGGACTTCAAAAGACAACGCGTCTGGGAACTCACAGGAAACGCCCTACACCTGAGACCTCGAGATCACAGAAGATGGAAGTCAGAGCGGCAGAGTGGAAGGAGTGCTGGCTCTGGGTCGGGGCCAGTGCCTCTGGGTTCATATTCTGCGTTCTGGTTCCACCTTTGATTTATCTGTGCTCTGAGCCTTAGTCTCCCCATCTGTAAAAATGAGGATCATACTGCCTATGCCGCAAGGTTATAGTGAATATTAGAATTTTTATATGGAAGATGCCCAGCACTGATCTCATTTAGAAGCTGTGCAACGTGGCCGTTAGGACTCTGGGACCAGAAAGCCCTAAGGCTTAAATCCCAGTTTGTAATCGTGGATAAATTACCTGAGGCCCAAGTTTCCTTAGCTGTAAAACAGGTACTTAGACCTGTCTCACTTGGCCACAGTAAGGATTAAGTAAGATAATGTAGGAACGGCACAGCGGAACAGGCTGGACTTGGCCCTAGGAGGGCTAACATCGCCGAAACCTGAAATATTAGGAAGCCTGCCTCAATCTCTCAGTCTCGCTCTCACAGAGCCTGGGTTCTTGTGGCTCAAGGGCAGAGCAATCCTTCCATCTGCCCAAACTCAGGTACCAAGTCTGCTCCTCAGACACCCTGGTCTACTCAGGGTATCCTGTTCTTGTCCTCTCAAGGTCAGGCTTCAGGAAGAAATGCTCCTTCCACTTTGACCATGGCAGCAGCAACATAGGAGAAATGCACCTGCCTTCAGGGCACACCGAATGTCCCAATTCACCTTCAACACTCATTAATCAAAATGATGAGGCAACCACCACACTCCCTTTCTAGACAGTTCTTTCGTCAAGAGTCTCAGGGTACCACACAGTGCAGAACCCCAGCAGCCAGACAAGGTGACGTGGAGCAACTTAAGAACCACTTTACCTGCAGAGCAGTACATTCATGGAACCTGCACAGCCAGGAGGAGGTAGTGCAGCCCATGAAAAGGATAGTTTAAAAGGCTGAAGATAAAATCATGGAAGATGGGTTTCTAACAGTTAAGAAAGTTAAGGAAAAAAAAAAAAGACAACTAGAAATGTTCAGTAAATTCCGTAATTATTTTCAGGTTGATGATAAGGAAAGGCCATTACAATAGGGTTGCCTGATAGGCTGCCTAGTTTTTTATCAACTGCAAGAGCACTGGTATTCTCAGATAAATGGGAGGAGAAGGGGAAAGGGAAGGGGAGGGAGACAGAGAAAGTGGGGGAAAAGCTAAGCCTCAGCTGTCTCACCCATATAATGGGACAGATGATACCTTTCTGGCAAACCAATCCTCCCGACCATTTCTGCTTCCAGCAAACATTACCTTCCTCCTTCCTAAAACCGTTGTCTAAGTCTGCAATGATTCTGCTACCAATCTGCTGATAGAACAGATTAATACTGACTACTGGAGGCCTGAAAACACAAACTTCACTGATTTTTGTAGAAACAGTATGTGACTGGCATTAAAATTGTTTCAATTTAAAGTGTCCTTTGCTTTGATTGTTTAGATGTGTCTTACCATATAGATGGCATAAATACAGATTAAGATAGATTTGGACTGTATGGATTTAGGCCCCATATGGATGGTTGCAAATGTGCTGAAGACATCAGTAACTAGAGATAATTAAACGCTATTTGAGATATAACACCATACAAGCAAAGCCTTAACAATAACCCCCAGTGGTCAAGAGCTCTCACTTTCTTGCCAATGGTCTCAAGCCTGGTCCTCCTAACCTACTGGAGAAGAGCTGCCTATGACATGGCATCTGACAGGCATTTCCTTTTAAGAGATAAATTTCACTGCTGAGAAGAAAATCATCCAGGAACCAGATATTTGCTTTAAAGGCAGCCTTAAGGGGCGACTGGGTGGCCCAGTGGGTTAATGCTTCTGCCTTTGGCTCAGGTCATGATCCCAGGGTCCTGGGATGGAGCCCTGCATTGGGCTCTCTGCTCAGCGGGGAGCCTGCTTCCTCCTCTCTCTGCCTGCCTCTCTGCCTACTTGTGATCTCTGTCAAATAAATAAATAAAATCTTAAAAAAATAAATAAATAAAGGCAGCTTTAATAGCAACCCGGGACTGTCTTCAGCATCTGGATTTATCTCAAAACTGGAAATGCTGGTTTAATAATCCTTTCTTTGATGAGTCGAAAGAATGTGCTCTTCTTTTGGACTTATCTAAACTAAAAAAAAAAATTTGGAAATTGAAAGAAAAGGAAAGCACATCCTTTTTCACTAACTATAAATAATCTGGAAGGGGAAGGAAAAAAAAACCCTATTAAGTTTATCATGCTGGCTGAGATGGGTCTTACGATGAATCACGCAACAACAATTTACCAAATTATGTGCTATGTTTCTTACTACACTTTCTTTCTCCAAAAACTAACATTCTTAACTGTATAACACTAGATTAACTATAAAACAGGCCATTTCTTGACTATGTCAATCACATTCTACTTTGTTATTGACAGGAAAAAGTTCTGAATCTGTAAGATTTTTGTCTTGGTTAAACAAATGGCTGATTATTTCCCTAACAATTCCCCAAGTGTCATAAAGTTGAACTAGGGGTGCCCTCCCTCTGGGTTTCTCGAATCAGTGGTCTGAGGCAGCTGGTAATTCAAACTGAAATTCTGAAATAAGTTAATGCTCAAAATGAAACCTACATCTATCTGAGATTAAGTACTCTTAAACAGGCACACTTCTTTTTTAAGAGAAAACATACTCAGAATCGATCTTTAAGTGGTGACTGACATTATAGTTTAAACCACACCATAAAAACGTTTAAAATACAAATCTACATATGTTCATACATCTACCTTGAGGGGTAGGCCAGCTTTGCTTTCCACCAAACAAGGTGCCAAGTCACTGCAGGGAGTGTCATTCCTGTTACTGGTACAAAGGCCTCCTGGGGGCAGATTGCATAAGGCAGCCAGTCCTCACCCTGCTTTTCCAGGGAGGGGGTGTATGTGTGGAAAACACAATAGCATCTCTCTACAACCACTTTGGTGAGATTCCTCCCGACCACACAAAGTCATCATCTTCATCTTCTAGTTGCAAAACGGCACAAAACAAGGGGGATAAATGAGAAAATATCACTTATGAAGGCTCCTTATTCTCATTACCCTACTCTCCTCTCTAGTAGATGTATCTTTTCAGAAGAGAATCCTTTTGAGGATGGGACCAAATCTACCTGGAGATTACATGACACTAAACAGCAGGGAGAACTTTACTATAAACTTGGAATAACACAAGAAGGGGGGGGGGCTTGGGAAATATCATACTAATGTGGAACAGTATTACCAGAACTGGAACCATCATCCCGGTCCCTAGTTTTTGTAATTTAAATTTTATTTTGGCTTACTGATCCACCCTAGCTGAAAGTGAAGGACTGTGATAGGAAGTGGCTGAACTTTATTCTGCAAATGGTTACCAAATGCCTCACATGAGGTCCGCAGCCCAAAGGAGGACAGAGACTTAGAGGAAGAATTTAAGACTCTAAATTATCCTCTTTACACATTCATAACAGGAAAAAAAAAAAAAAGACAAAAAGACATAGACTCACAGGTGGAAGTTCTTAATTCTGAGACAGTCATCATTTCTCTTTCTCTTAACCAAAAAAAAAAAAAAAAAAACAAACCTAGGGAGGGGACAGCCTGTGTAAGAGTGAGAAAGAAAACTTCAATTTTGTAAGATTATCTATACACTTATTCCTCTTCTCTTAGTTTATTCTCTTCCCCTTGGAAAGATCAGAATTAAAGGATCCAAAGTATCTGAGACAGGAAATGAGTAAGGCAGGAAAAAGGATGTGGTCTGAAAAAGAGTGGATTCTGGGGCTGAGCCAGAGCAAGTTAACAGGCACAGGGTCACAGATGGGGGAGGGGGTCTGGTGGCAGGAAGAGAAGTCTCAGGATCAATCAGCTTAGACTAGTAAGTCAGTGACAGAGGAGACAGGTCTGGAGAAGCATAACAACACCTTCCTAAAAGCTTATCCTCCACTGAAATGGAGAGAGACAATGGCTGACGAGTCCTACAGCTAAGAGAATCAGTATTGGGACAGAAAGAAGAAGAGCCAGTTTCTGCCTTACTTTGAGGGAAGTGGAAGTAATATACATTGAGTATGTCTGACAAAGGTAAATTAGAAATTAAGTCAGGACGTGGAAGAGAGGTGGAAAAGTCTGGGAGGTGAGAACATGATGGAACACCAATACTCCTTAAGCATCTATGTGCCGCATCTCAGTAAAACAACAGCTTTAAACACAAACAAGGAGGGGCACCTGGGTGGCTCAGTTGGTTAGGCGGCTGCCTTCAGCTCAGGTCATGATCTCAGGGTCCTCAGATCGAGCCCCGCATTGGGCTCTCTGCTCGGCAGGGAGCCTGCTTCCCCCCCCTCTCTGTCTGCCTCTCTGCCTACTTGTGATCTCTGTCTGTCAAATAAAAAAAACAGAAAACAAAAAACAAACAAACAAGGAGTGATAACAGGAGAGACTGCTCAAGCGAACACAGTTGGGTAACAGAAACCAACCAAGAACAACAGAAATGTACACCAAGAAACTACCTACTTTTTCAAGATCAAGGCTGGAGAAAAAAGGGCATCTATTCTTCCAGTGCGTACAGACAAGTCGGGAAACAGATCCTGGGTGGGCAGGGCACACGTGATGATGCAGAGCGCCTGGAAAGGGCAGGTGCCAAGAGAGCACCATTACCCATCTGCTGGACCCTCTGTAAAACAAGCCAGCCCCTGTGAATGAGCCAAACCAGAAACTCTGGTTCCTGCCCTGCAGGGACTGGAATTCAGGTACAGAAATAGTGGGAAACACAGTTTATCAGCTGACTCAAAAGTGTGGGTACTTCCAAATACAGATCTCCAGATGTTGGGGGCTATGTGGGAAAAGCACTTTTATAGTCTCCACAATGCCTAGCACAGTGCTTTATATGAAGCAGGAGCCTAATAAAAGTGTGTTGATGCCAAAGTGTGTGAGACCAAAACTACTTCGCTGTGCAGGTACCTTAAGATTTCCAAACAGAATCTCCTGTCCTATAACCAACATGGTAAGTTACTTTCTTCCTATTTTACAAGCGAAATGATACGAAGCCCTACCTCCCTGCGACCTAAACCTAAGCCCTAATCATCAGACACTGCCACAGGTCTGCTGCCCTACACTAGAATAAATGATGGGGAAGGCAGGAGCGGGGGAGAAATACACGAGCAAGAAGGCATTTCCTTGCTTCATTAGCCTGTAATTTTCAGACTCACCTAGAAATCCTGGCAGTTCCAACATTTGGATTGACTCAGGAGGGGAAGAAAAATCCCAGGTGAATGATAATTGGATTACCCAGTTATGCCCCAGAGCCAAATGGCTGGAAAAGGCCAGGACAGCAGGGTCTGATACACTTGAAGTGACATTATTTTCTAAACCAAAAATCAAGACACTTGGGCAGACAGACAATGGGATGGAATATTTCAAATTGGGGCTGTCCTAGAAAAATCGGGGACATATGGTGGATTTAGGTCGGTTGCTTATTTCACAACAAGGGATCCTCTGGGCCCAATATGCTAATGGAGGGGATTAGAGCCCCAGGATGGGAGATGTCTGAGGGGAAAGCTGTCACTGATCTGTAAACCAGGGAAAAAAAAATAGAAGAGATTCTGTCTGTAGACCGCACTAGAGGAAGGGGAACATTCTGGGTATGGAGTAGGGAGGAAAGGAAAGTTGATCAGAACTGAAAGTGTGTCAGTGAAATCTGTTTAGGTATCGTAGGCAGGGGTGGGGAAAGGACAGAGAGGGTTGGGATGGTGGGGGTATGGCTGGTACAGACTGGTGGTATCCAGGCATACAGGAGAAGTCAGGCGCCAGGAGTTCAGACTGTGGCTTCACCATTAGTTTGCAACCTGACCTTGGGCCAATTATTTCCATCTCTGCGGACTTCAATTTAAACAGAGAAATCTCACAAATCCCGATTTTTATGTAAAGAGTCCGCATTTCAGCATACCTTCATTTGGCATGGGAAAGAGAGAAAATGCTCTTCTAAAAATGGAAGACAGGACAGACACAGAACAGCTTGTCCTTTCCATCCAATTAAAAACCTCGTGAGACTGAACTAGATTAAAAACAAAACTCTCCAGCGAAGCCGCAGGCCCTCCAAGCTAGGTAGTCCCCTACCAACAGAGCGCAGCGGATGCCAGCAGCCCTGCCCCTAAACGGCCCGTCCATCCCAGGGTAAACCGCCGTCCCGGGAGGACGGGGGAGAGGTGGGGGTGGGGTTGCGGGGACGGGGGCAAGGGCGCGGACACACACGGAAGCGTCTGGCACGCCGAGGTTGACACAGCGGCTTCCGGGGGAGTGCGGGGCAGACAGGGTTCCCGACGAGGGGGGAGGCGCAGACACCTCCCAGGCGCCGAGAGGCCGAGAGTCGCGGGCTGGCACGGCCTGGCAGCCGAGCAGGCCGGGGCCGGGAGTGGCACCGGAGGGCGGTGCCCGGCTTCGCGTGCGACAAGCGCCGGCCGCGGGCCCCCTCCTGGCGAGAACCCCTCCCCCGCCACGGGCACTGACCTGTCCAGGGCCCGGCTGGGCCTGGCCGGGCGGGGCCTACGCAGCCCCTCGGCCGGGCGCCGCCTCGCGCGGGGTCCCGGGCCCGGGCGGGCCGCCTCCTCTCCGCCGGGAGCCTCCGAGCCGGGGCCCGGGGCTGCCGCGGCGCATCCGACCGCACCGGCCTGGCCGGCGTCAACAAAGGGCGGCGGGGGCGCGAGGCCGGGGCGGGGGCGCGGGCGGCGGCCGGATTGCGCGCGCGCGGCGGGCGCTCGAGGGCTGCAGCCGCCGCGGAGACAATGCGGCGCGTCCCGGCAGGGCTCCCGCGGCCGCCTCCGCCGGGGGCGGGGCGCGGCGCGGGGCGGGGCCTGGCCGCGCGGGGCGGGGCCTCCGGGAGGCGGGGCGCCGGCGCGGAAGCTGGGTCGCGGGCTTCCTTTGTGCGGCCGCGCCGGCTCCGCCCCGCGCCCTCCGGAAGGCGCCCCGAATGGGGCGGCGGGTTAGGGACGTAAGTTTAGGGAGGCCGGCGCCGCGCGGCGAGGCCGTCTGCCCGCCGCCCGTCAGAAGTCCCCAGTGGCGTGGCGGACTGTTGACTCCCGCCCGGCCAATTCGGAGGCAATAATAATAACGACTAGCGGTAATCGAGTGCTAATCGAGTATGTGTCAAGCCCTCCGCGCACGCATTCCCACTTAGGCTTCACAATAACCCTACAAGTAGTCATTATTCTCCCCACTGGGAACTGAGGATCAGAGAAGTTAAGTAATGACCAAAGTGACCCAGTTACACCTCCATAAACCGGGATAATGCCTACTCTTTAGGCTTACTGTGAAGGTTAACTGAGGACATTTACACAAATTGCCTGCAGTGCCTGGCACACAGTTGGAGCCCAATAAATGCTACTTCTCTTCCTAAACCACACTGATTTAAACTGAATTGTCATGGCGAAGCACATTCACTCACTAGATATGCTAGGAGCTGTGGGAGATACAAGAGATGTACAAGGTGACTCACGCGTCTCACCGCCCCACCCCCAGCTATACCAGGAATAGACGGCATGGACTTCTCCCTTCAAGCGTGACGTCTCTTTTTTTTCCAAATATTTTCCCATTTTCTTGCCTTTTTAAGCATTCGTATTCTCCCCCCCCCCGCCCCCACCCTTCCGCTTTTCCCCTTCTGGTCTCATCCCTCTTTCTTTGTTTCCGCGTCTTCCGTTTATTTTATACGCCCATTGTTTACTTCCCTCCCTCTTTTCCCTATTCCTCTTCCCTCCCCTCTACTATCTTTCGAATTTTCGAAATTTTCGAAGTCTTCGTTCGTTAACATTCCCATTTCCTTTGGGAAACATGGCATTTCTTATACTTACAAACAAAGATAACATGGGATAGAACACTCAACTTCTCTATTTCCCAAACAGGCCCACACTTTCCTGCCTCCCTACCTTTACTTCTTTTAGTCCCTCCTAGATTGCCTTTTCCCCAACTCTGCATGTCTAGGTCCTACTTATCCTTCACGTTAGAGTCTCGGGAACAGTGGTTGCCAAACTTTTTCTGTAAGGAACCAGAGAGCAAATATTTTAGACTTTGCAGCAGAAAGTATATCCAGGCCTTGACACTTAATATTCAGCTCTGCTATGGTAGCTAGACAGCAGTCACAGGCAATACACACATGAATAAGTGCGGCTGTGTTCCAGTAAAACTTCATTTATCGACACTGAAACTTAGATTCCACATAATTTTCACATATCATGAAGTATTCTTTTGATTCTTAAAAGAATTTTTTAATGTAAAAACCATTATTTAAGAGTTTTCAAAAACTGGCGATGGGATGGATTTGGCCCTTGGGATGTAGTTTACCAGCCCCTGCTCTCGACAACGCCACTTCCTCTCGGCAATCTATCCTGAAAATCTCTACTTGGTGCTAACTCTTCCCTCTTAGCTTTTAAAGCACTTACCTATAGTCCTTCTATGGCATTTATCACATTTTGGTTTTTATTGTGTTTGCTTCCTGTGCATTTCTTGTCTTTCCCAGCAGACCTTAAGCTCCTAGAAGGTAGGGCATGGACCTTATTTCTCTATGTCTATTACCTCCCAGCCCACAGTGCTTTGCACGGAGCAGGCATTTGAACATGGACAGAATGGATAATATTTAAGTCTTGGGTGGCTCACAGTTGTTTCCACTGTGCAAAGCTTACTTCTCTCATGAGATAGTACCTCAGGAACAGGATGCTTGTTGTAAGTATAGATTGCAGAAAGAGATTTTTGAGAGCTTTAGAGAGAAGACAGAGAAAGGCGAGTGTCAGTTCAGTAGGAGTCACTGGATAACAAGTACTTGAACAAGGAATGTGTATTACCACCAACCTGCAAACAAAGCATGTGTCCTCAGTAGGGTCCTATTCAACATTTCTATCAGCACATTGGTTAAAGACAAAGAGAACACGCTATATGATTTACAGATGGCAAAGTCAAGCAGAGGAGCTAATAGAAAGAATCACGAAATCCAGATCAAAATCATTTCTGTCCCCTCACTGATTCTCTCTGTGTCTCTGTTCTCCTATCTTTAAAACAGGGATGATAAAAGCCCTTCCTACCTCATAGGATCACTGTCAGGACTAAATGAGGAAATACACATAAAGCCTCCGCAGAGAGGGCTTAGTAAATATCAGCTATTAACTATGTTCTTGCTGGGCAGGAACTACAGGCTGAATTCACAAGATAACATTTAATAGACATAATTAACTATATTTTGGCTCAAGATACAAATTGTACAAATTTGAGACTGTGGAGACCTGGAATGATAGCAGTCTGTGTAAAAAGAAACCTTAAGAACAAAATAAAAAATAAACCCCAAACCCAGCCCTCTGGGATTCAGGTGACACAGTGCATTCCCCTGGGTGGGAGGAGCTACTGCGCGCTGACGCAGGAAGGTGAGGGAGTTATGCTTCCAGCCAGTCAGGACTCTGCCCTTTCATAGCAGTGTGACCTGGGCCCTCTACAGGTTTTTATTTCCTCCTCCGAATCATGGGGACAATAATATTTATCTCTCAGGGTTATCATGAGTGAGGGGAGGAAAACTTAGAACAGTACTTGGCACCTAGTGGATGTGCAAACAAATCTCAGTTCCTCCTTACCATACCATGCAGATCTGTGAAACAGTCCTGACCCTTGAAGTGCGTGGAAAGCTAGGACCAGGTGCCAACCAATGGTGGCTAGTGGCTTCTTCTATTTGGAATTACTGTGCTTTATTCGGGGGCTCACGCTTTGGGAGAATTAATGCAAAGGTGGAATGTGGCTAAACAAGAATGACCAGATGGTGGTGGGAATGGGAGGTCTTAACATGGGACGGGCTGGAAAAAAAAAAAAAAAGGTCTCAGATATGCAGTCTGGAGATTATCCCTTTTTTGATGGGAAGGAGAGGAAAGAGACACGGTAACTGTCTACAAACACTGCAGGAGATGGACCCTATTACAATTCACAAGACATTCATGGCCAGTGGTGGAAGTTCCAGGAGATCTGGTTTTGGCTTAATTTGAAGAGCAACTTTCTGACAATTAGAGAAACTCCACAATGGAATGGGCTGCTTTTCAAACTGGTGAACCCCTTATTATTGTAAGTGTGCCAAGAGAATGGATGGCCTCCTTCCTGTCTTTTAATTTTCCCGATGTTCTTTCTCCACATTCTTTTGCTTTCCTTTCCCTTGATCCCATCTCTATTCCTTACAGGACACTGATAGCCCTTTCCTCTACTTTGTCTCCAAGTGCTTTTCTTCTCATTTCTCCTTCTTGAGTTTCCAAACACTTTGTCTCTTGCCTCTCCCCACACTGACTCCCAGCACACATGAAGTCCGATGACTGGAACTGCCTCCCTGAGTTGTAGGTGGTCTTTGAATGTCAGAGAATGTCAGAATGTCACAGATCTGGGCCAAGATTGCACACTAGCAGAGAGGGGACCCAGAGGTCATGCTGTGACTTTCCCATCAGGGTAGAGGGATCCAGCAGAGTGTCCTGAAGCCCAGGCATGGAGAAGGCCATTTGTCACTGGGCACTCACAGAGAGATGGGATCCCGGAGCTGAGCAGTTCTTTCAAAGAGGCTTTCCATGAGCTGAACTCATTCTGAATCCCCTTCTGGCTCCCCCTAGGCATTTGCCATATCTTTATTCTATGGTAGCCGTTTGTCATATTTCCAATTTCAAAATCTCCTTCTCAGAGCAAGTGAAGCAGAGAACTGAGACAACTGGAAACCTGCCTGAACTTTCAACTTGCCATATGGATATGCAGATACACCTGACAGCAAAGACATGTAGGCCTCAGAGTCTGGATCTAGAACCTTCGACTCACCTTTGCTGTCTGTCTCCTTTTATATCTTCTGAGTCCCCTTTCTTACCTTTTGGTTCGTCTTCCCATCTCCCCCCACCCCCTCTGTTTCCACCCACCCAGCTTCCTTGTTGCCTTGCGGGCTGGCAGTGGTTTACCCGCCCAGGCTAGATGCCCAAGTGAAATGTGCCAGGGGATGGCCAGGAAGGCCAACTCCTCCCCTCCCTCGAGGGCCCCACTGCACTTCATACCGTGAGCTGGGGACTGCTGGATGTTAGGGCTCTTGGGGACGGGCAGGCCTCCAGGCATGGCAGTGACGATGGCCTGTTGATGGGGCGATGGGCCAGACTGAGTCTCGGGCACACTCTTCTCCCCGGGTACTGCTTCCTTCCAGTCATCCGTGGCACACTGCTGGGGCTGTGAAGGGACACGACAGAGATCATCTGATCACACATGGCCTCTACATCCTCAGAGACTTTCCCTGTTTCCAAGGAGTTTGGAGAGTGGGCAAGGATGTTAAGGTTCAACCAGCCCCCAATTAGGGAGGGGTCCCGGGCTTTCTTGGACCACCCAGAGGGGACTTTGAGAAAAACACATGCATGCGGGCGCTGTGGCATTGCCTGAGATGCGTCCTCCCGCCTGTTCCCGGGATGTTGGCACTGGCTCACTCACCACTGGTGAGGCAGGCTGCAGTTGTAAGATGACAGCTGAAGCGTGCTGGAACCTGCGTTGAGGGGTGTGGGCCAGGCCCTCAGGGTATCCGTTGTGAGGCCCAGCGTCTGGCGTGGGAGGGTGACACTGCTGGGTGCCGCCAGCCTTGTGCAGATTGGTCGTGGGGCACTGGAGAGGCAGGGCGGGGGTAACTGGGCCTAGTGGCCGGGCGTGGGCTTCAGGGCTGGGCTGCAGGGTCAGGCTGGGAGGGACAGAGGCAAGCTGGGGGTGGGACTGGGCTTGGAGTGCTGGCCGGGACTGCTGTGGCGGTGGCGGTGCTGGCTGCTGGGGCTGCGGCTGGAGCACAAACTGGGGCTGCAGGTGCTTTGAGGGCGGCTGCGAGAGGAGCTGGTGCGGTTGCAGCTGAGCATAAGCTGAAGGGGGGACAGACCAGGTCAGGGGGCACAGCTCGACCTCATCTTCTGCCAAGGCCCCCACTCTGCCCCTCCCACCTCCACAACACAACAGCTTCCCAGACTCAGGGTCTCAGCCTTTGATCTCTTTCAGCTTTCACTTTAACTTTCTCTGTTTCCTTGCCTTCCTCCTGTGCTGAAGTCTTGTTCCCTCAGGCAGCCTGTCAGAGCCCAGTGCAAAGCTCACCTCTTCTGGGAAGCCTTCTTGGACCAGGCCAGCTGATCGGAGGAGCCCTGGATTCAACAGTGTGCCATGTTCTCTGTCCCCTCCTCGCCCTTCCCTTGCTCTTCTCTGAGCCTGCAATTGCTGTGGCCTTCCATTGCCGAACCCAACCCTAGCTCTGCTCAGGCTGGGCCTCCTCCAGGAAGAGAGGCTTGCGCTTGGGGTCCTGGACTCTGTTACATACACAGGGGCCTTGGGCTAGCTGCTCAACCTCTCTAGGCCTCCACTTCTTCTTCCGAAAGTCAGAAATAAAAACAGTTCCCGCCCAGAAAGTTGTTGTAGGGATGAAATGAGAAAACTTTGTGAATGAGAAAAAAAAAAAAAAAAAGATGCAATGTGCATAGCACGGTGCCTGGCAGACAGTCATGCTCGATCACTTCTAGCTATAATTAAAGTGATGATTTCAATGTTGGTTTAGGTTCTCAAAGTATGCTGGACTTAGGTCTACTAAGTCTAATTGTTTCTTAGCTGCCTTCCCTTCAAGATCATGAACCTGTTGTTGTCAGAAACTATCCTGGATCTCTTTTTCCAGAATCTGGCCTAACCCCTGACGTCAGATGGGGGGGTGCTAAAGAAATAAACTTCTTGTCCTGAACTGGAATTAATTTGTTGCTATGTGCCACTAGCCTTTTCTTCTCCCATTTTAACCAGACTTTTGATGGGGATTCTTACACTTTTTAAGTAATCCAGTGTCTAGCTCATTTCTTATATATAATAGGGATTCAGAGAATCAGCTCAGAGACTGAGTGTCCTCACTCCTCACCCTGCTTAGTAGCCTCCAGGCCAGCGTAGCCTGAGGGCAGCTCTTCCGAATCTGTCTTGCCTGACAGAGGCCCTCCACCAAGATTCCCCCAGCTGGGGAGCCACTGCCAGAGACATTGCACCTTGCAAATGCAGAGAGGGTCACAGCAGGAAGCACACAAATGGATTTTTACAACCAAAGCCGCCCAGCCAATAAGGATAAAGGCATATTTTGGATTCTGAGTGAACATTTTAAAAGAATCCTGTGATCCTGACAGGTGGGAAGCAAGCAGATTTCAAACTGAATTGGGGACAGGGGCTTCTTTCTTAAATTTTGTCTGTTGACACATAACGTTTCCAACAATCTCATCACAGCCCAATACAGAGTTTCAAGCAGAAGGCCCATCCGAGTGGAAAGGAAAGGAAAGAAGAGGTGTGAAGGGGAAACAACGTGGCCCCTGGTGACTGACCGCTGTAGGAAGAGACAGGGCACAGGGGTTTTAGAGAAATGCGCCGGGTTTGAGGTGATTGGTGGAACATAAAAATGGAAATGGCCAGTAGGCATTTGGTGATTATAAATTGCCCCTGCCTCCAACGGAAGCCTTGCCTCCCAGTTCCACATTAAGGAGCTCAGAACCTAAGTAGGCAAAGACTGTTAATCAGGCAAAATAGATAATCAGGACTTTCTGAGATGACAGTTGATACGGCGTCCGGGAGGTCCCGCAGATGCCACACAGTGCCCCATTAAGCTTGAGCGGCCACGAAGACCTGCAGGAGGATGGGCGCCATCCCTGAGAACTCAGGCAAACCTTTCTGCCTCTCAGTACAGAGTCACAAAGTCCTGCCCCGGAAACAGTCGCTGCAGGGGCTGCCCATCTGAGGCAAGCATGGGTGCGGGTGTGGGGCAGGGAGCTGAGAGTCCGAGGCATGTCCTGCCACTCCTGGGCTGTGTGGGACCCACAGAGGCAGGTCCTGCTCTTCTCAGGGATTCAGAGTTTTCTCTGAAGCAGGAGGTTTGGGTGAGGTGAGCACAGGAGTCTCTCCCAGCTCTAATCTGATGGGGGTGGCTATCATAGAAAGGTAATTTAAAATTCAGGATGTATAAAGTGGTGAAAAGAAGGTTAGAGAGGAAAAGGGTTCTAAATGTCCAGTGCACAGAGTACAGTTAGGAACAATACACGTTTGGTTGCCAAGATTGGGAAAGCAACCGCTGGCCTGCTCTCCCAGGGCATCCCCGTCTATCCCACTAGCCCACTCTCTCCCCTCTGTGCTGCTCATGGAAAACCAGAGGCATTGTTTCAGAACTGATGATGCTAGTGTATGCCATGCTGGAAACAAAGCTCCTGAAGCCTTAGGTAAGTTCATAGATCAAAGACTCAAGGTATTTGGGGGTGGGGGGGAGTATACATCTGTAACCTTTTGAGGTTAATAAAAAGCGAAGACCACGATTTAACTCTGGCATTATCCTGGGTCAAAAGTTCTTTTATTTAAAATATTGCAATAACTTTCTAATTGGTCTTTTCTGATTCTAGTTTCTTCTCCCTATAATCCATCTTATAGACTGCAAATTAATCTTTCTTTTGCAAGTTAATCTTCCCAGCGCACTGATCTGACCCCTGATTACAAGCCATCAGGGATCCTCCTCTGTCTGCAGTCTAAAGCCCCTGGCATTCAAGATCTCTTTACAACCTTTTAATTTTTATAATTTCTTTGATCCGAGCAATCTCCGCTCACTGTCCCCTGTACAGAGTTTATGCCTTGTCTCATCCTGCCCTGAGTGCCACACAAATCAAATCCTTTCTCTGCCCTTAGGGCCAAGGACACTCTTCCCCCTGAGCTACACCAAGGTCTCTCTGCTTTGCGCGGCCCTCAGAGATGCAGCGTGTCCTGTGGTCAAGTGTAAGCTCCAGAGTCAAAGTGCTTCGTACTTAGCTCTGCCACTTACCAGCAGTGTGATGCTGGGCAATATATGACCTCTCTGTACTTCTGTCATCATCTTTAAAAGGGGTAAAGATGATACCTATTTCATGCTATTTCAGTAAAAGACTTATCTCCTTTAGGAGGCAAAATTTATGGGATTCATTTATTTCATCCAAAGAACCTTGAATTTAGTGGATCCTCAGTCAGTATTGGGGAATGAATGAATGAATGACAACATGGTGGGACTCCAGCTTGTTTGTCCCACAAAACCTTTGCTCTTTAGAGCCAGAATGAAGATGAGAAGGATATAAGCCCACAGGTCATTTTGGATTAACCAGCATTCTGGTTTATGGAAGGCCCTCCTCCTGTTCACCCCCTCCCGTTCACTACCTTCCTGCACTCACTTTCAACCCACCCCAACCGCTCTACTCGCTGTGCATAAAACATCATATCCCATTGTGCCTGTCTGGCTTTGATTTCGGTGCTTCCATTTTCTGGAATGCCCTCCTTCTGCTTCAGTGATCCGAGGCTTAAGCTTCTTTGGCTCAGGCTCAGCTCCTGTTGTCTCCCTCTTCGCCTTAACTCTCAATTATGGGTTTTCCTGCAGAATTCCTGAAGGTTTCTGTTTGTTTGATTTATTTGTGATTTAACATGTGCTATCTTGTATACAGATTTCACGGATTCTTAAAAACTGATTCTTATTCTCCCCCAACCCCTGTTTTAACGTAGCATCCTCTGAATGGGCATGCATATCCCAGTTGCTGTCAGTTCAACGGGTGGTGCTCGTCCTCCTTAGATTTTAATAAAATTGTGGTGTCCTAGATGAGCTCAAACGGGAATATTTTTGTTCTTGTGCACGTTTCCTATCTATCCAGCTATCCTTTTTCAGTCAAAGGCATGTTCTGTTTGCTTTTTAATTTTTTCTTAATTTAAAAGATATGCCTTAATTTAGCTGGAAGGTTTTTATGTCTCTTTCACCTTCCACATTGTCCAACAGGATACTCTACATGCTTGCAGATGCTTAGTAAATGTCTGCTGCTGATCATGGTGAGATCCAAGAATGCTGCTCCCCCTGTCGTGCCCTCCAGCTCAGTTTCGGGTGCTAAAGAATATTTCTGATGGCAGCCATGATACCAGAGCAGGCCATGTCTCTCTTCCCCACAGGTGGAATGGGGCATATCCGTCTATACAATGTTAATGCACAGAAGTCTCTTTTTTCTTTTTCTTAGTTTTTTTTTTTTTTCTAATGCCCAGCAGCCTCATTTTCCCCCCCGCACCCACTTTGGCTCCCCCATCCCCTCCTGCTGTAGAGTCCATTGCTTCTACAGAACAGAGGGTTGCCTCTATGGGATCTCAGCCACAACTCAGAAGGCTCCATCATGATGCCCTTTCTGTTATGGAGCAGGGGAGGGGCAGGCCCAAGACCCCCATGAATTAGAGCCTAGAAAGGAAGAGAGACTCTAGGCAATGGTCATCTTCTTGTCTGGTGCTCTAACCTTGAACCGCCTCCTCAGAATCTCAAGAGGCCAATCCACTGCTCCCAAACCAGTTGGTTGTTAGCAACAAGGGGATTAAGGTCCCCTAGGCAGAAGGGATTACCGGCTCGCCCCCTTCATTGCATCCACTGTCAGAACTTAATCAATAATTAATCTCTATTGATCTCAAGGCTTCAAGGATGCAGGAAACAGCTCACTGCCCCAGACAGGCTGGGACTCTTGTCCCAAAATACACCGGAGTTGCCACCATCTCCCTAATGGGTCCAGGCTTGCTCGTACACTTATTTTTCTAGACTAGTTTCCTGGTCTCCGGGTGAGAAGGGATGCCTGTGAGAGAGGATGGCGAAACTCTTTACTGCCCACTACACTTCAAGGTTTAGAAAGTGAAGAGATGCTTTGAACCATTCATTCACTCAACAAACATTAGCAAGCACTCACTATAAACCGAGTACTATGTCTGGTGCTGGCTGAAACATGATGCCTAGGACAGATTATAGTCCAACAAAGGAGACATTTACTCTTGGCGTATCTCGGTAAACATTGCAATAGGAGATAAGCCCCAAACATGGAGAACACAGAAAAGGGGATTGATTCAGCTTGAGGAGAGCAGAGAAGGCTTCCCAGAGGAAGCGTTTAACAGGACGCAGAGTTAGGAGGATGACAGAAGGGATGGGAGGAGCCGGAGACATGAAATACCTTAGGTGCATTCAGAAAGCTGTAGGGCACCGGGTGCAGCCGAACCCAGTATGTCTGTAGCAGAGCACGCAGTTTTAGGAAGGGTCTAAATTACGCTAGCATCCACAAGAGGCTGCTCTTCTCAGAAGAGGGCTCATGGGATCTGGCCTTGGGACTGACTGAGATTGAGGCTGACTCAGAGGTCAGAGCCCCCACTCCCTCCCTCCCCGCACACACACAAATAGACAGGGAAGGACCTTCTGGAAAAACCTAAAGCAATAGCCACATGAATTTTCCATGAGGCAGTTCCTCTGTGCTGAGGGCTAAGGGTTTGAGGGGGAAGAGGAGCTAAGGGAGGTTTCCCTGCGACAAGATACTAGGTCATAACAACAGGCTTGTCACGGCAGGGGCACGCCATGGCGTTTTGTCCCTGTCTTCGTGTCTTTAGGCCTGCGCTGCAGCCATCTGGCAAAACTAGCCAACCTCCTCTGTGAGGCAGAATTCCTCATAAGGCAGCCTGGAGCATTAAAAAAAGAAACTGGCTTCTGTGTCTCTGCCGCCTCCCCACCTTGGCAGAGAGACGGTGGTGCAGCGTAAGTGGCCTAAAGCATGGGGTTCAGAGCCAGATTTGGGTTTGGAGCTTGGTTCTGCCACCGATAGATTGTGCAACCTTAGACAAACTGCTTACCCTCCCTGAATCTTGATTTCCTGTTCTAGAAATGGTAACATGCCCCACATAGGGTAGCCGATAGCATCCCATGGAATATTGAGTTTTCAATCACAAAAAGGTTCACTGCTTTTGCTCATAACTAGATGCTCAGCAAAGGAAGCTCTTCTTAAAATACTATCAGCTATTTGCATGTGGCATTTTTATAATGTGAATCTCATTTATGCATAACAATAAGCCAATGAGGCAAATGGACAGTGCTCCCATTTTTATAAGCAAGAGCTGAGCAGAGTTTCCGATTCATGGGACAATGCAGTGCTAAGGGAAGGTCGGCTTTGCTTGACAGATGAAACACAGTGCCTTGCACATCACAAACACTCAAAAAAATGCTGATGGACGGGTGCCTGGGTGGCTCAGTGGGTTAAGCCTCTGCCTTCGGCTCAGGTCATGATCTCAGGGTCCTGGGATTGAGTCCCACATTGGGCTCTCTGCTTGGCGGGGAGCCTGCTCCCCGCCCCCCCACCCCGCCTCTCTGCCTACTTGTGGTCTCTGTCTGTTAAATAAATAAATAAAATCTTAAAAAAAAATGCTGATGGACAAGTGACTAATACAAGCCAGTAAGCACAAAGTAAAATGGCAAGCCTTGGAATAGGAGCCGGGGGCTGCTCAGACCTTTGCTGGTCATCTTGGAGGCAAGGCCAATGAGGAGCGAGTGCTTTGCCAGAAGGCAGGGAGGTAAAAGCTATGTGACAGGTCAAGTACGTCCCAAAGGGATGGGGGTGGAGGGGGGTAGAAGATAGGTCCCAGGAAGCCATGGGCAACTCCAGTGGCTCAGTGGGCAATCTGGAAAGGGTCTTGAAGGCCCCCCATGGAGTCAGAGTCATTCTTACCAGAAGTCATGAACATGCTATTTCTTGAGACCCTCCTACAGGCTAGGCATTGCAGCCGGTAAAGTAGGAAATAAAGACACAGTGACGGTTTCTAAACAAGAAAGAAATCACAGTCTCTGAGGAAGAGGATTCTAGCAGCTGTGAGTGGGAATTCCTGGCCATCAGTTAAGCCTCTTACAGTCAGCAGGCCTGGAGGAAAGGCAAAGAGCCAACACAGAGGGCGTTTCATCAGAGCCTGGCGATGAGCTGGGGGGTGGTGGAAGGTGGGACTCAGGAGGGAAAGGGAGCTGGTAGCTGTCATGAGCCCACTCTGCGCCGGTCGCCTCTGCAGGCCACCGCGCTCATCTTTACAGCCTGTGGGAAGTACAATCATCTGAGTTTTATAGGTGAGGAAATTGAGGTTTACAGAGATTAAGTAACTTGACGATGGTCATAAAACTAGTAAGTAGGGAAGCTGGGGTCTGAAACCAGATCTAACTCTGAAGCCCATGCTTTTCCCATTATAACACTGCCTCTGTGGGGAAGGAAAATGAAGTCAGAATAACACTGAGACTAAGAGCCTGGGCCGTAAGAGTAGCTCACGACTGTGGACAGTGGCCAGGAAACTGGGAACGGGGATTCTTCTGTAGAGGAACACAGCCAGGTTTTTGTTTTTATTTTATGAATTCTGTAAATTTTAAAGATGTGTATACAGGGCGCCTGGGTGGCTCAGTCCGTTAAGCATCTGCCTTCAGCTCAGATCATGCTTTCAGGGTCCTGGGATGGAGCCCTGTGTCGGGCTCCCTGCTCAGCGGGGAGTCTGCTTCTCCCTCTCCCTCTGACCTTCCCTCCTACTGGTGCTCTCGCTGGCTCTCTTGCTCTCTCAAATGAATAAATAAAAAAATCTTTAAAAAGTGTATATAGCAGGTGGGGTGATATCCAAGGCAGAAAATATCCTGTAGACAGGAAATGTCTAGGGAAGGGGAATGAAGACAGGGATGGACACAAATTGAGAACTCTTCTGCAGACAGGTGGTAGGTGTCTGAAATGTAAGAACAGATAAGCTCCTTTAGGGGTGAGTATTGGAGTACAATGCCAGGAGGACAGGACTGAGTCTTTTGGGAGTCCCATAGCTAATGGCAGTAGGGCGAGGGGAAAGGAGGGGGGAGTAGGTCCCACCTACATGCACAGATGGTCACAAGCACACATGGCCATTCTGGGCGTCGGTACTTCCCAGTGCCAGCTGAGATCATCCTCCTTCTGTTCTGTTCTCGAAACTTACTCATTTTTCAGGCACAACTCCGATTTCCTCAACCCCAATTAGAATTTAAACTCTTGTTCATCTCTGTTACTCCCATATGGTTAGCGTTATGTTTGGCACATAATAGGTGCTAAATGAGTATTTATTGAGCTGAACTAAACAATTAAAGAGACAGAGAAAAACTATTTGGGGACGACAGTTAATTAGTCTTTCTGAGCCATATCTTCTTCATTTGGGGGAATGGAATAATCATTGTTAGGGTTAAATGAGATATGTAGGTAAGATATGTGGGTATTTAGTACAGTGCCTGGGACATGTTTGTATGGTGCCTGGATTGTTCATTAACTGGTAATTATTATTACTAGCTGGCAATGACCCATGGAGGTAATGTAATAGGAGCCTACGGGGAAGGATTTCAGGAAAGAAGGCTCAACAGTTCCAAGGCCCTCTGTGTATCACAGTTGTACCCTCTTCCTCTGTCTCTGTCATACACACACACACACACACACACATGTGTACACACCCATGATGTGTTAAGCAAAATATAAAATGCCTCCACTGATATCCCCCAGACCTTTTCCCCCTGCTATAAAGAGGAACTTCTTAGTAATCTAAATTCGGTCCTACAGTGGATAGTTGAAATGACCTTCATGGCTGGTTGCATGAAGCTAACATCAGAATTGTTGGGAATTTTGACTCCAGCGAGATAACGAGCCCACTTGTATGTTTTGTTTTTGTTGGATTCTCTAAGTAAAAGCATCTATCTCACAGCTTGGAAGCTGCTCTGGGAGAGAAATGTGGTACCCGAGAGTCCTAGAATCAGCCAGTACCACGTTGTCAGGCCTATCACAGACAGAAATCACTATTCCCCTGACACAAACCCCTCTCTGTGATAAAACAAAGCTGCTGTGTGGCAGGCCTTTCCAGCAGTTTTCGCTCCTCTGATGAGACCTGAGGAGGGATGAGGAGACAGAACAAAGACTTGGCATCTGGAGCACAATTGCGTGGAAAGGGCCTAGAATTTTCAATGACCTGACAGTTTCCTTTTTTCACAGCATCAACTTCCTGGTCAGCAACTTGCCCCTCACCTTTGGGCCTGAGTGTGCAGCTAAGGCCCTGAGTTTATCCCCTAGAATGAGGACTCCAAGAACCAAGCCTGTGCGGAGCTGTGGCCCAGCTCCCTTTAAGGACTCGGTATCCCTGCAGGCGGAGCCCATGGGACCTTGCCGCCTGCCCCTCTTAAGCCCTCCCTTGTTCTGTCCTCGAATTTCTGAGAAGCCCAACCTCTTAGGCTCTGCTCTCCGCCCCTTACTCCCCTCCCCCACCTACCAATCCACCCCTTTTCAGGGCATAAGGGACCTTTTCTATTTGCAGATCTTAAAGAAGCTGGTTGCCAAGGTGACAGGAGCAGGAACAGCAGGGAGCTCGCCATGGGGGAGGGGCTTTGCCCCCAAACAGCTGTCAGTGGGAGCAGTCCCAGCTGGGACTACAGCATTTGCCTGTTCTGGGAGTACATAGCCCCCAGGGGGACACATTCCTCTCCACTACGATCCCCCACTGCCCCCCACCGCAGGTCTCTACTGGTTACTCTCCCTGGGGGCAATCAGCCAGCCAGCTCGAAAATGCTCCAATAACCAACAAAACCCGCCACCCCCGCTTCTCCCTCCTTCCCTCCCTCTCTCTCTCTCTCTCTCTCACACACACACACACACACTCTCTCTCTCTCTCTCTCTCTCTCTCTCCCATGCGCATGCCCACATGCTCTGATTCCTCTGTTCATTCGCAGTGGGTTGGCTGGGCAGGAGGCCAGAAGTTACCTCTGCCTGAGGACCCCGAGCCCAGCGCCAGGTGCTGTTCCAGGCCGCCCCCACTAGGGCATAAGGATTATTTCCCTCTCTGTTTGTTCCAGAGGCCTGAGAGGATCTGCCGCATCATAACCCTCCCTCGGCCTTCCATCTCGGAGGCAGGGGTGGGGGAGTGGAACCGCTGGCTTACAGACAGGAAGGGGGAGAAGAAGAAGGAAGGAAGAATGGGAGAGGATGGTAGGAGGCAGCAACCATGCAAACCCCACTGATTTGTATGATCTAGATGCGGCTCACAGCTGCTCCCCAGAAAGTTCTGGGGAGCCACTGGTCTCTGTATTGTATATAGCCACAAATTACTAGTCCCAGGCCATGCCTGGGCCCCGGGCCTCAGCCTGTAACTCACTGCTGTCCACCTTTATAAGATTCAAGAGAAGAGAGCCCTCCGCTGGATTCTGTAAGCTGCAGAACTTAGAACCATCAGGCTCTTTGACTTTTTCGGTCATGAACAGGAAAAGCCTAGGAAAGACCCAAGTTACTGCAAGAAATGGGAGAGGCAAATACAGCTAAAGGACTAAGAATACAGAATCTGACTCAGCCAGACACAGAACTGGTTCCCAGTTCTGCCGCTTAGGACTTATGTGACCTTGAGCAACATATGTAGTAAGTTCTTGGATAACCTCTCTGAGCTTTCATCCTCTCGTCTGCAAAATGGATAAACACACCTACCTTACAGGGTTCTTTTGAAAGTTAAACGGGGTGGTGTGCATAAAGCTGCCTAGTGTATCATCTAGGTCATAGGAGATGTTTTCTCAGCACCCAGTTTTCTCGAGACTCCAGGTTCCCCTTGCACATTTAGAAAGAACTCGAGAACTGGTCTTTCTGTGGAAGGGTCCTTAGAATCTGGGGGGCTGGCTTCAATCTAGGCAGAGGCTATATTTTGGCTTGGATGGGAACGTTTCTCAGGAAGTAGGGTTTGCAGGGTTTGTAGCTTGAATGAGAAGGTAGAAGTGCTAATTTGGGGTCTCACTCTCGTCCAAGCTGCTGTCAACTCACTGTGAGATCCCCAGCCTTGACCCTTTTGAGCCTAGTCAAGAAGAGGCTGGACTAGTGTCTGATGAAAGCAGTGCCAGCCGGGGAGAAACATCTGGAACCACAGGGCAGTGAGGCGTGTGTCGGGAGCTGGCTGCCGTCCTCGGCTCAGCAGTGACCGTCCAAAGGCAGAGAATCACCAACCCTTTGCCCTTGAAACCTCAGGAGAGTAAATAAAGGACTGGAGTGTAGATTCTTCTTGCTCGCTATCATGACACTTGACTTGTGCTTTCCCCTGTCTTGACTATCTTCCCCTGCTTTGTCTGGTGGGGAAACTACTCATGCTTTAAGACTCACAGGCCGTTTCCTCTGAGGGACAGGATCTCTGACCCATCGTCCTGGCACGGAGTTGGCGGCCTGTGTCCACACTTACCTTGGACTTACTCCTATCATAAGATCTTTGAAGTTGAATGGATTTGCTTATATATCTGGCCCCCTCTTTTTGACTGCACACTATTTAGGTAAGGCATTGTATTCTGGCCCCCTTGGTTAATCTAGTAACTGGCATACATAGGCTCTCAAGAAAAAAAAAATGCAGGTTAGATTGGCTGGTAAAATGGTCTGGATGAAGACAGAGGGTCAGTGGTGGTCTCAGGGATGTGACCAGGGTGATGATCTCTTTCATGTAAAGCCATACTGTCTATAGCTATATTTATTTGGGTGGTCTAACAGTACGGTCTCATTCCCTAGACGGATAAGCTGGCTTCTAGGGTTGTTTTTACTTTTAAGATTTTATTTATTTATTTGTCAGAGAGAGGGATGGCAAGAGAGAGAACAAGCAGGGGGAGTGGCAGGCAGAGAGAGACATGGGACTCAATCCCAGATGCTTAACTGACTGCGTCACCCAGGCCCTCCTTCTGAGACTTTTCTAAGGAAAGACGGACTGCCTACAACAGGCAACGCTGGGACAATGCTAGCAGGCAGGGAAAGAGGTCCAGCCTCAAGGAATGCTGAGTCAGTCCCCTCACAGAACCTGCCTCACAGGTAATCTGGGTATTATTATTATTATTTTTTAATCCGCTAGATTTTTTTTCTCAAGTGTCACCCTCCTTGGCAAGGCTTTCTGGCTCTCCTCCCCAGAGCTAGACAGTTCCCCGGTGTCCCTGCAGTGCCCAGAGCTCACATTTATGAGTATCACACTGTACCTCACTGTACTTGTCTATCTATCTCCCTAGACAGCGCCCTCCCCAGAGGGCAGAGCCCGAGTCTCATTTATCTCTGTGCTTCCGGAACTGGCACCATAACTGGCACACATTAGTCAACAAATGTCTGTTGCATGATGAGAAAATCAACTTCCCGCTTCCTCATCTGCCTGTGTGGTTCTCGTGTGCATCGGGCTCGCCCCTATCCCTCTTGCTGACCCTTAGAGCATTTCAAAATAGCCCAACTGCCAGCCTCCACTCTCTCAGGGCTAGGAGCTCTGAGTGTGTACTCAGAGATTCACCATTGCGCCCGTGGCTAAGGACTCCTTTATTCCAGATGGTATGGCTTCTTCCTCTAAGGCTAGATGGAGACATGGTACAGAACAAGGAGCTGATGAATGCCTCAAGATTGGAAGAGGGAAGAGGAGAGATGCAGGGCTAGGATCTTAGCATGTCCATGGGGAAAAGGAAAGTTTGAAAGTTTCCCCTTCCCTGATAGTCCTTCTGGGTTTTCTGGGATAAGACCCTTGTCCCTGGAGCCCTTACCTGGTGCGACGAGGGGGTGGGTGGCCACAGCGGGGGCCATCCGGCTGAGCCCAGCCCGGCCCTCCATGCTCCCCGGCGTGCTGCTGTTACCATCCCCTTTCTTGAGTGGCTCCAACACGCTGTCAGCTATGCCAGGCTTGGCACCTGCGGGGGAACCCTGAGCGGTGTTTCTGCCCTGCGATGGGGTAGGCAGAGGCTGGCTACCACCTGGTGTGGGTTTCAGGGCCAAGCTGGGCAGGACAGGCTGGGTGGGGGTAGGGCCCGAGGCTGCTGCAGTTGGTGGCTGCTGTGTTCGAAGGGTCAAGTTCTGTACCTGGAAAAGAGGGGTCTATAGGAGTCCCGAGAAAGCGGGTAGCAGCAGTGGTAACACACAGCTAAGACAGGGAAGGAGGTAGGGATGGACCTAGGAATGGCTAACTGGGACAGCAGGTTGTAAAATCAAGAGAGAAAAGAGAGGAAATGAGTTAGGGGCCGAAAGAAGAACCAGGAGCAGGTAGAGTTTCTAAAGGGGACAAGAGAGAGTGCTAGTGCTTGGATCCGTCAGCAGAAGAAACTGAATTCTGAGAAGGGATGCCCACCCAGCTGGGGCGGGCTCTCTCTCCCTTCCGTTACCTCCTCTCCTCCCCCAAACTATCAGGATGGGATGCATTCCATTTAGAAAGAATTCCCAGCTACAGCGGGGCCCAGGGCTTCCCACACTCAAAAGGGCCAGGGCAAAAGTGAAAGTTAATTGACCAGCATGGCCACCAGGCAAAGGATCTTTTTTTTTTTTTTCCTCAGGATCTCAGGATGTGGTTTACACCAGGATCAGCGTGCTTACTCAACTTGGCCCCTGGTGCCCTCTGCTGGACGCGCAGAGGCTGTGCCCGACTCGCTTCTGAACAATCTGATTTCTCTCGCTCCCAAGTGCTCTCCCGGACTGTAGCTGGGGTGAGGAGGGAGTTGGGGGGGGGGTGTTGCCCCGCTGCCCTTAGAATCTTTACAGCCACAGCAGCATCCGTGTGCTCCCAGCGGAAGGTGGGGACCCAGGACTGACCTTGCTCCCTCTTCCGTGCCATTTTTCCTGAACTAGAGGGGCTAGTGTGTGTAGCCAGAGTGGATTTTTCCACTTGAAAAGCAACACAGAAGTTATACTGGGAAAAAGCTAGTAATGGCCACCCATTATTGGCAACAGCGTTTACCCCAGCCTGTTGCTCTCTGACTCCTGATCTATGTTTGAGGGAATGGAGCGGAGTCGAGAGTGGCTGAGGTCTTCTCAACGGGGGAATTAATTAAGGAGTCAGTCTGGGAGCAGTGGGATGTCCTGTCTCCCCACAGCTTTCCTAGAAGATCCCAACCTTTCAAGAGAGTCAAGGGGCCTCCAGGCCTGTGCCCATACCCGGTATCAGTACCCCTCTACGGAGGTGCCCACCCCCCTGCCCTCCCAGCAGCATGGAATCCTCACCTGGGCGGGGGTGGGGGGCCGGGCGGGGGAGCCAGTGCCGAGCTCAGGCTGCACAGTAGCGACGGTGGCCGTGGGCGTGAAGATGAGCTGAGGGGACAAAGGAACAGTGCCGCCTAGGCTCCTAGCTACCTGCACCAGGTTACCTGGCTGGGCCTGGAATCACAGGAAACGAGGCGCCTTTTACCTGCCCAATGTGGGCTCAGCCACAGGACAGGCCAGTTCAGCCAAGGAGCAGATATGGGGAAAGAGGGAGGCAAGAGAGGGAAAGAGTCCAGGGGACCACCTGAAAGTCTCAAGAGGCTTGTAGCATCCTGATCCAGGCTGGCTAGTGAAGGGGATGGCGGAGGAGAGCGCATCTGGGGATGCATGTTGGGTTTACTTCAGAAGCCTCTGTGAGGAGCTCATCCTAGAGGGCCAACCTTCCTGGGACACCCTGAAGTCACTCTCTCCACAGCACCCCGGGGAGCAGGGACCTTGGGTTCAGACAGATGTCGTAGGACCTCTTTCCAGGTCTAACCCACTCCTGACTCCAGGTCTGGGCCAGAACAGGGCTCCCCTGCACAAGGGATCCAAGTAGATGTGTTCTTTTCTCGGTTCTTAGTCCAATTTAGATTCAGGTGGGAGGGGGGTGCAGAGACAATGGTGGCGGAAGACCCGGGTGCCTGGAGCCATACTCGGGCCTACCTCTCCTTCGGTGGGTGCCGGCTACATGCAGGTCTCTGCGTGACGCTTCTAACCCCGCGAGCCTCGTTTGGTGCCCCGTGGATGTGCAGATATCTCATAGGCAGCTTTCCCCAAACTCTGAGCTACACCTATGTCTACTCCTCTGGGCCTGTGTGCCCTGCACTGGGGAGGGAGGCAGACAGGCTGAAGGACCCCGACTGGGGCAGCTGAGTAGGACAAGGGAAGTAAACTGAAGACAAAGGCAAGTTTGGGCAAGGGTCACGCTTCGGCCTCCCGTTCCCTAGGGAAGTGCAAGACTATTCCATACTGTGTGTCCCAGAGGCTCTTCCCGGGGAATGGAACACCATAAACAATGAACTCAGAGTCAAGAAAGGAAGTGCTGGAGCAAGACCGGAAAATTCCCAAGTGTCAAGTTCTGGCCACAGAAGCAAAGGGAGGGTAGGACTGTATTGTCTGCAGGACAGCGTGTCAAGGAGCCAGAGGGAGACATCTTCAGGAGGGGAGACACGAGATCAGACTCAGTGAGCTGAGCCTGACAGAGAGCTACACGTTATTTGCCTCCTGGGAAGTATGCCGCTGTTTTCCCTGGAAATTCTTCTAAATCTTAAGGACCCAGACCTCAGGACCTTTGCATCCCTTAGGGGCAGGTGTAGAGGAGAGATTCTAGGTAAGCGGGTCTGGGGCCGATCCCATCCTGAGCACATTTGGCACATTCAAATAAGCTGAATTAACAGGTGACAGAGTGACCCTGATTTGGATGGGGACCCAGTTGGGAGAGCAGTGGAGACAGCAATGTGTCGTGAAATGGAATGTCACCTTTACCCCCTGGGCTGGAATTTCTCCTTTGGCCCTGGAGCTAGTGGTGGCTGGTCCCTGTAAGGCCTGCCACAGGGGGTTAAGACCCCCTTGTAAAGTACATGGATGTCTGTGTGTTTGCTTAAGTATCTGCATATACTGACCATCTGGGCACGGACCCCTGCATTTTCTACCCTCATGAATTCGGGGGAGTGGTTTCTGATAAGAAGAGGACAATTAGGGAAGGAAAGGAGGCCTCATCAGCAACCTTCTCCATTTCAGCCGGGAACCCCACCTGTCATTGGGTCATTGAGCCTGTACCCAAGCTCCCATTCAACCTTCCAGATGCCCTCTTCTTTATTCCACCCCTTACCTCCTGCCACCTGTCCCTGGGTGCTCCTTCTCCCCCCACTTCTCTAATTCCTACCCTCTCTAACCTCCCAGCCCCAACCTGTCTGTCTCTGTACTCCTCCCAGGCCATCTGAGCTGTGGCCCAGGCTGGGTACTCACCATCTGTGCCCTTAGATACATCTGTGCTTGGCTTGCCGTCAGGGCCGGAGATGATGTGTTGCCCAAGAGCACAGCCTGCTGGGCAATGCCCGAGGCTGTCGCTGAGTTGACGCTCTGCGCCCGGTTGATGAGCTGGGCTGCTGCTGGGGAGGCTGCCAGATTGATCTGATGAGAGAGAAACGTGCAGTAGGAAGCAGGAGGTTGGTTAACTCTGTGCCCTCTCCATCCACTTCTTTCTCTCCCTCTCCTCTGTTCCTTGGTGGATTCAGCTTTCTTTAGGACCGTCTCTGACACGTGGGTCTTGGAGCGTCCCTCAGCCCTGCCCCATCTCTGGCCCATCTCTGGCCTACGTGTGGAGCTGCAGGGAGGGTTCGGTGGCCGAGAGAACTGAACTCTACACATATAGCCTCGCCGTTGGCATGAAGGGTGACAGGGAGTTACTAAAGTAAGGGTTAGAAAGAGCCACATGCTTTTTTTTTTTTTTTTTTTTTCCTCCCCTGGCAAGAGTGATCGATTCCAGCCATGATTGTATGTGGCTAAGGATTCCCTGCCTGGGTTTGGGAGCCCGCGAGCAGCAGGGACAAGGAGGAAGGAGCTGGACCCAGCGCCGTGGGCCCTGCTTGCTGCTCCCCAACCTACTCACCGAGGATGACTGGGCTGGGGCCTGTGCAGATACGTTGCTGCCTGACGTGCTCCCTTGTCTGTTGGCCACCAGGCTTGCCTAGAAAAGAACAATGCTTGTCACAAGGGTCCCAGATCTCCCCCAGCTGTTCCCCAAGCTCTCTAAGGAAGCGCTAGAGGACGATGGATAGGAGTCCAAAGCCTACAGTCAAACCCTCGTTTCTGCCTCATCTGTGTGGCCTCAAGCATGTGCTTCAGTTTCCTCTTTATAAAAAACAGAACCCACCTTGTAGCATCATGGAAAGGATGAAGCAAGGCAAAGCATCTACACATAAGAGCTCAGATGATTAGCGATGATTATTACCTATCTTTCCGGGTCTCTGTAGCCCCCGGCTCCACCGTGCTCTGTCACACTGGGCTCACAGACCCCATGAGAGATTTTGCATGGGCTGTCTGGCATGTTCTGTCTGCCCGCCTCCCCATGGCCGGCTTCTTCTCATCCTTCATGCGTCAGCACCACGTCCCTCCAGCAGACAGACGGCCCCCGGCTGCCCAACTCAGGACAACCCACTTGTCTCTCAGGCCAAGCGAACTTTCTTTCAGACTGCTTACGGCAACTTAGAGATTTAGATATTTCGCTTCCTCGTCTATCTGAGTTTCTGTTTGCTCCATCTCACCTCATCTAAGCTCTGCGAAGGCAGGGTCCACAGTGACTCAGTGTCTGACATGCCCTGTGGTACAGTGGGTGCACTGGACTTTTGGTGAATGAAGGAACGCATGAGGTCTTGTCAACCACAGAGGACAGATAGGAAGCTAGGTGGGCAATGGCTTTCTCTTGAGGTCACTCCCTCCGCCCCCTAGTGTGGTGCGGTGCCCTGGGGAGGAGGGGTTCCCCCCGCCCTTCTTCCTGGGGCCAGCTGGGCGGAGAGTTCCACCACTTCACTCACGGGGCTGTGTGAACTTGGGCCCCGGACCGAACTTCCCACAGACTCTTTCCTCATGGCGCAAAGGACCATGACCTTCATGCCTGCGCCCAGGAATTCTGTGAGGTGGCCACTCCCCCCTTCCCCCCAGCGGCATGGCGCATACAGGGCCCGCTCCTACCCCCTCCCCCGCCCGTCTCACCTGCTGCACGGCCGCCAGGCTCTGGAGCTGGGCGCCGCTGAGGTGCTGCTGCTGGAGCGCGGCGGTCTGCAGCATGAGGTGCTGCTGCTGGGCCGCGTACATCTGTTGCAGGTACTGGGCCGCCGTGCTGGGCTGCCTGTGCAGCGCCTGCTGGATCACCTAGGGGGCCGGCGGGGGGCGGGGGGGGGGAGAAGGGGAGGTGGTGGTGGGGTGGCGCTGTCACCCGGCTCGCGGGGACCCGCCCCTTCTGTCCCGATGCCTGGCAGCCCCCTCTCCCCTTAACTGCTCAGGGCACCCCAAGCCGGTGACCACCCCTACAATGGCTCACCGCGCCCTAAGGAGGCCTGCGGCCGGCGGCGTTTCACCCTGCCTACTTCTCTGCCCTCGTCTGCCCCCGCAGAGCTTCGGCTCCTGGGCTCCTCTCCTCCCCAACTCCATCCGCTCTGGGGTCGGCCACCCGAGTGGGGAAAGTCAGAGCGGGACACCGCTGCTCTGAGCGGCTCTGGGCAGCGGGGAGGCTCAGGGCAATAGACAGCAGATAGTGGGGAGAAAGCCTCCAGGGACACTGTGTCCCCTGCCAGGCTTGTTCGCCACTCCCCCTCCGGCCATTCCCTGTGCTCGGATTGGGGGACCAGAGCACTGGACCATGAGGGCAGGGGGACTGAGGCCCAATAAGGCGGAGAGAAGGAAAGGGGTGGGAGAGAGAGGCAGGTCCGAAGGGGGGCCTAGTCCAGCCTGAGCAGCACAGCCAGAAGCCGCAACTTATCTAAGGGCCACACCCTCCAGGCTGGGGCTGCTTCCCAGGATCTGCCCCCCAGCTGCTAGAGTCCCATCAGTCCCTTAGAAGAAAGTCCCGTTGGCCTTAGAGAGCAGGCCAGTGCCACAAGGATGATGCCTCTCTCTTGTATTCTTCCCCTCCCCCTCTCCGTCATTCCCTCTTTCTGGCCACCATCACCATCACCAGCCTTACTGCAACTCCTGTTTCCGGACTGGACTGGCTGAGCCACTGCCTCTAGGAAGTGACAAAGGCTGCCTTTGATTCTTTGATCTCCCTCTCCCCCACCTTCACCCCCAGTATCTCAAAACCTCCTCTTATCCCCAGGAACAAAGAAAAGTGAATGCCTTTCACCCAGCCCTGAGATCTTCTGTCTTCTCCTAAGCCCCACAGACATTTCTCCTCCCTTCTCCTTGCCTGGTCACCCTCCTGCCATCTTGCCTCCTGATGCCCCATGCGGGCCCTGGCCAGGCTTTGGCCCACTTGCTACTCTTAGCTCTGCCGCATCCCTGACCATGGGGCCGCTCCCCAGCCTGGGTCCTGCCCCCAACAAGCAAGCATCCAGTCTGCCTCTCTCTGCCTTAGCCTGACTTCTAGGGCTGGTAGTTCTCGACCAAAACCATCTTTGGGCTCAGATTTGGAGTTCTGCCAAAACAGGCTAATATCTCAGATTCTTCATGGGCTCTGGGGTCTCCGGATTCCCCCACCCCAGCCCAACTCTTCAGCTCCCACTCCCCTTCAGTGTTCTCTCTCCTCAAAGGGTCCCGGTTTATACAAGCACAGTGCTCTTTATTCCTTGTTCTCTCCCAGAATCCTTTCCTCTTACTCCCCTTACCTAGGCCTCTCTGTTTTCCTTAGACTCCTGAACAAACATCCCCGCAATCCGGACAGTAGTAGTGGAGATATGGTGGCTCTTCCTCACCAGAGGGCTGGTGCCAACAAGTGGAAATGGCAGGAGCCCCGAACCACTGTGCGTTGGTGTGCAATGCAACCGTGGGGGGTTCCATCGCAGCACAGAAAACCCCCAATCCCTTGCATCTAGACTTGTGATGAGGGGTGGGAGGACGGCTCATCCTGACGTGGGCTGCTGGAAGCTGTGCTCAAACCCTCATGTTCCGAGGGGCTGGGAAGAAGCCAGGTGTGGGGGTGGCAAGGATGGGTGCAGGAACCATGGCTTTACTCCACCGGACACAGCGGTAACCCGGAGAGGGAAGACTTCAGAGTACCTGATGGTGTGTTCAGACTCTCGCTGTCTACTGTGACCTGTCCTCCACTCCCTAATCTGGGCCAGGGGCCAAAGCAGGACGAGGTCACATGTCCGATACATTTGTGCTGGATTAGCCCAGCTCCCTGGGGTGAACACTTCCTAGGGGCAGTCTGTCTGTCTTATCTGGGGACCTCACACAGACACAGGGCTGTGGGGGGCATGAGGTTCAGCCTTTTCTGTCTTTACCTGAATGGCCTGGATGAGTTATTACCTTCTCTGAGCCTCAGTCTTCTCCGTTATGGAAGAAGAATGTAATACCCATTTCCAGCAGGAGGACTGGATAAATCTGCAGTGGTTTTCATACCATATGGGGCACAAAGCAGATGGTGAGACATGGGCATGGGTGTGTGGGGGACCGTGTGTCATCACCCGGAAAGCCTCAGGGATGACACTTAGCAGACCACTGCTTTGGGGAGATTGCTTTGGGGTTCCCTTTTGGTCCTCTAAGAAACTTAGTTTTATTACAGGGCAGTGGTTTTTCAGATAATAGGTCTAGGTGGTGGCTGAGTAGCTCCCTATTGCTTTTTTCCTGCTTATTATTTTTACTTGTTTCCCAGTCCCCCACCCCCTTCACACTTTCACATGCCTGTCCTCCCAAACAGCACTCTGGGATCTGAAATCACCAGGTGAGATAGGAATTTTCCAGATTTGCAAAGTATTCTCTCTCTCCCCGAACCTCCCTGATCAGACCCGTCTAGCATCACTTCTTCTCTAGCGGTGTCTAAGTATATATCCGTGAACACACTCCCTGATGCCCATTCTAGAGTCCGCAGCCCAGCTGCTCCCCAGACCATGCCAACACGTCCTCCTGGCTAGCCCCAACATGATCCAGGACTACGATCTCCAGATCAGCCGGAATCTTACCTGCACAGTCTGCCGGTCAGGAATGCCGCTGTACACAGAAATCTGGGGCCCCGTGGGGCGGCCACTCCCACCGCTGCTGCCACTGTTGCAGCCGCTGCTGGTGCTGCTGGATGTATGGGGGACTGGCAGCTCGTTCTCCATGGCCGGCGCGATGGCACAGTCAGGGCTCTTCGACGGCAGAAGGGCAGGCAGGTGCTGGGAGTAAAGAGGCAGAAGTGAAATGTCACACAGGTGCTTCCTAGAGAACGCATACATAATGCATCAGCTTTCCATCAGCCTGGGGTGGGACCACTTCTGGACTGAGGCCTGAGATGTACCTGCCACCGGAAGGACAAGGCCAGGTGTGACTCACGATCAGATCTGCCTGATTTTAAAGTCCAAGACCTGGGGGTACCTGGGTGGCTCAGTCAGTGAAGCATCCGCCTTCAGCTCAGGTCATATGGTCTCAGGGTCCTGGGATCGAGTCTCTCGTTGGGCTCTCTGCTCGGCGGAGAGCCTGTTTCTCTCTCTGCCACCCCCTTCCCACTCTCGCTCATACTCTCTCTGATAAATTAAAAAAAATTTTTTAAAAAAAGATACTATTTATTTATTTGACAGAAAGAGAGAGCACAAGCAAGGGGAGTGGCAGGCAGAGAGAGAGGGAGAAGCCGGCTACCCACTTAGCAGGGAACCTGACACGGGACTCGATCCCAGGACCTGGAGATCATGACCTGAGCTGAAGGCAGTCGCTTAACCAACTAAACCACCCAGGTGCCCCATAAATAATCTTAAAAATATATATAAAGTCTATGACCTGGCACTCCTTGTTCTGCTGAAGGAGCTAAAAGCAGCAAAGGAGGCAGATTTCCTCCAGTGGCCTTCCTGCCTTCCTGCCAGTGATCTTAGGGGTCAGCTCCCCCCGCAATTCTCCCCAGTTCCCCACCCCCCCACCAGTCTTCACCTTTGGGATGGAGAAACTGGGCATCAGAGAACTTATTTTTTGTCTGTATGTCTATAGCTCATTAATGAAAGAGATGGGATTACAAGTCTGGGGAGAACAGAATGAGGGAAAGAGACGAATGAGGCAATAAAATGAGCTGGAAGGTTTATTTGGTTGTGTTGGTCCAGGCCAGAAGAGCTGCCAGTGTGTTTGGAGTCTCTGTTTTCTCGAAGAAGTAGTTAGAGAGTGCCCTCTGATCTAACGCTAAGCAGGGCGCTGTGTCAAGCAGTGTGGTTAAAACTGCAGGTTTGGGGTTCCGAAAGACTTGGGTTTGAGTCCTGGCTCTGCCGCTTACAAGCTGGGAAACCTTGGCAAGTCACACTTCCCCAACCTTCTGTCTCAATCTGTCAGATGTGAGAATCCATGAATTGGTGGGAGACGCAAGTCAAATAATGATACAGAGTGCTTAGTAGAGCATCAGGCAAATACGGAGCGCTCCAGGCACTGGCTGTTGTTGTGGTTATTAAAACTGTCTCCAGTCCGGTTCCAATAGAGCAATCCTCTTCCAAGGTAGAGCTGGCCCAGCCTCCTGGAACCTTCTATCCCAGTCACTAAAGGTTGCCAGGAATTCCCTCAGGAACCATCCTATGATCTGGATTCAGAACTGGAAATCACATGTCCCCTTGAGACATGTGTTGGGGAGTGAAGGGGCTGGGAGGGAAGGAAGGGTGGTGGGAAAGGCAGATCCAGGTCTGACGTCAAGTTCCCCTTTCTTCTTTCAGGCTATTCCTAAAATTCTCATTTCTACATATGAGGTTTTCTTTCTACCTATTCTTTCCTATATCTAGAAACGACACTTGTCATCCCGTCATAAACATTGAATTATCTTTGCACATTATGCCAGTTTGAGAAATGGAAAAAAATATGATTTTTCACACTGCCAAGAGCATTGGTTAGTACCCAAAACTAAAAGTCATTAATGTCCTATTGGTTTCTTCCCAACGCTGCTCGGTGTGGAGGTGCTCAACGTTTCTCAGGCTGCCTTTTTCTAACTGGGTGGGTTTTGCAGTGAGCGGAACAAAGTGGGGGTACAGGCTAAAGGACCGGGACCTCTGAGTTCTGGGTCCTTGAGGAGTGATTGCCCCTAATGTTTGAATGTCTCCTTTTCTGCCACAGGGCAAGGCTGTTGTCATGAGTTCCCTTTGTGCGGAGCTGCCCTCCGTGCCTGCCTTGTGCCTGCCTCCTTATGGCCATCACTTGTCAAAGATTCTTACGGTGGTAACAACGATGCAGGAATCAATGAAACCAGCGTCAACAAATAACTTCCTGTGCTCTGCTCGGTTGAAACCTATCTTATCTTAAGTTCTAGGGAGGGGCAGGTAGGCTGGGTAGGAAGGAGTACAGGCATAATTCCAAACTTGCAGGAACCGACAAACTAGCTGCAGAGATGAGGCTCAGCTGAAATTTCAAGGATCGCCACTGACAAATCAGAGTTAAGTTCAAACATGGAAAATCCCATAGAATCCCAAAGTCTTCTTTTAGTTAAGTACCTCGCTCTCCCTTTTGAGCAGGATGGGGTTTCAGTTCTTGCTTTCATTCTACCCTGGGAAATTTCAGTGGAAGTACTTGTAAACGTAAAACATAAAATGGGAAACTGGCAGCAGTCACAGCAAATTAAGGACAGAGTGAGTAATCCACACTTCCTGAATGATGGAGCCTCAGCAGCAGCTCAGGCAGATCTCGTGCACAGTATACACTCTCTCCTTGCTGAGAAATAAGGCAGGGCAGAATCCTAAAGAGAGTGTGCCACTCCTTTGTAGAAAATCTGCACAGGCAAAGACAGCAACTGGCCCTCATGCTGGGGTGGGAGACTTAGCAACACAGGGATAGACATAATGTGTTTCCCGAATTTTCTTACCTGCTGGTCTCCTTCCTCCTGCTGCATTCTTAGCTCCTCCCCACCCTCCCCCAAGCTTTGCCTTGTCTCATTATTAAGTTTTGCTCCGAAACCCTGGTTTTCTGGTTTTCCTGTTCTGGTTCCTGTCCCCTGTCCCTGTCCTCAGTCCTACTTGTGCTTCCTTGCCCTGGCCCCATCCTCCTCCAAGGGGAAGATCACACTCACCTTGATGGTGCTTTGGCTTGGGACTCCCTGGCTCTCTGTCTCTCTCTGGAACAGGCGCATGCATCTCTCCCTCGCCCTCCTCTCTCTCTTACCCGGGCAGGGCCGCATTGATCCTGAGTGGGTGCTCTAGTTTACAGCAATGAGCTTTCTCTCCCCATTCCTGACCTCTGCTCTGTCCCCACACTGTGTCCTAGTCCTGCTTGCCTGCCCTGCCCATAATAGCCCTCGCTCGGCTGCTGGCTCACGCTGTGTCTGCTTTCCTTGCCTCCTGTGCTCTAGCTCTCTCTTCGTTCTTGTGCCTGAGGATCTCTCTCCCCCAGTTCTGATCCAGCATACCCTCTCACCTTCACTCTCTCTAGATCGTGCATGCGCCCTCTCCCCGCTGCTCCCTTCTCCCTCCGTCTCCTTCCCTCTCTCTGGCCAGCACTCCCTGTTCTAGCTCAAGGTTTTGATAGCTACCGCTGTCTCTCAAGTGTACACTCCCTCTTGGGTTCTCTCTCATTCACTCATACAAAGCAGAGGAGGGAAGGACAGACTGCCTAGGAGATTAGGGAACATTTAAAAGGAGAAATAACATTTGAGCTGCCTGAACCCACACTTTCTCACTTTCACTGCATAGAGCTGCCCGTCCCATCTTCCATCACTCCTTGCCAGTCACTTCTAGAACCTTTCGCAAGCAATAAGTTCCTGGTTCCCCCCAGATCTAAACATCTGTTGAGCTTCTGCCACATGCAGGGTATTCTTGCTAAGTACTGGGAATGGATGAGGTAGAAGACATGAAGGCTTATTTGAAGGTTTTCACTTTTGTGGGCATATCAGAAATGGTGAAACTAAAGTCTTCTGCCCCAGAAAAAGAAATGCACAGAGTCAAACAGAAATGAACTTGTAATTCTAGAGGTTAAATCCTTTAAAGCCTGTCTATTACCTCTGGACTAAGAAGCTCTGCTTCCTAGCCAGGTAGAAATTGGGCAGGAAGTACAAATATGAAGATAAAAATATTATTCACTACCATCTGCCAAGTTCCAGATGAATGATTGAGACATTTGCTAGTGTTGAGAAAAGGAACGTGTGCAATGTGATAGATGGACAGTAGAGGAAGCCCAGATTTATGCTGCTGCTTGGCAAACAGTCACTGCTGTAAGCAGGACAGTGCTCAGCCCCTCCCTCTGGGCATTCTCCAGTGGCTCAATTTTCCTAGAAGAGGCAATGTACTCAAGGAGAAAGAGCATGGGATTAGAAGGTGGGTAGTCCTAGCTTTGGGAACACCAGTGCAGTGTGGCTGCTGTATGGCCTTGGGCAAGGCAGGCTCTCTCTCTGGGTCTTGATTCCCTAATCTGCAGCATTGGGTAGTAATAATACCTGCTGGGTGGGCGTGGGGGTGGTGTATGTGCGTGAGGATTTATCTCTGAGCCTCATTCCACTTTCCTAACCGTACACAGGCATGCCTGGAGGGATACTGCAAGTCTGGCTCCAGACCACCACAACGAACCCGATATCACAATAAAGTGAGGTGGATGAATTTTTCTGGTTTCCCAGTGCGGGTAAAAGTTCTGTTTACACTATATTGGAGTCTACGAAGTATGCAACAGCAGTTTCTATTTCTATTTCTACTTTTATGTCTAAAAATAGAATATACATACCTTACTTAAAAGATGCCTTATTGCTAAAAAATGCTCAGCATCATCTGAGCTTTCAATGAGTTGTAAACTTTTTGCTGGAGGAGGGTTTGCCTGGATGCCGATGGCTGTTGGCTGATCAGGACAGTGGTTGCTGAAGGTCAGGGTGGCTGTGGCAATTTCTTAAGATAAGATAATAGTGAGATTTGCTTCATCGATGGGCTCTTCCTTTCATAAGCCATTTCCCTGCAGCGCGATGGTGTTTGATAGCATCTTACCCACTGGAGAACTTCTTTCTAAATTGGAGGCAATCCTCTAGAACCCTGCTGCTGCTTTATCAACTCAATGTCACACCCTAAGTCCTTTGTTGTCGTTTCAACCATCTCCAGAGCATCTTCACCTGGAGTAGATTCCATTTCAAGAAACCACTTTCTTTGTTCACCCACCAGAAGCAATTCTTCATCTGTTAAAGTTTCATCATGAGATTGCAGCCATTCAAACATAATAAAGAAGAAGTCTGAGGGGCGCCTGGGTGGCTCAGTGGGTTAAAGCCTCTGCCTTCGGCTCAGGTCATGATCTCAGGGTCCTGAGATCGAGTCCCGCATTGGGCTCTCTGCTCTGCGGGGAGCCTGCTTCCCCCCTTCTCTCTCTCTCTCCCTACTGCTCTGCCTACTTCTGATCTCTCTCTGTCAAATAAAATCTTAAAAAAAAAAAAAAAGTTAAAAAAAAAAAAGAAGAAGTCTGAAATATTGTGAGAATCACCAAAATGTGACACAGAGACACAAAGGGGGCAGGTGCTGTTGGAAAAATGGCACCAGTAGACTTGCTTGACACAGGGTTGCCATGTACTTTGATTTGTAAGACACCCAGTGTCTGTGAAGTATAACGAAATAGGCTGTATTCCATGACGTAAGTCTACGGCCCTGGTCTGGTGGTTCTGCTTTCCTTCACCACATACGACATCCTCATGATTTCTCCTCTTTAATTTTGATGATGTCCTGTTTACTTATTTTTTTCTTTGGTTGCTGCCATATCGAAGAAACCATTGCCTAATCCAAAGTTATAGAGATATACACCTAAATGTTCTTCAAAGAGTTTTATAGTTATAGTTCTTACATTTTAAGATCTTCAATTTGTTTTGTTTATTTATTTTTAAAGATTTTATTTATTTATTTGTCAGAGAGAGAGAGAGTACAAGCAGGGGGAGTGGCAGGCAAGGGGAGAAGCAGGCTCCCTGCTGAGCAAGGAGCCTCATGCGAGGCTTGATCCCAGGACCCTGGGATCATGACCTGAGCTAAAGGCAGAGGCTTAACCGACCGAGCCACTCGGGTGTCCCTTAAATTTATTTTAATAATCTCTGCATCCAGTGTGGGGCTTGAACTCACAATTCTGAGATCAGGAGTCTCATGGTCTTCCGAATGAGCCAGCCAGGTGCCTTTGGAGTTCTTACATTTAGGCCTTAGATCCATTTTGAGTTAATTTTTGTGTACGGTGTGAGGTAAGGGGACAACATTATTTCATTTCATTTTCATTTTTTAAATTGTGGTAAAAAAATACATAATATAAAACTTGCCACTCACAATGTTGTGAAACCATTACCACTATCTGCTGCTGGAACTTTTTACCACCCCAAACAGAAACTCTATAATCCTTTAGCAGGAACTCCTCTTCTCCTCTCCCTGCTCAGCTCCTGGCAACCTCTAATCTACTTCCTGTCTCTATGAATTTGTCTAGATAACTCATGTAAATGGAATCATACAATATGATTGTCCTTTGTCCTTTGCGTCTGGCTCTTTCATCTAGCACAATGTTTTCAAGGTTCATCCATGTTGTAGCATGTGTCCTTTTTTTGCTGAATTCTATTATAGGTATATGCCACGTTTTGTTTTTCTATTTGTCTGTTGATGGACACTTGGGTTGTTTCTCCATTTTAGCTGTTGTGAATAATGCTATGGACATTGGTGTACAAATATCTGCTTGAGTCCCTGCCTTCGATTCTTTCGAGTATTACCTAGGAGTGCAATTGCTGAATCATATGGTAATTCTATGTTTAGCTTGTTGAGGAACCACCAAACTGTGGTTTGGAACCACCACATTCTTTTGCATGTGGATATTGCTCTTATCCCTGAACCATTTGTTGAATAACTTCTGTTCTTGGGCCCACACAATTCCCCTACCAAGTTCTCAGTATGGCGTATCAACCATCCATGAATTGACCCACCCTGCCTTCCTGGTCTCATTTCCTATGATTTTTCCACCCTATACTCTCATCCAGCATATTCCAAGCAACCTGAAGTTTTGGAGGCCTTCCTGTTCCTCTCCTGTGCAATTTCCTGACGTTGTTGTACTCATGCTCTTCCCTTCCCCTGAAATGTTTCCCTTCCATTTTTCACCTAACCGACTTGATCTTCAAAACAACTTCAGTCTCTCCTGTGAAACATGTACTCAGTGCAACTCCCTCTAACACTTCTCTTGCTTCTGTCAAATTAGGTTCTAACATCTTCTGTCCCCACAACACTTTGTGTGCTTATCTCTTTCCTAGCATTCATAATGTAGTAGTGCAAGAAAGTGATTTGCTTATGCGTCTGTCTTTCCCACTGGACTCTGAACTCCTGGAGAACAGGACAATGTCATATTTTCCCATATATACCTGGCGCTTCTTTCCACAAATGTTTGTTGAACAGAATTGTTGGAAAGGCACCACACTCAGTCCTGCTTCTCATCTGAAAGCTCAGCTTTCTTTCTACCTCATCTGACAAATTCTCCCGAACTACTTTAAAACATATACTACTGGTAATTTAATTTTTGTACCTTCCATCAAGAGTGTCTATACTACGAATAATGATTATTTATTGAGCAGCTACTACATGTCAGCACTGTAATAGATGCTTTACATGTACTCATAACCTCCCTTATGATGTAGGTTTTATTATCCCAGTTCTGCCAATGAGGAACTTATCTATGGAACTCATCTAAGGTCGTCAGTGAAGTAGGGTTCAAAACCAGGTCAGATTCCAAAGCCAGAGCTCTTCGCACCACACCCTCTGAGAATTCACCCATAATCTCACCTTGAGCCATTATTCAGTGACATTGGGCAAAGCCCATGTCGGAGCATACTGGGTTTTCAGAAGTGCAAAGGAACTGAGACCACTGAATTTGACCTCTTTATTATTAATGTCTATTAAATATATTTTTTAAAGATTTTATTTATTTACTTATTTATTTATTTATTTATAGTGCGAGCAGGGGGTAGGGACAGAGAGAGAGGGGGAGAGAGAACCCCAAGCAGACTCCATGCTGAGTGCAGAGCCCAACACAACCTTGATCTCACAACCCTGAGATCATGACTTGAACCAAAATCAAGACACGACGCTTAATCGATTGAGCCACCCAGGCACCCCAACGTCTATTAAATATTTTATACTTACACACTAATCTCCCTATATATAATATATACATAAAAGATAATATACATGAGTACCCACAGACCAGTTTAAGAAATCCAACACCACCATAATCTCCCTTGATTTTCCTGTGTAAAAACTGAGGACCAGTTTTTGGAGAAGTGCTCACTCAAGGAGATATGGCTCCTTTGACTCTCCTCCGTATCATGGACATGGAAGTCACCCCAGTAAACCTACTGGACTCATCATGGTGGGGACTTACTCAGCCAGAGGGTTGAGTTTGCCCTGAGGTGAGCCCAGAAGCTAGGGTCCTGCCATATGTCACTTTCTCGATGGTCTCCCAGTAGAAGGGAGCTTGGGGTGGAGAGAAACATAGAAACCATGAAAAAAAAAAAAAAAAGAAACCATGGATAGGTATGGTAGCATTCAAACTTTTTCTGCTATAGTTTCTCTCTTTGAACCCAAGCTTTCAGTGTTTACCCACTCCTGACTTCTTTTTGCCCCAAAGCTCTGGTCTTTGGGATGCAAAGGAGGTGTTCTGGAGTCTCAGTAAGAGATCTGTGGACTCTCCTCATATTAGAAAATCCAGACCTTTAAACTTTCATAGCATCGAGGCTTCCAGCACGTTCTACACCCCTATTCAATTTACTTTTAATTCCTGCTCTTATGTCCTCCCTTCTCCTCCTAACTAGTTCCTTATTCCTTCCCCAGGCCACCCATCCCTGTGGACTCCCAGTGTGAACCACAGCCAAATCTGATTAACAGCCACCATCCGGAATTGGGAGCATGTTTTTCTCCGCGTTCCAGCTTGCTTTGTGGCTTTGTGCGGCCAGCCCAGGCTCTGAAGGCTGTGATTCCCACTTCGGTTAATTCTCCTCTCCCAACCGCAAGGGGCCGCTTTGAACGACATGCCCACTGTACTCTGCTGGGATAGTGATCTTATTACAGGTCCCTGCTGCCCACAGGGCCTGAGACCAGCGGCCAGAGAAATGCTGAGGTTCTGCCCTCCCAGGAGCCACCAAGTCTAGGGAACACTAGGCCTTTGTCCCCGGGGGTCAGGGAAATCCATTTGCTGCGGATTACAGCCGTGGCAGAGGTTCTAGGGAAGCGGAGGGGAAAGATACTAAAAACAGAGCTCTCCAAATCCTGAGCCTAAAGCCCTTGGGGTAAAGTGGGGTGGAGCCTTTCCTAATGGAATCGGAGACTGACAGGAAATGAGAGGTCTCCTCTGCCCCACAAAGGCTGCTGGTATTATCATTCCTGTAGGGGCTTGTGCCTGGAGAGTCTGAAAGGCGGGGTGATGCGGTGACCGTGTTCCTTTGCTCTGGCTCTGCCTCTCTTTGGTTGCTCCTCTGTTGGAGGTGTAAGTCAATAATAGCAAAGTGTTCAGGCTCTCTAGATGTAGGGGACCTGAGGGAGCCCGCCTTACACCTCTGAGCTGCTGCATTAACATAAATATTCTGATTTACACCAGCCTCATTATGCCTCTGGCAGCTGTCTCACGCTACTGATACGTTGGAAGCAATCCAAATGGATTCAGCTCAAATCGCTTCAAAAAGTTCGCTCTCTCTCCCCAGTCTTCTGCGTGATGCCTCCTTCAGAGTCTCTAGAAACCCAAGGAAATAACTGCAGGGCAACAAAGACAGAAATGAAGGATGAGAAAATAAAACGGGACCCATAGCCCTAGCCATCAAAATAAAAGGATTTCGTTGGTAAAGAGAATCACATAATTTAAATAAACTTTTTCAAAACCTCATTGTTTTCTTCATATGTTCTAGAAAGGAGACTATAGCAAATGCTTCTCCAACAGGCGGGTGCTCCTTGGTTAAAGCATGTGAAGGGGAAAAGGAAGGATTTGATCTCTTGGAAGGAACGTGTGGGTAAGCCACGTTATGCAGATGGGACTGAGGTACAAGCATGAGTGTGTCTGGCCCCAGGTGGCTTTGGGCCCATTGCTCGAAGGCAGGGCAATCTCACAGCCCGCACCTCTGCACCTCCGAAGGCAGGGATTGGGACTTCTGTAAAGGGCCGGGTAGCAAGTATTTTTGGCTTTGCAGGCCTACGGTTTTTGCCATGACAACTCAACTCTGCTATGCAAAAGCAGCCCTAGACAAGTCATAAGGGGTGTGTGGCTGTGTTCCAACAAACTGTTAGGCACCAGGAAAGGTGGTGGGCCACATTTGGGATGCAGGCTATAGTTTATAGGACTCCTGTTCTGTGGCAAACTCATTTTTATTCACCAGCCACGTGGCTGGCAAGGTGCCTGTGGCATACTGGTTAACGGCACAGGCTTTCGTGTTCGTAAGACCCGGGTTCAAATTCCAACCCAGCCACACACCAGCTGTGTATCCTTGAGCAAGTTGGGTCATCTTTTGGGCCTCAATTTCCTCAGCAGTAAAAAGAGATCAGATGTCCCTATGGCACCGTTACATGGATTGCATGAAGTGTCTGTATGGTCCTGAGGACAATACTTAGCAAATAGGAAGCATGTGATACGAGGTAAGGGTGCGAACCCGACTTGGAATTTGGAAGCAATTCCTTTCACCTCAGATAGTGAGGATCCCATAAGTTATTTCTCACCATTGTTCACAGGTCAGAGTTACACTTAAAAATCTCTTTATAAAGAACCATGGTCCATTTTACCTGTCTAAATCTTTGTCTCTCTTTTTCTTTTAGAGCTTTTTTTTTTTTTTAAGATTTTATTTATTTATTTGACAGAGAGAGATCACAAGTAGGCAGAGAGGTTGGCAGAGAGAGAGGGAGAGACAGGTTCCCCACCGAGCAGAGAGCCCAATGCGGGGCTCAATCTCAGGCCCCTGGGATCATGACCAGAGCCGAAGGCAGAGGCTCCAACCCACTGAGCCACCCAGGTGCCCCTCTTTGTTTCTTTTTTAAAGGGTAGATTTTCCAGAAGGCTTTTGAAGAACATAAGATGTAAAGAAAGTCAGTCTCTATATTGTGTTTCAAATGTATGCCCTAGAACTTCAGCTTCCTAGTTGTGTGACTGAGCAAGTTACAGGACCTCAGGCTTCAGTCTCAACCATAAACTGGGACAATAAGACCACCCTGAGGGGTGCCTGGGTGGCTCAGTTAGTTAAGCATCTGCCTTTGGCTCAGGTCATGACCCCAGGGTCCTGCAATCAGCCCCAGGTCGAGTGCCCTGATCAGCGGGGAGTCTGCTTCCCTCTCTCCCTCTAACTGCTGCTCGCTTTGTTTGTGTTCTCTCTCTGTCAAATAAATGAATAAAATCTTAAAAAAAAAAAAATCCATCCCAGAGGGCTGTTGTATTAGATGAGATAATCCATGTAAAGCAGTTAGAACCATGTCTGGCACTTAGCAAACACTTAATAAATGTGAGCTGTGATTATCATCCTCGTTATTATTGACATTTTTATTATGATTGACACTGCTAGAGGTTCTTCAGAAATAACTTTTATTCCAGGGCCAAACAGAAATGCTATTCTACTGGCTGCCCAAAAGATGAACACGTACACAAACCTGGATCCCGTCATTCTGTTCACCTAGCTTTAAGACATTCATCTCTTTAATTTCCTACGTAGCCATGACACACAGGGTCCATGTCCTTTTGCCTCCAAAATACTGCTTGTTACACTGAACTGTGTCTCCTCAGAAAGCTAAGTCAGGGTTCTAACATCCAGTGTGTCTGAATATGAGCTCACTTGCAAAGAGGGTCGCTGTAGATGTGAGTGAGGTCAGAGCGGAGTAAAGAGGGACTCTGCACCAATGTGACAGGTGTCCCTAGATGAGAATGACATGCAAAGAGACAGACATACACGGGGAATAGACAGCCATGTGAAGACGGGGACAGAGACTGGAGTTAGGCTTTCTCAAGCCAAGGAAGGTCTTCAGAGGGAGCGTGGGCCTATGTACTCCGTGATCTCAGACTTCTGATCTCAACAGCTGTGAGACAATACATTTCTGTCATTTCAAGCCACCCACTTTATGGCACAGGCTGGAAAGAGAGTAGGTTGGGGTAGGACTGAAGACTTTATTTCCAAAGGAAAAGATACTTTTATTTCCATCAATAACCTCAAAGTTCGATTTTTTTGGGGGGGTGTATCTGGTGACGGCATAAATTCTTCCTTGTTTTTTCTTTTTTCTTTTTTTTAAAGATTTTATTTATTTGACAGACAAAGAAGCAGGCAGAGAGGCAGGCAGAGAGAGAGGGAAGCAGGCTCCCCGCTAAGCAGAGAGCCCGATGTGGGGCTTGATCCCAGGACCCTGGGATCATGACCTGAGCCGAAGGCAGAGGCTTTAACCCACTGAGACACCCAGGCGCCCCTCTTCCTTGTTTTTTCTTAGTAGAGCTGTGGATGCCTGGGATTTGTGCACAGAAATCTCAGGAGCCAAGGCTATAAAAGAAGACCTCTACAAAAATCTCTTCAAAGTTACAAACTTCTAGTTACAAAATAAATAAGATCTGGGGATACACCTCACAGCATAGTGACTACGGTTTATAATACTACACTGCCTATTTGAAAGTTGATAAGAGAGTGGACCTTAACATTTCTCACCACAAGAAAAAGAATTCTGTAACTCTGTGTGATGATGGGTGTTAACTAGACTTCCCGTGATCATTTCATGGTAGATACAAATATCGAATCACTCTGCTGTACACCTGAAACTAATATAATGATGTTAACTATACCTCGGTAAGAACAAAACCTCCCCATCCTAAACCTCTCCACAAAGCAGGCCTGCGTGTACACGTGCGCACGAGCGTGCGCGCGCGCGCGCGCACACACACACACACACACCCCACTTCCCTTTCTAGGACTCGCCATCTCTGCATCCCGTCTTAGCCTTGACCTGGCCTGCTGTTCGGGTAAGCCAGCGTAGGCCAGTCTTTCTGCCACTGCTACTTCCCGGCAAGCACAACTAAGTCAGGACAGGGATTACGGACAGCAGCCAGGCTTTCAAAATCATTGTTCAAGGGCATGGTCTTTTGTCTGTAAATCCTTGATTAGCCTTCTTTTCTTTTTCTCTTCTTGTTCTGCTCCTCCAACCTGGGACATGGCTCAGACCTACCGGGGCAGGTAGGTCTCACTTTATCAGTGGGGTGTGGTCCTTGGGGTTGGGAGTTTGCTCATTCTTAGGAACACCCGCTGAGAGCACCTTGGAAAAGCGGGGACTGCCCGGTTTTCCTGCTTCTACCTGGGTCCTCCCAGAACTTATTCCAAGAGTGTAGGCTTCTTCCTTAGAGTTTCCCTTTATGTGCCCTATGAGGGTTTTGGGAATGGGACTTTATAGACTTTGAGGGATTATAAAGAGACAGACTGCCTGGGATAAGTCTTCTGTTACGAACACTTTTGTCCTATGTGTAAGTGATCTTTTATCCACTAGGAGGCCAGTGGTCTCTGGCCTGGTCCTGGGAAAAAATTCTTGCCATTTATTGCTCAGGGCCAAGGGCTTTGTCTCATGCAGTCCTCACAACAACCCTAGAACACGGGGATTATTTCCTCATTTTTCCCACAAGAAAAAACTGTGGTTCAGAAGGGTCCAGTAACTTATCCGAGGCCATGGAGCTAGCAAATGGCAGGTGGAGGAAACCAGGGCTGCGAGTCCCTGCATAAGAGGCAGAATTACCTGTGTTTACCCCGGTCTAGGCCCAGCTGGGCCAGTGAGTTCTTATGAAGTTAACTTGGCTTCTATTGCCTTGTGTCTGACAGACGGTCTCACCAGAGCCTCTCAAGCAGGGAGGTCAGTCCATGGCAAACCTGTCAACTCGGACTCTCCCGGGGCCTGCCCTGTCCCCTGGCGATCGCACGCGGAGCAGTCACTGGGGTGTGTCTCATATCTGTAGGCCTTTCCTTTCAGAGGTATTTTCAGCTATCTTACCTTCATATATGGTTGGTTCTGTCAGCAGTGTTTACAAAGTCATCTTCAAGTGTTTAATTGAAAAGTAATACCAAAGAAAAAGAAACACCCCACAGTCCTTTGGAAAGAAGGGGTGAAGGACGCCCAACTTTCCTGATTGCCCCCGTGTGCTGGGTGCAGTGTCAGGGAGGCGGCAGGATGTAGAAGAAGGAGGAGGGCTTTGTAATCAGAGAAGGCTGTTTTGATTCCTGACTCTGCCCCCGTTGGGAGGATCTCAGGCAGGTTACTTCGCCTCCCTGGGCCTCAGTTTCCTCATTTGTAAACAGTGCCAGGGACACAGATTTCTAAGAGTTATTGGGGAAAGCAAATAAGTGTGCAGCACAGATAGGCCTTTAGGAATGATCAGCCTCTCTGGGCCTGCTTGCAGCGCTGTTTTAAAGGAGTGATGACTGACGGGGAAGCGGGCTCTGAGCTGTAACCCGTCCAAGACCGGGTCCCAGTAACCGGGGAGTGCTGTGCAAGTGCAGCAGGGAAGACGAAAAATCGGGGCTTTGAATCCTTTGCAATTACACAATAAACTCTTAGTCCAGGCTCGATTGGAAGCTTTTCTCCTGAGTCCAAAAAGCCCTGTTCTCAAATCTCAGGAAGTTTCCTCTTAAGAAAAGAAAAATAAGACCAAAAAAAAAAAAAAAAGCCCACCTACAGGTGAATCTGAAGGAAGCAATAACCAGAGCAGACGTAGCATTGCGGTGTACACGCGTGTATGAGAGGGGTGTTCACACACGTGTGCACTCGGGTACGTATCGGGGGAGGGAGGGAGGGGAAGGCGAGACCAGCAGCAGATTGAGCTCCTCTCACAACACCAGGCTCTGCACCGTAAAAGTGCTTTAGAAATCCAGAGAGTAAGTGATCACTAAACATTGTTCTTGGAGCCGTTTTTCACACAATGATTGATTTACGGGTTCTCGAGGTGTTTGGACCGACTACATTACACTGTCCACTGGCACACATCTTGAGATTGAAGCTTCCTTTCTCCACTCCTTCCTCCCACCCTCCCGTCCTCTCTTGGGGACAGTTCCCTCCTTGGGCCCTCCCTGCTTTGGCCCAGCCCACCATTTAGAAGGCGCAGCCATTCCTAAGAGGCTTTCCCTTGCTCGCCTTCTGCCCTAGCAACTCGGCCTTGCAGCTGCTTCAGAGCTCTGGAATCACAAAGCAATTCCCAAGTCCCGCAGGCCCAGCTCTGGGGCCTTCTTTCCCTCATTTGTCCCAAATAATGGCCTCTAATTGCTATTAACATTCCTCTCCAGCAGAAACATACTGCACGTCTGCGGTCAGCCTATGATCTACTGTGACCACCAGCCCCCTGCTTCCTATTGCACTGGGGGTGTTATGCTCTCTCCCATCTTACACCCAGAGGTTTGCTTTTCCTCTCGCAGCATGCCGGTTGGCTTGCAGCTTCTTATATCTCTAACCTGTTCTGTCACTGGTTGCAGGGGAGAACGATCTCGGTGGGGTGGATCGCCCTCCATCTTCCAATCTTTCCAGCCAAATAGAACTTTACCTTACTTCTTTGCTCATATTTACGAAACGTAGGTAACTCATTTTGATAGCTAGAAGAGGCAGAAGTAGGACTGCAGAGTGGAAATCGTAAGGAGATAGATTTCAGCTCCACAGAGAAAAGAACTCACTAACAACTGGAGCTGGGAACAAGTGCAGCGGGCCATGCTAGGTGTGGGTCTGCGACGCGGAAGGAGGGCTGTGTGGAGCTGGGTCCCGGCAGATGCAGGCGAGCGATCAGAGGCGGAGCGACCACGTGGCAGGGGTGCTGCACGCAGTCTTGCCTCTAGGATCTCTTTTAACACTGCTAGCATCTAATTCCATGAAAATCTTTTACTGGATGCCAGAAATCCACCTGAAAGTTTAGGCTTTTTGCCTATTTTTGAACTTTTCCCATTTATGAATGTTCTAAATGCTAATCTTGTTTGTCAAGCCACAGGACAGTGTCTAGATGGTTTTCACCATTCTGGTTACTAATGGAAACTCCATTCGTATGAACTTCCTGATTCTTATTATCTACTCGGATGGAGGAAACCACTGTTCTTATCTCATGGGTGGGACAGCCACAGAATGGCTAAGTAGGAAAGCTGATCTCTTTCGGATTCCCAGAATGTTAGTTAACTACCCAACTTGCTCACCCAACTACCATTCATCTCTCCGTCCTCTCCATATTTATTGAACAATTATTATGTGCCCGGTACTGAGTGGAATACAAAAATGACTCAGATATTGACTTCTTAAGGAGATAACGATTTAAGAGGAGAAATAAGAAAGATACATAAATACATATAACAGGAGTAGGGAAACTTTTTCTATAAAAGGCCAGATAGTAAATAGTTCAGACTTTGCAGATCACATATGGCCTCTGTTGCATATTCTTATTTGATCCTTAACCATCACCCTACCCCACCCCCCAATATGTAAAAATGTAAGAGCCATTCTTGGTTCTGGGACCATACATAAATGGACTGTGTGCTGGATTTGGTTTGTGGGCCCTAGTTTGCTGGCCTTTAAGCATGTAATAAGGTATAAAGTGATAATCTTTGGTTGAGCCAGAAGTTTCATTTGAAGCAGGTAAAGATGGGTTTGATTGACACTTTGGAAATGGGGAAGGGGTAAACTAGGTGGAAGGAGGGCAATTACACGTGAGCCTCTGTTTTCTCTTTTTAGAGCAGAGGTCTTCAAAGAATGAGCAGTATCACCTGGGAACTTATTACAAAGGCAAGTTTTCAGGTCCACAGTGGCTCTCAAACTTTGGCATCTGTGAGAATCACCTGGAAGGTTTGGAAAACAGATTCCTGGGCCCCACCCCCAGATTTCTGACGCTGCTGGTCCAGGGACTGCACTCTGAGAACAATAGTCTTAAGGAATATCTTGTTCTATCTGCATACAGGGCATGGATGCGCTGCAGAGCACCTGGTTCATTCCACTTAGTGCCTGGACTCAGAAAGGGGCTCAGAGCCACTGGAGAGCGGGTGACAGCTCTTTTTCCTCATAGCAGGAGCCCTGAGTCTTGTTAGGCTCACCCACTGGAGGCAGCAAGTGCTTGTGGGGGGCTGTGTGGTTAGGATATTTCTGTCTGAATCTTGGTAATTGGCATACATTCTCTTTTGCTCCTGATACATTTCTGTATTTTTGCCACTGCTATAAAATGGTCCTCTTGGCATTATTTTGGGGACTACCTCCTTTGACCAGTTTAAAAAAAAAAAAAGAAGAGGAAGACGGTGTTTCTATTTTAGCATTTAGATTAAATGACTTCTAAAAAGTCAGATGTGGGGCTCAGAGAGGCTGGGCTGAGGAGGGGGAAGCCAGAGAGTACACAGATGAATCTCAGAGGACGGTACGGGCAAGCAGACACGGGAGGAGTCATTAATCTGGGAGACAATGAATGGCAAAAGGCAATTAGCTTGCCTGGGGTTGTAGCAAGCCAATGAAGTATGCAGTATGGCAACTGAGGGTCTAGTGTAAGGGCAGGGTCATTGCTAGGGAACTCAAAAGGAGGATAAGATAAGGGAGGTTAGGGGGTGGGAAAGCCATCTGGGGCTGGCAGGAAGGGAAAGGAAAGCCCTCACGGTCTCCATGGATATTATTAGCCAGTGAAAGTGTCCAGGTGTAGACATACACTTGTCAGGGTACCACATGCTATTACGCTGGGAGACAACCTTGAAAATGAACCAGGTGCTTCAGTGCATGTGCACACACACCAATGCACACGCATCACACACCTGCGTGCACACACGTGTGCACAGACACACAGACACAAACGCTCTCTTTACATTCCTCTTCAGCCACCTGCCCCGTCTAGCCAGGCGGAACGGTAGGCTGAGGACTGCCCGGCTGAATTACGGGAGGACCACACGCCTGAACGCTGGCGGAGTTTTAGCAGACACAATTGTGAACTTCATTCAGTTTATGGGGCTTCCTTCTACATTGTAAAGCATGCTCGTTTTTTCTCTGTCCCACGCCTCATTCACATGCGCATTCTCACGCTCTGTTCCTTACGGGCGCTCAATAGCCACGCTAATGGATTCTTCTCTGCCTACACACGTTCTCGAGACACATTCATTTATTCATCCTCACTTGGAGTCATTTTCATATATTAAACACTACATCCTGCTTCTAAAAATCACTTCAAATGTCAAAGTTGCTTCCATAGCTTCTGCTCCTGCTGTCTGCAGAAACTGCTAGCTTTGTCATTCTTATAAAAAAAAGAAGAGGAACCAATATTGGCCTGACTGAGTAAAGAGCCCAACCCAAAGCAGATTGTCCTACCGTGGGATGCAGGTTTGTGGCTGTGGTGTCCCCGCCTTCAAGACCATCCCATTTATCTCTCTTTGTTTCACTCCCTCTCTCTTCCTGCACAATGCTGCAATCACACACATACTCCGGGTTGGGAAAAAAAAAAGGACAGCCTAATTTCCTGATGATTATGTTGTTACCTAGCAACAGCCAATCAGGGGCTGGGCTTTTTGCCTGCAGTATTTCATGCAAATAGTTTGGAGAAATTGCAGGGTAACCCAGCCTGCTTAGTCTGTCTTCTCAGGGGACGCATTACAGAATAAAACCAACCCAAAAGGGGACTATTGAAGTCAGGCACATGCTGCAGATAGCAGGCCATCTGATCTTTTTCCTTCGTCCCCTCTGCGTTGTACCCCCTAACAAAAGCATGCAGGTTCCACAGACAGACTCTCAGGGAGGCCAAAAAGTTGAAAAGAGGCTCATGAGCCACCATCCTTTACCCTGGATTTCTGTCCTTAATAACTACAGCTCAGAGCAATCTCTGACATTCTGGAAACTATACCATCCTGGGAAGGCGAGGAATACCACATTCTCAGTAGCTGTCAGAGGACGGCATGAAGGAGAATCCTCCACAGCCCTCCTGTCCAGAAAAGAACTAAAACCTAGCACTTCTAGCTTGATTTAAGAGCCTCATCTATGTCCACACTGGCTGATCTGGCAGGAGAAAACCCATTGTTTACAATAGCACTCTCCCTGGTGCCAACTGGCAAATCCTCATCCAAATGTTTGAACAATGAGAGAAGCCACATCACTCATAAGACCCCTTCAAGAGATGTTTCTATGCTTGTTTTCCCAACAAGTACTGAGCATTTGATGTAAAATGCTGTCAGGAGCCATGATACCGACTTTTGGTAAGGTCCAGGGTCTGGATCACGCAGATCTGGACTGGAATAAAAAGTGTACTCAGAAGACAGTGTCCAGGTCTGTCCCCTCTGGGAGAGTGGGCCAGGCTTCAGATGGTAGGAATCAGATTTCAGTAGTTCGTTTTGTTGTTGTTGACTCAATGCTCAGTAATCCAGCGTGAAGGCAAGAAAAGACTGTGACCTCAGCTGCTGGATAGCTCCTCACGGAGCATCTAATGCGGACTTTAGCAGGCCTTCTTGGGAAGGTGTGTTGTTGGCTATACAGGGACAGTGCATAGAAATTTCGATCAGCCCATTACCACCAGGATGGAAAACCAGTTCAAATCCCCTATCTTATTGAGTTGTAGCTTCTACATATTTGTTAAGATGGAGATAATTATACTCCAATCATTATACAAAGGTGGTGACAGCTCTCCAATATTTGACACTCACAGCCTTACCACCGAAAGCCATATTACAGAACACGCCCCCCAAACAAACACCCCCCCCAAAACCTGTCAATGTGTCTTTGTTCAGAAAGGCAGAGTTAAAGGATACAATGCATCTGTAGGGTTGGATAACTCTTCCCACCTTGGTTTATAGTAATTTCAGAAAATTCTTTGAGTCAGGCACCTTTATCCTTATAACCTTGGAATACATATCATAAACCCCATTTTGCAGAAAAGGAAACTGATGAGTGACTTGCTCAAGCTGTATAGTTATAAAGTGGCAAAGCTGGGATTAAAAAGCAATGTCCAAATCATGCCTGATCATGCCCAGGTCCTTATAGCAAAAACATAGAGAGAAAAAGAGGTCAGCAACAGAAAGCCACCTTTCAAAATTAAAAAAAAAATGGATTTTTTTTGCATTTACTATAGGTACCCAAAGTTATTTCAACTGGTGTTTACTGCTAAACCTCCAGTGACTCCTACCTCTTTTTTGCACATTTGAACCACCAGACAAGCATGTCAGAAATAGGTATGCCTGAGTCCCACTCCATACCAATAAATTAGGAATTTCTGGGGGTTACAGGGGAGGCAGTTTTTTTTTTTTTTTTTTTTTTTTTTAAAGAGAGAGCAAGCAAGAGGTGGGGAGAAGCAGAGGGTGAGAGAGAGAACCATAAGCAGGCTCCTCACCCAGTGTGGAGCCCAATGCGGGGCTTGATCTTATAAGCCTGGGATCATGACCTGAGCCCAAATCAAGAGTTGGATACTTAATGGACTGAGCCACCCAGATGCCCTGGCAGTGTTTTTAAAGAGCTTCCTAGGAATAGCATGGCACTTTGGAAAATTGTCTGGTAGTTTCTTATGTAACTAAATATACATCTACCTCCATTCCTAGGAATTTGTTGAAGCAAAATAAAAACACATGTCCACAAAAAGACTTGTACAAACATGCTGCTCGCAGCTTTATTCATACTAGCTAAAAAATTATGGTATATTCATACTATAGACTACCACGCAGCAATAAAAAGGAACAAGCAATTGATGTTGGCAACAAAAACAGACAAGTCTCAAAAATGGTATGCTGATGTCCACAATAGCCAAACTATGGAAAGAACCTAGATGTCCATCAACAGATGAATGGATAAAGATGTAATATATATATATATATATATATATATATATACAGTGGAATACTATGCAGCCATCAAGAAAATGAAATCTTGCCATTTGCAACGACGTGGATGGAACTAGGGGGTATTATGCTGAACGAAATAAGTTAATCAGAGAAAGACAAATATCATATGCTCTCTCTGATATGAGGAATTTGAGAGACAGGGTAGGGGAGTTGTGGGGGGAAGGGAGGGAGAAAATGAAAGAAGATGGGACTGGGGAGGGAGACAAGCCATAAGAGACTCTTAATCTCAGGAAACAAACTGAGGGTTGCTGGGGGTGAGGGGAGGGGATAGGGTGGCTAGGTGATGAACACTGGGGAGGGTATATGCTATGGAGTGCTGTGAAATGTGTAAGCCTGGTGATTCACAGACCTGTACCCCTGAAGCAAATAATACACTATATGTTAATAAAAAAAAAGACCAAAAAATGGTATGCTGGACAACAAAACAAAAAACAAACAAACAAACCCTTAGGCAAGAGTATAATCAGAGCAGTTCCACTTATATGATGTTCTAGGAACAAGAAAAATTAATCTATGGTGGGAAAAATCAGAGTGATGGTTGTCTTTGTGAGTGGGGGGTGGGAGTGGGGGTAGGGAGTGACTGGGGAGGGGGTGTGAGGGAACTCCTGGTGAGGGCAGTGTTCCAGAGACCGAGAGTTGTTTTACATGGCTGTGCTCATTTGTCCAAATTCACAGAATGGTATACTTCAGATTTGTGCCTTTCACTGTTAGTCAGTTTTACCTCAAAAAAAAAAAAAGAAAAAAGAAAAGAAAAGAAAAAAGGAGAGAAAGAAACAAATACTGAACTCCAATGACATGCATGCTGAAGTACTTAGGGGTGAAATATACTGATCCTTGCAACTTACTCTGAAATGTGTGACAAGATGTAAGACGGACTGATGAGTGGATAGATGGATGGCGAGTTGGACAGATACATGATAAGGCAAGTACGGCCCAACGTTAATTGTAGAATCTAAATACATGTAATGTTCACTGGGGTAATTTTTTTCAACTTTCTGGTATATTTAAAATTTTTCAGAATGAAATTTGGGGGGAAGCTCCCCATGTGATTCCAAAGAGCAGACATGGGGATAAAAGATAAATTTCAATTCTCTTAGTTGAAAAGGATGGATGAATAATGAATGCTGTGCCCCTAATTTCTAGAGTTGATTGTAATCATAACCTCCCACCCCCCAACACACACATGAAAGAAAAGAAAAACAGTCGGAAATCCTGGAATAAATATCCAGGTTGAAACAAGATGTCTAGGGTCAGGCAAAACCTTGCAGAGACACTAGGCCCACTTCCCACTGCACTCATGTAGGACACGTCACTCAATGTACGGTCTGATGGGACAAAATACTTGAAATCGGGACAGGTCTGGAAAATCTGGGCAATATTACATTTATGCTCTAGAGCTAAAAACTGTAAACCAGCCTCAGCCAGTATGAGGGTAAAGTGCTACTTACCACTCTGTCTATGGCTTAAAAGCTCTTAGTTAGCCCCTGATTCCCCTCCAGGGCTTACACCTCTGATCTTCTCAGACTCTGTAATTTCCGTAGCTCCACTTCCCCCTGGCGGCCCATAGATCCACAGGGAGAGTGGGGTCAGGTATTTAGGGAGGAAGAAGCTGGTGTGGGGTGTCCCAAGAGATCTGAGTGGACAGCTGACTCCAGCAGGGTGGGGAGAGAGCGAGGGAGGACAGAAGGGAAATAGTGCTGTCAAGTGCAATATGGAGGGAGCCCCTAGTCCCTGAGCTGCCCCATTTATTCTGCATAATTGCTTCATTTCCACTGGCAGTGTATCTCAAAATGAATTTCATTACTGGTGCCTTGGATATCATATTGATTACCAGTTTCATCGATTCTTATCTTGCTAATTAGCATATAAATTAGCCATTTGGGGGAAGCATTAGGCAAAATTGAATTTTCTCCTTAATCTTCTTTCAGAAGGTAAATGAAAATGGATGTGGCCTGTGAAGGCCCATGGCCTTCCTATGACACAATCTACGTGTTTTCGCAGCCGAGGAACCCTCTTGTTGAGGGATGGAGGAGACTCATGGAAGAAGCCTTCCTACCCCATCTTACTGCAGTCAGAACCCCTTAAGAGTTATCAAGAGAATCTGAGACTGAGGATAGGTCTGTAAGTGGAGATGTGTTTCTCTGAGCTGACAGCCAGCAGCGTCCATCTCCCACATACACCCAAGAGAAGGTTCCGTGATGCAGTAATCCCTGTGGTGTCATTCTCCCAAGCCTGGAACCCAGAACACCATTCTGGCTGGGCGGCAAGATGAGGGGTCTGGGGCCAGATGGTCTGGGTCTGGCTGGGAATGCCTCCTCTGCCAGCTGTGTCATCTTAACCTCTCTAAGGCTTAGTGCCCTCATCTGTAAAATGGGGATAATTGCTGCACTGACGTCACTGGGTACCTGTGAGGATTGAGAGAAAGAGTCTCAGCCCGGCGCCTGGCACACAGGAGAGCTCACAGAATGTTAGCATTCTCCAGCAGAGAAGAATCTTGGGAAACTGGACATCAAGGGTTCTCCAGAGGGAGCTGCTCAGCATCAAAGTAATCCTCACTCCAAACTCCCAGGTGCTCAGTCCCTAGAACAGTCCTTTGTCCCTTAGTCACAGACCATTAGTCAGGCCATCTCAGCCCTTAGGATCTCGGCAGGCCCATATCACCAGGAGCAGGTTGAAAATGAAGAATCCTGGGCCCCACCTGAGGCAGGATACAACGCATCTTCATTTAACAAGATTCCCAGGTGATTCATATGCATATTCCAGGCGATTCTTATCATATCAAAACTTGAAAAGCCCTGTTTCAAGTCACCCCGCTGTGGACTGAAAGTCTGCATCCCTCCCCACATTCCTAAACTGCAACCCTACCCCCCAGTGGGTTGGCGTTAGGAGGTGGGGCCTGGAGACAGTGAGTGGGGTTACGTGGTTGTGAGGGTGCAGTCTTGAGAGACAGGATTAGCGCCCTTTTAAGAGCTAGCAAGAGCTTGCTTCCCCTGCTCGGTTCTCTGCCTTGGGAGGATGCTACCCGAAGTTGGCCGCCTGCAATCCAGAGAGGGCTCTCATCAGCCCTGAGGACCCCCCCGGCACCTAGACCTCAGACTTCTGGTCTCCAAAACTCTAAGAAATAAATTTTGGTTCTTTCTAAGCCAGTTTATGGCATTTTATTGGAGTGGCCCAGGCTAAGACATCCCCTTCATTAAAGTCTTGCATAGTCAGAGAAGAAAGGGCCTTGAAGGTTAGCTGCTCAAACACGGCAGCTCAGGGAGCTAAGGTAAGTTGCCCAGACTCACTCAGTCCATGGCAGAGCCCGGATGAGGCTTTTGGTTCCCCCATGCTGAGGCTAGCCCAGGTTCTGCAGGGCCTTCCTGGGGCTGGGGGGTTCTGCTCCCTCCCCTTGCAGTGGCCTCAGCGGTGGGGTTTTCTCCCCGGCCTGAGCTGCATCCATAATGAGCTCTGGAAGGAGGAACTCTGGTTCCATTTGGACTATGTTGGGAGCTGTGAGGCCTGGTTACTCAGAGGACCTCACTGGAGGAGACGGATATGATGGAGGGGAATACTGAAGAGTGTCCTTCTCCTCCTTGATAACCTCTGCGGACTCCTGCCCTCGGAACTGCGGATGCTGCAGGTAAGGACCCACGGGAGCCTCTCGCGCTGACGCCCCCCAGAGGGCACCTAGGGAGCCCAGGGGGTGGGCAGCTGGGAGACGGGGAGGGAGGAGGCCTGTTTTCCACTCGATACCCTTTTGTTTCTTTACCGTTTTGTTCCCTATGCATGTAAAACATATTCAGAAATTGGTTAGTTAATAATAATTTTAAAAAAGAATGCCTCAGATAGAAAAGCCATGAAAAACAATAGCCCATCTGGCCCTGCCATTACGTCATCTACCCCACTTAGAGCTGTCCTGCTTTCTCTCTCTCCTCCTGGAACCTGCAAGGTTCAGCCCCGTGGAGAGCTGGAACACAGAGCGGTGTGCGGATTCTGAGGCCAGCCTGGAGACACGGACTCTGATCTCGCCTCGGGGCTGTGAGCAAGATTACCTTTTATCCCCATTAGCTTGTGAAGTGCTTTGCCCACTATTAAATGTTATTAAGTAAGTGTAATTACGCTTTAAACCCACCTCCGCCCCGCTAAGTCTTGGCAAGAGGAAGGAGAGGACTTGCCTCCAACGGGGTTTTCACTAGATTTGTATTAACCAGGCAAAAGGAAGGGGACAAAGCCTGTTATGAACATAATACGCACAGTCTTGTCCCATGTGAGTTGTGAATTACGTGTTACTGGATGTAGAACTAGATGGGAGGATATATACCGAAATGTTAATAATGGCTGCCTGGGGTGGTATGGTCACTGCTAATGTTTATTTTCTTGTTTGTGGTTCATTTTCCAAATTGTCTATATATTTTAAATTATCTGGGCTGAGACATCACAATATTCTCAGCATAAAACAGAAGTGAAAAATGAAAACCTCAAGGAAAAGGTGCTCATTCTCCATCTGAACACGTCCTGGTCATTCAGAAGCTGGTGGTACAGGTCTGTCCACATTGGCCCACAGCATCCAGACACCTGCTCAACCGGGGCTTGGGTATTCCTGGTGCCCTCAATACATATTCCAACGGGTCCAGAAAATATTTGGTATTTTACAGAGCTAGAAAGCATACAAAGGTGGGCGGCATCAGACTCCTAGGATCCATTCCAGCAGAGAGCACAACCCCTGACCCAGATAGTGACCACAGAGTGTTCTTGGGGCAAGTCACTCAATACAGTTCACTTCACTTAGTGCTGCTGGGAAGGTAGGTGGAAAAGATGCGGTTTCTGTCTTTAAGGGCTTTAACGATCTTGTAAGGATGATAGACACAGGGATAAGGAACTAGTTCTGCCACAGATGTACAAAGGGAACAGTTGGAGCCAAGCAGTGTAGGGCAGTCGCTTTGGGGTTACCCAGGCCTGGATGGGACACACCTCTGCCATCCACTGTCAGCGTGACCTAGGACCGTGTGCTGTACCTCGCTGAGTCACTGTTTCCTCATTTCTAAAAGGGAGATGGCAGCCCTTGAGGTCACACTGTGGGGAACAGGTGGGGGGCCTGGGAGGTGTGGCACACACAGTAGGCACTCACAAAGGGTACTGCCATTATTCCTGTTTTGGACACTGAGCTGACAAGGGCCATGGGGGACCACACCATAGTCACATTACCCTTACCACTGTCCCCATTTGGAAAAGTTCCGTGGAGCCATATGATTATAGGTGAATGGATACAGAAAGACTCAGTTATTGGCTCCAAGTTTTCCTGGCGGATGCCATATAAACAGGCCAATCTTTTTCTCTGCTGTAATGGCCTTAAACATGGCTGCCTTTGGAGATGTGTAGGGGCCTGCTTAGCCTCTGAACCACTTTCCTGTTTTCCAAGCCTTATAAGGCCCAATGGGTGGCTTATGTCTTAGGGTTGTAACTCAGTTCACTCTTTTGAAATTTTCATAGCAAGGCCTCTCTACCAGTCATTGAATTTGGCAAAAAAGCAGGTGCTGCTGGGACTAGGGGAGAGGAAGGAACAAAGGAAGAGAAGTTACAGCACTGACCTCCAAGCAATTTTAGGTGGGAATGTTCAGGATATATGTGGAGCAGTGGCATGGGGAAGGAAGCTTTAAAATATTTATAAGATAATATGAAATGAATGTAACTAACTCACAGTTATACCTCGTTTTCCCAGCAACTATGTTTCTGAAAATTGATTATCAATATTTGTAAGGCCTTGGGGGCTCATAGAAATCAGTAGGAAAAAATATATATAACTTAGTAGGAAAATAGGCAAAGGATATAAATAAACAGTTCACCATCACTTATAAAAAAAATTGCAAGTGAAAAACCTATAAAGCGATGTTTATCCCGATATTTAAAGCAATGCAAGGGCACCAGGGTGGCTCAGTCGGTTAAGTGTCTGCCCTCGGCTCAGGTCATGATCCCGGGGTCCTACACCAGGCTCCCTGCTCAGCGGGGAGTCTGCTTCTCCCTCTTCATCTGCTTCTCCCCCAGCTCATGCACTCTCCCTCTTGCTCTTTCTCTCTCAAATAAATAAATAAATAAATAAACAAAATCTTTTAAAAAAACCCCAAAGAGATGCAAATCAAAATAACACCCGTAAGACTGCCAAACATTTAGAAATTTGATAATACCCAGGCTGAATAAGGTGGGTAAATACATTTCTTATACTGCTGGTGGGAGTGTGATTTGGAATATCGTTTTTGCACTGCAATTTGGCAAGAGATATCAACATTTTAATGCACATGCCATTTGACCCAACCATTCTGCTTATAGGAATTTATACCCTAGGGATATATATTCCCAATGTATTTTGAGTGATCTATATTAGGATGTTCACTATAGCACTGTTGGTAACAGCCAAAACCTGGAAACAAACTGAGCATTCATCAGCAGTGCCACAGTAGGAATGCTGAGAACACCGGGAGTAATAAACAGTGAGAATAATAACTGCTAATATTTATTGAGCATTTACTATGTGGTGGATAGTTCCTGATGCTTTACGCACATATCTCATTTACACTGTGTGACGATTCTGCAGTAGGTATTGATACTTACCCACTTTATAAGTGAGGAAAATGAGACTCACAGAGGTTAAGAGGCTTGGCTAAAGTCACACAGTAGGTAACAGAACAGGATTCCCAGATAGGCAGTCTGGTTCCAGAGCTCACGGGCTCGCTCCCATGCTCACTTGTGTGTGTGCTTCTCTCTCTCTCTCTCATACACATACATATGCCAGAACACTCTGCATCAGTTAACAGGAGTTAGTCAGTATTGTACATGATGACATGGAAGGATCTTGAAGACCGATTACTAACTCTAATTCCATGTTGGAATAACATACTTCAGACACCCCTTCCCTTTGTGTTAATAAAAAAGTAGATATGGCAGTAGATCATTATTTTTCTTTATATTTAAAAAGAAGTAAATAAAAGCATCAGAGAAATTATCTGAAAAGGAAAGGACTCCAGTCCAAATATAAATTCTTTCCTAATGTAAAAATTACCACCATTTTGTTTGGGAAGAGGGCTGGTCAATGTACCTTTCAATTGTGGGTTTTCCTAAACTAACTGATTTCCTCAGAGTAGTAAGGGAAAGAATGGGGGGAGGATAGTAAGACAGTCTTCAAGATCAAGGTAAGATCTAGCCTTAAAAGTGAGAGGAGGAGACTTTGCAGGTTTGTTTATAAAAAGAAGTGATTGATACAATTCAATTTTTTTGAGGAGGAGTGTTCCAAGGGCTGTGTGTGGGTTAGAACAAGCTGTGGAAACATAGGAAGAACGTGTGCGGGCGTTACCATCGCAGTGTGAACAGGAGGCTGGGAAAGTCTGGACCCACATGGTGGGTGTGAATTTCGTTAGGAAACACAGCACAGCTGGTGTGTTTCCGGAGGAAACCCCATTTAGGGTAGGGCACTCTGCGTGTCTGGCAGCTACCTGTCCAGTTTCACCTCTCGCTGTTCTTTTGTATTCTGATGGCTTCCCCCTTGGTCAGGTCCTCCTCATAATGTGGCTGGGTTTCTGTTCTGTTCTCACAGGTTTTCCCTCCGTTTAATGTCCCTTCTCTAATTCATCATGCCCAGCCCCACTGGTTTGAGATGTCTATATAAATCTATATTTTCTACTGACTTTTCAGCCCACTTCCTTCAATACCCTCATATTTAAACTTCAGGAAGGAATTCATGCAATTTCATGTGAGTTACTGCCTTGTCATGGATGTTGGTCCCACCTATCCCAAATCCCTATTCATTCATTCAACAGAGCACTGAACATCAACCACGTACCAGGGGTCGATACAGCAGTGGAACATTGCGGATACTTTCTTGTAGGGTGTACATTCCAGCTGGGGGAGACAGAAAACGAGTATTGGGCAGTGTTAAATGTCTCAGAGAAAAGTAAAGAAGGATCAAGGGGACAAGGGTCCTGGGGTGGTAGGGAAGGTTGTTATTATATAGGGAAGGACTTTTTAAGGGACATTTGAGCAGAAACCTGATAGAAATGAGGAAGAAAGTAAGCCATGTAGCTATCTGGAGGAAGAGCATCCCAAACACAGAGAAGAATTACTTTGTGCAAAGGCCCTAAGGTAAGGTGATGATTTATGTGTTCGAAGAAGAGTAAAGTTGGGAAAAAAAAAAAAAAAAAAGGGAAAGCCCCAGTGCAGCTGAGGATGGGGTGAAAGGGGCTAAGGGGAGTATGGTATAGTGCAGACTGAGCTGTGTGGGCCAGTGGTTCTCACTGAGGGTGACTTTACCCTCTACGGGACATCGGGCAACATCTGAAGGTATTTTTGGCTTTCACGACCGGAGGCTGGGGTGCTACTGGCACCCCATGGGTAGAAGCCTGGGGTGCTGCTCAGTGTATGCTGTGCACAGACTACTCCTTCATAAAGAATTACCTGGCCCGAATGTCAGCAGTGTCAGGATTGAGGAACACGGATACAGGGCCCCGTAGACCAGTGCAGGGCCTTTGGATTTTACTCCAAGTAAGCAGGGAAGCGATTAGGGGCTGGGAGCAAAGGAGTGACATGGTCTCAGCTACGTTTTTAAAGTCTCACTCTGGTTGCTGCATGGAGAGCAGACTGGAGAGGGGCCAGTGCCGAAGCACAGACCTGTCAGGAGGCTTCTGCGGAGATCTGGGCAGGAGATGACAGTAGCTGGAACTAGGGCATCTCGATAAAGGTAGTAAGAAGGCATCTGATTCTGAATGTACTTTGCAGGTCGACCTGAGAGAATGTCCTGATTTCATCAAAAGGAACGACTACCACTTGGTCTTCTTACTCGGCCACCTGTCTGCCAAGCTCATTCCCGCCTTTGTTCTCGCTCTTCTCCTCCTGCCCTGGCATGCCTTTCTTATTTGGGCAAAGTCCATTCATCTGGATTTCAGGATGTCAATAGAGAACCTTCCTTAAACAACAGAGCCCTCGCTTCTCCAAAGCAGCTATAGATTTTAGAGTCCACACCTCTCAGTTTAATCTTCAATGTGCTTTTAACTGTACAATTATGTACTGAGATACCCTGTTCTATGGGGAAAACTGACTGGGTGCTTGCTGTCCCTTTATTAAAATGGTACCGGCTGTCCTAGCCACCCCTTCTGGCAGAACAAGAACTCAAATGTTTAAACTGAAAGCATAGGGAAGGAAAAAATAAAATTGCCATTATTTGCAGATTACATGATCATGTATATGGAAAATCCAACTGAATCTACACTTAAATGGAATGAACAGGAGTTTGCAAAATTTTTTAGACTGCAAAATCAATGTATGAAAATCAATTATATTTCTACTATTAGCAACAAAGAGTTATAAATGAAATTTGAAAAGATAAACTGTTTATAAATGAAACAAAAAATGTAAAGTACTCAGGAATAGTCCTAGCAAAAGATGTATGAGACACTTATGGGGAAAATTATAAAAATTCACTGGAAGACACTTAAAATGTCCAAAAATGACCAAAACAAATGAAGACTTAGACGATGTTTGTGACTTGGAAATCTCTATATTATATAAATTTCATTTATTCCCAAATCAACTTACAGATGAAGCATAATTCCAGTGTAAGTCCCAGTAAGTTTTTAAAAAATAAACTTGAAAAGCTGATGCTAAAATTTACATGAAAAATGCAAAGACTAAGAATAGGCACGTCACGCTTGAAGGGGAGAACAATGTTGGGAGAAGTGCCCTATCAGATATCAAGCTATAGTAACTTAAAAAGTATGATAATAGCTCTGGGATAAACCTTGTTCTTGAGAACCAATTGCCAGTATCTCTTACCAACTTCGCATTCTGTGACATCATGTTGGTAGCTTGCACCTGGTCATAGCGGGAGTATTTATAACATACAAATCGGCAATGCTACAGATCAGGTCTTTTTGCGTGTTTCGGAGAGGTGAGAGTAGAGCTGGTTGTGAAATATCTACCAGCATACCACTGAGAGAAAGCAAACAGAGATTCCCCAAACAGATCCACACATTTGTGAACACCTGTTATATGACAGATGGGTCTATCAGGTTAATCAAGAAGGGATGGACATGTCATTAAATAGTGCTGGGAAAATCAGGTATCTATATGGAAAAAAACCCAAACAAACCCCAAACTGATTCCTTACCTCACACCAAACCCCCAAATCAATTTTAATTAAATATTTAGGTGGAAAAGGCAAAAATATCAGACTTTTAGAAGAAAATGTGGGAAAAAACCATTATGACTTCAGAATAGGAAAAGATTTTTAAATAAGAGAAGACTGATAAAATTTGACTACATTAAAATAAAAAAACTTCTGTTGATTAAAAGCCATCATAAAGAAAGTGAAATTTAAGACTTCCCCTGAAAATAATGTTTTCAATACACATAAGTAAAAAAGAATTTCATCTAAAATATTAAAAAATATCAAAAAATATCTATGAATCAATAAGAAAAAGATACAACAGAAAAAAATGGACAATAGACTTGAATTGGATTTTCTCTTTTGTGAAATAATACATGGCCCATAAACATATAAAGTTTTTCTTCCTTATTTAAAAGCCACAGAAATGCAAATTAGAACCACAATGAGATAAAATTTCATACTCATCAGATCAAGCAGTTTTAGAGTCTGCCAATATCAAACACTAGGGAGGATCTGGAGCAATGGTAACTCTCCTGAGAGGGCAGGAGCGTAAATTCATATAACCACTTCAGAAAACAGTCTGTACCTCACAAATACCCCATACTCCATGCCTCAGAAATTCTACTTCTATGTATGCACCCATCCTAGAAAATCTCTTACATAAGTTCATAAGGTGAATGCATGATGATGCTCATGGCAGTGTTGTTTGTTACTGCAAAAACTGGAAATGTCCATCAAAAGCAGCATTTAAGAATAAATTTTTTTATATTAATTCAATAGACTAGTATGCAATAGTAAAAATGAATGATGTGCAGTCTATGTATTACTATAGACAAATATGAAAAGCATAATGTTGAGCAATAGAAGCGAGATCCAGAAGAATGGACATAGCAGGACTCCCTTATACAGAATTCAGAAACAGTCAAAACTGAAACATATATTGTAACAATAACAGCACATTGTTTAGGAAATCATTCATATATAGTAAAGCCACAGAGGAAAAGCAAGGGAATACTTATTACAATGGCTGGCAGAATAATAACTCTGGATGGAGGAAGAAGGTAGATGCAACCAGGGAAGTGTCTTCTAAAGTTTCATCAACTTGGGTGATCAGTGAATGTTGTTCACTTTATAATTATTCTTCAAATTCTACATGTATATATTATATATTCTACACAGTTCAACATTTTACACTAAAACAAATGAAAAAAGTATATCAAGTGTCTAACATATGCAAAGGCACTGTAATTGCATGCTTAAGACTGACTCAAATTCTACTACCACTCTGCTGAAATTACTTTCACTGGGGTGAAAGACTACTGTCACTAATCTAAAAAACATTTTCATTCCTTACTTTCTCAGCAGCATTCAACACTGCTGACCATCTTCTTTCCTTGAAAAAGTGTCTCACTTTGGCTTTCATGAAAGCATGGTCTCCTGGCCATTCCTTCTCAGTTGCTTTCAAAATGGCTTGTCTCCCACCACCTAACCATTAAATGTTGGAGCTTCTCAAGGTTCATCCCTAGACTCTTGCTATTTCATACTCTGTTCTCTCTCTCTAGACATTCACATCCATGCCCATGGCTTCAATTATTACCTGTACATCAAAGACTTAGATCTCCAGCTCAGACCTCTCTTACAGGTTCTAGGTTGAGGTATCCCATTATCTAGTCAACACCTCTAGCTGATGTTTAAAAGTCTCTCAATCTTAACCTGTTAAAAATGAAACTCATGATTTCCCTCCAAAATGCGTTTTTCTAGTAATCTCAGTGAATGGCACTGCTAGTAGTCCCGGGCAAATATTACTCTACAAAAGAAAATAGCCCCCCATCCCCAGCCCTCGTGCTCCCATAAGATAAAAGAATGTGCTCTCTTTTCTTCCATGGAAGGGGTTGAAAATGAGGAAAATTATTTTCGTTGTAGCTCTAAGTAGGAATAAAACCTTTCAAAAAGCATCATCTGGTAATTAGGCTTCCTTCATAGAGGGGGCTCAATAAAGTTAGTTCCTTTCCTCTAAGAATTTTCTGAGGGGCACCTGGGTGGCTCAGTTGTTAAGTGCCTGCCTTTGGCTCAGGTCATGATCCCAGGGTCCTGGGATCGAGCCCTGTGATGGGCTCCCTGCTTGGTAGGAAGCCTGCTTCTCCCTCTTCCACTCTCCCTGCTTGTGTTCTCTCTCTTGCTGTGTCTCTCTCCATCAAATAAATGAATAAAATCTTTAAAAAATGTTTAAAAAAAAGTTTTTTGAAACATGACAGTTCTACTATATATTTTCTTCTCCCCTTTCAATCCATTGTGCACATTTTTTGTCTTTTTCTTTTTCTTTCTATTTTTGTACACAATAGGTTCTTAAAGTTTGATTTTTCTTCATTTTGTTTCTAATTTTTACCTCATCTCCCCTCGTCCACCTTTCCAAGACTGAATCAGAAGATGGTATCTCAATCAACAAATATTTATTGAGCACCTACTGTGTGCACTCTGGGACAAAGTATGATGTAGATAAGGTTCCTTCTTTCATGTGTTTTATATTTGGGGCAGGAAGCAAACAATTAAAAAGTCAGGTAGTAATATGTGCTAATTAGGGAATTAAAATTGGGAAATGTGACAGAGAATGACTACTGGTTACTTCAGACTGGTGGTCAGGAATTGCCTTTTTGAGGATGTTATAGTTAGAGTGCAGATCAAATTACAAATTACACTACATCCCAGAAAGAGTGACTAGTTAGTGTAAAGTACCCGAGATAGAAACAAACTTGGCCATGTTTGACAACTGCACAGCAGACAAGAGAGCAAGTGGTATAAAACAAGAAGATTGTAGGGATTAGAAAACATAAGGCCGTGTACACGCAAAATAAGTTGCAGTTCACTCTTTTATAAATGTACTCTTTTTAATGTCTGTAGTATCTACAGAGACATCTTTTTCATTCTTGGATTTGCTTATCTGTCCCTTTTAAAAGATTTTACTTATTATTTATTTATTTATTTGACACAGAGAGATTGAGATCACAAGTAGGCAGAGAGGCAGGCAGAGAGGGAGGGGGAAGCAGGCTCCTCTCTGAGCAGAGACCCCAATTCGGGGCTTGATCCTGGGACCCTGAGATCATGACCCGAGCCAAAGGCAGAAGCTTAACCCACCGAGCCATCCAGGTGCCCCTTATCTGTGTCTTTTTTTCTTGATCAGTCTTAATAAGGATTTATAATCTTTTTTAGTTTTCATAAAAAGCCAACTTTGTTTTGCTGATTCTCTGTGAATATTTTCTATTTCATTAATTTCTATTCTTATCTTTCTTATTTCCTTCAAGTTTAATTTGTTGTTTTTCCTCTAACTTCTTGAGATGGATGAGTTTAAAGCTATAAAATTCCTTCTAAGTTAGTTTTATCTGCACCCCAGGAGTTCATATATATATATATATATATATATATATATATATATAGTATTTTTCATTATCATTCAGTTAATATTTTTGTTGTCTACTATGATTTGTTCTTTGACCCATGGTTTATATAGAAGTATGCTGCTTGATTTCTAAATGTTTGGGGCAGATGGTGTATTTCCAGTCACTTTTATCTGACTGATTATTATAATTACACTGTGGTCAGAGAGTATAATATTGTGTGACATTAATCCTGCAAAATTTTTTTTTTAATCCTGCAAAATTTGTTGAGACTAGTTCTATGGTCTGATACATGGTCAACTTTTATAAATTTTCCACGTGTGCTTGAAAAGAGTATGTATTCTGTAGTTGTTAGCTTTAATGTTCTATATATGTCCATCAGTGAAATTTGTTGTTATTCAAATATTATATGTTCCTACTAGTTTTTTTTCCTGTTTGTTATAGCAAATACCACAACAGAAAGTAAACAAGATACGTTGATTGTAAAATTATCTCTGTCCTCAGAGTTCTGCAAATTTTTTGCTTTATGTATTTTGAGGCCATTTTATCATGTGCATATAGTTTTTAAATTCTTATATCTGATAAATGAAAACTTTTATTATTTTTTTAAAAGACAAGCTTTCACTTTTTTTTTTTTAAAGATTTTATTTATTTATTTGTCAGAGAGAGAGGGAGAGAGAGCATAAGCAGGGGGAGCAGCAAGCATAGCATGCCGACGGAGAAGAAGGCTCCCTGCTGAGCAAGGAGCCCGACGTGGGACTTGATCCCAGGATCCTGGGATCATGACCTGAGCCAAAGGCAGCCGCCTAACCGACTGAGCCACCCAGGTGTCCCCAAAACTCTTATTCTTTTGAAGTAACACTTTTTATCTCTAGAAATCCTATCTCAAAATAGGATAAGAGACATGAAGGATAGAATAAGAAGGCCTAACATGCTTTTAATGAAAGCCCCAGAAGGTGTGGAGAAGCAATTTGGAACAGAGGCACTCTCAGTCATCACCTCTTCAAATATACTAGTTTGTATACGTTCTATCATTTTATCTCCTCTGCTGCTTTCTGGATAATTTCCTCAGACCTGTCTTTCAGTTCTCTCCTCAGCTGTGTATAATCTGTTAATAAATATGTTCACTGAGTTCTTAATTTGGGTTATTGTATTTTTCAGTTTTAGGAGTTCTGTTTAGTTCTTTTTCAAATCTGTTAGAATGCTTTTTATAGATTTTTGTTCCTGCAGATATTTTTAAACTTATTAAAAAATCTCTAAATATAGTCTGCAAAACTGTTTTGTAGTCTAATAATTGCAATATCTGAAGCTTTTGTGGGACCTTGTGTTATCTGTTTTTTCTGTTGGCTATCTCTCAGGGTATTTTGTTATTTTTTATTATCTTTGACTGCTGGTCATTATATTTGAAAAAAAAATTTTTTTTAAATTAACTTGAATTCTATGATAATGGCACCATGGAAAAGGATTTTCCTTTGTTTCTGCCAGGTACCCCAAGACACATTCTGGGCTAAGTTAAAAGTTTGCAGTTCTGCGGACCACCTAAGTGACACAAATTTGAACTGCTCCAAGGTAGGTTTACTTCCAGGTTACTCTCACTCTGAAGGTGTAACTCTTTAGGGTTCCAGCTTACTTAGGTTAAATGTTAGGTTTTGATTTTTGTTTCCCTTGCCCTATAAAGCTACCAAAAACTCAGTTTTACTCAAAAAGTATTTCTTCCAGACTGGCAAATGTCTTCAGAGAAAAAGAGGCTTTGAGTGGTTACCTTGCCTTCTAGGTTCTTGCTTTACCATAGGAAACAGATCAACTTTTATATTTATGTTATTATCTTCTATTTTGTTAGCTCTTTGATACATTTAAGAAATATAAAAAGAATATTTCTCTCAACTTTTCTAGCTCTCCTCAATGGTCCAAATTATCGAGGCTAGCATTACCAGCAATGAAAGTTCCAAGATTATGCATGATAGGAAGCCAACAGATGACTTTTAAACAGGGGAGGGAGAGAATCAAGCTGGTCACATTCTGTCAGATTGTTTATAAGCAAAAGGGATGCCATATTTAAAACATTAACCAAAAAGAACAGTTTGAATTATGTGAATTTATTATTTGCATGATGTTTGCTTCACATAGATGTATGTTCTCTCTCTCCTGACTAGACAATAAGTACTTAAAGATTAGAGATTGTTTTGTTTTGTTTTGTTTTTGAGATTTTTATTTTTAAGCAATCTCTACACCCAATGTGGGGCTCAAACTTACAACCCCAAAATCAACAGTCACATGCTCTACTGAATGAGCCAGCCAGATACCCCTAAGATATAGGGTCCTTCTTGGTTGTTGTTGTTGCTTTAGAGAGAGGGAAAGGGGAGAGGGGTGAGGGACAGAGGGAGAGTGAGAGAGAGAAAATCTTAGGCAGGCTCCACGCCCAGCATGGAGCCCAATGAGGGCTCAATATCATGACCCTGAGATCATGACCTGAGCCAAAATCAAGAGTTGGGCACTTAACCAACTGAGCCACCCAGGTGCCCTGAGATCCTTCTTGTTTTTAATGAGTGTCCCCTTTCTCTAGGACCTAGGACAAAAATGATAAAATTCCAGTCTTCCTGACTTCTTTATTATCATCCTGGGACTTGAAGACACCTGAGAACTAGATTTTTAGGAATTCATCTATTCCCTATCTCCCACCTACTTGTGGTAGGGCATTAGCTGAATACCTTAAGCAATGAAAATTACTGTATTGTTTTTGAATGAACACTACTTTATATCAACTTTAGGATTTAATCAGAGTGCAAGTATATACAAGTAGATAAATACAGAGTTTGATACTGTTCAGTTATGTTCAACTTAGAAGTCAGACTTTCCTCGTATACTCATGGTTGACAGATGTATAAATTGGGGAAAATTTAAAAAATATGCACCAAGAGCCACTGTATTTTATACAACTTTGATCCATTAATTCCATGTTTATGAACTTGTGTTAAATATAATTCATGGGTGTTCACAAAGATTTAGCTACCTGGATGGTTATTATGAGAGGGGAAAATAAAAAAAGTTAAAATCCCATCAAAAGGGGATTAATAACTGTACCTTCATATAATAGAATACTCTATTTAATGATACAAAAATGTTCACAATAAGATGATAAAAATAATTTATGAAAGAACATATATGGCAAGATCTTTTTTGGTAAAAAATATGTATGTACTCCTAAAAACTAGAAGGAACTAAAAATGTTAACAATAAGATGATAAAAGTACTTTATGAAAGAACATATATAGCAAGATCTTTTTTGGTAAAAAAAAATATACATGTAGGGGCACCTGGGTGGCTCAGTTGTTAAGCATCTGTCTTCAGTTCAGGTCATGATCCCAGGGTCCTGGGATCGAGCCCCGGAACAGGCTCCCTGCTCAGCGGGAAGCCTGCTTCTCCCTCTCCCACTCCCCCTGCTTGTGTTCCCTCTCTCACTGTGTGTCTTTTTGTCAAATAAATAAATAAAATCTTATATATATATACATATACATGTACATGTATATATACTCATAAAAACCAGAAGGATCTAAAAATGTTAGCAGCATTACTTTTGGGAGGTAGGAGAACAGTGGTTTTTCATTGGCTTTGCTTATTTTTTTCCCCTGTTGAGTATTCTATAATGAAAACATATTACTTTTTTCATATTACTTTTATAATAAGAAAAAGTTGATTATAAAATACACTAGAGTTCCTTTCCCTATAAATAAATAGGCCACCTCAGATCAGCTATTTCTAGGTCCAATCCATCTATCACTGATGAACAAAGAGTTCTATATTCTCCTAATTCCATCCTCTTTCCATGCTTGGTTTATATACAGCTTTTCTCAGCTTTTTGACCACCCAGACTAGAGTAACATTCATCCATCAGCACTGGGTAGGTGACTCATAATATGTATTTCTTGAACTGAACTGAGTGCTAATAGCCAGAAATTTACCCACATAAATTGGAAACTGAATGTGGTATACTGGGGCTCCTGGGTGGTAGAGCTAGTTGAGCGACTGACTCTTGGTTTTGGCTCAGGTCATGATCTTGGGGTCTTGAGATCGAGCTCTGGGTCAGGCTCCAACGTCAGTACAGCATCTGGTAAAGTTTCTTTCCCTCTCCCTCTGCCCCACCCCATGCTCTTTCACTCTCTCTCTCTAAAATAAATACATCTTAAAAAAAAAAGTCATATACTTACAATGTGATTGTTTTCTACCAAGTAATCTCCAGTTTAAACTATCCTTATGACATGACATTATCTCTCATATGCAAACTAAATAAAAATATTTTGAGAGAATACCCAAAGGGAATGTCATTATTATAACAACTTCATGTATTTTTCCTGGAAGGTCTATCGTATATTTAGTAGTTCTGTGTAGTGCTGGTCAGTAAGGCCTAATTGCCTCTGCTGCTTCATTGTCTTTGTGGTATGGAGAGAATCGAACCTGCCCCCAACACTTTACAGAAAAAAATGAATGACTGGAATTTCCAGGGAAAACATACCAGCTCAATTCAAGACCCCGTGGGATTACTGCACTGATGTCATTTTTAATATGCCTTATTCTTCCCCTCTGGTTGGCGCAACCTCTCTCCCCACTGGCTCACTGCTTTCCCTTAGAGAGCAGACCGTCTCTGTGAATGACTGGTTTAGGGAGCATGTGCAGGACAAGCCCAGAGCCTCCCTCCATGGGAACATAAGAGAAGAAACTAAAGAATGGCTGAGAACAGTGGCTGAATGGAACAGGTCATGCTGCTTCTCGAGGCTGAAAAGGCCAATCCTTCAAGAGAGATGATGAGAGCACCTAATCGGGTTTGACCCCACAGGCAGTTTGTGTGCAGAGAGGACTGGGAAATGCAGCTCTGCACAGAAGGGCAGTGAGATGGCAGGGCTGCGTTCCAGACACACTTATTCACTCATCTGCTTGATTCAATTTTATTTGTACAAAAGGTCTGTTGAGGTAATGGGCAGACTAAGCCTTTAGCAATCATGGGCTCTGTAAATAGAACCTCAATGGAAGACTAAATCAGCTGATGTCCCCTTCAGTGCTATTTCCATTTGTAGAACTGAAAGTGGCAATAGGGGAGGATGAATCACTCTTACTATATTTAAATGCCTTCTTTACAAAAATAGCAATCACCATAATAAAACAGTCTCAGTAATACCTAGTAACAAACAATAAAAATGCCTTCCTGTAAAGAGAATTAGCATTATATTATTTATGGTCATGGGTGAATAGCAAACATGATAAATCAAGGCTATGGGGGTCTTCCTTTTCTTTACCACCAGATGAAGAACCAAGCCTTTCTTCACCTGGAAAGTCTGCTTATTATGACTACTACTCCAAAATAACTTTTTAAAGAAAGATTTTATTTATTTGAAAAAGAGTGAGTCAATGTGACTGAGAGAGAGAGAGAGAGAAAGAGAAAACAGGAGCGAAGGAGCAGGGGGTGAGGGAGAAGCAGACTCCCCATTGATCAGGGAGCCCAGCCAATGGGAGCCCAATGCGGGGCTCAATCCCAGGAACCCAGGATCACGACCTGAGCTGGAGGCAGATGTTTAACTGACTGAGCTACCCAAGCGTCCCTCCAAAATAACTTCTAAATATCCAGTCAATTACTTCTCAACAATTATGTATTACCTGCTAGTTTCTTTACATAGTATATTCATTTATTTAAAAAGGAAGATCTCAAAAGAATCAAGATTATTTTTCTGTGAATTATGGGAGAAGTAAATGGTTAGAAAGTCAGGTAAATACTATATTCTTCTTGCACTACTTCAAATTTCACTACAATATCTTTACATCACAAATCAGGAAGACTTGATGTAATCACTGTTCTCCCCCAAAAGGTGTACTATTGTTGGTTATTATGTCTTTAACACATAGCTTTAAAGCTGAGAGATGACTAGAAAATAAGCCTAGAGATTTTAAACTACCTAAAGATTTTGCCAGAAATCCAACAAATACAGAGTATATTGGAATATCTCTATTTCCTTGTTATATTAAGAAAAAAATTTAACATTTGAAAATCAATTATTGCAAATCACTGTATTAACAGAATAAAGAAGAAGATCACTTGATCATCCCTATAGATGAGGAAAAAATACTTGACAAAATTCAACAGCCAATCATTGTGACTCTCAGCAATTCAGAAACAGAAAATGACATGAAACAAAAACCTACAGCTAACATAATAAGGATTCAGTGAAAGACCAAATGCTTCCCCTCCAAAACTGGGTATGACAATTCAATATTATACTGGAGGTTTTAGATAAGGCAGGGGGAAAAAGGCTTAAGTATTAGAAAAGAAGAAGTCAACCTGTCTTTATTTGCAGGTGACATACTTGTGTTTATGGAAAACCCTAAGGAATCTACCAAAAAACCATTAGAACTAAAGTGAATTTATCAAAGTCACAAGATAAAATAACAGAAAGATCCTTCCTCTTAACTATTTTAAGACCAGTTACTAACCAAGGTGTTAATGTACACATACATGCAAACACTAACATCATTTTTTTCTTCTATTGAATTACCACTAGCTTCACCTGAAATTGTGGCAAAGAGGAAGAAAACAATAAGATGTGAATCCTGACTCTTCATTGTATATGTAAAAAGCACGATGGCTGATTGCCTAATAAAGTTACACATTTAATCTTTTAATAGGCAAGCACATTTCACACTGGATAAAACCTCACTAACACAACCCAGATATGTGTACCCTACCTAGAGCCTACCCAAATAAATGGCAAATGCTCTAGTTCAGTACAACTTCTCTCTAATGGTAGAAAGTGAAACTTGAAAGAGTACTGATGGTGCATTAGTAAAGGCTAGTGGCATTTACATCTTTAAGGAAGAAACTTGGGGTTATCATCAGGGATTCTACATATGGTTTTTTAAGTAGTTATAATCCAGGTTTTACCAGAGATAGCAGGAATAACAGGATAACTAGCATTGCTAAATTAACAAGTATTTATTGAGCCTACTCTTGAATACCACAGTCCTAAAATACAGCCAGTCTACCAACACTAGACAGGGCACAGGCAGAAAAAAAAATTATAGCAGGAACTTCAGGCAGCTTCATTGGGATGAGTTAAATCAAGGACACGGCTAGCAAAGTAGATACAATTATGACTTTAATGTAGAACATTGTACTGCAATGGCACAGCTGGAAAGCAACCGCAGAAAAACCACTCCACGGTAGCAACCTCAAATGTGAAGGTTCTTTACGATGATCTTAAGTTTAAAAGACAAAGTTGCAAATACTGTTAGACTTTGCTAATAATAGTAACTATGACTTCAGACTATACTGTCTGTCTTTGAGAAACAGGCAGTATGGTATTGGGGGCATATCAGTCTTTTTCAGTTAAATGGGCCTGCAGAGATAAAAATGTACTGTCCTCACTAATTACTTATTGTTTTTAATCCACTGTATGTAAATTATGACCTTGGAATTGTTTTTGCTAATGAAAGACACTATGATTATCTATGCAACTTTGTCTTACAATACCTCTTGTGGCCCAGAGTACATAATTGCAAGATGAATGGCCCCAGGTTGTGTTTATGGTCTATGGACAACTGTATTATGGTGCTACTGAGGGTAATGCAGTATGGTATCATGAACTTGAACTAGTCATGTGGTATCTCTGGATCTCAGCATTTTCACTGAATACCTAATACATAATACCTAAAAGCCAAATTCATAGGGTTATTATGAAGATTAAATGGGATGCCTGGCACATAGAAGATGCTATATATGTACACATGCATACTTATTCTCTATGTCTCTCTCTTTCTCTCACATACATATGAGGTTAATAGTTGAGGTTGATTTATTGGCCTCCATAACCTAGTCCAAGGATAGAGTGTTGTGATTGGCCTCACTTAATTTTAGTGCGGCCAGCAACGATATGAACAAAAATATCAATTCTGGAGTCAGACAGTCAGTAGTTGGTGGAGGGTTCCGCAGTTCAAACACTGCTGGCATTTTCTTCGATCCTCTCACTATACAGTTTTCATCTTTATCTCAGTGGTTCAGAGGGTTTCACTCTTGTTTCACTATTGGGAAGAGGCATGAAAGAGAAAGATTAACAAAGAAGGAATTTAAACAGATAGTAGGGCAGTTAAAAAGCTTATTACCAAGACTCGGTAACTGGATACAGCCCTGTACAACCATGGAACCTTAATAAATCACCATCTGGATAGCTTTAGCCCTTTTTTTTGAAATTCCTTTTTGACTCCCTGCCATCCTAATACCAATGAATTGATTTATCTAGATGTATGACAATCACTTTATTTTTTTAAAAAAGATTTTATTTATTTATTTGAGACAGAGAGATAGAGAGCACAAGCTGGGGTGGGGTGGGGGAGGTTGGCAGAGGGTGAGGGAAAAGCAGACTCTGCTGAGCTGGGAGCCTGCCTGATCAACCTGGAGATCATGACCTGTGCCTAAGGCTGAGGCTCAACCATCTGAGCAACCCAGGAGCCCTGACTATTACTTTAAATACAGTTCTAATTTTTAACTATTCAAAAGCCATGTCTGAAGTGACCCTTCTTTAAAGAAGTAACCTACTATCAACATGTAAGGTCCTTAGAAAAGATGTTACAGACTTTCACTTAAAAACTAGAGAGGGATGCCTGGGTGGCTCAGTTGGTTAAGTTTCTGACTCTTGATTTTGGCTCCGGTCATGATCTCCGGGTTGTGAGATCAAGCCCTGTGGGGGGCTCTGCACTGGGCACGGAGTCTGCTTAAGATTCTCTTTCTCCCTCTGCTCCTCCTCCCCCCACTCACATGCTCTCTCTCTGTCTTAAAAAAAAAAATTGGAGAAATAGGGATCACATTGACCTCCCTGCCTTAAACAACTAAATAATGGGCAAAATAAATAAAGCAATGTTTTTCAGACATTGGTTGATAGACAATGCCGGCCTATGATCTGTAAAAAAAAAAAAAAAAAAAAAGAGAGAGAGCGAGAGCGAGAGAGAGAGAGAGAGAGAAACAAAGTGAGCCCTATGATTGTACTAGCTTATTGCCTGAAGGCAGTTTCCAGGATGTGGCATAAAGATGGTGAGCCCAAACAGAGCTCACTGAGTTGAGGAGACTGCAATTAGAGCTCCAGGGTGCCAAGTGCCCAGAATTTTTGGCAAAGAGAGCCAGAGAGAATGGTGCTGCACAGAGAGAAGAAGGGAGGGACAGCACATACTCTCCAACCTCATCTGTAGACAAGCCTCCCTAGAGTCTTTGGCTGAGCACAGATTTGCACAAGTGTGAGAGGAAACTACACGAGACTATTGTAAAGGAGTAAGCAGAACAACTCCCAGAGTTCACAGAGGACTGAAAATGGTTTGTGTTCATATCAGTCAGAGTAGAAGGACCTTGTAATACACAAGGAATTAGAATCCTCAAAGGGTATTGCCATAGTAGTGGGAACTAAATAAAGGCTGCTCTAGACCCCCATAACAAAGCATAAAAGCAGTCCCTGAGAGGATCAAACTGATTCCAGGGAATTTAAGTACATTCCACAGCAAAATATGGCAACCACGAATATAAAATAAACAATGTTCACTATTCAATAAAAAATTTCCAGGCATGTAAAGAAACTTGTTAACTAGGAAAAAACAATATAAATAAAAACATACCCAGAAATACCAGGGATGAAAGAACTAGCAGACAAGGATATTAAAATACCTCTAACAAATACATTCCACATGTTCAAGAAGTAGAGGAAAATTAGGACAGAAGAAGACTTTTTAAAAAAGATGTTAAACATCTAGAGACTAAAATATAATATCTGAAATTAAAAATATGCTGAGTTAGATTAAAAATAGATTGAGAACTTCAGAAGAAAAGATCAGTGAACTTGAAGACACAGCCTTAGAAACCATCCAAAATGAAGCACAGAGAAATAAAGATAGAATAAAAATGAGCAGAGAATCAGTGAGCAACAGTGGGACAATATCAAGCAATCTAACATTAATGAATTTAAAATTCCAAAAGGAAAAGAGATCTGGGGAGGAAGGTGACAGGAAAAAACCTCTGAAGAAATAAAGGCTAAAAATTTTCCAAATTTGATAAAAACCTATAATCCCACAGATCCAAGGAGAGCAAATCCACACAGAATAAGTAGAAAGACAATGATTCCAAGAAATATCATGATCAAATTGCTTAAGTGATAGAAAGAGAATCTTTCCATTACAGAGGAACAAAGATAAGAATTACAGTAAAGAGAGCCTAGGTGGCTCAGTCTGTTAAGCATCTGCCTTCTGCTCAGGACATGACCCCAAGGTACAGGGACTGAGTCCTGCATTGCGCTCCTTGCTTAGTGGGGAGCCTGCTTCTCCCTCTGCCTGCCTGCTGCTCCGCCTGCTTATGCACACTCTCTCTCTGACAAATAAATTAAATCTTAAAAAAAAAAAGAATTACAGCAAATTTCTTATCATAAACTATTCAAGCCAGTGGCCAATGGCTTGACATCTTTAAAGTACTAAAAGAAAAAAGCCTGTCAACCTAGAATTCTTTACTCAGTAAAAACGTATCTCAAATTAGGATAAAGTAAAGCCTTTCAAACAGAAAAACACTGAAAGAATTAATTCCAGTGTCCCTATACTACCAAAAATGTTAAAGGAATTTCTTTGGGCTAAAAGAAATTGATAAAAGATGGAAACACAAAGGAATAAAGAGGTCTCCAACAGTAAATAAACAGTAAATAAGTGGGTAAAACAGTAAATAAGTAGGTAAACATAAAAGTCATGTTTTCTCATTTTTCAATATGTTTAAAAAAAGAACTATCTAAATAAAAAACAATAACAGTAAATAAAATATGATAATAGTACAAGGAACAGGAGGGGAGAAATGGAAGTATGTACTTTCAAAGTTCTTACCATACATGAAGTGATACAATAGTATTTGAAGATAAATGTGGGTAAGTTAAAGATGTTTATTATGACCATGAAAGCAATTACAAAAAAGGATAGAATGGGGCTGCCTCAGTGGCTCTGTTGGTTAGGCATCTGCCTTCAGCTTAGGTCAGATCCCAGGGTTCTGGGATGGAGCCCCAGATCAGGTTCCCTGCTCAGCAGGGAGTCTGCTTTTTCCTCTGCCCCTCCCCCTGTTTGTGGTCTCTCTCTCAAATAAATAAAATCTTAAAAAAAAAAGGATAGAACAAAGATAAAAAGGAAGTAAGCTAATAATGAAGATAAAGTCATAAATAAGAAATTTGAATAATCTAAAATTGGGCAAAAAAGAGAAAAAAAGAACAAAAATCAGGACAAATAGAAAACCAATAGAATTGATCAGCTTTTTATACCCAACCTTACCGATAGTTATAATAAATGTTAATTGTAAATGTCTCAATTAAAAGGCAGAAATTTTCACACTGGATTAAAAAGCAAGACCCAATTAAATGCATTATATAAGAAACCCACTTTGAAAATAAAGACATACATAGGTTAAAAGCAAAAGGTTGGAAAAGATATACCATGCAAACAATAACCATAAGAAAGCTATAATGACCATATCAACATTGGGTAGTCTTTAGAACAAGGAATATTATCAGGGAAAAAGAAAATCATCTCATAGTAATAAAGGGGTCAATTCATCAAGAGGATATACAATCCTAAATGTGTATGCACCTAGCATCAGAGTTTCAAAACACATAAAGCAAAACTGATAGAACCAAAAATTGATAAAACGAGTAGACAGAAAAATTAATAAAGATGTAAAAGACTTGAACAACACTGCCCATCTGATATTATATATCTCTATCTATATCCATATCTATACCACTCTACCCAGTAACAACAGAATATATGTTTTGGATCATAAAATAAGTCTTGATAAACTTAAAAGAATTAAAATCATGCAAACTATATATTTTCTGAGTGTAAGAAAATTATACTTATAACAAAAAGCATTAGGAAAATCCTAAGTATGTGGAAAGAAAACAGCATACTTCAAGTAGCTCATGGGTCAAAGAAGAAGTCACAAGGGAAAGTAGAAAATATTTTGAACTGAATGAAAACAAAAATGTTACTTATCAAAATTTATGGGATATAGCTAAAGCCATACTTAGAGGAAAATTTATAGCATTAAACCACCTATATTAGAGAAGAAGACAGATCCCAAATCATTAGACTGAGCATCTACCTTAAGAAGCTAGAAAAAGAAGAGCAAGTGAAATGTAACAAAAGGAAGGAAATAATGAAGATGAGAATGGAAATCAATAAAATAAAATGCAGAAAAAGTATAGAGAAAAATCAATGAAATAAAAAGCTGGTTCTTTGAAAAAAATCAGTAAAATTGATGAAATTATCAATAATAAGAATGAAAGATCCTACAGACATTAAAAGGATCCTATGGCCAATAAAGTAAACAACTTAGATGAAATGGACAAATCCCTGGAAAGACACAAGCTATCAGAGCTCACTCCAGAAGAAATAATTTGAATAGCCCTTTATCTATTAAAGAATGTGAGCTCTTGGCATGAAAGCTTTCCATAGAGAAAACACCAGACCCAGATGATTTTAGTGGTGAATTCTACTAAAGATTCAAAAAAGAAATAAAACCAATGGTCTATAAACTCCTTCAGAAAATAGAAAAAGGAAATTCTTACCTACCCATTTTATGAGGCCAGAATTACTATACCAAAACCACACAAGGCTATTATAAAAAGATAAAAAAAAAAACACATAGAAAAGACATTAAAGATAAAGAACAACACATGGAGGAAGACAAATTCAGTGAACACAGCAGAAAACATTGGGAGAGAAAATGGCCAGAGGACTGACACTGACTGTGCCTCTGGAGTGCAAACCCCTATATAGTGTTTCATAGCATGAACTTGGAGCCAGACTCCCTGGCTTCAGGTCCTAGCCCTACTACTTACTAAGTAAGTTACATAATTTTGGACCAAGTCACCTAACTTCTCTGTACTCCAATGTTGCTGTTTTTAAGTGGAGATAGTAATAGAATTCCCCTCATATGGTTGTTATGAAAATTGAATGAATAAATACATTTCAAAAGCTTCTAATAGTACCTGGCACATAGTGAACACTACACAAGTGTGTATTGAAATTACTATTATTCATGTTATATTATTTGGTTGTCACCTTTATTAAGTCACGATATGTGTCCTCAAAATGAATGAAGCAGCACAAGAAGTGACTATTCCCATGGAGTTAGTTCCCTGTGGCTGGCATAACAAATCACTTCCTGGCTTTAAACCACAGAAACATATTCTCTTGCGGGCCTGGAGGCTGGGATTTTGATATCAATTTCACTGGGCTGAAATCAAGAGGCTAGCAAGGCTGCATTCTCTCGGGAGATCCTTGGGGAGAATCCACTCCTGGACTTTTCTGAGTTCTGTCGGCTGCCAACGTTCCTTGGCTCATGGCTGCACCCCTCTAATCTCTGCCTCTGTGTTTATATTGCCTCCTCGTCTCTGGGTGTGAAATCTCCCTCTGTCTCCTAGAATGACATTTGTGGTTGGATTTAGGGCCTATCCAGAAATCCAGAATAATCTCCGCCGGTCAAGATCCTTAATTTAATCATGTCTGCAAAGAGTCCTTTTCTTTAAAATGTAACATTTATAAGTTCCAGGTACTAGGACCTAATTATCTTTGGATAGCCATTATTCAACCTATCTGGGTTGAATGGGGTAGACTGATCTTGTGTAGAAATTACAACATATATAATATTTTTTAAAAGGACATTTAGCTCTCTCTACAACAAACCTGTTAGAATACGCAACCATTTGCCAGGGCACAAGCTTTTCATCTGCTGGGTCCCCAAACTGTGAGCATCGCATCCATAATGAACTACAACATTTCTAAGGGCTAACATACAAACTCAAATCTGTAAAATTAAGACAAACATCATAAACTTTGGGGCAGGCTATTAGAAACTTACTGTGCCTTCCTCTGATCCAAATAAAATAGCTTATCAACATGGGTAGTAAGAACCAAGAACAAGATTTGACAATGGCACTTGTCACTAAAGGTTAAAAACAAGGGGCTCACTCTTGGTGACCACAGGTACCTCCACCCAGACCCTACATATTTACCCCTGTGCTCCACAATAGTGAAGAAATTCACTTCTAGAATCAAGCCTGAGTTTTAGAGCTGACGCTATTGAGTGTTAGTGATCTGACCTTGGACAAATCATTTCACCCCTTTGAGTCTGTTTCTTCATCTATAAAAGAGGAGTAATAAGTTCTTATGCTGCGGAGTTGCTGTGAATTTAAGGAAGAACTCAGGTACAGTACTAGCATGGTAATTAGCATGTAGAGTAACTGCTCGGCAAATCGTTATCACAATTTATCGTTATGTACTAAACACTACTATTTCTAACAAAACACTATCTGTTATTCCATCGCAGTAGAAATATCCTCTCATCTTCAATTTCCTTCCAATTTCAATTTATTTTCAGAGTGGGAGGAGTTTTTCCTTTGGGGACTGTGATCTCATGGGTGAAAGATGTTACGACCACACAGAAAAAGCCTGGAAAATAACGCAGTCTGCAATTCTGGTATCCATACCCTCAGGGTGAGAAGAAAAGAAGGACGAAAAGAGTAAGGACAGGAAGGCAGGCCTGAAGGGCTCGACGTATGACTAAGTGCACTTAGTCTAAGAGCACAACTAGAAGGCCTGATGTTTGGGGAAATGAGACAAGACGACAAATTTAAATAGCAAAAGTCTAAAAAGGGGATGTAGTTGATTCACTCTGCACAGGAATTCACTAAATGATGAGATCTCTGCACTTAGGAGAGAGGAAGGTTGAGAGGAGCGAGTTATGATGGGGACAGGGACATCATGATGAGCACAGACAAGGCCAACACAACCCAGCTCATCTTCACACACACAACACCAGCCCTGGGACCAAGGTGAAGTGGAAAGTGGACAGGAGAGCCAAAACACTCAAGCAAGCTTTTGTTTAGGACAAATAGGACCCTGCCAGCAACTCCAAGGCACGGGTAGCATGTGGCCTGTCCCAGGATCTCCTGCAGTTAGCCCTGGACCTGGCATGTCATCGATCAGTCTGGGCTGGGAGAACAAGGGCACACTCTCAATAGTGAAAATACCGGCAGAAGATGAGAAGTCGAGCTACAGGCTTCCTTCTGACCGTGTTGCCTGTGTGCTCAGTCTCGCTCCCATCCAAACCACTCTTCGGACAGCAGCTCCGAGCCTGTCACTGCTTCAACACTTCTCCGGGGCCTCCAACAATAGGTCTAGATTCTTTAGCTTGGCCAGCCAAGCCTTTTGTGTTTGCTCCTGGCCCTGTTTCTGCTGCTACCCTCCTCGTATGCTCTGCTCCGGTCATATTAGATGATTTGCAACTCCTGGTGTATACTTGCTCCCGCGCACGGACACCCCGCCTTGGCACAGACTGCTCCTTCTGTCTGAGCTGCGCTCTCTGCCTGAGGACTCCCTTTCCTCCTGTCATTATCTCAATTGTCACTTTCTTCAGAAGGTGACTTTTCTAAGCAGAACTAAGTGCTCCCTTCTCTAAGCTTTCAAAACACTTTGTCCATATTCCTATTAATGGCAGTGAGTATGAAACCATAATTAACATATCCATGTCTGTCTTCCTTTATAAACCTCTGGGGTGCCAGGATTGGAGTCTAGTCATCTTTGCATCCCTAGCTACTAGCATGGAGGGGTGCAGAGCTTTAAAGAGGTTGAATAAATGAACAGATTTTAAAGACCCAAAATAGAAGTAGAGCTTAAATCTTTGAGTGACCAAGACACAGCAGGACACTAAGACAGGTAGGGATGGGAGAGAGTCCGTCCCTATAATCAGAAGTTCCCGTTGTGGATGGCAGCTACAAGATTTCCTCCAACTGTTCAGTTATCATGATCAGAGACAGAATTTAGGGCTCAACATACGACAAGCCTGCCCCAGTAGGAAGTCTCCTGTCTTATATGATTCCCAACCATTTCTCACATTGATTTTGCCTTCGAGAAGACAACTGCATTTTCCTACACTTTAGTGTCACCATCTTTTGTGAAGTAACCCCTATTCCAAATGCTCCAAAATCCAAATTCTTCTCTCCTACTCAAATTCTCATTTTCTCTCTCTTACAAAGTAGAATGGAAGACTTGAGGGCTAAATTAAGGATGGAAATAATCTGATCCCAAACTTAGCACGCAACTTGAGGGAAATTATATCTCTGTATATCTCAACCAGCTCTTCCTTCAAATGGAATCAACCCTACTATCAAGGAGGATACAGGAAATAATAAAAGGTACAGCTTACATGGTGCATACTATGCAGCTCACATGTATTAACCTGTTTAATTCTATACCTCTTCGAGGTAGGTGGTATTATTATCCCCACTGTGCACAAGGAGACTCAAAGGAGGCTGTAAAGCTCAGTGAGTGAGTGGTAGGGGCGGGGCTGGAACTGGAATGGTCTGGCTCTAGTGGCCATGCTGTTAACCATTACCTTCTACTGCCTTCTCTGCAGGTCACTGAAAGGCACCATACGCAGTACAAAAACTCCAGCACATTAAGGCATAAGGGCAAACAGTGAATGACAGGCCTCGGGTAGGCGACAGTGTTATGCATTTCAATCTAAAATGCATTTTACAGCTGAGATTTTAGATCTCAAACCACCCATTGTTTATAGCTAAAATACTAAGTGTCTCTTGTGATTTTACCTATCTAGGAGATAGATTTGTCCTTTACTGGTACTACGCTTACAATTCAGATGACACTGTCACTAGATGAATAGTGAGCTTGGGGTGTTACTTTATGGATCAACGGGTTAGGCATTTCTCAAGAGCGGTGACCTGAGAACAGAAATTTGGTAGAAAATGCCCTTGTGTTCATGCTTTTTCTACAGAAACAGAATTTTATTTTTTTAAAAAAGCATTAAATATTTAGGTCCATATTACCCTTAACTCAAAAAATTTAATTTAGACAAAATTTTAAGACCATCCACTAGGTGTGATATAGTACCTTCAAACTGTTATCTCGTATAATCATATTCCCTTTGGGCAATGGGCCATTTAGGACTTGATGAATGAACGAATACCATTTCAGAGATGAATTCAGAACTCTGCATTTCCAGATGTTTCCTCAGAAGTAACAGGTGCCTTATAATAGTCATATTTGCTCTGGAGAACTCTACTACTCAGTCCTGCTTGAAGAGGGAGAACTTACTCTTTTAGAAAAGCTGAAAGCCACCCTTATCTTTACCCACGGTTTCTACATTGTTTTCTTCCCCCCATCATCGAGAGAACAGAGAAAGATCAGGTTACATTGCTTTCTTGGGCCTGCATAAATTCCTGTGAGGTTCTCTCTTCTGTCAGGAAAAGTTTCCCTGGCAACCATATTTACACACTCACTTAATCTCCCCCCCTCCTTTGATTTGCTGGTTGGTATAAAAATTAATTTGCACTGAATTGCTTAAGCTTACAAGTTAATCATTTTAACAGACTCGCAAAATTTTAGAACTTGGTTTCTGGCCAAAATTTGTTTCTTAAGGGGCCTGTCTCCTTTCTTTTGAAATTTGAATGTAATTCTCTTCAGTTCAGTATTTTTCAACACCTATAGTTTCTGGCTATAGGTAGAGAAAAGAATATTGTCCTGAAGGCATCTGGCCAATATTATTAGTTAGGAAGATCAAGAGAGGAAGAGATGCTTCTGAATTAATTCAGAGTAAGCAAGGAGTCAAATTCCCAAAGATCAGCTATGATAAAGAGATGGAAAAGAAGAGTCAAGGACCAAGACAAAATGTCTGGGCCACATGAAATGACGAACATCTGAGATTCTGGGTGATCAGAGTTCAGGACCTAGATAACAGGAATGGAACATGATTATCAAGTATGGAGGGTCATTAATTCATCTACCACGTATTTATTAAGCATCTAAATAGTACTCGGTGCTGGGAATACAGCAGTGAAGAAGACAGACCCAGGTCATGCCTTCATAAGGTTTGTAGTCAAATATTTAAATAGTGAACCAATGTTGGCTTTGTTATTGAATCAAGTATCTCTGGGCTAGGGGCTCATTATACAATTTCCTACAAAGGCCAGAACTGGTTTCAGAGTTATGGATGGAGAAGGGACTTAACCGACAGAAACAAGGTCAAGAAGCCCTTCCTGGAACAGATGAGTTGGCACATCAACAAGTCTTTGATGTGTACAATGGTTTCTTCACATCTTCAACAACAATGATACTTAAGCCTCTAGACAGGGAAATGAAGAAAGGTACCTTTATCATAGGGCACAAGGCTAGATACTTTGCCGTATATATGTTTTCTAGAATGAAAAGTATATAAAGGTACAAGCTATTCTTAAGTACACTCAACAACTATTTATTGAGTATCTGCTATGTTCAAGGACTGGTTTTCAGAACTGAAGCTATGGATATGAAAAAGACATAGTTTCTAGCAATTACAACAGTGTGGTAAGTGCTAAAATGAGATGTTAAAGTACAAAGGAAGGCCAGAGAAGAAGGACACTAATTCATTAAAAGCAAGTGGGGAAATGCTTCTGAGATGCAATGCTTGAATTGAATCTTGGTAGACAGAGAAGTTCGTTGTCTTCAGCTGATAGATTGGGTGGTAATTTGTTACACAGCAATAGATAACTACCACAGGGCCTTATGGTGACCATGCCACTAGCACAAATATGGGGAATATCTGGCCATCTAAACTTTGTTTTGTGACATACACCATAGGTTATACTCTAAATCTCTATAGATTCACTCGTACATATCCTAAGGCTCACCTGGTCCCTATTGGGAGTAGAAAGTGTGAATAAACACTTTGGGAATGGGAAGGACACAGGGAATGGGAAGAAGCAATGTGGTCTTGTCTTGTCTGATATCCCCCGAAGAAGAACCCAAGTTGGCTGGTGTTCAGACCTGGTCAAGTGGTCGGCCTGTACCTAGCGGGGTAAGGCCTTGGTTAGTACCAGCCAAATAATTACTCAGAGGGACCGGGAGCAGGAGGAGCGAGAGAATGAGTGAAAGCTGTTTTTGAGGGAGCAGTAATCAGGAGAACCAGAAAACTTCATTTGTTGTCCCTGCCAAGTAATGACTGTAAAGCCAAAATAAGCAATAATATCAAAGATTAAGTTTTCCTTCTTCAGATGGGTAGAGAAAAGAACAGAGCAGGCAACAAAGACAAGGGTGGGACATGAGCATCCAAGACAAATGTGGTAAATGGGCCACGTGGTTCAAAGCTTCGGGGTAGTCCCTGGTATGGGGGTGACGGGGTAGCACCAGCCTGACGGAAAAGTCATCAGATCAGGGCAGACAAGTTGTATTATATTTGCGCAATCCCAATTTCTGTTTTAGTAGGTTAAAAAAAGTTTGCCATAGCTTCCTACAAGCAAATGGGAATATTTGACTATAAAAGGAATAGAAATGAACTCATTTCTTATTTAAATTGGGAGTAACAACAGTATCAGGACTGTAACTCTACCTGATAATATTCTCAAGACTGTGATGTTTGAGTTTCCAGGAGCCATTCCGGGTAATAATTCCTTGCCTCTTTATTCTCTTCTCTTCATACTATCTAGTTGAACCTCAAAATATTCCCCATTTGCCCTTAATATCAGGAGTCCAAGAGGAGAAGACCACAGGAAAATGTAATCGTGCACCATGACACAAGGACCTTGACACACTACAAAACTCAAACAAGGGATCCAGCACAACGTGCTTTTCCGGCTTCAGGAGGTAGTATTGATACCTTTAGGCAGAACTTATTCAATGTGTGGGGTCCAGTGCAAAATGAAAAAAGCAGGTCCCTTGCTAAAAAATTAAGAATTTCAAGAGAGCAACAACAGAGCATTAAACCAAGTGAGGAGCTCTTCTAAGCACAGGACCCTGGGAGGTTGCATAGGTTGCACACCTGCAAAGCTGGTCTTGCCTTCAGGGATAGTACAGCGTGGTCCTTTAGAGTCCGAGTTGGGTCCAAATCCCATCTTTGCCACCCATTACTTATGTGATCTTAGGCGATCTATTTAGCCTCTCCATACTTCCAAGAGGTTGTGTGGTTGTAATCCAGTATTGTGAGAATTAAGCGGAATAATGAATAGAATGTATACAAAGTGTTTAGCACATAGTAAACACTCAACAAGTGGTAGCTGAACTATTATCATTCAGTGAAATATGCAGGTAATTATCAAAGCAGTACATTTAAGAAATGAATTGTTGAACTGCTATTAAGGACATGAAAGCATGAGATTGGAATTTTAGGGCAACTAAAATAATGAGGCAGATCGAATAATGAGAAGATCGAATCTTCTGCTTGGCTCTTCTGCCTTCTCTAACTACTCTCCTACTTCTCTCTTCCCATTTATTGCAAAGCATACAAAGGGTGATGTACATGCTGCCTCCACTTTGAATCTACATCTCACGCCACAGTCCTCTTATTCTGGCATTTAATATCCCCCTGCCCCCCTCCCCGAACTGAAGCTATTGTTCTCAAAAAGTTACTAATAACCCTGTTTACCAAATAAAATGGGCATTTCCCACTTTCTCTTTACAATTTCATACTGCTGAGCAATTCCTCTAGCTTGAAACCCTCTCTTCTCCTTCCTTTTGTTGGCACTGAACCCTCATGGCTGACAGCGTGTCTGGCCAGCCTTGTATCTATCTGGTACACGAATAGTCCTGAAGAGAATGCATTTGTTGGATGAAAAGAGTAGATGGTTCTTTGGCTTCTCTGATATTCCTTCTTTCCCCCTATACTGACCTGATTTCTTCTTCCTACCTCACTAAATGTGGGCTTCTTCAAGCTTTGGCCCTTGGTCCTCTATGCTTCTGTTCAGATGCTGCTACCTCTAGTTGATTAAGCTATCACACAGCTTCAGTGATCACCTTCTCTACATCAGACTCCTTCACTTCTCTTTTTTGAGCTCTAGCCCCCCACTTCCAAATACTTATGGTACACATCCCCTTAAAAGTTCCAGTATCACCTCAAGATATCTAGCACTTAGCCTTTCCTCTTCTGCCCAGACTAGTTTTCCTTTTTTCTTATCTCTATTCATCTTGTCACCCATGTTCAAGGCTATATTTGATTATTCCTTATTTCTTGTCCTCCATATCCAGTCATGAACTCCTGTTCATGTTTCCTTTGTGATACTTATTAAACCCGTCTTTTATTTTCACTGCCGTCACCCTAATTCAATTCCTTCCCCCCTCACATCTAGACTGTGTAAGTAATGGACTGGCTGGTTGTGCAGGTCTCCTTCTATCCCTACTAAAGTTTATTCTCCACACTGTTGTTGAGAATCTTCTTAAAAATCCTTTCACGACCCCACATTTCCCTAACCAGTCACCTTCACTTTCCATCATAGGAGATAGAGTTCTAATTCCTTAGTTCAGCATTCAAAGCCTGTTAAAATCGGGCTTCAACCACCCCTTCCTGTCTTACAACTTCTCTGCTTAAACCTTCTGATCTTGCCAGATTGGTCGCTGAAAACTTTCTTCCATAGCCCGTCCTGTGTTTTATAAACATAATTTTTCCAATCTGGAAAGTCCTTCCACCGTCCTTCTCCCTCTATAACAAAATTCACCATGCCTCTGAAAAAAGCCTTCCTTTCTAATCAAAGTCCATAATGACCTTTCTCTTTTTCCGACTTCTATAATACCACATATTGCAGTGCTTTTGAAAACTTACTGAATGGCTGCTTTACATTTAATCCTCACAACTCCATAAGGTAGGGGGCATTGTTACAAAGAAATAAAGTCAAGTAACTTGTCCAAGTCATATAGCAAGTAACCCGTAGAGCTGGGATCCAAATCCTTACTTAGCTGAGAATAATCCCCAGACTACACCACCTCTCTCATTTTCCTGTCTCAGTATCTGTACACAAGCAGGTGCTCAGTAAACACGGTGATTGAGAAAATTGCTTAAATAGCACCCATGACTCTCTAGCACTTACAGAATTGTCAATCCTAGCGATGTACATTAGGCACATCACCTTCTTCACGTTGTTTGATCTGTAATATAGTTCAAGACAGGGGACTTGCCAAAACTAAACCACTATCCATTCTAAAAAAAAATATTGGTTTAAGCAAAGCTAAAAGGCCTTTATCTGATGCAAGCATCATTTTGGGGATGTCCTCTGTACCACCTCTAGGCTCATCCTTGCTGTTTCCAAACAATTAGGAAGTGAACACAGACAGGCTAGTCGATGGCTTATGAGGTCAAATGGACTACGTTAGAGTTCTGGAGGTGGATGCTAAGGCAGCAGAATAGGATTTCTCTGCTTTGTGTAGCTAAGCCCTTGGTAAAAGAAGGCCAGTAAAAGTGCATCATGGGTGGAAAATGGGGTCAAAAGAGGGTAAGAGTAAGGAGGGAGGCAGAACAGAAAGAAGGAAATGCCAGAAATGTTCTATCGAGGAGATGGCACTGTCCTTTTCTGAATAGTTCCTTGAAGCTGTCAGATCCAACCCTGTCCTCTGCGGCAAGTACCATGTAACAGTGGGCTCTGTCGCTTCTGCATGATTCATGGCTCAGTCCTGAACTGCTTGTTCTGACCCATATCATAGGCCAGATCCTGTCTTGCTCCAGATCCTCCAGGCTTCTGACCTTATTACTCCCTTCCTCAGGTCTCAGAAACCCGACCTCACAGATCTGACATTCAGCATTGCTTCCCCGGTTATGCCCTGTATTTTCCTCTTGTTCTACGGTATAGATCTGTCCTCTCAGGATTATGCCTCTATTGTCACACATTGTACCCAGTGTCCAGGCCTTCTACCTTGGAGCTACTGCGAAGTATCCCTTTCCCATCTCTGCACTTTGAATGCTTACTTGGAAAGATACCAGTGACAAGGACCAGGGGTGAGCCTCCAAAGAACGGATTGGGGGGAAAATGTGGGGAGGAAGAACAATAAGCAGGAAAATACGACTGGAAATTGTAGTGGCGATTAGAAATTCTAGATTACCTTTGGAAAGTTACTTTATCAAGGAAGGAAAAAGGCCAAGACTACAATATAAAGCCATTGCCTAGAGATACCACACTCTTCAAGTGTCTATATTCACTCTCTCCTCTGCTTTGGCCGAACTTCCCGTCCTTCCCAATCTTCTCTGCGAGGCAAACTCCTATTCATCCTTCAAGATCTTGCTTAAACATGTTCTTTTCTGGAAAGCCTTCTCTGACCCTCTCAGACAGCTAATTGTTCCCTCCTTTGTGCTTCCACAGCTCTTTCTGTACACATCTATCATGCTATCCCTTTAACTGGCAATTTTATTTGTCTCTCCCACTACTTCTCTGAGGACAAGGACTAATTATTTTATTCATCTCTGCATCCCCAAGACATAGCACAAGACACAGCAGAGTGCCTGGCATACACCGAGTGTTTGTTGTTGTGTGATAAAAGACATCAAGAGCCGTAAGAAGTACAATTTGCACTTCACTGGCAAACATCACATTGGTTCCTGGTACTTATCATGTGTAACCACGTTTTCCCTTGATTTGGGAGAAACGACTTTAGACTCATAAAGGAAATTCTATTGATATCACTGGCACATTAGCCAGTTTTTCATCCTCATGGATGATAGCAACATCCCCCCCCCCCCCCCCCCCCGCCAAACCCTCCACCACCACCACCACCACCACCACCACCACCACCACCACCACCACACACACACACACACACATACACTCACATACTTCCAAGAAGCTCCCAGGGCAAGCTTAACATTAGTGGCACATGGCCCATCCTACCATCTCGGTTGTAGTGAAAGCTAAATTACACCGTGAGACTAAAGCTGCCACCGATCTTAGTGAACTGGTGGTGGTTGGGGGAGGGGGTGATAATCCAAAGAACACACTCTTAGCCCACCTAGCAGAAGGGCCAGGAAGGAAGATAAATTTAAACCTTGCCTTATAAGAAATTTGTTAGAAACTCACGCAAAACAGCCGCTTCCTCTGGACATGACAGACCCGCTCCAGGTGTCCGGCGGTGACCTTTGCCCATGAGTGTCAGGTCATCACCCAGCACAAAACACAAGGAGCCAGAGCCTTCCCCGGGCATCCCTCCTTCTCAAACCTGGCAAATCTTGGGGCCTGGTTTTCCTTTAGGGGATTGTCTTCTCCTCCCAGCACCGGCAATCCCCAGTTCCCTCTGCCGGTGCCCCCCTAAGCACCAATCTCGCTTTCGTCGCACGGCGGGGGCCCAGCTTGACTCTAGGTCAAAAGTGCCGGCGGCCGGGCTGTCAGGCCCTGCTGAGTGGGGGGACGCTGAGGTCAGGCCCGACCCCCGGGTCTCCTCGCACTCTGCGGGACGAGCGGAGCGGACGCAGGCCGCGCCAGGCCACGGGCTGCCGAGGCGCGGGCCTCTGCGCGAAGGGACTCGGCCCCCGAGAAGCCGCGCGAGCGCCGATGCTCCGGCCAGTCCCCCTCTGCCTGCCGCAAGTCCCGGCACCCTGCGCGTCGCGGCCGGTCGCTCCGCGGGCCCGACTGCTGGGTGCCCGCGCGGGCCTCGCGCCGCGGATCCCGGGTCAGGCCGACCGCCGCCTGCCCGCCCGTGCCCACGGCAGTGCCCCGCCCCGCGCGGCCCGGCCCGGTCGCCGCGCCCCGGCCCGGCCGTGACAGCTGGGTGCCCAAAGGGTTAAGCCGGCAGCGCAGCGGCCCGAGTGCCCCGCGCGCTGCCGGTCCGCCGCGAGCCGGCCCCAGCGCGCACGCGCCCGCCCGTTACCTGCGGTCGCGTTCGCGCTCCTCCTCCACCTGGCCGCTCTCTCCCGGGGGCCGCCCCTCAGCCCGCCCCCTCGGCTCGGCGCCGCGCACCCTGCTGGCTACTCGGACACAGCCCGGGGAGGAGGGGCGTGGGGTGATTACCATATATTAGCATACCAGCGCACATCACGTGGCCTCTCCAGCCAATGGTCACTCTGGAAAGGCGGGGATTGTGTTGAACACGCCTAGGTGCTGCTCCGGGCCTGAACCGGTGGCCATGGCAACGGCTGGGAGGGCGGGGGGAAGTGAGGAGGCACTGGAGCCCAGTGGCCCCCCGGGAGCATCTCTCCTACCTGAATTTCGTGTGGAGACACCATGTACTTTTCCCACCGTGCAGAGGGAGAGGGGCTGAATCAGGCTCCCCTCAAAAGGATTCAGACTCAGCGAACAGTAAATGAGCGCTTACCACGTGCCTAACACTTTTCTGCAGAATATGATTTTCGGGGTCACGTTGTGATGTCTGTACTGTTAACCCTACTTAATACAAGGGAAAGTGGAGGCTCAGAGAGATTAGGTCACTCACCCAAAGTCACACAGTCACACCAAACGGCAAAAGTGAAGATCTGAGCCCATTTTTGTCTTCAGGCCCCGGACTCTCTTTGAGTTACTTTCTCCAGCAGGGGTCTCCCAATACCTCCTCAGAATTCCAGGTAAACCAGAGGGCTGAGAGATCCTCCTACAAACTGTACAGTGCTTCAGTGTTTCTTTACAATGAACTTTGGGGCCAGTAGGCCCATATTGCAGAAGAGGAGAAACGAGGCTCAGAGAGGTAGCGCGACCTGCCTCCAGTCAACAGCTCTTAAGAGCTAGTACTTAATTGCTGTGATTTATACTCTAACTTGATACTTTATAAACTTTTAAATTCAGCCTTCTCGACACATTGGTATGGCTATGACCATTTTACAGATGAAAAAAACTGAGGCTTTAGGAAGTTAAACAAATGGCTCAAGGCTACACAGCTAGTAAGTAACAGATTTAGGTTCACATCTAGGTTTATCTGATTCCAGAGCTAGTCTCATGAAGTCTCGTTATACCAGGTTCCTTTACTTTAGGCTTGGACCTGGGCTTCTGTAACAGAACTTTCCCGCCTCTCTTAAAACGTGACCATGCTCTCTCTTAATCCAGCAAAACATCACATGACAAGTGGTATGTTTTAAGGTCACAGAGGCTAAATATTAAAAGAATAGAGTCACCTTCGTAGGTGGGTAAGTACAGTCTACAATTCCCTGGTTCTTGATTTTACCCCTAGGGATTTGATAGTTTGCCTAAAGACAGAGTAGTTTAAAAGCGTAAACATCTGCATATGGACTTTCCTTCTACTCCTCTAAGTTAGCTCAGTGGTTCTCTGATTACTGGAGAAGGGCTGTATGCCTCAAATCAAATATGCTAAACTTTATAGGCATTTTAAGGGATTATCAAAGGTAATTTTGAATATATTGCACATTTCAACTTTATTGAGCTGATTTAAAACCCAATTTCCTCCTAAACTGTGACTGGTGTTCAAATGCACAATGGTGTAGGCAGACTTATTTGGAATAAAATCCTAACTTGGCTACTCACTATTGTGTGACCTCAAGTAATTACGTGACTAACCTCTCTGTGCCTCGATTTCCTCATTTGTAAAGTAGGATAGGAATCGTGTGAGAATTAAATGAGTTAACACATAAAAAGCATTTAGCACAAGTCCTGGCTCAGAGTAAAACTTCCATAATTGTTAGATGTTATTGCCCCAGGAGCTTTCCTAGGAACAGACAACCCACATGTACAGAATCTCTCAAGATTTCCTAGCTGGCTTTGGAATTTTGAAGCTGCTCCCCATCCCTCATGGCATATTAAATAGCCTGTTGTGCTAGTGAAGCCTTGTTATCTCTCCAATGACATTCCCTCTTCTTAGGAGCATAAATAATTCTCAGACTCAAAGGAGCTGGTTTCTCCTGCACATCTCCTAGCACCAAATTACCAGAGTGGCTCCTTGTAGAAGGGGATCTTGACAAACAGCGAAGCCATAAGTCAGGCTCCTTGAAACACTTTTATGAGCGCCTTAATGAGGGAGATGAGCTGTCATCAGGAACTCGTCTGTCCTTCCTGGCCACAGGAAATGAGTTCTTTGTGCTCAAAGGATTTCCAAAGCTGAGGAGCAAAGAGTTTTCAGGAAGTGGGGCAGGGATGAAAAGCTGTTGACTCAGAGAAACCCAGGGCTAAACAGCCCCCATCCTGCCATTCACCTTATAGGGTCAAATTACTCACAGTCTTATTGCAGCAATAGCACCAAAGGGTGGCTTGTGTGTGGGGTGTTAATTCTCCTTCTCCCCCCACCCCCTGCTCTGTGTACACACTTGGACAGCCAGCCCACCACCACTCCAAAAGATAAGGCAGTATAGAACAGTGGTTAAGAGCATAGTCTCTTGGAGCTGAAGAAGCAAGTGTGAATCCTGCTTCCAAAAAGTTGCTTAACCTCTTTGTCTCAATTTCCACATCTGCAAAATGGGAATAAAACAGTGCCCACCTTTTAGTCTCTTGTGAAGATAAGTAAGTTACTAACATAAAGTGCTTAGCACACCTTATACTAAGCATTAGATATGCATTTGCTAATTAAACAAAATAAAAATGTAAGTCTAATACAAACAATGTACTTTCGAGGGGGTTACAGCCTTAGGCAAAGTGCTCTAGACCCTCTCCCTCTCCCTCAACCAGATGCTGCCCCACCCACCCCCATCCTGACTTGCAAATAAAGGCTGCCCAGGAATAAGAAGAATATATCCTTGGGAACGTAGTTTGAATGCTGACTCTGCCACTTGCCTTGTTCTGTGAATTTAGCCAAGTTTTTGCATCCCTAAACCACAGTTATGTTATTTGTTTGCTTGTTTTTTAAGATTTTATTTATTTATTTGACAGAGAGAGAGAACACAAGCAGGGGGAGCAGCAGGCAGAGGGACAGGGAGAAGCAGACTCTCGTTCATCAGGGAGCCTGATGTGGGGCTCCATCCCAGGACCCTGGGATCATGACCTGAGCCAAAGGCAGACACTTAACCAACCGAGCCGCCCAGGTACCCCCATAGTTACCTTTTTTGTAAATTGAGACTACCTCTCAGAGTTGCTCTGAGCATTTAATCAGTGTCAGGCAAGAGCTGATAGGGTCCCGCTTGATCATAATCACCTTGCCTTTTATTGAGCTGTTTCTCGTGAACATCTTTGCTCTCCTATAATGAAAATAACATTTATTGCGCACATACTCTGGCCTTGTGCTATGTACATCATCTTATTTAATTCTTACAGTGAGACAAAGACCCAGAGGGATTAAGTAACTTGGCCAAGATCACAATGGAAGGAGCACCTGGGTGGCTCAGTTGTTAATCGTCTGCCTTTGGCTCAGGTCATGATCCCAGGGTCCTGGGATTGAGGCAGGCATCGGGCTCCCCACTCAGCCGGAAGCCTGCCTCTCCCACTCCCCCTGTTTATGTTCCCTCTCTCACTGTCTCTCTCTCTGTCAAATAAATAAATAAAATATTTTAAAAAGAGAGAAGAAGATCACAATGGAAGTCAGTGGGGGGCGGCAGGAGTCAAGCAGGACTGTCCGATTCCCAAGTCCATGCTGGTTACCCACCATGCCCCAGGTCTCCGACTCCAGAGTCGCTCATACAACTCATGGAATGTGTGCTCTATTTCTGTAACATTCCTCCCCCATCCACACAAGCACGCTTTCCACCAGCATCTGCAGCACCCAGCACCCTAAGTGCTCTGTGTATACTTACTGAGTGAGAGAAAGTAAATGACTGTGACATTTAAGAGTGATGATAGTCCCCTTTTTGGGGTTGTCCCCAGTGGGGAAGAAAAGCAGCTGGCAACCCCCCACCTCCCCAGCATCCTCTTGCTGCTAATCTTGTGGAAGGCCTTCCTCCTTCCCCCATGGGGGAGTCAGGCTTCTCTGTTTCAGAGAACCACAATAGGCACAACGATGACTCATCTGCAGTGAACATTTGGAGAGCTGTCAGGGGCACTGGTGCTTTTTAGGGCTCTGGTAACATGCATCAATGGGGTAACTTCCAAATAATGGCCTTGGAGCCGTCTATGAGTTTCCTAGGACTGCCATAACAAAACGCCACACGCTAAGTGGCTTAAAACAACACAGACTTATTCTCTCACAATTCAGGAGCCAGACGTCCAAAATCAAGATAGCCATAGGGTCAGTTTCTTCTTGAGGACTCAAAGGGAGAATGTCTCCCACGCCTCTCTCCTGGCTCCCAGTGGCTGCTGGCAATCGTTGGCGTTCCTTGGCTTATAGATATATTACTCCCATCTCTGCCTCTGTCCTCGAATGACACTCTCCCTGTGTGTCTGTGTCCCAATTTCCCTCTTCTTGTAAGGACACCAGTTCTGTGGGGAGTAGGGCTCACCCTAACCCAATGTAACCTCATCTTAATTTCATTACGTCTACAGACCCTATTTCCAAATAAAGTCACATTCTCCAGTACCAGGGGTTAGGACTTGAACGTATCTTTTCACCTTTTCTGGGGGACAAAATTCAACCTGCAACAATGTGTAAAGAGAAGATGGAAAATGAAGGAAGAGGATGGAAAGAAAGACGAGGTTGTACATAAAGAGCAGATCATACTCGCAGAATGGAGTGTGACCCAGGGTCCCTTAGAAATGGGACTAAACTTCTGCCTCTTGGCCAATTTCATTTTCATTCTTTCCTTTTTTTTTTTTTTTAAAGACTTTATTTTTAAGTGATCTCTGCACCCCATGTGGGGCTCGAACTCACAACCCTGAGATTAAGAGTCACATGCTCCATGGACTGAGCCAGCCAGGTGTCCTTAAGATTCTTTCCTAAAGATGTTTCCAGCGCATAGACTCACAGTATCAGAGCCGGAAGGGACCCCAGAGGTTCATTCATTCATTCAACAAACATTTATCAAATAATCTTTGAACAGCTGGGCATTTGGAGAGAAAAAAAATGGTCCAAAGGAACTGAAGCCCAGGGAGGGAGTACGAATTGTCTAGGATTACAACAAAGTAGGGTACAGCCAGGAACAGAATGGGGGAGACCAAGGCTTAATCCTGAGCCCTTTTCGTGCCTATCAGGAAGGCTACCCAACTCCCGGGCTTAAACCTCTGGTGCACAGATCTATTTTTGGTTTTGTTTTTTAAGATTTTATTTATTTATTTGACAGGGTTGGGGGGAGAGCAAGCAGGAGCAGGGTGAGTGGCAGAGGGAGAGGGAGAAGTCTGCCGGCTGAGCAGGGAGCCCGACGTGGGGCTCGATCCCAGGTCCCTGGGATCATGACCTAAGCCAAAGGCAAAGACTTAATCGACTAAGCGCCCCCCCCCCCGCAGGTGCCCCCAGGTCTCATTTTTAAAAAGCTGTTTGTGGTCTGAGGCTCTTTACTGGCTCCCCCAGACTTCCATAGGCAGGTCCTGTCCTTGAAGAACTTTGGAACCTTGGACCAAGCTAGAACCATTCCTTATCGGTAAGTGGAATCATGCAGCCTTTTTTTGGGGAAGGGGGGCAATTCTTTGGCTAAACTTTGAGGCATCATCTTCTCTGGATGCCACAGTGGAATCAGGCAGACAGAACTCCTGGAGGGCAGAGACAATGTCTTGTTCATCTTTTTTGTCCCCAGTGCTGACGCAGAGACCGTCATGGAATCGGCTCCCAGTAGCCATTTGCGCAGTGAATGCAAGAACATTGTTCCAGTTAAGGCCAAGGGCTGTTTGCTGCTCACGCTCAGTATGGTTGCAGAGTTGGTGCCAGGCCCCCGAATTCCACTCTGAAAGCTACAGTTCTTTTTGACGTGACTATTCCATTTGTCACTCCATCATGAGAAGACAAGGCATCTTGCTCCCATTATTGGTGGCCGATCTGAATATCGTCCTGCCTCGAGCTGTCATCCTGTGAGACGTCAGCCTGGAGCAGTGAGACGGCAAACTGTGGCGGACTGGGGTCAGAGATGGGGTCAACCCAGCAGGAGTTGTCAGATCAGAGCAGGGGTGAGAAGGAGGTCAGAGGGGAGATCAAAGTCCCGGAACTGGGCAGGTACACAGTCGGGCCCGGCTCTTCCGAGGACGGTGGCCAGCGGCTGGAGCCCCTTCTGAAAGTGTCTCACAGGCAGGTCTCCTGAGTTGGCCTTTGGCTCACAGGTCTCCAGAGGGTTCTTTGTGATTGATCTGGGTACGGGTCACAAAGAGGAGGCCTCCTCAACAGGTCTCATGTTCACCCAATCAGACAAACTCGAAAATCCTGCAGGCAGCCTTGTTTGTTCTAGTCACGTGGCCCCCCGTTCGCTGCTACTTTTTAGACCCTGGCTGTGCATCAGAATCACCTGCGAAACTTGGTCGGATGCAGATTCCCAGGTCCCACTCTCAGAGACTGATTCTCTAAGTCTGGGCTGGGCTGCTGACACCTTGAGAGGCTGTACAGGGCAGAGGTTGCACATGGGCGGGGGCGGGGGTGGGGGGGCATGTCTGGAGCCGGGCTGCTGGGGTTTGCAACCGTTCTGCCACTAACCCAGTGAACTTGGGTGCACTTCTTAGCCTTTCTGTGCCCTAGTGTCTTATCTATGAAAGGTAATAATAATATTCAGTTCATTGATTTGTTGGGAAGATTAATTATTTAATACATGTCAGGTCTGAAAATACTAAATGCTCAATAAATGTTGCTTACTATTATAATCTTTCTTTTTACCAAACTACAAGTGATTTAGAAGCACAGTCCTCCCTCTGTCCCTCTTCCTTCCTTTCTTCTCTTCCCTCCCCTTCTCTTCTCTCCTTTCCCCTTCCCTTCCCTTCCCTTTTCTCTCCTCTCCTCTCCCTCCCCTCCCCTCCCCATCCCTTCCCTTCCCTTCCCCTCCCTTCCCTTCATTAATTGCCAAGTACTCTTACCTGCCGACACCCTTGCTAGACAACCATCCTCCCCAGTTTACAGTCTAACAGGGAAGCCAGGCCTGGGAAGCGTGATTCTACTCACTACCTCCTGAACCTCTTTGGAGTCCGCAGCTCTGAACTTCCCTTTTGGTGTCCCTCCGGCATAATAACCTTCATTTGCTCCTTGAAACGGGGCAAAATGGAAAGAATATAGAGGTCGTTTGGACCCAGTGTGCCATTTTCTAGCTAAGGGACATAGGACAAATCCCGTGTAGAAGGTACCTGTGTCTACTACTTGCCCAGTATCCCTGTTCTAGGAATGGTTCTGCCTCTCCTTTAACCACAGGACCAGGAGAAGAGCAGCTGAACACACCTGTGATTCTGCCCCTCACCCCAGGCCACAGATGATTGGTCAGGGCAGGCGACAGACCTAAGCTGAGCCCATCACATCCCCATCTCCAAGATCTCAGATTGCAGCTGAAGGCTTGCTGCTTGCCTTTGGCGGCTGTCTTGACCTGAGGTGGTATTAGGAGCGGTTGGCAGCGGACATTTTCCACCACGCGTTTAGGAAAAAGCACCAATCAGTCTGCAGCAAGAAAGAAAAGCCAAGAAGAAGGCTGGAGTTTTCAGGGTACTGAGATTCCTGACTGCCTCCCTATGCTGTCCCTAACCTTGGATTCTGTGATGTGTCCTCTATCCTTGTAGTAAATCTCCTTTGTGTTGGAGTCAGATGTAGGGCGTCTCTCGTTTCCACCTGGTGCCTGGAAGGCAGGATGTACCCCCAGCAACTGGGTCTTCCATGTTCAAGAGATCAGTTTCTCAAGCGCTGCTCAAGGGAGAAGACAATTCAAATCCGGAGTCCTGAGACTGCCTCTGCTCCTACTTTGAATGAGCCTTTGGGTCAGAGAACTTCAGGAGCGAAGGGATTCGGGTGTTGAACGCTACAGGGGGCCTGCCCAGGCCTTACATGGGAGGGACCCCTAATTCTGACTCTCCTTAGTTAAGGAGGGAACTCCTGAGAGCCCCAGTCTCTTCTGCCACCTGGTCCTGTTCTGTTCTGTTCTTCTATATTTGCAATCCCTCAGTCACTGACACCCTTTCCGGATTGAGCTGTCCCCCACCCACATACCCGGAAGTAGTTACTAGGACTTGTCTATCTCTCTTGGGCATGGGGGTTGGAGTGCGAGCAGGAAGGTGAAGCGCAGCCATTCCTTTTCCAGTATGTTCTAAGCTTCTGGTGTTTTCGTTACCTCAGGCTTGCCTCTCCTCGGGTGTCACAGGGCTGATTGATGTTACCTTCCCCAGCACCCCTTTTGCTTAGCTGGGTATCCGTTCCTCCAGTTTGTAGACGGGAATGACATTTAGCTGGCTTGCACCCACACAGCCTCAAATGCTTGTTAATTTAGTAAAACATTTTTTGTTCCTTGTGTGTCGCTCCCAGTCCCCTAAGTGCCCCTCCATCTCCCTTTTACCCTAGTCTCTTCCCCCAGACCTCAACACCATCCAGCAACTAAAAGGTTGGTACCAGGCAGAGCCAGCACCTCCTGCATACTCGCCACTCCAGAACTCTGGCTTAAACCCTTGGCATGCTTTCTAACGGGTTCCGGCTTCTGCCTCGCCAGTTAGATGTTTTAAATACTCTCCTGTTTACAGGTGAAGTTCAAAGACGCTAACTGACCTAGTTCATTTGTTTACTCATTCATTCATTCAACACATTTTTATTGAATGGCTGCTTTGTGCCAGTCCTGGATTCAGTGCTCAGGACACAATGCTGAACAAAAATAATGGAGCTTCCAGATTAGTACAGACCCAGATGGATAATTAGGAGATACATAAAAACCTGACTAGGGTACAAAAAGAAAGACCAGGGTGCTGTGAGAGAGGATCATACAGAGACCCAATTTAGAGGCCTCTGAAGGGCTTCAGGCACTAATCAGACAAAGCGAGGCAAGAACAGTTTAGTCCCAGAAGGCTCAGTGTTTATGAAGAACATGGTGTTAGGTGGCCTTGCCCAAGGTCACTAAGGGACAGCGCTAGGTTCTGGGTGCTGTCTGACTCTGAAGTCTGCGTTCTTTCTTACCTCCTGGATTGCCTTGCTGGTGGTGGGGCGGCGTTCGTCCAGCCACCTTTCCTAGATCCCTGGGTGTGGACCTCAGATCTCCCACAAATCACCGCTGTCCTGTCTATACTGCAAATTACTGCCCTCATGACATAGGGCACAGCCATGCCTCAGCCAGAAGCCCCCAGCCGCCTCAGCAAGGGCCTCTTTCACCAGACTGGGCCATCTAGTCACAGGAGAGACAAAAGAAGTGTCAGAGATGTAGAGATGGACGGGAGTAATGTCGCACAGCGTGGCGAATGTGTCTGATCTCACTGCACGGTACCCTTGAAAATGGCTCAGATAGTATATTTTATGTTATGTGTGTTTTCCTGCAATACAAAGGAATATTCAACAAGCTGCCTAAGGATGGTCTCCTACAACCTCAACTCTGTGGTGGGGACAGGGAAAGAACTTCCGCCCCTGAGCTGCACCCAGTGTCTGCCTCTGGGGTTGGTTCTGCTCGCAGCTCCTCTGAAGGCAGCTTTGGGCATGATCCCCATCCAGCCCCTCCTCTCCTGAACCTTGCCAGGGAGCCCAAGTGGAGACATCTGGCCCAGGGCAGGCAATGGAGAGTAAGAGAGAGGCAGGCAAGAGGAGCTGCACGCACAAATCTGAACTGTGGAGGACTTCTCCTAGAGCAGAAGGTGAGGCAGGTGTTTGGAAGTAAGAGAAGGCAGCAGAGACAACACCAAGAAACGGTGGCCCACTCGTGGCAGAGAGTGCTGATTGCCTGTAGGTACCTGCCTCCCTCGGATTGGTGCAGGCAAATGTGTAACAGCAAGCTAGCTCTCTGGCAGGTCAGAGTGAGGGGAGGGGAGCCCGGATTTGTAGTGTTTGCCAATATCTGTGATGTAAATACTCCTACCAAGGCCAATTTCAAGTCATGTCAATGAATATGGAACTGGAGGCAGGGGGCAGGCCATGTGGTTGGCTCTCCTGAGCCTGTGTAAGCTGGCTCTGAACACCACTGAATTATCCCCCTTTTTTTCCCCCTCTTTTTTTTTTTTTACTGGTAGAAGATGCTCTTTATGTTTTCTCAGGACTCGGGGTCACGTGGCTGGACGCTGGCTGGGATCTACAACTATGCCCTATATTATGCACCTGTGGTCATGTCAGGACGACCTGGTCAGTGGTCTGTGAGCAGCTGTGATGTGGGCAGCTTCTCTGGACATTCTTAAAAGGAGCTGCATTCATCCCTGCTTTCTCTCCTCTCCTTCCCACAGTCTGGAAGGTGGACACGGTGCAGAAGAAGAGAACACCATGGAAGGTAGCTAGGGCAACAGGTTGGAAGAAACCTTGATCTTCAGTCAGCCACGGAGCTGAGCTGCCTAACCAGCCTGGACCAACCACTTACATCTTCTGTTCTAGGTGGGAAGTAAGTGTGTGCCTTATTTAAGACTTTTATTTTGGAGTCTTGGAAATGATGGCAATTCACCTGACTGTACTAATACTTACTTCCAGGACTGGGATTCAGTGCATTTTGTGAGTATCATTACCGTAAACCCTATCCTCTGTTTTAAGATAGCTCAAATGAGTCTGTCTATGTTATAAGCAAAAGATTATTAGTTAGCATTTGCTAGGCTGGACAGCAGAAACCACCCTATGATCCCAACGGCTGACAACAGCAAAGGTTTATTTCTTGTTTCTGCTACATGACAGCCAAGGTCATTTGAGGTTCTGTTCTAGATGTGTCTGCCTTCTGTGTCTCAGACCAAAGGAGTGGCCCGTGTATCAGTCCAGAGACAGAAAAGAAAACGCCATGGCTGAATCTTGCAATGACTCTTGAAGCTTCTGCTGGAATGTGGAATATGTCATGTTTATTCACGTTCCATTGGGCAAAGGAAGTGAATGTCCAGGCTGACACCAAGGGGGCCAGCGAGGTAGAGCACCCCCACACCCCGCAACAGAGGAGCACTACAAGTCCCATGCTCGTGGGCAGAGGGGGGTCGTCTTTTCACTGGGGGTGTGGCAAGTAGTTAGGAGTAATGATACAATCCACTGCAAGAGCCTAAAGTGAAAAAACATGCATCCTGCCAGGACAGATGCCATTCTTTTTTTTTTTTTTTTTTTTTTTGATTTTTTTTATTTATTTATTTGACAGACAGAGATCACAAGCAGGCAGGCAGGCAGAGAGAGAGGAGGAAGCAGGCTTCCGGCCAAGCAGAGAGCCCAATGCGGGGCTCGATCCCAGGAACTGGGATCATGACCTGAGCCGAAGGCAGAGGCTTTAACCCACTGAGCCGCCCAGGCGCCCCGGACAGATGCCATTCTTATTCCCATTTTGCAGGTGAGGAAACTGAGGCTCAGAGAAGCTAAGGGCCACACCATCATATAGTCTTATACTATTCTCAGAACTGCAGATTCTGAGAAACTCATCTCAGTTTTTCTGCTATGGATCACATTGTTAATAAAACCTTGTAGGTAGTCTGGAAGACCCTCTGCCTCGTTTTTGTTTTTTGTTTTGTTTTGTTTTAAGATTTATTTATTTATTTGAGAGAGAGAAAATGTCTGGGGAGGGGAGACAGAAGGAGGGGGAGAGAGATTCTTAAGCAGACTTCATGCTGAGCGTGGGGCTCGATGCGGGGCTCCATCTCACGACCTTGAGATCAGGACCTGGGCGGAAACCAAGAGTGGGACGCTTAACCGACTGCATTACCCAGGGGACCCAAGACTCCCCACCTTCTATAGTGTATTTCTGGGAGCCAGGCTCTGGACTTTGTGAAGAGCTCACTTGAGCTCAGCATATAGAAAGAGAGGAAGAGGCTGCAGACAGTATAGGTAGGAGGTTTGGGGTCTGGTCCAAGGGCTCTGCCGCTAAATCACTGTTCACCTTCAGGAAGTTCTTTAACCTCTTGGGGTCTCTGTCGTCTGTACATGGAAGAGCTCTGTGGATAGCTAAGAGTACGTAATTAATGAGGTTAATCTGGCTCTAACATGCTAATATCTAATTTCAGTCTTCCCAGGGGAATTTTGGGGTCCCTCTTAAGAAGCCTGTTCTTTATTTGAAACCTACCTTGAAAGATACCTTTCTCTTGTCCTTCATCCATCCATCCATCCATCCATCCCTCCCTCCCCCCATTCTTTCATCAAGGGTTTATGGCTTGTCCTCTGTACCAGGCTCTGTGCTAGGTCCTGGGGGTGCAGAGATGGATCGGATGAGGTCTCTCACCTCTAGAACTTTGCAGTCTGTTGGAGGAGACAGAGATATGCATAATGCTGAAACCTACAATAAGTCGTTCTGATCACGACACGGGGCGGTCAGAGCGATGGAGGAGTCTGCCCAGAGATGCTGCAGCAGGCCGGGAGGAAGCAGCCCCCTCCTCACAGTGAGGGGAGAAGAGCCGGCAGAGTGGTGAGCACGGACGGGGGCCTGTGGGATGCGGAGGAGGAGGCGTCGAGCAGGCCATGGACATCTGGGTCCGAGGCTGGGTCGGGGGAGCTGTAGGTTCAGGATGTGGATGGGGCGTCCTTCACTGAAGATTGTCACAGACGTCATGAAAGCACGAGGGATGGTGATTTCCCTTCCGTTCACTGTCCCTCAACTGCACAGACCGGCCACACACAGCAACCTTCCCCAGGGAGGGCCCCGCAGAGGATTGACCCAAGCTGGGTGCAACAGTGGACAAGTCGGCCCTGATAGGAACAAACGTGCCACACCAATTCTGTTTTATGGCCTTGTCTGATGCTGGAACACGTAGAGAGGTCACCAGGTCATCCTCGGTGCAGCGGGGACATAAATCAGGCAGAGCCCTGCTTCCTGAGGCCCCAGCCAAGGAGGACAGGGTCTGTCCACCTCTAACTGGGATCAATTACAGGCCATTCCTCTGCCGGCCCAAGCTTCCTTCCACAGATCCGTGGAGGCCTGGCCCCAGGAGGCCCGGCAGAGAAGCAGACCTGAGGCTGTGTCTGTGACAAGACGCAGAGCTCTGACCTGGACGGGGCGAAGGAGAGAGCTACTTGCCTAAGTGAAGAAGGTAATAACGACGATAAGGAAATGGTATCTACCTTCATTGACTGCACTGGGCCAGGCATGATGCCAAGTGTCTTATACCCATCCTTTAATTTTAACGTCACGGTTATTTTCTGAGGTAGGTTCTGTTGCTGACCTCATCTTACCGATGGGGAAACTGAGGCTCAGTGAAACTGAGTGACTTGCTCAAGGCCACCCGCTCAGGAGGCGGTGGAACCCCAATCCAAACCCCAGTGTGTCTGCCTTTAGAAGCTGAGCTCTAAAGAGTTGCCAAGAGATGACAACTGGCCTAGACAACCTGTCCTTTGGAGTCAAATAGTCTTGGATTCAAAGGTTGGCTCTGCCGCTTCTTAACTGTGTGATCTGAAGCCGGTTACTGAACTCTGGAAGCCTCAGTTTCCACATCTGTAAAATGGGAGAAATAGGACATAACTTGCAACATTGTAGCAAAGGTTAAGAAGAATATATGTGAAGTACATAGGAGAGCTCAGATGGTGGTATTATTTTATCTTCATCACCATCATTATCCTTGCCTCATGCCGCTGCTCACTACGCTTGAGTAAACGGAAGAATAAGGTGCAAAACCCTGCAAGCATGAGAGAGGCTCGAACACTGGGGGGCCTGTACGTGAGCTGATCTGGTGGAAGTGGAGGGAGGGGTAAAGTACCAGAATCAAGATTCAAATGATAGACAGAGGCTGTTTCATGCAAGGTTGCCTGTAAACCTTGAGGATTTGGGGCTTTATTCTGATGTCATTTAGGAGCCACTGAAGAATTAGAAGCAGGTTGAGGAGTGTAGATGACTTTGCTCCCCAGAGAGATGCTTTTAAGCAGCCTGTCTTGTTCTCCCTAGTGCCCCAGGGCATACAGCAGTGCCTAGAACGTTGTTGGTCTTCAAAAATCTTTGTTGAATACATTTGCCCAAAGTTACTGCATTATCTAGCCCTGCTTGATTATGAGAAACAGGTGGGCACTCTTGTGAGCCCAGGGAAAGATGGTGTATTGTAGGAATGACTGTAGATGCTAGCTTTGGAGTACCAAGAGCAGAGACCGGCACTGGGACACAATCCTGAATCCGGGTGGGCTGCACAGCCTCAGCAGACACGGTGCATGGGGGCATCACAGGCACCATCTACCTGCACTTCACGTACCTGGATCTTTCCTACCAGCCTGTTGTTCTCGTTCTTAGTTTTAGTTTGCACGTGGTCTGCGGTAGTGCACTGCTTCCCCTCTCCCCTGTGAACTTTCCATCTTAGGTCCTTTTGATAAATGGCTTCTTACTTGTTTCTTACCTCCAAATCCAAGAGAGAAAATCTGATGGGCTTACGCTCATCTTTTCCTACAGCAGGAATCAGAACGAGGAAGCCACGAGTTCCTGAATAACATTAGAATTCTGAGAGATAAAAAGGAGGGAGGGCAGATAGTTGTGGGAAAAGCAGTCAATAGCAAACACTGCATTACCCAAATAATTATTTAATTACAAGTTGTGATATGTGCTTTGAAAGAGAAGTACAGGGTGCTGTAAGGGGATCTAAATTGGATGGGGGGTGAGGTAGGCTTTCCGAAGCCTACATATTGACTGCTCTTGAGTCAATACTGTATTACTTAGGGTACAGGTTAAGACGCTGTAACAAAGCCTCAGAGTCCAATACACTTAAATGAGATGTAAGTTTATTTCTCTCATGTGAAAAGTCCAGATATGAGGACTTCACAGCTGGCAAGGCCAACTCTGTTCCAAAGAGTCCTCTGGGACCTAGGTTGGTGGCTTGATGCTACGATCCTTAAAAAGGGTCTCCCATTTCTGCATCCACAGCCCCAAGGGTAGGGCCAGGAAGTGGCGACATCCCTTCTGCTCATCTCACAAGTCACAGTGCCCCCACTTAGCTGCAGGAAGCCTGGGGAGTGTAGAATCCAGCAGGGAAGCTGTGTTCTCTGTTGCAACTTGGGGCGGAGGGTGGGGAGGGAAAAAAAAGGAAGAGGGAAAGGAGCCCATGGAGGGAAGTTCAAAGTCTCTGCTACAACAGCCCTGCCCTTGGGAGGAGGAGATGGAGGACTCCGAGGCCCGAATAGCTTGATGCAGTGGAGGAAGTCCCATGAGATGAGGATGGAAGGTGCCCATTGGGTTTGGCATTTAAGAAGTTCCTTGGCTCCATGGGTACCTGGGTGGCTCAGTGGGTTAAGCCTCTGCCTTCACCTCAGGTCATGGTCTCAGGGTCCTGGGATCAATCCCCACGTCAGGCTCTCTGCTCAGCAGGGAGCCTGTTTCCCTCTCTCTCTCTGCCTGCCTCTCTGCCTACTTGTGATCTCGCTCTCCATCAAATAAATAAATAAAATCTTAAAATTAAAAAAAAGTTCCTTGGCTCTAGAAAGGCAGGAGTGAAATTACAGTGGGTTGAGGATGAGGAATGAGGATATGGAGCTAGAAGTATAAAGTAGCTCTTTTGGGTAACCTGGAGGAGAAGGGAAGGAGAGGCAGAAATAGCCAACTCTAGAACAAAGGAGGATGTTGCCGCCTCCTCCTCCTCCTCCTCCTCCTCCTCCTCCTCCTCCTTCTTCTTCATGCTGGGAAAACTCCAAGAACAGTTACAGGCAAACAGGAGTATTTCCGTAGAGGAGAGTTCAGAGATGTGGAGGGAGGAATTAGCTCCCTGTGTTAGATAGAGACAGCCATCAGAACAGACAGCAGGGGGTGGGGCCAAGAGCAAAGATGTAGATGAGCCTCGAACAGAAAGAGAAATGTGTCTTCTGAGATGAGGAAAGCAGTGGGGGCGAATGATGAAGTGGTTATACTTGTGGATGTGGGATGGGGTGTGGCCCCCACAACTCCTGCCCAATGGCTCCATTTTCTCAGTAAACCAGGGGGCAAAGAAGAGGTGTCGGCAAATAGTAGATCTGCAAAGAAGGTATCTGCACACACGTGTGAGTTAAGTCAGATTCGGAGTCGTGTGGCTTTGACTTGCATATCCGCAGCCTATCCAAACTACCTCAGTCTGGCTTGGAGAAAGTCCTGGGGTCTCAGGAAGAGCCTGGCTCCCAAAAGAACTGGAAAACTCCATTCTGTCAATAGTGCCTTGGACCACAGCGTGAGCAGAGGAGGCACGGAGGACATGTAAGGAGTGACCAGTTGTGAGCAATCCCTTGGGACTCAAGAATTCTAGAAGGTTGAAAGGGAACTGAGTTTGTGGGGTGACTCAGGTGTGGGGGTACTGAGCTGCCAACACTTAGATCTAAGTTACATCATGAGATCATTCCCTTAGGCCCATGAAGCTCTGGGGACATCTGAGTTACATTTTGGAGAATGGAACTGTCAGAATCCCATCAGAAAATCATTGACACACTCCAATGGGGTAATTTGAGAAAAGTTTAATGAAGGATCTTTACAAAGGTGTGGGCAGAGTTTGGGGAAACTGCAAGAGGGTGTGTGGAAACTGGAGTTCTCCCTACAGCCTGGATGTCTAGGGGGATAAGAGCAGTTGCCTGAGCCAGCAGGGGCCAGCAGAAGCTGAGACCTTCAGTGAGGAATGCAGCCCTACAGGGCAGCCCTGCAGGGAGGGAGTCAGACCCTGCCCACACTCTCCTCTACCCTCCCATCTCCTGCCAGAGTCCCCATTGGCTGAACCCCAACAGGAAGCCAGAGGACAAGAGCACTCATGGATGTGATGTGGTTCGTGGAGGTCAGTCACCTGCTGTACAGAACAGGGTGGAGATGGGTGGAGAGTGGCCTGGGTGGGGGGAGGAGATAGGAAGTTTCCCCAGGATTCTACATGGATGTACACACATGTAGCAGGGACTCCATATTCTTACCCGAGTATCTGAGTTCTCTCTGTGACACTAACAGGAGAGCTGGGAGCATTACCTCCAAGGGAGGATTGGGTCCCCAAAGGGGAAATACGTCCAGTCTGATTTACAAGGGGGTTGAAGAGGAAGCTCTTGAGAAAAGAACTTGAACTCGGCCCATGACTTGGGTATGAACAGGTGTGTTTGGCAAACTGGGAGGGAAAGGGTGAGTGCCCAAGGGTAAACTGTAGGACAAGAGTATGCCTCCCTCAGATAGAATCCCTTCAGCTGGATACCCAGCGTGGCAGGCAGAATAGCAGCTCCCTGTGTCTTTATCCTCCAAACCTCAGAATATATTACCTTCCTTATGGGGCCAAAGGCACTTTGCAGATGGGATCAAGCTAAGGATTTAGAGATGGGGGAGGAAATCCTGGATTATGCAGGCAGACCCAATATAATCCCAAGGGTCCATGTAGAAGGAAGGTGAGAGTCAGGGAAGGAGACATGGTGACAGAAGCAGAGGTTGGAACGGTGTAGGGCCACGGGCCAAAGAATGTGGGTGGCCTCTAGGAGCTGGAAAAAGCATGGAAATGGATTCTCCCTCAGGGCCTCCAGAAGGGCCTGCATTCCCCTTGTAGTCTCCTGACCTCCAACACTGTGAACGAATGTATGGTGTGTTAAACCCTAAGACTGCAGTAATCTGTAACACAGCAATGCAAAATTAATACGCCAAGTTACTGTCATAGTCCCTTCAACCTGGGCACTTGGTGGCTAGCGGCTGAATGCATGGAGGAACCTAAAATGAACAATGAGCCTCAACTCAGGGTCTGAAAGATACAGACGGGTCACGGCTCTGGCTCCAGGATCTGTGCGTGTCCACAGATGTAGGCAAAACAGAACAAGAATCTAAATAATGCGTCACCTCGGACTCAGCAGTGAGTCTCGGCTAAGGGAGCAACATAGCAGAGGGGAGACCAGTTTCTCTATCCTCCTAAAAGTGAAAAGGTAGGGGGAGAATGAGGGAAACAGATGCTGGTCAGCTGTCTGGCAGGATATTAAGAGATATTCAGAGACCAGCCCTGCAAAGTAAGCATCTGCCCACGTGACGTCCAGGGCAGAGCGGAGGAGACAGCCTGAGCAGCAGCCTTAACCACTGTGGAAGCATGCATGGGACGATGCTGGGACTCCCACAGAAACCCAGGGCAGAGTGAGCTTGTGATGATTCTGAGCCCAACAGTTACCTGCGTTAGGATGGGGCACTACATACAACATGTATGCCCAAGGGATATCCTGGCCTCTTTCATCCCTGCAGGCTGACAGGTCTGTGAGCATCCAAGTTATCCCTGTAACACAAAGGAAGGAGCCTACTGTCTCTATACACCATCTAGTGGGTTCAGAGTGTGGCTGGGCCTTGGGGGCTGAAGGAAAAAAGGTCCAGGCATCTCCAGATCAAAATCTAGAAAGATGTTCACAAAGCACAGTTGCAGTTTTACCTTATTCCTCCAACAGATGATTGGCTACAGTACGTGCTGTGCCGGCCATCCAGCAGGCTGGGCAGTAGCCCACAACAGCTGTGCCTGGCAGAAGCGACTGTGGAATTAGGCTCTGAAGGATGGGTCAGCTCAGCGCGAGTGTGGAGAGGATCAGCAGAACTGCAGGGCTGCTGTGGGAAAGGACTTGTCCTTGAACTTGAGTGAGGTGTGCTTGGGAACCACTATAAGTTGGTGGATACACTTTACAGGGAGCTGGAGACCACACAATCACTCCAAAATCATGGCACCAAACTCACACTGATTGCTTCAGCTCCTCCCCCTCTTCTGAAATCACACCGACACCAAGAGACAGAGCCAATTCTAATTATGATATAACTGCGCGCACATGTGCGCATGCGCACACACACACGCTACACCTATTACTTGACATTACTTGCTGTCACTACTAGACCATCTCATAGTCCTGTTAAACTCAACATTTCGAAAATTGAACTCTTAACTTCCCTAAACCTGTTCTCCCACAGTCTTGGTGTCACCCCAAGACTTTCTTTTCTCTCACATCCACCCTCAAACCCATGAGTCAATGCTGCAAGTTCTGTCTTCAAAGTGCGGTCAAAATCTAATCATGTCTTTCCTTCCTCCCCCAGGTTGGACATCAGGGTCCAAGGTGACATCATCTCATGTCTGAATTTTTGTAGTAGCTCCTTGCTTGTCCCTATGCTTCTGTTCCCATATTCTCACTGCTACCCTCAGTCATTCTTTTCTCATCATGGCAGCCGCAATGATTCTTTTTATAGTAGGAATGAGATTGTGTCATCACTTTTCTGAAAGACCTACACTGACCCTCACCTCATCTCATTGAGGCTGCTAAAGTTCTTACAATGACTTCTCTGGCCTCATCTCCCAGAACACCAACCCCCTCCCCCCGCCCTGCTCATTCCACTTCAGCCACCTTGGCCTCCTGGCTTTTCTTCTAACAGGCCAGACCTACTTCTACCTCAGGGCCTTTGCACTTGCTCTTTCTCTTGCCTTGAGTGCTTGTCTCCAGAGAGCCGCATGGATCTCTCTCCCATTCTTTAAGCTTCTGCTCAAATGTCACCTCATTAGAGGTGGTCTTCCTGGACCATGCTATTTATTTATTTATTTATTTATTTTTTAACACTGGGCAGCTTTTTTTTTTTTTAATGTTTTATTTATTTATTTTGACAGGCAGAGATCACAAGTAGGCAAAGAGACAGGCAGAGAGAGAGGGAGGAAGTAGGCTCCCTGCTGAGCAGAGAGCCCGATGCGGGGCTCGATCCCAGGACCCCGAGATCATGACCTGAGCCGAAAGCAGAGGCTTTAACCCACTGAGCCACCCAGGCGCCCCAAGGACCATGCTATTTAAAATTGCAAACCCATCCCTCCCATTAGAAGGGAGCTCCACAACTCAGAGGTGTTATATGTTTTGTTTACCGCTTACTCGTTATCATTTAGGACAATGCCTAGCACATAGCTGTCCAACATTTGTTGGGCGAATAACTGAAAACTACCATTTTGCTTCTATTAACTTCTCCTTATCTTTCTAAAAGCCATGGTTTGTGTGTTTTGTTATTCTAGTAATATAGCTCTTATTATTTCAATGTGATCCCCTTAACCTCACATAATGATTTGGTCTTAGATTCTATTTCTTCTCCCTCCTCCTCCAGTTGCTGCTGCTTCTTCTTCTTCCCAAATTATGGAATTTTTTTTTAATTGTTGGAAAGACTTCAAAGTGTTTTGCTCAAAGCCATGTTCTCTGCTATGAAAATACGATGGGAGAACAGAACCTCTTAATGGCCTGGGAGAATTGTTTTGTCTTAGGCAAAAACTTTCTAAAGTGATAACCCATATGCAAAGCCATTAGTTTTGTAGGATTAACTCATGGCTAGTAAAAGACACACACACACTCACACACACACACACACACACACACACACAGGTCCTCAATGGTGAGGTAGAGCTCGCCAGGCAAAGGGAATGGCTCTTGCCAAGATCCTTGCTGGAGATGGGCCTGGTCCTTCTGATGACTAGAACGAAGGCCAAGTGTGGCTCCCTCTCTAAAGAGGGGGAGAGGAAGTGGGGGAGAAAGAGAGGGAGAGAGGGAGCAAGAGCGGGAGTTGTAGGGACAGTATTCAGTGATGGCAAGAGGCAGGCAAGGACCAGTTCAAGGAGGCCATTGTCAGTCAGAGTAAGAAACTAAGTTTTTATTCTATAAGAGGGGTGCCTGGGTGTTTCAGTCTGTTAAGCATCCAGCTCTTGATTTTGGCTCAGGTCATGATCTCAGGGTACTGAGATTGAGCCCCACATTGGGCTCTGTGCTGGGCGTACAGCCTGCTTGAGAGTCTCTCTCCCTGCCCCTCTGCCCCTCCCGCTTTCTCTCTCTCCCCCTCTCTAAAAAAATGTGAGTAGCCTTTGAAGAGCTTTAATCAGGAGAGTGATATGACTTGGTTATACTTTGAGAAGCTCACTCTGGATTCTGTGTGGAGGCTGGGCTGCTGAGGGCAGGAGTGAAAGCAGTTGGAGTCAGGGTACCATTGCCATCATCTAGACAAGAGATGGAAAGCAGTGGGCAGATGCGGGATAGGTTCTGAGGTGGCACCCCCAGGGCCAGCTGCTGGGATTGAGCAAAGGGAGGAATGAGGAATGAGTTTCAGATTCGTAGGTCCAGCAACTAAGAGGACGGTGTCATGCTGTGTGCTGAGATGTCCCTGAAATGGAGACACTCGGAGGGGAGCGGGCATGGCAGGGCAGGAAATTAGGAGTTTGTTTTGGTTAAATTGAGTTCCAATTGCCTATTTGACTTCCAAGTGAAGATGACAAATAGATAGTTGGATATAAGAGGTTGGAGCTCAGGGGAGAGGTCACTGGCGGTGATACGATTTGTAAAGTCATGGGCAAAAATGACAGATGATATTTAAAAGCCATGGGCCTGGGTGAGATCACCCAGGAAGAGACAGGAGAGGAGAGGAAAGGAGGGAGTTTGGGGTTTCCCCGGGAACAGGCCTATGTTAGGCAATGTTGTATGGGAATCAGGGGCCTGGGGAGAGCAGCTCTCCTGAGGGCACGCCCTGCCAGTGTTCAGACCCAGGGTCCAGTGACAAGGAACAACCACAATGAATGGGTAGAATATATGAGAATTCTCAGAGATACTCGGGACAGGCAACCTGGAAAGAGACCAGATTTCCTAGTCTTTGCAGATTGAGAGCTCAGATTGTTGCTGCTTACTCATTAAAGGGAACTAAGGACTGAAGGCAGGAGAAGCAAGAGAACATCTGGGTCATTCCTCTTTTCATGGGTTTGTCACCTACCATGAGCCTCTCAAAGGCAGAAACTCTGCCCCCTTGGCCTCTGTACCCATGTCAGACTCACCATAGCTGTGGGCCCCTGACAATGTTGCACACATTGTCAACTAAGAAGATTATCTAAATAATGAAATCTGTGGGCTGGAAGGGGAGGGAGCACTGAGAATCCAGAACCCAATGGCCCCATATAGCCCAACATGCAAGGTCTCCTTGGGAATGGAATAGTGGTTTGCTTTGCTGCTCCCCTGAGCAAGAGATCATTTGCTTCTCTCCCCAGAGCTATACAGAAACCCATTTATGCCCAAGCAGAGCATCCCAGCATGCTCCCAACACAGACAGGGAGCCATATGGAGAGGGATTTCTCAGTGGTCTCCAAGGAAGGAAGATGCTGGCCTCTCTTCTCTCAGGGCTGCCGCAGTAGATCTGGGGGTGGGGGGTGGAGTGGGACAGGTGAGGTGGGGGGAGGGATCAAAATCAGCAGCGGGGAGGGACCTCAAGCAGATGTGGTGGGAGGCAGGAAGGGGTGGGAGGGGTAAACATGACCAGACCAGGGAGGGGTAGGGGTTCTGCACCCTCCAAAGCCAGGCTTTGGTTTACCTCAGCCTGGTGTTCCTTGGATGGGGTGGTCGCGTAAGCTGTGAAAGCCCAGAAGTACACATGGCTGCTTAGGAGAGAATGGAAAGTTGCAGAGATGGGAGAGGAACTACTGGCAGGTCTCTGACCGTCCCACTCCCTGGCTTCAGTCCTTCCCCAAGGCTGGCTGATTGAGGATTCCATGAGCTACCTCCACATCTTCCCTAAAAATTGTGCCAGGGGAGTTGATTTCTGTTCCTGGGCACAAAAAGAGCCTCCACTAAGATAATACCATAGCCCAGGCCACTCTCAGGTGGCCTCTTTCCCCTCCCCAGCAGGACCCCCGCTGCCACTGGCCACCCAGAGGTCCTGCCCAGCTTCCCCCCGCTGGGTTCCCATTCATTCTGAATGTCGATGTATCTATCCTCCTTCTGTAGCCCTTGTTTGGACTTCTCTGTCTGTCCCTGTGATATCTGAAATAAAAAGAAACAAGGCCATCCTTTACCTGGGGCTCCCAGGAATTACACCTGAAAACACCAAAGCCACAAAGGCAGGAATAACAAAGGAACTCAGTCAAAAACACCAGCAGTCCCTGAAAACGCAAATGGGAAGGTAGTAACTAGGACATTCTCACCTCTTTTTTAAATTTTAATCATTGCCAAATTTTAAAAAAGATTTTATTTATGTATTTGAGTGAAAGAGAGAGAGAGAAAGAGAGTGAGAGAGAGAATGCACACGAGCAAAGCAGGGGAAGGGGAGAGAAGGGGGAGGGAAAGGGAGGGAGAGCAGACTCTCCCCTGAGCAGAGAGCCTGAGGACAGGGTCCGATTCCCATGACCTGAGCAAAAGGCAAATGGTTAACTGGATGAGCCACCCAGGTGCCCCCACATTCTCACCTTTTTACAGAGGAAGAAACTAACCACCTCAAGGACAGCCCGTGGAGAGGCCAATGAAATTCCTTGGGCCACATTTCTCCATCTGGAAAACATGAGGGAAAAGTACACAGAAACTGGGTCATAAGAGCATCGTGTCTGGCACAGTACATTCTCAACAAATGTTAGTTATTTTTATTATCAAAAGGAATTCTAGGTAGTCCAAAAAAGCGGGCATTCTGGAAAATAAAACATTTCTGGGCTGCTATTGTTTAATGTACTTTTCACGATGCCCGGCACATAGGAAAATGTAAGAAGTGGTGGTTACAGGAAAAGTATTTAAAGCTGGGACAAGAACTGAAGTGAACTCAGGCAGGCAAAAGCCATTTGATTTGGTGACGGCAGAGCTATCACACATCTCTTCTTTTTATTTACAGTTTCAGGGATGTCACCTGAATTGCTTATGCAGTGAAATCACTACAAACTTGTTCTGATTAGAAATTATATTTGCTGACCAGTTAACAACTCACAGAGAAGGCGATCACTTGGGTGCATCAGAAGCCTGTCCTCCCGGAGGACAGCAGTGCCTAGGTAGGAGTGTGTGTTGGGGGAGACCTCTTGTTGCCATGAAGATTCCCTCCATCCCACCGGCCTCCCCCGGCCTGATTCTGGGTACTGATCCCAGCTCTGCTCCCTGCTCTCCATTGGGCCCTGGAAAATCCTTTTCCCCATGCTGGGTCTCAGTTTCCCTATCTGAAAAGGAAGGTGTTGGATTAGATGAACCCACAGGGCCTTTCCAGATCTGGAAACCATAACAAAGGGAAACTAAGGCAGAATCCCCTTTTGGTAATAGGGTAGAGGGAGCAGCAGCTCCAGCATCTAATTTCTGGGGGGTGGGCAGTGCAAGCTAGCCCCAGCAGCTGCAGAAGTGGGACGAAGCCCAGAGCAAACCCAGCTTTAAGTCATAGGACTCTGACAGAGCAGACATGCCTGATGCAGCAGTCAATTACATGAAAAGTTCCAGTCCCCTGGAATGAAGTGCCCATTGAAAACAAGGCTCTAGAGGCTGAGTGGCCATCATAGTGCAATAGGAGAGGCCCAGAGACTTCAAGCTCATATCTTAACTACTCAGCCCAGTTGTCCGCCTAAAAGCTAAGGGTGTTTTATGACTGTGATTGAAGAATCTCAAATTTCGGGGTGCCTGGGTGGCTCAGTCATTAAGTGTTTGCTTTCGGCTCTGGTCATGATCCCAGGGTGGTGGGACTGAGCCCTGCATCAGGCTCCCTGCTCAGCGGGAAGCCTGCTTCTCCCTCTCCCACTCCTCCTGCTTGTGTTCCCTCTCTTGCTGTGTCTCCCTCTGTCAAATAAATAAAAAAAATCTTTAAAAAAAAAGAATCTCAAATTTCTTGCAGATGCAGGAAGAAGGGGAAGAGGTGGTGTTACTGGAACCCAGTGCCCAGAGTCCACCAGTGTATGGCAGGCCTACCCTGCAGGAGTTGGAACCATAGAAGACTTACAATTGACGTTGAAGCTGCCACCGACAGAGAGGGAGGGGAAAACATCTCGTCCTCCAACCTCCTACTCCCGGAGAAGTCAGCAAATACACCTTGCAGGCGTTGGCTTGCCAGTGATGTAGAGCAGAGGAGGAGAGGGAGGGGAACGGATCTGAGAAGCAGGCCCGGTTGTGGTACAAATGGAAAACCATCTCCGCAGCTCAGAGATGGAGAGCTGGCATCAGATTCCAGTATACCCAGGAGGCAATTACAAAGTAAACCCAAGGGGAGAGGCGAATCAGGGTAGCGTTCTGCTCATTTACGTTGGCCAAATCTAAAGAATGCATGTGGAAACAGATGCTGAGGGTATGCTGGGCCAAGGAGGAAGCAACATGATTTCGGATTGTACTGAATGTATTGATGTAGATGCATTTACCAGAGGTTTTTATTTCAATAGACTAGTTTCGAGTAGCCAGAAGTGTCCTAATTTGTTTGCTTTGTTGGCTGACTGGACCTCGGACTAACCAGTGGTCTACCAAACAAAGCTAAGATGCCATAAATTCCTTCATGTCAAATGGGAGGGGGGTTGAAATATTGAGCACATTTCCATGTGTCCTGTGTGCCCCATTCACTAACTGTATTCCCAGAATGGGCCCAGGAGACAATCCCTTTCTGAAAGCATTGAGAAATGCATTAGGGAGCATTAACACTGTCACCTTTGAAACACCCTGTTGTGACTGTTCTCTGTAAGACTGGGGATACGTATAGGAAGCTGCAGTTGACATGAGCTCCCTGATTCAGTCTTCCAGCATCCTAGAGAACAGACCCCAAGCAATAGCATTACAAGTGGCAAGATGGACATGGTTACTTATATGCCCTAGAAAGGGAGTTCAGATGCTAAATGAATAACCAATAGCCCCTATAGTCTACTCCTTGGCTTGTCCATTGACCTGACCCCCCTTTCCAATACTTACACCTCAAATAAAAGCTTCCATCAACTATAATACCACTAATCATCTTTTGAAAAACCTATAATGAGTTACTCATCCCCAAAGGAATCATCCTAAATCTTGTGAGTAATTATATCCAGCTGCCAGTCCACGAGATGTGGGGTAGGGTGCCTCCTCTGATGACTACTGTTTTGTCTCAAAATTCTATGATCTGAGCAAGAAATTGTAAAATTCACCACCACCAACACACTATTTAATAATGAGGGAAAGGAAAGAAGAGAAAAATTAGCTTAAAATAATTAAATTACCGCATTTGACTGACTCTAAGAATCAGTCATAGAACAAGCCATTATTTTATGTACCATTAAGGAAAATGATCCAGTTAAATGGTGACACAATGACTTCTCATCACTCGTAAGTTAGAGCTATTGTATACGCATTTAGACAGAGATTTTTATCTTACCTAACTTTTGTACACACAGAAAATCAAAATAAAAGAAAGATTGATTGATTATGCCTCAAACTCCTTCATATTAATAGTCCTTCTCTGAGCTCCTCCCACTTGATTTCTCCAACAGAGAATACGCACCCCAGTGTTTTCTTTCCATGCTCTTCTTACAGCTACGATAACGCTTCATTTCAATGTGGAATTACCGTGTAATATTTCTGAAGATATTGTAAAGCACACCCAGTGTCGCCTGGGTAGCTCAGTCAGTTAAACATCTGCCTTGGGCTCACGTCATGATCCCAGGGTCCTGGGTTCTAGTCCTGCATGGGGCTCCTTGCTCAGCAGGGAGTCTGCTTCTCCTTCTGCCTCTGTCTCTCCCTCTCTCCCTGTCTCTCATGAATAAATAAATAAAATCTTAAAAAAAAAAAAGTAAACCACAACCAAACTAGAATGGGTAGTATGAACGATGTCCACGACTCAGTTGCAGTGTTAGTAATATGAACGACTATGATCAAGCAAGTAATATGCACAGGCAATAGTCACCATATCATCAACATTGCCTGGTTACCAGCAATAGAAAGATGTCATTAACTATAGGACACAGCCCTGTTTCAAAAGTGTTAAAAATATGAAAAAATGAGCATCTTAGATCTGATGAAATTTAGTCACCTTCAGTTCTCGGTGTGAGGACAGCTCCTGTGTTTGCCAGCTCTGGGTCCTGCGCTACCCCTCTTGGTACCCCGAAGCGCAGCTAACTGGCTTGTGATTAGTCTCTTGACACACAAACCTCTCAGAAAAACTGCAATTTGAATGTGCTGTTTCCTGTCGAGACTCTCAGTAGTGCACTGGTGTATTAGAAAGGTTTTTGTTGTTGTTGTTGTTGTTTTTATTTTTTTAGGTATCTAGTATCTAGTACCCTTGTTGAACATTCTTTAGTTTTAATACTTTGTTCCTAGAAATTCTTGGAATTCCTAAGTAGGCAATCACAGCATCTTATATACGGTGACCCTTTTTTTTTTTTTTTAAAGATTTTATTTATTTATTTGTCAGAGAGAGAGAGAGAGAGCGAGCACAGGCAGACAGTGGCAGAGGGAGAAGCAGGCTCCCTGTGGAGCAAGGAGCCCGATGTGGGACTCGATCCCAGGACGCTGGGATCATGACCTGAGCCGAAGGCAGCCGCTTAACCAACTGAGCCACCCAGGCGTCCCAGTGACCCTTTTGTTTCTTAAGATACTTATGATTTTAAAAAATTTCGTTTGTTCTTTTTCTTTCTTATTCTCCTGGCTAAGGCCTCCGTTATCATGTTGAACGCAAGTAATCATAGTTGTTCTCATTCCTGGCTTTAAGTTGAATGCAACAGATGGTTCACTGTTAAGAATTATATGTATTATGGATCTGGGGTAAATATCCTTTTAGAAGTCAAGGCATTTTTCTTCTCTCTGAGTTTATTATTTTTTATAAACCATGATCAGATTGAGTTCTACTGAATAGTTTACTGCATTGTTTGAGATCATCATAAAGCTCCGTTTATTTTTCTGCTCTCCCCTGGAGTCCCGACTTCATCTTGATAGTGCACATCAAGGTCAAGGCCTTGAAGACCGTTCTTCCTAACCCCAGTATGGAAGAGCAGGGATGGACCCGTATAGTCTTCTTGGATAAATCTTGGGCTTTTGGGGATCTTCCACATGGAGCATTACAAGATGTTTATGAAGGCATCATTTTGATGTATTATTTTGCTTGTAAAACACCTGCATTTTAAAATCCTGATTTACTTGGGGTGCCTGGTGGCACAGTCCGTTAAGTGGCTGACTCTTGGTTTCGGCTCAGGTCGTGATCTCCAGGTCATGAGACTGAGCCCCGTGTCAGGTTCCATACTCAGCGCAGAGTTTGCTTATGACTCTCTCTCCCTCCCCCTCCACCCACCCCCAACTTTCTCTCAAATAAATAAGTAAATCTTTAAAAAAATCCTGATTTACTCAGGATTTCCTTTCCATTAGAGAAAGGAGAGGAAGTAGTAGAAGGGAGTATTGAGGAGAGAAACCTCGTTCTGCCAGCCATATGCCATCCGCTGCAATTCCGTGAAGCGGTTAACAGGACACCTGGCATACTGAGGAGGAAACTCAAGTTCAGGGTGTTGACGTGCTCCGTGTTGAAGGACAATGGCAGAGTGGGATCCTGGACCTCCAGCCCCAAATCCTGTGCTCAGAAACACTGCTTGCTTGCTCGCAGCAGGAAAGTAAGAGCAGGTTCCCCCTCTCCCACGAGTATACTTCTGCCTTTCCCCGACCCTTGGATCCTGGGCTCCAAGCATCTCTGAAGCTGGTCCCACCCTTCCAGTAGTTGTGTGGTTTGGAAGCATTGGGGCCTCTGACTCTGCTTCCAGAGCCTCCTGGGTCCCCTGGAGGCTGTGTACCCTGTCAGAGCTGTGACTACTGGATGTGTGTGTGGAGGGAGAGGGTGGGGTCTGGGCTCCCCTCCGGAAAAAGGAGGAGGGCAGAGAGTGGGGTCCTGATTCTGCCTCTCTGCAGACCAGGCTCGGTTCTGAGATGGGTGAGCACTCCTGTCCCTTCCTCTGACTACAGGCTGGACTGCTCCAGCTGCCCTGTGATGGAAGGCTCCTGGCCACCTCTGGTCTCCTGCTTCTTCCTGATCTGTTGCTTGGACTCCAGCCTGCCCTTCCTTGCAGCAGGCTCCTGGGTGACCAACCTGACACAATGCCTTGGAGGCTGTGCCACAGAGCATGGAGGGACTCTGTCTCACTGGTTCCACTTCTGTCCCATGCCCGGACGCCTTCTGCCACTTCCCAGAGTTCAGGTCCTGGGGCAGAGTCTGCATCTCACCTATCTTCTACCAGGAGCTCTTGGGGGCTTGGGGCAGCTGCAGCAGCCTTTTCACTGGCCCCCCGAACTTATTCCCTCTTTCTACCCCCAACACCTTGGACAACCTGAGCTTCCTCCAGCACCTTGTTTTCTTAGGCCCCTGTCTACATGGGAACTTGGGTGTTCAGTTGCCTTCCAGTCTATGCAGCTGGCTGCAAAGTAGAGTGGCTTTCAGAATGTGGGGGAGCTGGCTGACATCTTCCCAGATCTGGTACTTGGCCCCTCCTTTTGTGATGCTTGGATCTTGGACATATTGGATCTGTCATTCACCAGCTGGCTGAAAATGGCCAGTCCTGGGACCCTTTGGGACCTCCACCTGGGGACTCAGTGTCTGGATCACACAAAGATGGAGGCAGCTTGCAGTGGTAGGACTGGGGCTGCTGAGATGGGACACCCCATCTGTGATAAACACCAACACGGCCAAACTACCTGCTGGGCAGCTGCCCATTTTGAGTTACAGGAGCTGAATTGGGGCTCTAATCTCATGGGGCACACAGCTCCGGAGGCCCTGGCTTCCTGCCATAGCCTGAAGGGTTTGGGTCTTAAGAGTGGTTTAAGCGGGTTTAACGCCATCTAACTAGGTTTCCTGGCTGCCACACCCAGGCTTCAGAGACTGAATCCGAGTGGGAACCAGTGGTGGCTGCCATGCTGTGCACGAATGAAACAGGACCCTGGAAATGTCCAAAAATTGGGTGCATACCCCATCCCTAGCTGCTTTCTCCTGGGAAGCTGCTACTTCAGGGAAGCTGGCTGATTGTCTGGGGGGCCAAGTATTCCAGGGCCTAAGGAGGTGGAAGATATCAGGACTTGGCCAGAATTCACCGGCAGCCCCAAGCCAGGGCTGGTTGGCTCCCCTGGGCACACTGATCCCCCTAAACCTGCTCGATACCCGCATGGTGCTGAGCCTGGCCTTGGACTTCCAGGGCCCAGAGAGTCTGCATGGCTTGAGATCATAGTTCCTCTCTGGTCCTCCTTGGGTAGAGTTGTCCCTGCCCAAGAGGCTGACCAGCTTGGAGCATTGTGTGGTCCCAGACAGGAAGTTTTCGAAGGTGGCTTCTCTTGTCTTTTCACTTTTGCAAACCCTGATTCTCAAAGGCGAGGCACTGCAGCTGGGGACCCGGAATGTCGCCAAGATCTTCCCTGCCCTTGGCCAACTCTCTCTGCTTGGCCATACTTGAAGGCCCTGTGCTCCCAGGGTGCCTCTAATTTCTGCCTCTGGCAGCTCGCCAGGCTCCAGTATCTGTGGTCTGGGTGGATAGGCACAGCCCGGGGCCTGCTGCATCATGTGGCTGCCCAGTCTACGGGAGCTGAAGCTGCCAGCCCTGGCGTCCTGAGTCTGGCCCTTCCCAGGGTGGCTTGAGGAGTTGGTAGGCGAGCTACCCAGGCTTGAGCTACTGCATCTGGTCAAAGTGGGGTCGGAGACACTGCTGCTGCTTTCCAGAACCCGGGCATTCTCCAGGTCTGGTGCTGGGCTGAGAGACAGGCCTCGTGCTGGATGGCAGCCTCCAAGAGCACAGTCCTCAGATACTCCAGTATGTGTATATTCTGGGCGCTTCCTTGGCCTGCCTATGTGCCAGTGCCTGGTGGGACCCTGGCTTGAATGGATCCCCCAGAACATGCATGCACATCACATCACACCAGCTGTGCTGGCCAGAACCTGGGGGCCACCCCCCAAAACCCTCTTTTCTCCTTTCTCTGGAGCCACCGTCCTAAAACTTTGGTTGGAACTCTTTTGGGGTCACTCTGCCTGCAGCTTCTGCTGATCTCTTAGCTCCTCCTACACGAAGCCAGAATGTCCTAGATTCTCCATCTCCAGCCTTGTTCAGGGCTGGCTGGCAGGTCCAGGGGTTGGAAGGGTGAGGGTAAGGGGTTCCTCTATATTGTGTTTGCATCCCAGCAAGACCAGGGCTGGGTGTCCAAGAGGGATGGTGAGACGGGCAAGGATGTGGCTGACAACGGGGCTGATAACATGGCAAGCAGCCGGGCCCCGCTGCGTGCTGAGTTACCAGCTCTTGCATACCCCACATGGCCTCTTGGAGCACCACCTGGTTACCTTCCTCCAGCTGGCAGCACCCCCACCCGCCAGTGCTGGTGCTGGTCTTCCTGGAGCCTGTCTCCCACCACCACCTCCCTGGCTACCATGGACTGGCCTGGCAGCTCTGCAGAGGGGACTTTTGTGTGTGGCCCAGGGAGGATGAAAGGAGGGAAGGCTTCTGGGCTTGGCTGGGGAGCAGTCTAGGGCAGCCTGGGTTGGGCTAGAGTGGGTGTGTGTATATTGGAGGAGGGGATAGGAAAAGCAAGCCAGCCTGGCAGAGAGAGAGTGGGTACGGGTGGGTGCATGAGACTGAACCCAGCTTCTGGTGGGAGGTGGGGGTGCTGCATGTGTTGGGAGGATCAGCTGGTGATTTTGGGAACACAGGCTTTGAGAAGGTTCTGGATGAGCCTTGGAATGAGAAAATTGGGAGCTGGCAGGTGGCCGTGCAGTATGTGATGTGATCTCAAGATCTCTAAATCCTTAGTAAATTTACTAAATCCATGAAATGCTTGACTTAATTGGACTTTTTGTTTTTGGTGGAAATCCATACGAGGGAGGAGGCAAAGGGGCTGCGGTCATGGAAACTGTAGCTCAGAGGAAATAAAGTTGGAAATTCATGGAGGCTTTGGGGAAGGATGGAAGGCTGTGAGTAGTGCTCAGCTGTGGAATGGAGTCTAGGCCAAGTTCAATCAGATCTTCAAGGGGTAGAGGGACCCCTTTTGCCATCTGGGTATAGAGGAATTGGCAGCTGAGGACTGAAAAACTGGGATGCTGCCCAGGAGGGAGCAGACTGATTGCCTGTTCCCTCAGCAAAGACACAAAGGCATGGTCATACCTATGGTCTTATTTGAGGCTCAGTACAACACTGGGTGGAGAAATCCACCCCCTTGGCACTCAGTGTCCAGCAATGCTGAACTACTTGGAGCTCCCAGAACACCATGCGCTCTTGCCCCTGGGCCTTTGCATGCATTGCTCCTTTGCCCAGAAACACAATTTCCCTCCTCTGGGGAAACTACTACATATATTTTAAGATTTAGCTTAGGCACCACTTTTTCCAGAAGCCATTCCTGACCTCCCAGGCTAGGTAAGCTGCTGCCTCTGGGTCCCATAGCTTCCTGCACTTCCTTTCTCAAAGTAGTGATCACACTGTACTCATCTGCACAGGTCTGGGGCCCCTCAAGCACTGGTCTTCAAAGAGGTTTGCACAAGATGACTCACAGGGGTTTAGAAAAAAAATGTTAAGACTTATATTTCTGTTTTTCAATCTCATTTTATTCTGAAGCTGGATTGCCTGCTTTTTAGCCATATGGTTTTATGTTACTCAACCTCTGTTCCTCAGTTTCCTCTTCTGTAATAGGGGATTGTATCACACTCTTGCTCAAAGGGTTTTGTGAGGGTAAAGTGAATTAATACGTATACAGCACTGGGAGCAGGACAGCAATGCATTATAAGTTTTCAATAAAGGTAAGCTTTCTGTGTAATTACATATGTACAACATGTATGTGTATCATTTATAAGTTAATAAATACATATATGCTGGGAGTGTGTGTTCAAAACTATTTTACTAATAGGAAGCATTCCTAATTTACTAATAGGAAATTCGATCTGGAAAGTTTGAAGGTCAGGTCCCGGCGACAAGAACCAGTCTGATTCATCTCTGCATCCTTAGAGCCTAGTGCTGGCCCAGTACAAAGGGGTCTTGTAGACAACGGTGGTGAGAAAAAAATCTTGGTGGATGGTGATGCCACAAACTGGGGTCTGGTTCAGGCTGTTGATTATTTCTATGTGAACCTGGGCAGGGCATGTGGCCTCTTAGGGCCTTAGTGTTCCTCCTCTGTAAAATGCCAGGTTTTAATTAGAAAAAAAGCTAATGGAAACCATCAAGCAATTCTGGGCTGGATTTAGGGTGCGGGGGCGCCCTCTTGTGTTGTAATGGTGTTTTCCTCTCTCTGTACAACCTCACCACAGGCCTTTCTCCCAGCAGATGGTCCTGAAGTGGCCATCTTCTGAACCGCAGATCTGCCCTTCCAGCTTCAGATCCTGACGCTCTCTCAAATGTCTGATACACGGCCTCTCTCTCTCCTCAACCCTCACCCTACTCCAACCATGGTCTTTTCCCGATGCAGTGTGGAGCCCAGAAGAAACCTTTGGAGCCAAGGCCAGCGGTTCAAATTCCAGCCTGACACTTACGATGTGATCTTGGGCAAGTCACTTCATCTGTGTAAGCCCCCATTTCCTCCTTGTAATAGTACCAGCCTCATGGGGCTGTTGTAAGACTTCAATAACAGGAAGTGGTATAGAGGTCACCATTACGTTCACTGAGCACAGTCATGTGAGTTCTCAACGATGAATAAGTTGGAACATGTTTCACTTTGAACACGAGGAGGAACTGGGCCTTTAAAACTAAAATATAGAATTCCCCTAACATGAGCTGAGCACTTGCCATATTGCTAGGTACCATTACTTTCCCCAAAGTCTCATACCCATTAGTAAAAATAATAATAGCTAATGATTATTAAACTCCTTCTGACCGGCATGTGCCAAGTCCTTCACAAACTTTCCCCCATTTATTCCTTTCACAAACGATTAGGTAGATGCCTGATAATTCCCATTTTACAAACAAGGAAACTGAGACACAAAGAAGTTGAGTCATTTGCCTGAGGCTTTACAACTAGTGAGTGGCAAAGCCTACAACCTGTATTTGAAAGACGTTTCAGACGCAAGCAGCTTGATTCCAGAGACCATGCTTTACCTGCATTACCTCAATTTCATCTTCACAACAGCCTGCGATGTATTTTACAGATGCGAAAACCTAACACAAAAGACCTGCGGTAATACATTTGAGGCCACACAGTTGGTCTGGGATTTGGAGCCATGCCTGACTGCAAAACCCACGTGTTCAACCCCATATTAGACTGCTCATATCACGAAGTATTCATAATGGTACAAAGCAACTGCATTTATATTGAAATTATTCTGATTATCATTATTCAAATAATGACTAACATTTTTTCCAACACCCACGAAGTGCCAAGCTCTGTCCTGATTTACATAATAATAGCTAACATTCGCTGTGTATTATTAGGACCCGGGCCCTGTTTTAATCGTCTTAGTTGTATTATCTCAGGGAAACCTCACAAAAACCCGGCGAACGGATGCTATTATCCTCACTTTACAGGTGAAGAACGCGAGGTTCACCACCGAGCCAAAATCACGTGGCTTAACTGTGAGCTGGAAATTGAACCTACAATTGCCCAACTCTCTCCGGTCCACCGGTCACTCTCTCTCCTTACTTCTCCCAGCTTCTCCTGTGACCTCTCCCGGCCCCCGGCTCCCGTATTTTTCCTGCAGCAGGCCCCGCCCCTTCGCCTTGAGTTTCCGCCCACTGGGCGGTGCCATGATCTCGGAGCCTGTGGAAAGGACTGGAGTCGCTACAGGCTCCGCCCCCACGAGTAGACCCTTTTCCGATTTGTTCCGGCGCTCGCGCGGCTCCTTCTGGGAGTTGTAGTCTCTGACGCTCCATTCCCGTGGCGCGGTTCGGACTCCGCGTCCCAGCGTTCCGTGCGCGAAGCCTGGAGCACTTCCGCCCTGTTGTGAAGTGGGTGTCTCGGTGGGTGAGTCCGGGTGGCGGGGCGGGGGCAGCTGAGACTCCGGCTCTGGGTTGGAGGCTTAGGTGGTGGTGGTGTCCCAGGGGGCCAGGGAAGGTGAGAAGAGAGAAAGAAGCTTTTCTGTGGGGGTGGGGGTGAGGGGCGGCCAGAGGATGAAGCGTCCGGAGATGGGAAGGGTCACAGAGGGGTCGGGGATGAGCGGGGACATAGAAGGCCGGGGGAGTGAGGAGGGTCGTAGAAAGGTCTCTAGGTGAGGAGACCGAGAGAGGTTCTGGAGGTGGGAGAGTCCTAGAAGGGTCTGGAGACCACAGAGGGAGGGATAGAGGGTTCTCAGGCCCTGGCAAGAAGTGAAGAGAAAAGGGCCTGAGCTTGAAGCCCGACCTTAAAAATAGTGCTCCACCCTCTACCTGACCGCCTCGACAAACATAGCAGATTTGATACCGCCTTACACTTCCTCTAGTGGTTGTGACTTCTGGCACGCAGCAGGTGGGACTGGCTATTGTGTTTGGCCCCAAGCCAGCGCCCCCTTTCCTTCCGCCTAATGGAAGTGAGTGGCACCGTCGTCCCCTTTAGCCGGGCACCCTCTGATTCCTTTTGCGTTCTTCCACATCCAGGATCTTCAGATCCCTCTTGTTTCCTTAATGTGTCCTGAGTCTGCCCCTTTCTGGTCAGGGTTTTTGCTGAAGCCTCCCACCTCTTCACCTCCCCAGGCTGGATTGACACATTGTAGCAGCGTCATCTGTTTAACCTACAAATCTGGTTGTGCCCTCTGCTTAAAACCTTCTTGGCTCCCATCGCCTGTAGAATTAAGTCCAGACACCTAGCCTGATAGTCAAGACTCTTCATGAACTCTCTGCAGCCTAATCCCAGGCACCCCATGCTCCAGGACTGTTTGGTTTTCCCCATCTCTTGGAGAGGCTGTTTGGTTTTCCACCTTATGTGTGCTGTTCTCTCAGCTTAGAGAACACTTTCTCGCCTCATTGTCTGCCAAGAGAACCGTCCTTCCAGGAGCCAACTTGAATGTTACTTTGTTCTCGTCCCTTAAACAGCTTAAGTCACCCCTCAACCCCAGTTCCCATAGATCTCTTTTACTGCATTTACCACATTTGATCATTATTATCTGTGACTTTTTTTTTTCTTTTTGTTTCCTCCACTTGACCGTAAGCATCTCCAGGACAGGGACGGTTTCCTAGTCCCCTCCATTTCCTCATTGTCCAGCCCAGGGTCGTAAATACTTGATGTAAATCCAGTTAATCAGTAAACACTTGACTACTTGATGCATGTGTGAATAATGACAGTCTAGGGTGAGCTTTGCTATACCATTCTTGAAGAGTGCTACTTCCGTTGGATTTCTAGGGCATGAGCTTTTCGTCTTCTGCCTGTCAGGGCTGTCTTTGCTGGGCGCTGATTCATTATCTATGGGAGTTTAAGCCAGGGGTGGCAAATGTAGAATGTGTGCTGCCACTTCTTCCTGTGTCTGGTGGTCATAGCTAATTGGTGACAACACATAGTGACACGGGTTTCAGAGTCCTTAGTGCAGTTGACTGAAATTGGTGCTTTATGTGAAGCCCATTTCCTCTCCCTGGTTTAAGCCCTTAAATGTGAGGTCAAGTTACTTTAAGCTGTAGCCTGGACCATCAGCTCAGTAAGCTTGACAGCCTTTGGGGACTCCTCGTTTCTTCTTTGGAGGTCACAGACGAGTCTTGGCTTTTGCTATGGGATTGGGGCAGATCCCTTACCAACCCACTGTTCAGCAGGTGGGTTCCTTATGTCCACATCCACACTCAACACCTGAGGAGCCAGGATGCCCCTCAGCTTCCCTGTGTTTGTAAAGGGATCCTGCCCCAGTCAACACTGATCCCTCATTGCTTAGGGAGAATCTGTACCCTTTCTAGATCTTCTGGGATATTGGAAGAGACCTTTGAGATCATTTAGCTGAAAGATGGTAAAGTGACGACAGCCCATGCGGAAAGAAGCCTATCATCATCCTCTATTTAGTCCTGGTGTTTCAAACAATTTTGAGTTGGTTGCCAATATTTAAAAATCCAGAGTTAGCTTCTCTTGGAAAAAAATAGAAGGCCTGGGAACTGGGCCAGTGTTCTCTCTACTGCTCCGTAGCCACAGCCCCCGCTCTACTCATGTACCCATTTACATTGCCTGGCCCCTGTAGCCATTTAAATGTGTAGCTGCTGATTCTAGTCTTCCTGTCCCTTTGCTCTGCTCCCATCATACTAATTGGGGAATCTGGGGCAGGCACTGAGTATGGTCAAGCTGTAAGCTGCAGAGGCCACATGACCTGTCCAAAGTCACACAGCTAATAACGGCAGGAGTGGACCTGGAACCCTGATTTGCCCCCTCCTGCCTTAAGTTCTTTCCACTCTTGTACCATCTTCTCAGGAGTTTGGATGATTGGCATACCTAGAGGAGGCTGGATGGTGCAGTCAAGAAAAATGAGTGGAAAGAATGAATCTTGGCTGAGTCCCAACTCTGCTGCTTGCTAGTTGTGTGACCTTAAGTGAGTCTTCATAGAAGCTCAGTTCCCTATATGTAAGTTGAGGATATGGACTCAAACTTTACAGGGTAATTATTTCCTAAAGGCAGCACTGAAGGTGGAAATCACATTTAGCTAGAAATCACAGTCAGCTTGAAAATCCTCTGGCAAGGAGCCATTTAGAAACCAACACACTGTCTTTCAATAAGCTAACCCAGCACAGCTGGGTTTCCTTGTTTGAATGTTAGATGAAAGAGTTGGGCTGTGTTTAGGGACCCTGCTGTATGAAACGTACTTTGCTCACACCCTGGAAAGGAAGGCTGGAGGGAACTCAGACCAACCTGGGAACCAGGAAGGTCATGCTCATTCTGAAACAGATACCTAGTGAATGGAACTGACTGCACCATTTAGATTACGGGCTTTCTCTTCCTGGGGTTGGCATGCAGTTTCCTATGTGTAAGTTACAGATCGGTGTAGTACAGTCCCACACCAATGACACCTCACTTACTTGCCTGGAGGATTCAGTGAGATTATGAAGGTGGAACTCCTGGCGGCACGCTGGTGCCTCATGGGCACTGAGTAGATGGGTTCTCTCTGAGGTTGCTGATCCTAGCGTGGCCCGGATCCTCCTGGTCGTCTTAGGACTGTTGAATGCCCTTGTCTGTTTTTTCTGTCAGCTCTGTGTAAAGTCACCCTGCTATTACTGACTGTATTGACCTCCCTCTGTGGATAGGCCGCTAGTCATTATCTGTCTAAGAGAGTAGCAGAAATAGCTTTCAGATTTGTATTTGAAGCTAACCTTTGGACTTTCCAGTCTTTCCAAAAGAAAATACCTATTACCTGCTACCCCGGGCTTTGGGCCTGGCAGAACTACTAATTGCCAGTAGTTCTGCCAGGCCCAGACTGGCAGACTTCTTTGCTTGCTTATTGACTGTCTCTCTCATGAGAGTGTAACTTTCATGGAGGTAGAGACCATCTGTCCCAGTTACTGATGGCTCTCCAGCGACCAGTACAGTGCAAGTACATAGTAGGACTCTGTAAATGACTGGTGGTGAATGAGTCCTTGTGTGAGAGAGCGACACAAATGGTTTTGGACTAGTGCATGATTAAGGCTGTGGTTCAAAAAGGAAATCTCATGAAAAGTTAATTCTTTAGCTTAACATAAATGATGGCCCTTCCATAGCCCATTAGGCTTTCGAGGTACCAGATTTACTATTTTAATAAAAGGCAACAAAACTTGCTAATGGCCCTGCCGTTTATCAGGCACTGTGGATACAGAAATGGGTAAGATGGAGTGCTGGCCCTAATACAGTCCAGTGGCGCTGTCAGAGGTCAGAACAGGGAACTATAAGGATGTAGAAGAACATCTATATCAGAGGCCTCTGCCAACTGCTTTGGGAACACAGGCATGGGGAGGTGATTCTGGGAGCTGAAGGACAAAGAGGAAGTTGCCAGGTGCTCATGAGTTGTGTTCCTAGCGTCCTTGTGTATGCGCAGGTCTTCAGGACAAGCCTTTACTTTGCATTACCCTGGCCTTGTTTCTGGACAGTCCCGTCAGATGGCCTAAAATCTATATACCACTCCCTCCATTCTCAGTTCAGCTGACTCATTCTCACTTGGGGGTAGCTGAGAGCCTCCTTTGAGTGGGTGTTTTTAGTGTCATCTGGATTTGTTGGGAATGACACAAAGAGCTCGTTTTTCCAGATAAGCCAGCATGAGTGTCGTCAGCATCTTCATTGTGTAGAAGAAGCAACCCCAGATGTCCCCTCCACACGCATTTCCTGAGAGCCTCCTGTGCGTTGTGTGTCCCACTTATCGCGGGAGTGGGGGAGGGAAGGGGCAAACTGTATTCCTTGCCCTCAGGCTGTCGTCTCTCTGTGGCCACACATACACACACCGCTGTAATACAACATGGAATGTGGCCCGTGTGACCTTGGTGGAAATAAAGAGGAGAGAAGAAGTCCTTCTGGCATGAGCACGAAGGTCATTTAAAAAAAATCTAGTGTGTGTAGAAGGGGATTAATTATAACCCCTGCTTCATGACACGTCACCAGTGTCTCACCATTTATTGTCTCACCATTTATTGAGCGCTTCCTGCGTCCCCCGAGTCCTGTGCTAGGAATCTTATGATATCGTGGGTAAGAGAACTATGGGGAAAATGTAGGTGGCGTGGAAGCTGGTGGCACAGGAAGTACTGAATCTTGTTTCAGGGCATAGGGAGGGCCTCTTGGAAACAGTACAGTAGAAGCTGAGACCTAGCTAGGTGAAGAAAGGGAGAACACTTCCCAAAGAAAGCACCTGGTTGCCCGTGGGAGGGTTCAGCGGGCAGCAAGCCGTGCGGCCGGAATGCCCTGAGCAGCGGGAATGTGGTAAAGAGATGAGGTGCGGATGTGGGCAAGGTTCGCAGAGATGAGGTGCGAATGTGGGCAAGGTTCGCACTTGATCCTCAGGGATGCGAAGGTCACTCGAGGGTGCTTAGCGGGAAGTGAGCCGGTCAGACTGGGAGCTGGTCTGGTTGTGGTGTGAAGAAGCCCAGGTTGGGGTGAGGGGAGAGCAGGCAGGAACATGAGTCAGGAGGCTGAGGCAGTGAAAGCATGGCTACTCAGTGGCTTGAAGTGGTGGCATTGGGGGTGTAGTGCCTAGAAGTCCAGGAGGGCACAGCTTGGTGATGAATTGGCTGTGGGGGATGTTGGGGAGAGATGATGACCAGCTTTCTGGCATGGGTATCCTGATAGAAGGTGGTGCCTTGGGGCGCCTGGGTGGCTCAGTCAGTTAAGCATCTGCCTTCACCTCTGATCCTGGGGTCCTGGGATCGAGCCCTGCATCGGGCTCTCTGCTCAGTGGGGAGCCTCTTTCTCCTTCTCTCTCTGCCCCACCCCACTGCTTGTATACGTGTGCTCTCTCTCTCAAATAAATAAATAAAATCTTAAAAAAAAAAAAAAGAAAAAAAAGAATGAGGGGCCTTAGCAGGGTGGAGAGTTCCAGAGGAAGGACAGGTTTGCAGGAGAAAAAGATGAATTCAGTTTGTGGCCCACTGAGTTCGAGGTGCCTAGTAGACAGTCAAGAGGAAATGTCCTGTAGATGGTTGGATTTGGGGTCTGGAGGTCTGGTGGCAGGTCTTGGTGGGAGTGTTGGGAGTCCTCAGTTTTGGGATGGTGAAAAATGCCAGATGGGTGGGTTGACCAAGAGAGAGTGTGGAGTGAGAAGGATTTTGCAAGGAGAGCACCCTTAGGGGAAAGCTGAAGATCTGTGAAAAAAGGCCTTATGGAGGGGGTGACGTTTGGAACCCACCTTGAGGAAAGGTCAGACTTTGGGTCTGCGTAGAGGAAGGCAGGCATGCTAGATGGTGAAGGCCTTGATGCCATAGTACAGTGTTCTGGCACGTCCCAGAGGACTTCATACTGTGCTGTCCTCCAGGGCGTGCTGGCTGATGGTTTGGGTGCCCGTTTATGCTTCTTCCTCTCAGAACCCCAACCCCAGGCAAAGGCAGTGGAAGGTACGGGGTCCTCTTACACTGTCCTTTGTCTCTCTGCCTTTAGAGCTTTGGGGAGCATTGCCTCTCCTAGGAGCCCCTTGAAGGACACACCTTAGATGCAGGAAGACGTTGAACAAGGACAGCCCAGCTGAAGCCAGGTATCCTGGACCGACCATGGCCGTGGCCCTAGAACCCCAGACCCAGGCCTCTCACCAGCCGGAGCCTGAAGAACTCTTGATTGTGAAACTGGAGGGGGACTCATGGAAATCAGAATCCAAACTCCGGCAGGAGGACCGTGACCCTGTCCCTGGCCCTGAAGCCTCTCGCCAGCGCTTCAGGCAGTTCCGGTACAGGGATGCGGCGGGACCCCACGAAGCCTTCAGCCAGCTCTGGGCGCTCTGCTGTCACTGGCTGCGGCCAGAGATCCGCCTCAAAGAGCAGATCCTGGAGCTGCTGGTGCTGGAGCAGTTCCTGACGATCTTACCCAGGGAGGTCCAGGCCTGGGTGCAGGCACACCACCCTGAGAGTGGCGAGGAGGCCGTGGCCCTCGTGGAGGATTGGCACCGAGAGGTCCGGGCTGCGGGCCAGAGGGTGAGGCAAACAGTCTGTTCTCCAAGGATCGGGTCAGGCAAGGCGGCGGGGCTGTAACTAGCTTGATTATTGCCAAATGCAGTGGTAATAATCGTGATTGTTGTTGGTACTGAGCAGCCGACATTTATTGAGCACTGCCGTGTACCCGACACCGACACCGTTCTCAGTGCTTTCCGTGTATTAACTCATCTAATCCTGTCAACAGTTTAATGAGATCAGTACTGTTACCCTGATTTTACCCATGAGGGAACTGAGGCAGAGGACAGATAGGTGGTTGGCCTGAGGTCTCAGAGCCCCAGACAGCAGAGCCAGAATGGGTGGCAGCCTGATGCTGAAGCCTGCATTCAGAACCACTGCCCAGATTGCCTCCCGGGACTGTATTCACAGTGTGGGCGATTTGTGTTACGTTTCACATGGGACGAAATCTTGAGGTGCTTACAGCAGAAATCTGGGTGGACAGAGATAGCGTTATCATCCTCATCGTGTAGATGAAACTAAGGCCCCCAAACTCAGGTGGCTCGCAGAGCTCAGTCAGTCGAACCAGAGCCTAAACATATATTCTCGGGTTCCAAGTTCGATGTTCTTTCTGCGACATGACAGGTGCCTCATCTGCAAACCACGGGAATTAAAATGCCTTTTAGGCATGAGGCTCAAATAGGTTAGTAACTGACATTTTCCTGAGCACTCACTGTGTGTCAGACCCCGCTCTCCGCTTTCTCTGTGTGTTGCTCCTCTAATCAGCACAGCAGCCCGAGAAGGTAGGTGCTGTTCTGCCGCCATTTTTCAGCTGTGTAAACCGAGGCTCAAAGAGGTAAGTAACTTGTCTAGATTTCTATAACTAAGTGGTAGAGCCGAGATAAGGGAAGTGAAAGCCTCGTGGATTTAACATTCACAGTTTCAACAGTTTGCAAGAGACCAAAGGCATGTGATGTCATTTTATAATTTTTCTCTGGTACCGCTTTTTTTTTTTTTTTTTGAATCCTGCTTTTGGAGCTGGCATGTGTAGAGCAAAGTCCTTGAGCCGGCTGCGCGGAGGCTGAGCTGGCCGCCCAGAACCTTCATCTCGACGTAACCCTGTTGTTTCCCCTTGTTACATGGTTTTTGTGATGTTATAGTTAATCCTGTTTTGTTGGGGGAAATTATAGGTTTGAGAACATCCCTTGCAAATGGCAGGGGTTTTCTGTAAAAGGTAAAGCTTTGGACAGATGGGAGAGAGGAAGAGAGGTTTGTGATCTGTGGGTTGGCTTTTTAGACTCCTTTACAAACCCTTTGAAGACACAGAAAGCGTCCTATTTGAGGTTACAGGACTAAGTATGAGAGAATGTACCTTATTTGAATTTACCAGCCCACCCTCCCATATTCTTTCTTGTAAAGAAACCAGCTGTTACCTCTTAAGTGGCAGTGAGAAAGCAAATGGAAGTCTTAGGACTTCAGAGCTGAAAGACGAAGACCTTGAGACCCAGAGAGAGAACTGATTTAAATCAGGGTCAATGAGGGGGTTGGACTAGACCAAAAATTCTCAGATTATACCCCTGTGAGCTGAGCTGAGATTGAACTGCTTCTAAAATTGGAAAGAGAAAAAAAGGTAATGGAACGTTCTTTATGATGTGACTTTTATTTTTCTGTTTGAACTTTCTCCCTGCTCCTGAGTGCTTACAAATGTCCAAACAAACGGATAAATAGCAAAGGAGCTCCCTGCCCCCACAGACCTTACAGCTTGTGATTACATTGCAGGGTACCTGACTCGGTTACATTTTCCACAAGGGAAATTTTTCCAAGACCTTCCAGCTAACTAGGTCCCTCGGAGAGAACTGCCGGGAAAAGGCGGTGCTCTGGGCAACGTCCTCCAAGATCTTTTCCTTAAAGAGACATTTCACCTCTGCTATTGGGTGGGTTTTGCCTTGTTGATTCTGTGGTCACCTCTTCCAGAACCCCTCTCCCCATCAGGTGCATAGTCATTTAAAATAAAAAATATAGGGGCGCCTGGGTGGCTCAGTGGGTTAAAGCCTCTGCCTTTGGCTCGGGTCATGATCTCAGGGTCCTGAGATCGAGTCCCGCATCGGGCCCTCTGCTCAGCAGGGAGCTTGCTTAATCCTCTCTCTCTGTCTACCTGCCTCTCTGCCTACTTGTGATCTCTATCTGTCAAATAAATAAATAAAATCTTAAAAAATATATATATATATAGACTTTATTTTTTTTTAGAGCAGTTTTAGGTTCATAGCCAAACTGAGCAGAAAGTGCCCAGATTTCTCATACTCCCCCGTTCCCCCAGCCCACCGGCACATCGTTCCCCGCCAGAGTGCCACACCTGCTGTGATTGGTGAACTTACACGGACACGTCACTATCACCCAAAGTCCGTAGCTTACATTGGATATCACTCTTGGGGGTGGGCATTCTGTGGATTTTGACAAATGTATAACAACATGTATCCACCAGTATAGTATCATACGAGGTAGTTTCACTGCCCTGAAAATCCTCTGTGTTCTGCGAATTTATCCTTCCTTCCCCAACCCCCTGGCAACCACTGATTTTTTTACTGTCTTCATAGTTTTGCCTTTTTTTTTAAGGTGTCACATAGTTGGGATCATACAGGATGTATGTAGCCTTTTCAGATTGGCTTCTTTCACTTAATGGTATGCATTTAAAGTTCCTCCGTGTGTCTTCCTGGCCCGATAGCTCATTTCTTTTTAGCACAGTAATATTCCATCGTCTGAATGTACTGCAGTCTGTTCACCTACCGAAGGGCACACTTCCGAGTTTTGGCAATTAGGAGTAAAACTACTATAAACATCCATGTGTAGGCTTTTGTGTGGTGCATAGGCATTTTTGGTGGATTCTTTAATTGATCCCTACCCCAGCCACTTTTTCCTTCTCCTTGTCACTTGAATCTCTTCCTTTTTGCGTCTACAGTTGCTGTCTGTGGAATCAGAATCTTTGCTTAGGTGTGTCAGTAGTTGGAGGAGCTTGGGCTGTGGGGGAGGATTGTTATGGGGTCTAGTCACAAAATTTCTCTGTAGATTGTAAGATTGTAGCTATAACAAAGAGAGGCTGATTTGTTTTTTCCTTAAACAGTCACGGAGGAAGGTTGTGAGCCGATGTTTTCTCCTGTGAACCACACAGGACATTGGTGGATGGCCTCATCTGGAATGGCTTTTTAGGCTCAGGGCCCATTCCTGTATATCTTAAGGATAAACATCCCTGTCTTTGGGAGAAGATATGAGTTTTCAGATCAGCCAGAGATTTTTGGAGTTACAGGTTTGTTTCACAGACTCAGTAAGTCAATGAAGGTGGATATTAATATTTTGAATCAAAAATAAGGTTCAGAGCAATGTATATAACTGCTGTGTTTTATATAGAAATAGGGAAGAAAGAAGAGTCTGTATTCATAGATGCTTGTATATAAAGAAATTGAGACGGTGCAGAGCAGTGGTTTCCTGTGGGGAGGAGTGGGGAGAAGGAAGACGCTGGGTCGATGGGATGGGTACAGGGCTGGGGACAGGCTATTTTCACTAACTAGACCTTCATGGTTTCTATTTCTGAACAACCTGAGTTTTGAAAATACCTACTGAAAACATCGAAACACATTTTTTGAAGTTTCTTTGAGGCAACGAGAGTGTTACATTGTTGAGGTTTTAGGGCCAGGAAATCACATCTCCACCTCCATCTCTGAACTTGGAACCAACGGACAGATAAGAAATGAGCTTTATGATAATGCTGAGTTGGGTACTATCCTCTCTATGATTTTTCCCTCTTATTTTATATACGTGCTCTGTGTCTCTGGGTGCTTTTCTGCCTGAACTTCTGCACTGAAATCGAAATTGCCACTTCTGTTTTTCCTTTGAGTTACAGTGCCTGGTCTCTGCTTCTCCTTCTGTTTTAAGAGTAGAGGGGCCTCTCTCAAACAGCGCATACTTTCATTCCATTTTAAAATTCCATCTGTAAAAAAAAAAAATTCCATCTGTAGTTGTTTGCCTCTCCCTTCTCTTATATTTATTTTTGAATTTTATTTTGAATTTTCTTTGCCTTGCAGCACGAATATTTAGAGCAATTATAATAGAGTTATTGTTCTATCTGTTTTTATCTTTTGACGGATACCTGGTTAACTTTTATCTTTGCTTGACACCTTAAAAATGAAATCCCCTGTTTTTGATGTTTAGAGTTTATGTTTTAATGTCATAAAATCATGTGACATGATTTATCTCTGTGATTCAGAAAGGTTTGGAACAGTAGCAGCCTCATTGAGACACTCGTGCGGTCTCCCCGTGTTGAACAAAACAGTAGTCATTTGGTGGCATCAATGCTGGTCTGTTTACTAATGTCAGTCTCATGGCTTTGTTGTCATACTTTGAGTCATCCTTGGATCTTAAAAAGAGCTTGTGAACCTCTGGACCACAGCTGTACTCAAAAGAGCATTCCCTGCCCTAGCAACATTGGTCTTATTGAACTGACGATTGGGAATTTTGACCCTCTGTGTGTAGGAACTGGACTTGTGTGCAGAAGAGGCCAGGTCCTTAAAGGCAATGCAGGAATCTCAGCCTGGTCAGCTGCAGCCGGCGAATCACTGGCCCGAGGCACAGCGCCAGAAGCAGTGGGTGAAGAATTCATGCCCTGACCTTCCCAAGCATCTAGACACCAAGATGGTGCCGCAGCCCTTGAAGGAGAGCGGTGAGTACCGAGAATCAGGGAACCCAGGGGAAGAGAGGAGAAGATTAGAGGGAGTAAGGAAGGGCACACAGGGAGGAGGGATGTGAGGAATTCAAGGCAAGGGGAGGAATAGTGTCTGATGGGCGCGCTGAGAGGGAAGGCAGGTGAATCTTGTGCAAGGAGGGGAAGCTCCCGGCGATGTCGGCGCGCCCCCCTGAGCCGAGTCACATGGCATGTCCAGGTTGGCTTGGGGTCAGGTGGTGATCAAAGAGGAGTCTGAGCTGGCATCTTACACATGGCCCATCTCTCAGGGTGGCTTCGAAGCCAGACCCTCCAGAAGGGAAGTAAAAGGGGGAAATCTGCCCTGGCTGGTTGGCTGGTCTCAATTTGATGCAGCGTGGCCCTTGGAAAGCTGGACCTGGGAGGGAGTGGTTCCTGGGAACCAGAGCTTGGGTTTCAGAGACTGTTCCTTCTCCCCAGCTGTCCTCACTCCCCGAGTCCCTGCTGTCCCGAAGATGGGGAGTGTTGGAGATTGGGAGGTGACAGCCGAGTCCCAGGTAAGCTGCTGTTTGTCCTTCCTTTCCTGTCCTGACTTCTCTTAGGCCTGTGCCCCTGCGTCCCTCTTCTCTCTCCATGGCCTGCCCTCGGCAGGAGGGCGTGTGTTGGAGGGTGTTAGCCTCTGCCCCCGACCCCCATCTGCTGGGCCTCTCCTCAGTCGTGCTGCTCCTTATGGCGCTGGCCTCACACATGGTCTCCCTGTGTCCATGACCTTTCCTGGGGCCTGCTAGGGTTCCCAGGCTATTTTCAACTGTGGTTCTTGTTTTGTACATCTTACAGGAAGCCCTGGGCCCTGGCAAACAGGCTGAGAAGGAATTCTGCAGGGACCCCCCAGGAGATGGATGTGGGAGCAGCGTGCCCTTAGGTAAGGAAATAGTGCCCTCCTAGGAAGCTCTTGTCTGGTTTCTGGTACACCAGATCCCGAAGAATGTTTTGTCACTCCCTTAAGACTTATGGCTCTGGAAAGTCTGGCACTTGAGACACAGGAAGAAGACAGCTCTCTGTGGCCAGCACTGGTGGCAGGGATGGAGTGGGGGGCGTGGGGTCTGCCTGCATGGAGACCGGCGGCTGCCTTCCGAGAGCCTACCCTCCTGGGGCTCATATCCTCAGTATGTTCACCACGGCGGTCCTGGGTTGTCTCAGGAACCCAGTCCTTGCAGCAGCAAACAGGGTCCATGTCTCACGGGCAGACTCCAGTGAGCTGAGCTCATGAGACTGATGCACTAAACCACAGTGAGAAGTAAACATCACAGGGCCCAAAGCGCTCGGAGCCCCCATGGCCAGCCCCTGTCTCTGTGGGCGCGTCTCCACAAAACGAAACCATTTCCCTGCGGAGCCTGGGGTCAGTGTGAGGGGTTAGACGCGAGAGGGGGATCAAGTGGAAGACAGTGCTGGCTGTGCCTCCTAGGGGAGCTCAGGGGAGACACGGGAAGTTGTTGATGTTTCTTGATCGTAGAACTCCTTTTTTACATAAACCGTGACATCTGGGTAAGATAGTGTTCACAGCAAACTTTGGGAAATGCTGAACCAAGTAAGGCTAAAGTTTCTTGGAGCTCTCAGCTCTTTCTGATCTGGTTTTCTTCAAATATTTATTTTAATTAAAGGCTTCCTGTTAGGGCTGGGAGCTGTTGGGCCAGCAGTCCTTTACACATAGCTGCTAAGTGTTAAAAAAAAGTAAGGAAACATACTTTCTCACGTTTTTAGAAGTCGAGCAGAGGGCACACTCCAGCCCTGGTACAGAGTGTCTCAGCAGTGTCATGGCAGACCAAGGGCCTTCCTCTCTGTTCTGCCGTCCTTAGTGTCTGCCTTGCGCTAGAGCTGTCATGTGCCATAATCAGAAGATAGAGGCCAATGTCAGTTGGGCTCACAAGTTTCCTAGCAAGAGACACACATGTACGCACACGCCCACGCATGTGCACACACAGACATACACACACGGTGAATGAGCGAGAGAGAGGAAAACCTTTTCTCCAACCATTAAATTCATTCTGGTGGGGCCAGTTTAGGCTACATGCCCATCTGTGGACCAGTAACACTCATTCTTTGTGTGATGTATTTCATAACTACAACAAGGAAAGCAAGCAAACAAAGCAAACAGGTCAGTTAGCGTGGGGAATGGGCATGGGAATTTCTCATTAGCCTCATGCAGGGAAATGATCTCTTTTAGGGGCATTTTGGACAAACACTCTGCTCAGTGTGTCATTTCTACTTAATCATTTCTCTTCTTTCTTAGGAGTTCCAGTTTCAAAACCAAGTATCAACTGCCAGCAAGAGCAAGGACCAGAACTTTGGCGTCCAAGCTTTATAAATTCCGGAAAAAGGAACACTGCAGATTATAACCCAGGTAATGAGCAAACAAGACCAGCCCAGGCATTGGCCTGGAGAGACTCAAAGGCCTGGGAGGAACCATACCAGTGGGACACAGAGGACATGAAGGTGTCGGGTGTGCACTGGGGCTACGAGGAGACCAAGACTTTTCTGGCAATTTTGAGTGAGTCTCCTTTCTCTGAAAAGCTCCGGACTTGTCACCAGAACCGCCAGGTGTACCGGGCCATTGCAGAGCGGCTGAGGGCCCGGGGCTTCCTGCGGACCCTGGAGCAGTGTCGCTACAGGGTCAAAAACCTCCTACGGAATTACCGGAAAGCCAAGAGCAGCCACCCACCAGGGACGTGCCCCTTCTATGAGGAGCTGGAGGCCCTGGTGAGGGCACGGACGGCCATCAGAGCCACAGACGGCCCAGGAGGGGCTGTGGCACTCCCCAGGCTGGGGGATAGCGATGCAGAGATGGATGGGCAGGAGGAAGGGGGCTGGGAGCCTGAGGAAACAGCAGAAGACTGTGATGGTGATGACCTGGCCCCTGATGAGTCCATCCGGGAGCCCAGGATCCCAGGGGGCCCAACTCTGTTCCAGAGTCGTATTGGTAAGAACAAGGGGTGTTGTGGATCCAGATTCCAACACTCCTGCCAGCCCAACCTCTGCTCCCTGAGTTCAGGGCATAGACAGGATTGCAAGTCTAGATCAGTGCCCCTGGAGTAAGGGGTTAATTTCCTTTGGTTGTCCTTAAACTCCTACTCTTGCCTCCTATGATCAGTTTCCTAGAATGAGTTTTAGCTATGGAAGCAAACTTTTGAGACCTTAAGGAACCCTAAAGAGATAATTCAGTATCAGTTGACCTTTGAACAATGTAGGGGTTAGGGTACCGATCCTCTGCTCTGTCGAAAATACACATATAACTTTTGACTCCCCCCCCAAATTTAACTACTAATAGCGCGTACTGTGGACCACAAGCCTTACCAGTACCTATCGTACATATTTTATATATGTATTATATGCTCTACTCTTACAATAAAGTAAGCTAGAGAAAAGTTATTAAAATCATAAGGAAGGGAAAATACATTTACAGTACTGTACTGTACATAAAAATACAAATCTGTGTATTAATAAATCCTTGCAGCTCAAACCTGTGTTGTTCAAGGGTTAGCTGTATTTGCCAGAGTATGTCACTAGGAGGATGGAAAAGGTTGTTGTGTTACATGAATGAACTTTTAATTTTAATGTGTAATGAGCACATCAACCTGTGGTTACAGACAGTAACTTTAGGTAAAGAAAGATACAGAGTGAGATATTTAACATGTAATAGAAGTCATGACGGTAAGAGTTGGACACATGACATTCGGGAAACAATCACTGTGTTAAGTGGAAACACAGAAGCCCAAGAGATGAAGTGTGTTATCTGAAGATACACAGTGAGGTAGGGGCAGGGCAGAGCCCAGAGCTCCTGCCTCCAGTTTTATGTGGTTTTCCCCCTCCACCATGCTGCCTATCTGGGCTGCATCATTTATCCACAGAGGACCTGAGAACAGACCACCCCCTTTTCATTCCTCCACAAAAGGAAAGAGCATCCTCGGTTGGATGCTATTGCAAGATTATTTGAAGTCCATTTATGTCTAGGGATTCTCAGTTCCCATGTTTGTTAAGAGGAAAGTTCATAAAATAAATAGAGGATGTGTATGGGATGGATGTAGAGAAAGTATCTTGGATCCCAGCTTCAGGCCTTTCCCCACACCAGTCAACTGAAGCCAGAGGCGTTGGGGGTCACCTGGTGTAACGTGGCCACCTAAGTCCTCTTTAGCTAAGACTCAAGAGTTAATGGAAACTCTTAGAAGGGGTGGGGTGGAGTGGGAGGCCGTAGCATACCTCTGAGAAGCAAGGGTATAGTCTTTGCTGGGGCCCTGGGTGCCTGGAAGATTTCTGAGGGTCCTGTGTTCTAGGCATTTGTGGGGGGCAGGGGACTGTGAACCCTGATGACCTAGGCACGTCTCATTATGCCTCACAGTCCTGAACTCTTCACTCCTGACAGCAGGTGTGCACTGGGGCTACGAGGAGACCAAGGCCTTCCTGACCATTCTCAGTGAGTCCCCGTTCTCTGAAAAGCTTCGCACCTGTCACCAGAACAGCCAGGTGTACCGGGCCATTGCAGAGCGGCTGTGTGCACAGGGCTTCCTGCGGACCCTGGAGCAGTGTCGCTACAGATTCAAAAACCTCCTTCGAAGCTACCGGAAAGCCAAGAGCAGCCACCCACCAGGGACGTGCCCCTTCTATGAGGAACTGGATTCCCTGATGAGGGCGCGGACTGCGGTCAGAGCCATGGGAACCCTCAGGGAGGCAGCAGGTCTCCCTAGGTCGGGGCAGAACAGTACCGAGGCTGGTGACCAGCAGGCCTGGGATGAGATGGCAGATGAAGATGCCATCAAATCTTCAGCCCCATGTCCTAATACCCCAGACACTGGTAAGTGGGGAGGAATTCGATGCCCACAAAATCCAGAAGTGTGCAGGGAGAACAAGGGGGCCAGCTCATTTCTTGTTTGTCTCTGAAGTAGAGAATGGAAATGAATAGGAAAAGCATTTGTGATTTGCTCAGATGATTCAGTCTCAGCTTTGTGTAATCCCCCAAATGAGATAGGCAGTCAGGTCTTGATTTTACTGGGATTTAGCTGAGAAATTATAGAGTTTATTCAATAGCCCGTGACGCGGGCTATTTGTAATGTGCTGGAAGAAGGAGGTGTTCAGTATTGAGTAGAGGGATGGGGGAGTTGGGCAGAGACTGACTAGCTGGCCGTGTGGCCTGGGCCTCATGACTCCATTGGTGGGGTCACCATGTTCCAGGCTCCACTCTCTGCTTTGCCTTTCAGAAATTTATAAAAGCCCCCAAACTTGATTAGTTTCATTATAAGATGTGAACAGAAAATACGTGATAAAATTCACGCTAAATTCACAAACACAAGGTCCTTAAATAGATGTTAACTAATGAATGAAGGAAAACTGCATTTCTGTCTATTTCAGGGTTTGAGATGAGGCCTAAGGATGAAGACCAGATTTCGGAGCAGGACATTTTTGAGGATTTGCCTGAAGCCTTATCAAAATGCACTAGAGAGGATGTTTGCCACCCTCCTGACTGGGGGCAAGACAGTGAAAATGAAGAGGAAGGTGAAGGGCAGTGGGGAAACACCCAGGAGCAGTGGGAAGAATGTTCTTCTGAAGAGGACTTAGAAAAACTTATCGACCATCAAGGCCTGTACCTGGCAGAGAAACCCTACAAGTGCAACACATGTGTGAAAAGCTTCAGTCGGAGCTCCCACTTCATTGCCCACCAGCGGATCCACACTGGGGAGAAGCCCTACAAATGCCTTGAATGTGGGAAAAGCTTTAGTGATCGCTCCAACCTCAATACCCATCAGAGAATCCACACTGGGGAGAAGCCCTACAAATGCCTTGAATGTGGGAAAAGCTTTAGCGATCACTCCAATCTTGTCACCCACCAGAGAATCCACACAGGCGAAAAGCCCTATAAATGTGGGGAATGTTGGAAAAGTTTCAACCAGAGCTCAAACCTCCTGAAACATCAGAGAATCCACTTGGGAGGCCATCCTGACCATTACAGTGAGCCTGGGGAAAACTTGGGCCTAAGCTTATCCTTCAGTGCTCACTGCAGGAACTCTGTGGAAGAGACGTCTCTTGAACAGCTTCAGAGCACCAGTAAGAACTTGAATTCTGGCCCACACAGCACCAACTCAGGGGAAAAGCTCTACCAGTGTTCTGACTGTGGGAGAACCTTCTCGAAGAGCTCTGCCCTCATCAGTCACCAAAGAATCCATACGGGAGAGAAACCATATGAATGTGCCGAGTGTGGGAAAAGCTTCAGTAAGAGTTCCACGCTGGCTAACCACCAGCGAACCCACACGGGGGAGAAGCCGTACAAGTGTGTGGACTGTGGGAAGAGCTTCAGTGAGCGCTCCAAGCTCGTCACACACCAGAGAGTGCACACAGGAGAGAAGCCCTACAAATGCCTTGAGTGTGGGAAGTTCTTCCGTGATCGTTCCAACCTCATCACTCATCAGCGGATTCACACAGGAGAGAAGCCTTACAAGTGCAGAGAGTGTGGGAAGTGTTTTAACCAGAGCTCTAGTCTGATCATTCACCAGAGGATCCACACTGGGGAGAAACCCTACAAGTGCATGGAGTGTGGGAAGGACTTCAACAATAGCTCCCACTTCAGTGCCCACCGGAGAACTCATGTGGGAGGGAAAGCATCTTAGGAGACCCCCCACCACCCTTGCCATAGCAAAAGAGAGAAATGTATATTTAACTCTTCTCAGATCGTAAGATATATGCTAGAAACTTACCCAGTTTTTAAGCTTGGTGTATACCCAGGAAAGCTGTCTTGGTATGATCCAGGTTATTTGGAAGTGAATTACAAATGCAAAGGATCCAGATTTGAAGGCACTTTCTTTTCTAAATTTTTAAAAATTTTTAATTTTTTAATTTAAAAAATTTTTAATTTTAAAAATTTTAATTTTTAACTTAAATTCAATTTAGTTAACATACACTGTAGTATTTGTTTCAGGGGTAGAATTTAGTGATTCATCAGTTGCATATAACACCCAGTGCTCTTTCTATCAAGTGCCCTCCTTTGTGCCCATCACGCAGTTACCCCAGCCTCCAGCAACCCTCAGTTTGTTGCCTGATGTTAAGAGTCTTTTATGGTTTGAAGGCACTTTTCTTAAGTATAATTTGTTTTTCTCCTGTAAACCGCCCCCCACGCAGTCCTCAGGCTGTCGTTACATGTGCTGTCGTGGGAGGACTTTATCAGTGTTCGAGCCAGACTGATAACGTAGGGAATTAGAGGGAAATCTGTGGTCCTGAGCAGAGATTCCAGACCTCACTGTGCCTTTACACTGTCCCCAGGCACACACGGTGCATTGGCAAATTCTCATACATGGCAGGTTTCAGCTGGGGTGTGTCCATATAGAAGGAATTTGAGACTGGGAAAGCAATCAGTGGCTTGAAGCAGGCCACCATGACCTCAGCAAAGAAGAGGAATGTCTGATATCATTACTAAATATTAAAAACAGCAAAAGTAGCCAGTATTTATTGAGCATTTGCTCTTTGGCAGGCTCTGTGCTAAGCATTTTGTATATATCCTCTTACTCCTCATGGCAGCCTTGGGAGGAAGGTACTAATCTCCCCATTTCCCAGAGGAGAAACTGAGGCTTGGCAAAACTAAGTAACCTGCTTGGGTGGCATGTCTGAAAATGGCAGCGGCAGACTTTGTCCAGATCTATCTGTCTCTGGAGCCTGAGGTGCCCCTGACCATTGTGCTGAGTCCCCTTCTGCCACAGGGTGGGTAACTCAGACCCCAAAGCACTTTGTGGGCCATGTTTCCTACTAAAAGTCCCTTAGGAATTCTCCTTTTAGCAAATTCAGAAACCAGGAATCCCTAAACATGAAAGGGTCTGGAATGGCCCGAATTGGCGATGCTTGGAGCAAGGCTGAGCTAGTATTAAAGTGCTTGATGTGGATTTCCAACAGTATGGGGGAGTGATACAGTGGGTTGAGACTGGGGAGAACAGGCAGCCACCATGTACCTCTTCCCATGGGATACAGCTTCCACGAAGAAAATGGGGTTTAAGAATTGTCCCCTTACTCAAGGAGTCTGTCCTCTTTGAGTTAGACTTGGCTGAGTTGAAAATGTTAAACTTTAAAGAAATCCAGGCCTGTGTTTTCGTCTCCCCAGCCCTTTTCCTCTTGGTGGTAGCTGAGCAGAGGGTAGGTGGGAGGAGTTGACGTGCCTACCGAGAGGGCTTTGACCACTGCCCTGCATCTCAGGTGTGTGGCACAGTTTTATCCTGAGCCAGCTTGTGCCAGGCCTGCCCGGTGCTTCCTGAATGTTGGCCCTCCCACAAAGACCAGTCAGAGGGGCTCACCCACGATGGTTTTCTAATTTGCATACTTTGGCCTTCAGAGTTTCTCCTTAGGAGGGTTTAAAAATACTGACCATGGTCTTCAGTTTCCAGAGGATTTTAAAAGAAAATCCTTGTCCTGACATCTCTGCTTCTGACATCGAGATGCCATCATGCCCTGGGTATTTCACGGACTTGGGAAGCACCTAGAAGATGGTGGATGTAATGGGAAGAGTGGAAGTTTCTCTTCACACACAAGGGAGTCATCGGACAGTCCTGCGCTCCCGCAGAGTGAGATCACTCCTCCAGCCCTTCACTGCTTCCTGAGAACCGGCTCACCTGGGGCCACTGCCTGGCAACTCCTTCCCCGTTTACCTCTCCTGGCTCACAGGGTCTCTGAGGGGCAGGGTCGTGGGTGAGCCTTGGGTTGGCACCCGCAGGTATCTGCAGTAACAAGATGAGGCACGGGGAGCCGTGCGAGCTGCGGGGAAGGGAGTTCGGGCAGGGGCGTGGTGGTGCGACAGCAGGATTCAGGTTTGGATGGGCGCCAGAGCAGCTTAGGACCGACAGCATGTAAAGTGAGAGGTGGGCAGTGGTGCGCGCTGAGATGGGAAGGTGCGGGGGCAGCTTCCCGGACCTCATGTCTGAGTGGAGCTTGGACATCAGGCCGTGGGTGACACGGATGCACGTGTTTTGAGTGGAGCTCGGACATCAGGCCACGGGTGACATGGGCGTGCGTGGTCTGAGTGGAGCTCGGCTGTGCTGCGGTAGGGACGCTACTGCAATATTCCAGTTAAAAATGAGCATCTGAACTGGAGCAGTGGGTACCCGGAAGGGGAGCGGATGGATCTGAGCGGTTTCAGAGGCAGCGTTGGGGACAGCAGAGGAAAGCTAGATGCCTTGGGTGATGGGTGGGGCATGTCACCAGAACAGGGAACACAAGGAGGAGATGCAGGAGGGCAGAAGACGACAAAGTTAGTTCGGGACATTTGAACTTCAGGTGCCTGAGGGACACCCGAGGGGCACTGCAGCAGGCATTTGGATGTGTGGCCTGAAGCTCGGGGACAGCTCAGGACCAGGGAGGCACCTGCATGTGTGGGAGTTAAACCACAGATAAGAGAGTATGTTCAAGTCCTGGAAATACCGGGCCTAGGACAGAACTTGGGATTCACCAAAGGGAGAACAAGACGCTCTTCCAGGGAGCCCTAGACCGCTCTCCACTCCTACCCCCACCCCGCGCACTCCTGTCGTCTTTTGGACGCTTTCCATTGTTGCTGAGGCCCGAATTCTCTCCCTCCAGTGTCACCAGCGCCCCTGTTCTTGGGGCTGGGCTAGTGTCTCACGCTTCGAGTGAATGCTTGGATGTTCATTCCCCCCCCCCCCCCGGGTCCTTTGGCGGACCAGCAGGCTCAGCCTGAGAGCACAGGTGGCGTGGGCCCTCCTCCCTGCGTAACTGACATTTTGGAGGAAGTTCTTGTTCAGGTGGCTCCTGTGTCTGAGTCCTGCTCCCCCCCCCCCCGGCTTTGCTGGGCCACCCAGACATCCTCCAGCAGGTCTTTGCTGCTCCAGTAAATGGACACCCTGAGCTTTGTTAATGCGAGTCTGCCCTTGAGAAGCAGATTCACTTTGCAGCCTGGGCCTCAGGCTGTGCCCCTGTGGGACAGACCCTGGTGAAGGGAAAGCGAGGCAGCGATTGCGACCGTGGCATGTGAGCTGCGCCTTCTTACTTGAGCTCTGCCGAGGCTCTTCTGAGGTGACAGAAAGACACTGAGAGGCTTCCCCCTCCACGGAATCTTCGGGAGGCAGCAGACCCGAGGGTGAGGGCAGGGAATGGGGCTGAGGGTGCCTTTAGGTACCTGCTCTCTTTAGCCTTGACTCTGGCAGTGATCTCCCGGTCCCAGCTGCCTCAGCCTCATTGTCCCCCATAGCCTCTAGCCAGGAGGAGCAGAAGGCAACTTGGGTCCTCACATGCTGAGAAACGTAGCAGTCGGGACCTCGGGGAATCCTGGCCTCTCCCTGCCTCATCTGTTCCGGGGCCACGCTGGGGACCTCGTTGCCCTGGAGCGCCTTTCCCCTGGTCCTGGAAGGAACCCCAGGCGTAGCCTGTGCTCGGTGAGCCTTCCCTGGGCTGCCTGGAGGAAGAGACAGAGCCCTAAGGAGGCCCCTGTTCTCAGTGTGGGTCTGTCCTCCCACATCTCAAGGCCGAGAGCTGCTTTGGTCTAAGAGTCACCTAGTAAAGTCAGGACCGTCAGAACGGTCAAGGGCGGGATCCAGTTAACAACTTTGCCCAAACACACTTAACAGGCTGAATAAGGATTTTATTTATTTATTTATTTTTTTTGAATAAGGATTTTCTAATCCCAGTTTGGTGCGGGATTCTCTTGGGTTGTGCGGATGATTCTGATCCTGGTTGCCATCCGCCATCACATAACACTTCCTGAGGTCATATTTGTTTTTCACATTTTCATTGTTGGAAAATGCCCCATAATTGTGCCCTCTAGAGGGTGAGGTCTCCACAAAGGAACAGTGAGAAAACACATGGACCTGCAAGGCTGGTTCGAGATCACGTGAGCCTAAGCAGGAGGGGAGCCACGGGCAGCGGCTAACGGAGCCATTGTCCCTAGAATCTCTGGAGAGTCACCGGGGCTCAGAGAGCCCCACTGTGGTGCCAGGTGACAATTGGGACACAAAGGGGAAAGGACGCCTCTTCTTCCTCCATTAGAACATGGCTTGGCTTCAGTACTTTGGGGAATTCACAGGGCACAGAGGAGCTTCTGTATATTTAGAGGAGTGGAAATGAGCGTGAGGGCCAAGGGCGGGGGCGGGGTAGGGACGGGTGCGGGTGCGGTGGTGGTGGTGGTGGTGGTGACCTGCTGCTCTGAAACCCTCCCGGCACACTTCATTGGGAAGGCTGGCGGGCAGGGCAGGAAAAGGCCTACCCCCTCTAGACAGTATCTTGTAAGGAAAGGCTCATTCCTGACCATACATGTGGCCCCCGACGCAACCCTATTCCTGAAGTGGCCCGGAAGTAGATGGAGGAGGTGGGTTAGGCTAAGCCCTTCTGGCACACCCTGGGCCTGCTCTCTCCAGGGACTCCTTTGAGCAACTAACATGAAAACCAGGCGCTTGGGATCAATCTGAGCGACTCAGAAATAAAAATGGAATGAAGTTTGGCCACCAGGAGGCTCAGAGGTTCAAGATCCAATTCTAAAAACTGAGCAGGCCATTTTGGTTCACAGTTTACTCATCAGTGCCTGACTTCACTTTGTCTGGCTTTGTTTTCACTTCCTTATCCTTTATTATTTTCATTTTGTTTCATTTTCATATTTTCCTTTTTTGGTGATTATTTCATGTTTTGGCTAGTTAAATCCTATTTTGGAATGAAGTGGCCTGATAAATTAATAAATTATGCTGATTAAACTGAAAGAAAAAGCAAACTTGTTTTGGGCTCTCCTGGCATCTCTCTCGTGACCCTCAAAGCGTGGAGGACAGGGCGAGGGGGAATCAGGGGATCCACAATGAGGCTGCATGATCTCACGGCCCTTGTGCTGGGCTGACATCTTTCTTTCACTCTTCTTCAAGGTTCTTCACACACTGGGGGATGTACAAACTCAGGAGTCATTGACTTTTGTCCATAACAGGTGGCTCCTTGGTCTGCGGGCCTCCTCTATACACCTGCTTTCATTTTCCCCTGGAATCTCTGTGCTGGGAAATCTGAGGCACCTGGGGCCCAAATAACACAAGGATGAGTATGGATGAAAAGACTTTTTTTTTAAGATTTTATTTATTTATTTGAGAGAGTGTGAGAGAGAGCATGTGAGGGAAGAAGGTCAGAGGGAGAAGCAGACTCCCCATGGAGCTGGGAGCCCGATGCAGGACTCGATCCTGGGACTCCAGGATCATGACCTGAGCCAAAGGCAGTCTCGACCGACCAACTGAGCCACCCAGGCGCCCGAGTATGGATGAAAAGAAAGGAACGTTTCCCAGAGGGCTGAATTTTACCTGGCCCCTCTGAGTTGCCTCCTGGTTCAGGAACAGAGCTGACACACTTTGAATGCAAGGAAGGGAGAGCTGGGGGGTCTTTATGGGGGATTCTTTCTCCTCCTTCCTCCACCCACCTCTTCTGGTAACGTCCAGGAGACTCTGGTGGCTCAAGACTGAAGTTTCCTAATCAACTTTCACTCTATTTTTATTGAGTGAGACATAGGCAACTTTTCTTCTTTTCAATTCTGCTGTCCTTGAATGCTGGTTGTAAACTGGTAGGGGGGAGGGAGAGAGTGATACTTCAGGTTTTTCCATGGCTTTGGTCGGAATCCACTGGAGACTGTTTCTTCCTGTAGGAGTGAGAATCTCGAGTGTTAGGTCGTAGTAGCAGCTGGGACGCCCTGATATTCTGCGTATCTTGGGACAAAGATGAGATCTAGGGGAGAATTAGTCATCGTCTCTCGGGAAGAGAAGTTCTAGGTCTTGTGGACATGCTTTCATGTGACTTCTTTCTGGCAGTTGCTCCAACAGTGACCAGATCCACAGGGCTTGTCTTCTTGGAAGACAGGACAGAGGGTACAGACATCTTACTGCTGTGCTCTTGCTATTCGCAGAGCCCAGAGGTCAGGTACAAAGGTCAGTTGCAGCCTGGGCTCAGGTTCATGACTCATCCCAGGCCACGTCGCTAGTTCCATAGGAAAGCCCGGATCCCAGCACCACAGTCTGGCTCCAGGGCTTGCACTCTTGGCCATGCTCCACCAGCAGGTCCTTCGAAGGCCTGTTCCTGTTGTGCCTGAGCCATTCACCCATAGCATCCCACAGCCCCTCCCTGCCTGCAACAGCCCCGACCTCCTGGGTGTGCCCCTGCAATCACCGGGGACCTCCACCCCTGGCTGGCGGCAGTCCTGTCGTCTCCCGAGGGGGCTCGGACGACCACAAGATGGCCATGCGATCTTTGACTGCTCTAGCTCAGCCATGTTTGTCCTTGAACCTGCCACCTCTGATATCATGAATGCAACTAATCTCTCTTCTGAGCTCAGATCTGCACAACTAGTTACTTGGCATCTCCTCTGCGACTCAGCAGGTCCACACTCATTCCCTCTGAGCTTGCTGTAGCCTCTAACCTCTTCCTTTTCCATTGCAGTCAAGATGGCATCATCCATGCAAGTTGCTCAAGTCGGACAAAGGTTTGCAAGCATCTGCTGTGTGAGAGGATCTGAAGGAGAGGCCTGGCGGGAGGGGGCATGGCTGTGGGAGGACATGGTGGTGGGGTGTGCTGTTAGCAAGGTAGGTAGTGAGAACTGGTGTAGTGCTGGTTCCCACAGGTGGTTCGGTGATTACGTTGTGGTGCAAGGGAGAGAAATGGCATGCAACAGATCTTTTGTTCTGGGAGGAGTCAGGATCCCTGTCCCTCTGAGACACACTCTGTGATTAGTAAACAAATCTCTCTCTCCTATGTCCCAGGAGTTTTTCAAACCGCGGCTTCTCTGCTGTATCTCTGTGGGCTGTTTGTGTGCAGTATCTTTAAGGGGAGGGACTCCGTTTTCCCTCACCCTCCTGGCTTTGCCAGAGAGTTTTAAAGTTCGGGTGTTAAGTCCTGCTGATTATAAGAACTTGTGAAATTTGGCCCCCCTGGTTTTCAAAGTGAAGTATTACGGGGATTCATCTTCCCTGTGTGTTCTCCACAGTGGGACTGCCTGGTCCTTTTCCCTCTCCATGCCTGCAGGTCCCTACGTCCCCTGGACAGGCCCCGGGGTCTGTTTGGCTCCTGACTGCCCCTCCTCCCTTCCCACCCTCTTCCACGCGGCCTGGTCTCTGCATTCAGCCGTAGAGAGTCTGCTCTGCCTGTCTTGGCATCATTTTCTGGGTTGTTTACACTGATGTGTTTTCTCGTCGTGCCCATGGGATGAGATGAGTCCAGGAGCCTCCTACCCCATCATCTTCCGTGGAAGTCCTCTCTCGGGTCTCAATTTAAAAACCGCAAACTCCCAGCCCACTCTCCCTCAGAACACTTACCCCGTCTTTTATTACATGTTTGTTTCTTAGTGTCTCTGGTGGATGCTGCTGGTTGCTTCCCCCCCCTCGTAGGAGAACGGAGAACGGCAGTCTTTGTCCAGGTAGCTCTTCCTTCGAGGAAGCCACATGCCTCAGGGTTTCCCCTGCTTCCGGCTGCAGACGGGGCTTGCTTGGTGCGAGGGTAATTCCACTCTCCCTGCCCCGTTCTCCGTCTAAGAACACAAGCAGTGACGCAGTGATGACATTGCCGTGGTAACAGGGATCGGATGATCACAGACGGGTGACCCAGTTTGTGCCAGTGAAATAGAAGGTGGAGGGGCGGGACTAGAAAACTAGTTTCTGAACTTTACTGCCTCAAGAAGGCCTGCCTGGAGCCACAAGCCCAGAGCTGAGGGAATCCCAGAGAAATGGAGCTGGAGATACTAGTTAAGTCGTGGCCTACTCAGCTGCTGGACTTGGTCACATGAGCCAATGCCTTCGGCAAACCCAGTTTGAGCTGGGTTCCCTCTTCCTGAGGTGGAGAGGAATGCACCCAAGATCTTTAGTGTCCAGGCTCCCCTCTCCTCTCTACCACCTCCTTCCCGTCTTCATATCCCTTCCTACCCAGTTTAGGCGCCATATTCATAATTTCAACCACTCTTACCTATAGCTTGGCACTCTTACTGCTGTCTTCTGTGACATCTGCCTGGCATGACATCAATCACTGAAGAAGCCAACAACGCAACCTCTCTATTACCTGCATTCATGCTTTTAACTTTTGCTCTAAGAAAATAAAAGCATTATCAACAAGAAAGGTTGGTGCCACAATAAATTCATGGTCAGTTAGGTCCTAAACACTGTCCAGTAATCGTCCTATGAGGTTGTTCCTGGTAGCAATTGGATGACAAAACATTTTATAATCAAAGTGTCCAATAGAGGTGATTAGGGTACAAATTATATACCAGCAGGCAACAGAAAACTAAGCAGCCATTTAAGATGGTGACGAAAGTACACACACGTAACTGCGGGTAAAAATGCCCACGATGAACCGTTAGCAACAATGTTACAAAAGTGGGTGTAGGCACAAGAACATTCTGAAAAGATCCATAGTAAAATGTTACCATGGTAGTCTCAGGCTGCTGGAATTATAGACTTTTCTGGTGTTCTTTTGTGATTTTTATACAATGCTCAGTGCTATTACCACCACGATTTTTGAAAATAGTTCATTTTCTTGCAGTTCTTTTTTCATAAAATTCATAAAAACTTCCCTATGATTATTTTGTTTGGGTCTTTTGCAACCTTCCTTTTTTTTCTTTCGTTACCTCGATTTACGGTGGCGTCAGGGGAGTGACTTCCAGCTCCTGTTATTGGTGTGTTTCTACTTCTCTTTGCATCTCTTCTTTTCTGCTCTGTGAAAGTGGCTGCTTCTTATCGGGTGAGTAGTTAACATAGGCTACATCTTCATCATGAGTCGTGTCCTTTAGCTTTGTAAAATGAGCTTCTATGGGCCTGAATTCTGACTTGTCTGATGCCGAGGTGGAGCTCTCATGGGTTCTTATTTGCATATGTCTGCTGCTCCTTTGTTCATTCCTTTGTTGTCCCACATGCTCCCCCTTTGAAACACTAACAGTAAGAACTAGCAACTACATTTGTTTACTTTAGCTCTAAGCCATGCATCCATGTACTCCGGGACCCCCGTGTGGCCATGAGAGCTCATTCCCCTCCCCGGCTCTATTATAGGTCCAGTTTACAGAATGTGTAATTGTCTCAAACTATGCGGAAGACATGCTCGTTCCTTTGGTTTTAGCTGTTTTGATTTACTTTATTTCAGATATGCCTCTTCTTATAGCACAGAGTTGAGTTTTACTTGTGAACGAATCTGAAGCCATTTAACAAGTGCATTAAACCTAATTACATTTAGTGATACAATGGCTGTGTTTGTTTTCAGATCTGTCATAGAGTATATCATGTTGTATTTACTTTGTGTATTTATCATATTTACTGGTTCTTTCACAATGTGACATTTGGGGGCCTTTTAAAATGTGTATTAATATGTAGCAAAATTTGTATTTTTATTCTAATAATTTCCTTTAGACTGATACATTTATGGAATGCCCTTAGTCCTCTTTTTCACTACTGAGGTTCTTATTATTTTATTAGCTTTATATTAGTGGTTCTCAATGGAAGGGAGGGAAGGGGTGTGTGTGTGTGTGCGTGTGTGTGTGTGCGTGCGTGTGTGTGTGTGTGTTGTGTGTGTGTGTATCATTTTTCTTCCCAGAAGACACGTGGCAATATCCAAAAACATTTTTGGTTTTCTCTGCTGGAGTAGGAGTGCCACTGGCATCTAGTGGGGAGAAGTCAGGGATGTTTCTAAACGTTCTATAACACACAGCACGGACAACTGCTACAGCAAAAAGTATCCAGCCCCCAATGTCAATGGTGCCGAGTTTGAGAAATCCTTCTTTAGGTGATCTTTGGACTCCCACCAATTCTCTCTGTGGCCAGCAATGGGTTCATTTTACTTCCCCCTTTCCTCTCCTTTCTCTTCTCATTAAAAAACTTATTTTCTCTTCGTCAGACACAGGACACTCACATACTATTCTTCCATCTTTGTCTTCCTCTTCATCTTCGATTTCAATATAATCTGTTCTCAATACCAGTCTTTTTGCTGAAATTCCCAATGGGTTGGATGGAACCTGTCATTTCATCAGTAGTAGATATTTCGGGAGTGGCTCCCGAGTAGAATATTCCTGAGTTCTTCAATATTTAATCCTGTGTTTCATAGTCTCGATGCTTAACAATTTCTGCATATGTTAACGGTTGGCTTATATTTTCCCTTCAGTTTGTTGAAAATATCGCATCACTCTTGTTTGGCTTTGTGTGTTGCTATTAGGAAATCTGATGATTTCTTTTCTTGCAATGGACTTGATTTTTAACTTGGAGGCCCAGAGAATGTTTTCTTTTTCTTTAAAATTTAGTCTTATGGGGTTATGTCCTGGATTTGGCCATTCCAAGATAATTTTCCCAGGAACACAGAATTTCTTTTAGTTCTAGAAATTTTTCTGAAAGTGTAACTTTAAATATTAATTCGATGCCATTCATTTAGGTTTCCTTCTTCAGGGAATTTACTGCCCATAAATCGGTTTATCTTTGCCTGTTCTGTGTCTCACTTTCTTATCCTTTTTACTCCTTTATTTGATTTTTGTTTCCTTAAATGTTTTTGTTTTCTTCCTATATGCCCTTGCAATATAATTTTTTCCTGAATCTGTTGTCCCCTGGATACTTTGCAGTTTGGTCTTAATTTCTAAGATTTGTCTGTCCTTTTTTTTGAAAGCTCTCATTTCACATCTTCCTTTTGGATGTCGATATGCATTCCATGTTTTGGAACCCCGATGTGTGTTGTACTCTAATATTTACAATTACTTCTTTAATTGTATTTAGTTAATGTTTGAATTTTTAAAAAATTAATTAATTAAATTAAATTTTAATTTTATTTATTTATTTGACAGAGATCACAAGCAGGCAGAGAGGCAGGCAGAGAGAGAGGGGGAAGCCCGCTCCCCACTGAGCAGAGAGCACAATGTGGGGCTCGATCCCAGGACCCTGAGATCATGACCTGAGCCGAAGGCAGAGGCTTAACCCACTGAGCCACCCAGGCGCCCCTTAATTTATTTTTTTGATTTGAGGCTAAATACTCAAGCTTGTTTGTTTGTTTATGTCATCTCTACACACATTGTGGAGCTTAAACTCACCACCCCAAGCTGAAGAGTCACATGCTCTTCTGACTAAGCCAGCCAGGTGCCTCAGTGTTGGAATGCTTTTTTAAAAAATTTTCCTCTCTTTTGCTTATTTTTGGGGGGGGGGTGGTAGTATTTTCATTAGCTAAATATTTTACTACTTATTTTCTGTTTTCCTCCTAGTTTTATTGATATAATTAATATATAACATTGTATTAATTTAAAGCATAGAACATGATTTGATAAATGTATATATTGTGACATGATCACCACATAGGTTTAGTTAACATCTATTACCTCACATAATTACACTTTTTTTTCTTATGATGAGAACTTTTTTTTTTTTAAAGATTTTATTTATTTATTTGACAGACAGAGATCTCAAGTAGGTGGAGAGGCAGCCAGAGAGAGAGAGAAGAGGAAGCAGGCTCCCCGCTGAGCAGAGAGCCCAATGTGGGGCTCGATCCCAGAGCTCTGGGATCATGACCTGAGCTGAAGGCAGAGCCTTTCACCGTCTGAGCCACCCAGGCGCCCATGATGAGAACTTTTAAGATCTACTCTCTTAGCAACTTTTTAAAAAAAATATATATATAATATGGTATTGTATAGACACCATGCTGTGCATTAAATCTCTAGAACTTATTTCTCTTACAACTTGAAGTTCACATCCTTTGCCCACCTTTACCCATTTCTCCTGCTCATCACCCTTGCCTCTGGCAACCACCAATCTATTCTGTGTACCTGTGAGTTCTGTTTTGTAGGATTTCACATGTAAATGAGAACACACAGTACTTGTCTTTCTCTGCGTGACTTATTTGACATCATATAATGTCCTCAAGGCCCATCCATGTTGTTGCAAATGGCAGGATTTCCTTCTCTCCCTCTTTCTTTTTTTGTGGCTCAATACTATTACCCCGTGTGTGTGTGTGTGTGTGTGTGTGTGTGTGTGTGTGTGTGTGTCTTTATCCAGTCATCCTTCGATGGACACTTAGATTGCTTCCATGTCTTGGCTGTTGTAAACACTGCTGCAGTGAACAAGCAGCTACAGTTCTCTCTTTAAAATAGTGATTTTGTTCCCTCTATGAATATGACATCTTATATAAGTGGAATCATACTGTATTTGTCCTGTAATGGGTTCGTTTCACTTAACATAATGTTCTCAAGGTTCCTCTATGTGGCAGTATGTGTCAAGATTTCCTCTTAAGGCTACTACTCCACTGCACATGTACAGCACACCTTGTGCACCCGCTCACCTGTCAGTTGACATTTGGGCTGTTTCCACCCCCAGGCCGTCACCATATGCTGCTGTGAACACGCGTGTACATATATCTCTTTGTGACCCTGCTCTCCATGCTTTTGCATATACACTCAGAAGAGGAGGAATGGCTGGACCATACAGCAGCCCATTTCTCCAGGAACCTCCACGCTGTCTCCCACAGCGGCTGTACTATTTCACGTACACAGGCATTCCAGTTTCTCTGCATTCTCACCAACACTTGGTATTTTCTGGGTTTTTCACCGAACCTATGCTAATGGTTGTGAGGTGGCATCTCACTGTGGTTTTGATTGTATGCTTGATTGGATGAGTGACGTTTTGCAACTTTTCATGTGCTTGTTGGCGACCCGACCCATATGTCTTCTTTAGAGAAATGTTTGTTCAAGTCCTTTGACTGTTTTATTTTTTTTTTTTAAGATTTTATTTATTTGGGGCGCCTGGGTGGTTCAGTGGGTTAAAGCCTCTGCCTCTGGCTCAGGTCATGATCCCAGGGTCTTGGGATCGAGCCTCGCATCGGGCTCTCTGCTGGGGAGCCTGCTTCCTCCTCTCTCTCTGCCTGCCTCTCTGCCTACTAGTGATCTTTGTCTGTCAAATAAATAAATAGAATCTTAAAAAAAAAGATTTTATTTATTTATTTGAGAGAGAGAGAGTGACAGAGAGCTTGAGAGGGGAGAAGGTCAGAGGGAGAAGCAGACTCCCCATGGAGTTGGGAGCCTGATGTGGGACTTGATTCTGGGACTCCGGGATCATGACCTGAGCCGAAGGCAGTTGCCTTAACCAACTGAGCCACCCAGGCGCCCCCTTTGACTGTTTTAAAATTAAGTTTTGAGGGGCGCCTGGGTGGCTCAGTCAACGTGAGGTACGTACTCCATTTTGTGTTAATTTTTGTCTATGGTAGATTTCCACATTTCCACTCTTGGCTTCTGGCCCCAAATATGTATCTCCTCCCCTTCCCCAAGAAACATTTGCCCTTAGCCATGAAAAAGGCCATTAAAATGTAAGAAACCAATGCAAAAATTTATATTTTATTTGAATTCAAAAAATTTAAAATTGCTTTCAAATTCAGGAAAGTACCATAATGCAGGACCCCAGGGGAAGCCTCATATACAGAGACAGATAAATTAAATGTATATACTGCAGACAAGCCAAGAAGGTGTGTAGATTACATATTTACAGTACTTGATGTTTTCTGAAAACCATATTTATACATTTTATTACATTTACAAAAAAGGCTTCGACTACCGTTTACCTACAATAATGAAAAAAAAATTTACACCTTTTTTTCTTTTTTTTTGTACTGTACAAACTTTGTATAATAAAAATATATCTCTGTACAAAAGATTTTTTTTTGTTTTTGTTTTACTTTTTTTTTTCCCCTCATGGGATGATGGTGGGTATATGGTGTGGACGGAGAGTGAAAGGCCTAGTTTGCCCCGGTTCCTTCCAAGCCTCTGGAGGTGGTGTGAAAATGCCAGAGGTGGGCACAGGTGATGCATGGCAGACTGGGCGCCCCACTGGCATGTACTCCTTGGGCGTCTCCTGGGACCCCACAAGGGGACACAGGGGAGGGGACGGAGGCAGGGCTGCAGGAGGAGTCCACTGTGTGGTCTGAGAGGAGCAAAGGGTGGGGAAGGGAAGCAGCCAGAGAACTTCCTGCATTTGTTTCCAGGGAAAGAGAGAGATGAGCGCGTGAGTGTGTATGTCTGGGTGGGTCCCCTCCCGCCAAACCCAGCAATGCGGTGACCCAGACCAGATGTGGGCGGCCGTGGGCTCCTGCCCCTGGGGGCCCCAGTCCCATCTGCTGGAAACTGACCACCTCTCACTGTACTCTAGCCCCTCTTAACATTTGACAGATCACTTCATTTGCTTAAGAACCGGGTGTCCCTGCCACTCCACTTCCTTATGTTTCTATTCGTTATTTCACTTCTGTGATATGAATATCTTAGGCCAGCATGTCACACGTGCACAGGTGCTTAAGCCCAGGGGAGCCTTCCCAAGGACAGAGAAAATGGCTCTAAATGCCACCGTTTGATCCCTAAACTTGTTAGTGTCCCAACAATACGTATATGGAATTCAGTAATGACCCAAGCACGATGGAACTCAAAATGAATCAAGTCTACTTGCAAGGAACTGGAGAGCATGTGACTTTCATTCAGTGCATTCTTTTGGTTCAGGAGCGCTCAGGTCCTCTGTCTGCTGCAGCGAGGGGCTGCCAGGGACCGGGGGCCAGCACTGGCTCCAGGAGGCCTGGGTTCCGGGTCCTTTCCCTGACACTGCCCAGCTGGAGAGAACAGAGCCCAGCGAGGACACACAGGTCCCCTGCCTGGCCCACCAGCCCTGGCCACAGTTCTGCCACGGAGATGTACCTACTCCCCCCCGTATCTGGTGCCCCGTTAGACCTGGGCGTCTGACAGCTGGGGTCGCGGACTTTGGAGTCAGACCCACCTGGGCTGGCATCCTGACTGCATGCTTACTGAGTGGCTTATGTCTCTTCAACCTTTCCAGGCTTTTGTTTTCTCATTTACAAGACAAGAATAATAATCCTATATTTTGGGTGTTGTAAGGTCTAGAAATGATACACCCAAAGTGTCAGGCACAGAGAAGAAACTTAACATGTGGCAGCTATTACTTTTTGGACATGGGGCTCGGCTTGCTCTCCTGTACCGGCCCCTTCCAGAAGCCTGCAGACTTGGCTGCCTCTGTCCAGGCCACTGACTTCCTTCTTTTCTCCTTGTCAGTCGACAGCCAGACTTGACCTTGGAATCAATGCCAGATTCCTGCCATCCCTCCCCCAACTCACCCTTCGTTCCCACTGCTGCCCCAGATCCAAAATGACTTTTTAACTCCCTGGGATTAGAACTCAATAAAATTCTGTTGGAAAAAATAAACTGCTTTCTAATGTACTTCTTCAGATGTTTTTCTGCCCTTGGGGTCCTCCTTGCTGTCACCCTGCCGATGAGAACGTCCATGGGCAGACAGCTGGTTTCTGCATGCTGGCCACAGGCTAACACCTTGACTGTGTCCTCACACATGGGGCAGGCAGGGCGTGTTGGTTTCGGTGTGGACGGAGCGTCCTCCCTTCACCTCTTCTCCATGTTTGTGGGGAGCAGGACATGGGGCATCTTTCATACACGTTTCTCTTTCTTAAGCTTCGTTGTTCTCTTCCATAGGACTCAAATGAAGGACAGGCGTGCGTGTTTGTGTGTGCTCAGGCCCATACACACACGGGCACACCCACAGGACGCTTTGCTATTTTAAATCCGTAAGCTTCCTTCATCCGTCTGCAGCCCCCCCGTCGGGGCCCAGGGGGAGTCTTCTCCGGGGTGGCGGGTGCAGATGGTGGCGGGGCGAGGGCCCGAGTCCCAGCAGTAGCAGACACAGGCAGAGAGACGGACGAAGATGGGCACCGGGCACTGTGCTCAGGGGGTGACTGCCTGTCCCCTGGAGAATGGGGGACAGATCACACCCGAGATTGTAGACAGGAGAGGCAGGGTGGGGTGGGACAGGGAGCAGAAGCAAGTGAAAGAAAAGAGGCAAGGCAAAAAGGGATAAAGGGGAAAGAAGTAAATTAGCAGACTCGATCTCTGATCTCCCTGAGCTGAGGACAGGGTGTAGTGGGGGAACATACACCGCAGGACACACATTCTCCTAATATTCTTTTTTTCCCTTGCAGTATTGACTTCCCCATTAGGCACAAGAGACCCAGTGCTCAGGGGCCACCATGCTTTCAGGGGTGCAGGAAAATGGTTTAATTTTAATTTCTTTCAAAATTGGGAGGAAAAAATATGAATACAATAATAATGGGCATACAGTAATGTGTCCAGACTGGATTATAGTCATCTTTATAACAACACAGTTGTCAACTATCATGTTTAATGTTATTTTTATTTTTTAATGGAGGAAAAGGCCCATGAGAGCCATACCACGGGCCTGCCCCCTGACTCCCTGACCCCACAGGTCTCCATGATTTTCCTACTTTGGTTTCAGCTGTTCTTGTTAGGCCTCATTTGAATCATCACCTAATTATTCATTTTAAACGTGTGTGTGTGTTCAGGGTGGTTCTTCACACATGCCAAGAAACACTTTCTCTGTGTTTTTGCTGTGCTCCTGCTCTGGGCAGAGCATGGTGTGCCCCTCTCCAGAAAAGCCGTGCTGGGGACCTGTGGCATGGTTGGAATATTCCAGAGCCCTGATGAGGGATGACACTGGGGGCTACTTAGATTTGGAGCCGCCAGCAGCACATGACCCGGAGCTGCTACATTGTGCACAGGTGTGGGGACCCACTGGCGCCTGAGATGGGGAACGGCGGCTGGGGAGGGGGGGTTACACAGATCAGGGGACATTCTGATTTCTCTCTTACACTGTTCGGTAATTCGGGAACTCCAGGTTCAGAGTCATTACGGGTCACCCATAAGGCCTGATTTATGTCATCAGAGGGGATTATCTTTTTTCCTTTTTGCTTTCTATTTGTAGGAGTTCTGAGTAGGAAAAAGTACATAGGGATCATAAAGATGGAAACCTCTGAACTAAGTATGGAATTCTGGAATAATTTCTCCTTCTTTAAATGTTTGTTTCAGACAGGTATTAAAGGATGTGAAAAAACTTGGTAAGTTAATTATTTGTGTTCAATGGTTGCCTTTGTATATTCTGAAAATAATTTTTATCTCTTTATGTATAATTTATCTTAATGCCTACAACTTTAAGTTCAGATTTAAGCCAGAGAAATAATTTAGAGGAGAAACTGGGCTCAAAGAAGGGCGGGGAGAACTGGAAACAGGCAGGGGTTGTGTCAACCATCCATTATGCTCTAGGTGATGGCTAATTCGACATGTCAACTCAATAAGGCTCTGGTCAAACACTAGTTTTTTGGTCAAACACAGGTCTAGATGTTGTTGTGAAGGAATTTTTTAGAGGCGTTAACCCTTAAATCAGTAGATTTTGAGTAAAGCAGATTACCCACCCCACAGAGGTGGGCCTCATCCAATCAGTGGAAGGCCTGAGAGAAAAGATTGAGGTCCCTGAAGAGAAAGGAATTCTGCCTACAGATGGCCTTTGGATCCAGAAGAAATCAACCCCTGATGGAATATCTAGCTTGCAGGCCTGCCTTGTGGACTTCAGACTTTCTAGCCCCACAATCATGTGAACCAAATCCTTAAACTAAATCTCTCCCCCCACGTCTGTCTCCATGTATACATACAATACATACATACACATATGTGTCCATCTATGGATGGGTATATGCACACACGCACACATCCTCCCGTGTGGATGTAGGTATGCAGACGTCTGTGTGGAGATGTCTATGTGTATATTGTGTGTCTATGTGATGCATGTATTGTGTATCCACACAGGCACCTCTCTCCGGCGAGCCCTGGCTGGCACGTTCTACTTGGGTATTCTGCCACGCCCAGAGGCTAAGAAGAGCACCGCCTCTGGAGTCAGCCTGCCTGGGACTGGGACTGGATTCTGCCCCTGCTACTTACCAGCTGTGTGATCTTGGTCGGGTTCATTCCTTTTCCTGTACCTCAGTTTTCCCATGAATGGGGACAACAGCAGGAGCCACCTTACAGGGGGGCCATCCCCAGCCCGGTGTCTGGCACACAGTCTTATGGGTGCATGGCCCTGCTCCCCAACTCCCCGCCCTCAGGTCTGTAGGCCAGGGTGTCCCCGTGCGCATGCGTGTCTGCCACCCACTCTCTCCTCACCGGCTGCCGGAGGCGGGGCTCTCGGTGGCGGTGGCGGTGGCAGCCAGGCCTGGAGGCTATACCGCGGTACACACTGTGCTGACTGTGAACTCCGCCTCAGTGGCCATGATGTCTGTGGGCTGGATGTTGCGGTCGTACATCGGGTTCTCGAAGGTGGCCCGAACGTTTGTGTTCTCATGGCCAGCATAGCCATTGAACGGAACTTTGGGTCTTCTCCTGGGAATGAGAGAGTGAGTGACCAAGACAGAGAGACAAAGTCAGGGTCTGAAGGGGGGTAGCGAGGGCACGGGACGTTGCGTCCTCCATGCAGAAGGCCGCGGGAAGGCTGTGCGCTGGGGCCCCCGCCCTCCCTCAGGTACCTGTGCTTGTACAGATACAGCACGAAGCCCGCGATGATGAGGGCAATGAAAGGCACCAGGATCGCGGCCGCCACCGAGCTGCTGTTGGAAGCAAAGTGGCGGCCGATGGACTCGGGGTCGGACTCCAGCAGCCTGAGGTCTGCAAAGTCACAGAGCAGAAAGCTTAGGTCACAGAGCACAGATATGTGAGAAGACAGCCCCCAGGGCCGGTGTGGCAGTGGATAGGGAGGTCATCCCCCACAGCCCAGACATGCCAGCTGCCTCCTGCCACACGCTGCCTGTCCCAGGCAGAAGATGCCCCAAACATGCTGGTCAGGTCATAGGCAGAGGACCGTGTTCTGTCCCAGGGAGGCCAGCCTGCGGGAGAACCTAAAGCCACATCACATGATAAAATCTTCAAAGGGTGCTGCCTTCACAAGTTTTGAAACTTCTTTTGGCCATAGAAGCCTCTTACTGGGTAAAACCTTATGAGAAAGCCAAAATATAGAACAGGTGGGGGGGTGGGGTGGGCCTGCGTGGGTGGTGTGGAGGAGGAGGTGGGAGCCACCTCAGGTGGGTCTCCCCTCCTCTGCTGTGGCCCTCCTGGCACAAGGCTGGGAGGGCTCCAAGGGGCACAGGGACAAATGCTAAGTGGCCCCCCTCACCCGGGGTGGAGGCTCCAGGAGGGGACAGTTCTGTCCCGGGGGACAGGGAGTCAGTTGCGAAGCCAGAACGAGAACTCCAGCTTCTGAGTTCTCGCTGGTGTGTCAGGCCGAGGGGCAGGGGAACTGTCTGCAGGAACTTGAAGGGCTGCTCTAGGGAAGAGATCTCACTTGCTCCTCACAAGGGCGAGCTAAGAACTCCCCTAGCGGAGGAGAGTGGGAATGACAGGGAAGTGGATTTCCGCTAAGGCAAGGAGAAGCTTCCGGAAGGTCCGAGCTGTGAGGAAGAGCAGGCAGGGCCTGTGGGCATGGTGGTGTCAGCACCTGGGTACATAAAGCTGGCTCTTGAGCGCCCATGACTGCCTCCTGTCTCCCCTCCCACCACCTCGGAGAAACCAGGGGCCCTCCCCCCACCAGGGTCTGAGGCTCTGGGTCAAGGGGAATCTCTGAAGGAAGGAGACTAAATGTCGATGACGGTAGCAGACTGGGTAAAGATGCCAGGGGAGAACCAGCTTTCCAGACTGCTCGGGGAGGGAAGGCCACTGTGAGTACATGCACCCCGGAGAACCCCACATCTGCATGCTTCGGGTGTCTGGGTGGTGCCCAAGGGCTGGCTGGCTGGTGTTGCTGGGGGCTGTATTTAAGATCTAGTGTCCCTTAAGCTGGGGCTCTCAACTCCAGGCCTGGCCAGGAGACTGTGTGGCAAAGGTTGAGGCTATTATGCATATGTGCTTGTTTCCGGGGACATACTCCACAGTATTTATCAAAATCTCAAAGGCGGCCACAACCCCCAGATGGTTACGAACCCCTGGATTTGGCTGTTGAACTTCGCTCTTCTACACTCCCCCCACCCCCCCCACCAGGATACAAGTGTTTCCCTTCCCGGGGCAGATGCTAGTTACCAAGTCTTTGAAAGCCGAACTGCCCAAAGCCTTGGCCCTTGACTGAGCCTTGGTAGATGAATGTGCCTCCAGGGGACTCTGAGGAGACCTGCGAAGGTGAGAGCAGAGCCCGTGAGATAAGGGCACGTCAGGCCGAGCCACATGTCCTCTTGGCGTGCACTCTCAGACTCTGAAGTCGCCGGGACTGCGGTGTGGAGGTGGTGTGGGTTTCTAGGAGGTGGGAAGGGGCTTCCTCAGCTACTGGTCCCATCACTTAAACTGTGTGGGCCTCTCATTTGTCAGGCAGGAGTAACAAAGGTGCCCGTGCGCGGGGTGGCAGCAAGGCCTGTGCCCATTCACGCACAGAAGGCACTTAGACCACTTCTGAGCCTAGAGAACTGCTTGCCATTATCACTGTGATGAAAATGACTGCCAACAGCCCCTGGAACCACTGAGCCGTGATTAAAGCGTACCCGACAGACTTAAGGAACTTTGGATGGTTCATCACAGTTCAAATAGCTACTAATTTCAGGAGGTAGCTGGGCATCTGAGTCTTCTCGGCTCATCTGTCTTGTCCCTGCAGATGCACCCTGACTTCTCAGCTCTCTGCTACTCTGGCCCCACAACCTCTCCCTCCTTCCTACCCTTCCATGTCCAGCATCAACAATCTGAGACCGGGAGCCACAGGTGTGACAAGTGACATGATGCTGAAATCCACCCCCCGACCCATGTGAGATTGGAAGGTACTGGCAGAGTACATCATTGTGGATCTGCCTTCTCCCTTAAGAATGCCCTAGAATGCAGTAAGGCTTTTCCCACAAGGGAAGGCAAGAAAGCCGCCTCTCCTCCTCCATGTTCTGGTCTCACCAGCTGTGCTAAGTCATCTGGAACCCACATCCTCCATTGTGAGTGGTTATTTGAAGTAGTCATCTGGGACATTCTCCCATATCCCAGCACCACACCATTACCTCCTGCTTGCTTGAATTCACTCTTACACGGCTGTTCTAGTTCCTTGCTTTCTGCTCAAACACCAGACCCTACTCCATATCACTCAGATGTGTTGGCCCACTGGACACTCAGCCTCCTGGCCTCCTATCTTTTCCTTTACCTATTTCACTAGCAGATGAGGACTCCCTTGATTCCAGTCCTGGCCCCCAAAACACCCTCCTAAGTTTCCATGTTGATCCTACGCATCTCCATCTCTCTCCTCGATTCCCTGCCTGTGATCTGGGACTCAGGGATGGAGCAAGGGCATGGGAAGGTCAAGGACTGAGATTCTGTAGCACTTACATGCCCATCTAAAGCCCAGTGATCATCTTTGAACTTGTTCACAAAGATCTCCACAGGCCCTGTAATCTGGTAAACCTGGAGCAGGAGATGGAAATCTTCTTTCTTGTAAATTCCTGGGAAAAGGAAATTCAGAGAGTACAGGAAAGATCTGGAAAAACACCCAAGCTCAAATCTGCGTGTACATGGGATTTCACGTGTTGATGTTGATGTAAACATGGCATGCACTACCGCCCGGAGGTATGTATAGTGTTACCTGTGAGTTTGTGTGGGCTGATCGTGAGGATACACAGAGTGTGCGCATGTGTGTTATCGACAACTGGATTGCTGACCTGTGTTTGTGACCCTACTAATACATGCACATGTCAGAATAAAGTGAATATGATTTTGCATATGTTAATGTGTCCGTGAACGTAGGAATATGCCTTACGATTTCGTGAGTGCAGGATTGCATGAGGCATGTATGTGGGCTTCTGTGAATGTCTTCACGACTCTGCCTTATAGCAAATGAGCGAACCCAACTGTTCGGTGGTATGTGTGCACGCGCTCGCACGAATGCGTGGATATGATTGTGTGTGGGCTGTGTGTTAATGTCCACATCCATTCACTCATGCATTCCTTTACCTGTCCATCTTTTCCAGAAATGTTTTTCTGAGAGATTAAGTTTTTCTGATTATAAAAAGATTGAAAATCAAAGAAATTGTGGAAAATGCAGAGATGTGGGGAGAAAAAACAAATCATTTCTGATATCACTAAGAAATAGCCCCTGTTAACCTGTTGGTACAATTATTTCCAATTTTCTTTCTCTTTTTAAGATTTTATTTATATGAGAGGGAGAGAGCAGGAGAGAGTGTACACGTGGGAGATGCTGCAGAGGGAGAGGGAGAAGCGGACGCCCCGCAGAGCAGGGTGCCAGTGGGATCTTGACCTGAGCAGAAGGCAGACACTTAACTGACTACCCAGGTGCCCCCCTGTTTTCTTTCTTATGAATACAATTTTTCCTTTAAAAACTGGAGTCACATTATAAATGCACTAGGGTAGGTCCATTTGCCCCCAAACTAGCATACTATTTTATCTATCAGATGTATTACAAGTAAATGTCCATTTTATTATTTTTGGACAATTTTCTCTTTGTGGTTTTTATGTAATACAGATAGCTCTTTAATGTGAACATCCTTTATTCAGGAATGTTTGACTCTCTCCATAGCTATGTTTTATGATAAAAATTCTTAGAAAAATAATTAGCGGGTTCAATAATTTTCAAAGATTTTAACATAAACTGCATCAGTGTCTTCATTGGACCTTGACCAGCACTAACATTTACCACTTTAAAAAAAAAATCTTAGTTGGATAAGTGGAAAATGACATTTTCTGTTTACTTTGAATTTTTTTTATTACTACTGAAAAACATTTTTTCTTTTGTTTATTGACTGTATTTTGTTTTCTGGGAATTCTCTGTCCCTATTTTTGGTTCAGTTTTAGGGATTTTGGTCTCTTTTCTCTTTACTTAAGAGTCCTCTTCAATTCAAGTTATTAATGTTTGTCATCTAAATACTTCCTTTTAGTCCCTGGTGATTTTGTCATGGAGACAAAGATGAGCAGACAGTTTCTCCTTCTCCAGCCCATCAGACTAGTCCCCCCAGGACATGAGGATGCAATGACTTGTCCTTGTAGAGGGCGTGTGCCCGCCCACCCCTACCACACCCAGGCTTTTACAGGGGTGGCCTGCTCCTTACCAGCCAAGTGCACCTCCACACCACTGTGGTCAATCATGGTGGCGTTGACCTTGCTGTTGACAACCTGGAAGCCAGTCACTCTGAGCATGGCTGGCTGCTTCTTCCCCTGGTACTCATAGGCCCCTTTCCATAGGGAGTTCTTGGCAAAAACATCCCCAGGAACTAGAGGAATTGAGAAACAGATGTGAGAGGGACTGAGGCCACCTGGTGGCTGATCCCAGTTCACTCACTGAGATTGTTTTCTCCAAAGCCTAACATGGGAGAGGATGGTGGAGTGCTCTGGTCCTCTTGTGATCCAGAATGGAACTTGAGCAGAGTATGATGCCAACTCTGGTTTCCTTCTTATATAACACACATGCTAATGTGGCAAGTAAAAGTATAAAGTTCAAAAAAGTATATCATAGACTAACTTCTCCAAAGAAGACATACAAATGGCTAACAGACACATGAAAAAATGTTCATCATTAGCCATCAGGGGAATTCAAATCAAAGCCACATTGAGATACCAACTTACACCAGTTAGAATGGCCCAAATCAACAAGACAGCACACAACAAGTGTTGGAGAGGATGTGGAGAAAGGGGAACCCTTTTACACTGTTGGTGGGGATGCAAGTTGGTGCAACCACTTTGAAGAACAGTGTGGAGATTCCTCAAAAAATTAAAAATAGAGCTACCCTATGACCCTACAATTACACTACTGGGTATTTACCCCAAAGATACAGATGTAGTAAAAAGAAGGGCCACCTGTACTCTAATGTTCATAGCAGCAATGGCCATGGTCACCAAACTGTGGAAAGAGCCAAGATGCCCTTCAGCAGACGAATAGATAAAGAAGATATGGTCCATATATAAAATGGAGTATTATGCCTCGATCAGAAAGGGTGATTATCCAACTTTTGTATCAACATGGACGGGACTGGAGGAGATTATGCTGAGTGAAATAAGTCATGCAGAGAAAGTCAATTATTATATGGTTTCACTTACTTTTGGAACACAAGGAATAACATGGAGGACATTAGGAGAAGGAAAGGAAAAGTGAATTGGGGGAAATTGGAGGGGGAGATGAACCACTCCAAGAAACAAACTGAGGGTTTTGGAGGGAAGGGGGTGGGGGGATGAGTGAGCCTGGTGATGGGTATTAAGGAGGGCACGTATTGCATGGAGCCCTGGGTGTGGTGCATAAACAACGAATCTTGGAACACTAAAAAAATAAAATAAAAAAAGAAAAATAGTGTATTAATACATGGTACAATGTGGATGAACTTTGAAAATATTCTGTTAAATAAAATAAGCCAGACCAAAAAAAAAAAAAAAAGATACGATAGTCTATAATAATTTTGCATTGGTCGGGCCACACCTATAGTTATGTGTCCAGTTCTGGACATCGCCCTTTGAAAGAAACAATACCTGTGTTAAAAAAGTAACCATTTCCAGGAAGTTCCCTGGGCAGGACTTGGATCTCTGTATCTGTATGACTACACATGGGCCAGTCCTGTGCTGAGGTGGTGGGGGAGTGGTTTGTGGTAATCAATGGTTCCAGAGCTCAGAGCTCTGGTTGTGTTTCTGGAAGGCTTTGGCCTCTTCTGGATGAGGTTTCTGTTTCCCTCAGGCTCACTTCCTCCTGAAGTTTGTCAGGGGAGGGTAGTGGGTAGGGGGATCTGTTTGGCTCTGTAGACAGTTTTCACACCCTTTCGCTGAGTACTCGGAAATTCATGTGCGTGTTTCTGGGTGACTAGGTAAAGGAATCAACACCAGTTTCTTGAGCCGAAGATCTGGACCATACCTACCAGAAGCTTGGGTGAGTGGTGGCTCCCGGGCAGTGTTGATGGGTCTCCCACTAGGCCGGACCTCTGCTGGGGAAAGAGAATAGAACAACACAGGTTTAGCCTCTGGTCTACACTCCACTGGAAAAATAATGGCCACTTCTCTGACACTAGGTCAGTGGGCTCTCTGAGATCTTGTTTTGGATTTATCCTGTTAGATGGGGGAGTGGATACTTTGATGGTCTGATAGATGCTATGGACTGCTCTTGGGAAAATAAAGCATAATGAGTTAAAAGGAAATCCATTTTATTAATTATAGTCATTGATATTTTAAACAAAGAATTAGAATGCAGGTAGATATGTGATCCTTTATCACTGCATTAAATAACAGAATATAGAAGCAGGTTCAGTCACTACCATATCCTTGAAGTAGTCAGAAATATAAGCAATATTTCATGATGTCAGTAACAACTGTAATATAGTATGAAAATCTTTGCAATATTTTACTGGTGACAAAGCCACAAGTATCATTAACACTACTATGGGTTTTGGTTTACATTTTAAATTAAAGCAAGTGCTAAATTTCAGCAAGAGGTAAAGGGAAATAAAGCTATTTTGCCAACATTGTACCTAGATCTGTGGAACATCCCCTATTGATAACCCTAGGTTGAAAAGCCCTGTCCCGGACTCTGCTTTCCTCCCAGATGCCTGGCATGAAGGAGGACCTTCCACCAATCAAAAGCGAACTCTTTGAGGCCTGGTGGGGCTTTGAGTGGTATGCTCCCTTCCCTCAGTGTGATGATATTAAGACTCAAGCCCGAAACAATTGCTCTGTCTTGCACTATGAACCACAATTCCCAGTGCTGCTTCTCTGGCCATCCACACCAGCATAGCTCCCAGCATAAGAGATGCTCAAGGAGGAGCACGAGGGGGCTGCACTTGGGGTGCCCCAAGGCTTGGCTCCTCTGGCGACCCCCACGATCAACACCCACAGCAAGACCTCCATGTCCGATCACATCATCCAGTCCCTGCTCAACACAGTCTGGGCTTCCTTGCATTCGCCTACTCTGTGAAGCCTAAGGGAGTGAAGGTGGCAGGTGACGTGACTGGGGCCCTGGCCTATGTCTCCGCCACCTACAGCCTGAACATCTGGGCCCTGGCCTTGGGCCTCCTTCTGATCAGTACTTCCACCATTACTTTCACCCCTGGCTCGCTGACGATTCTCTAAGCAATTTCAGAGATCATAAAAGGTTATGGAGACTACTAGTACCTGCCCATGCCTGAGGCTGTCACCCCCTTCACAGCAGTTTCTATATGCATCAGTCTACAGCTGAATTCAGTAGTGCACTTGTGTGTGGGGAGCAAAAAAGGTGAGAAGACCTCACAGGCAAAGTCAGAAGCCTGGGCCTGAGTCAGACACAGCAGGTTCAGGTCCCAGCAGCTACTTCATGATGTGTGACCTTGACTGGTCACTTTACCCCTCAGAGTCTCCATCTCCTCACTGGAAATGTGGGAAAATACTGAAACATATCTCACATGTCTACACTGAATAAATGAGGTTATGAACATGAAGGTCACAGTTAGCCAGTGTTAATGTCTTTTCTTCTTTGGTACAGAAACAACAGAAATATCTGCCTCAAGGAAGGGCAGACTCTCCCTACTATCTCCTTGAGGAGGCTTGATTTTGAGCACAGCCCTTCTGACTTCACAGGGCAGCTATTATACAGAAGGATGTGGAGAAATTTTCCACACTGACTCAGTCAAAGTACTTTTATGAAGAAAATGTCTTTATTGTCTTAGGTTTTATAAGATAAAGGGAGTAGGAGGGAGAAAGCTTACGGGCCAGAAGCTGTGCTAGGCCAGGTTATTCACATTATTTCATTTACTTCTGCTCTCAAAACTGTGAGGTACAGAGTACTATCTCCATTTTATAGAAGAGAAACTCGTTAAGAGGCAGAGAAGTGAAGAGGCTTGCCAAAGATCACACAGTAAGGGGTCGAATTGAAATTCAACTGCATCTAGAGCATTTTGTACTTTTATATACAGGTATATAATAACATCAAAAACAATAAAATACTTAAGACTAAATGTGACCAAGGAAGCGCAAGACGTGTATAATGAAAATGATAAAACATTGTTAGAAGGAATTAAAGATCTAAATAGATGGAAAGACATCCCATGCTCATGAATTGGAAGACTTAATACTGTTCAGATGGCAACACTCCCCAATCTGACCTACACATTTACCGCAATTCCTGTCAAAATCCCAGCTGTCTGTTTTGCAGAATTTCACAATCCAATCCTAAAATTCATATAGAAGTAAAAGGGGATCAGAAGAGCCAAAACAATCTTGAAAAAGAAGAACAAAACCGAGGATGTACACTTCTCAACTTCAAAACTTATTACAAAGCTATTGTAATCAGAATGGTGGTGATATCATAGAGGCAGTTATACAGATCAATGGATAAAACTGAGGATCCAGATATGAGCTCACATATTTATGGTCAAATGATCTTTGACAAGGGTGCTAAGACAATTCAGAGAAGAATAGTGAAGAACAGTCTTTCCAATAAGTGGAGCTGGGACAACTGGATATCCACATGCAAAGGAATGAATTTGGACTCCAAATGACTACTCTGCCCCCCACAAAAAACCCCACAAAATAAACAAAGACCTAAATATAAGAGTTAAAACTGTAAAACTCTTAGAAAAAAAAATAGACGTAAGTTTTCATGACCTTGGATTTGGCAATGGTTTCTTAGGTATGATATGAAACCATGAACAAAGAAAATATAGATAAATTGGGGTTCATTAAAATTAAAGACATTTGTGCTTAAAAGGACACTGAAAGAAGGTGAAAAGATCTGAATTCATCAAGTTGTATATATTAAATAATGTGCATTTTTATATATTAATTATATCTCAATAAGGCTGTAAAAAAAAACTTCATTTAAAAAAAAAAGAAATTTAACACAGGGCTGTGTTAAAATGGAGCTTGAAATGTGACAGTCTAATTTCATTTCCAGTGATGAGTGAAATAAAGGAGAAAGTACTTACAAATTTTAAGAAAAGAAAGTGAAAGACAACTCATAAAATAGGAGAAAATATGTGCAAATCTTGTATCTGATAAGAGTCTTATATTCTATATATATAAAGGACTCTTGAAGAGACTCTGGACGAAGATGGTGACATAGGAGGCTCCTAAATTCCCCTCCTGCTATGGACACACTGAATGTACAGTTACACATGGTTCAACAGCAGGAGTTCAAGTAGAAGAAAGGATCTAAATATAAAAGCGTAGGAAACTATAAAACTCTCTGATATAGATAAATAGATGGTTAAATTCAGAATACTCTAATATTGTAACTGCGGTGGGTGAATAAGTTAGAACTCTAGTATAAAGATTAAAAGACAAAAGTGTTAAAAATAACTACAACTGCAGGGGCACCTGTGTGGCTCAGTTGGTTAAACATCTGACTCTTGATCTCAGCTCAGGTCTTGATCTTAGGGTGATGAGTTCAAGCCTCAAATTGGGGTCCATGCTGGGTGTGAAGCTTACTTAAAAAAAATCCAAAAAACTCAAAACTAGAACTGTAATAATTTGTTAATGAATATATGGCATAAAAAGATGTCCACTATGACATCAAAAACAAAAAATGTAGGAAGGGAGTCTAAAAATGTAGGGCTTTTTATGCATTCAAATTAAATTGTTATTTGCTTTATTTATTTGCTTATACATTTATTTAATTTACTTTTTAAATAAGCTCCATGCAAAGACCCCATCAAAAAGGAGAATTTCAGACCAATATCTGTGATGAATATGGATGCCAAGATTCTCAACAAGATCCTAGCTAATAGGATCCAACAGTAGAATAAAAAGATTATCCACCATGACCAGGTGGATTTATCCCTGGGATGTAAGGGTGGTTCAACATTCGCAAATCAATCAATGTGATAGAACAAATCAATAAGAGAAGAGAGAAGAACCACATAGTCCTCTCAATTGATGCAGAAAAAGCATTTGACAAAATACAGCATCCGTTCCTGATTAAAACTCTTCAAAGTATAGAGAAAGAGGGAACATTCTTCAACTTCATAAAATCTATCTATGAAATACCCACAGCAAATATCATTCTCAATGGGGAAAAGCTGACAGCCTTCCCTTTGAGATCAGGAACATGACAAGGATGCCCACTTTTGCCACTGTTGTTCAACAAAGTACTTGAAGACCTAGCAACAGCAATCAGAAAACAAAAGGAAATAAAAGGTATTCAAATTGGCAAAGAGGAAGTCAAACTCTCTCCCTTCACAGATGACATGATACTTTATACGGAAAACCCAAATGACCCTACTCCCAAACTACTGGAACTCATACAGCAATTCAGTAATGTGGCAGGATACAAAATCAATGCACAGAAATCAGTTGCTTTCTTATAAACTAACAATGAAAACATAGAAAGAGAAATTAGAGAATCGATTCCATTTATTATAGCACCAAGAACCATAAGATACCTGGGAATAAACCTAACCAAAGAGGTAAAGGATCTGTACTCAAGGAACTACAGAACACTCATGAAAGAAATTGAAGAAGACACAAAAAATGGAAAAGCATCCCATGCTCATGTATTGGAATAAGAAACATTGTTAAAATGTCTATAATTGGAAGGCAAGGAGAACCATGAGAGACTATGGACACTGACAAACAACCTGAGGGTTTTGAAGGGGTGGGGGGTGGGAGGTTGGGGGAACCAGGTGGTGGGTATTGGGGAGGGCACATATTGCATGGAGCACTGGGTGTGTTGCAAAAACAATGAATACTGTTACACTGAAAAGAAATTAAAAAAAAAAAAGATCCTATGTTGGTATCAAAAGTTTAAACATGTTTTTATGAAAAAGTGGCAGTTGTGCATTGTCGCATTAAATCATATTGGAACTTGAAAAAAAAATGTCTATACTGCCCAGAGAAATCTATACTTTCAATGCCATCCCAATCAAAATTCCACTGGCATTTTTCAAAGTGCTAGAACAAACAATCCTAAAATTTGTATGGAACCAGAAAAGACCCTGAATTGCTAAGGAAATACTGAAAAAGAAAAACAAAACTGGGGGCATCATGTTGCCTGATTTTAAACTTTACTACAAAGCTGTGATCACCAAGACAGCATGGTACTGTCACAAAAACACATAGACCAGTGGAACAGAGTAGAGTCCAGATATAGACTCTCAACTCTATGGTCAACTAATCTTTGACAAAGCAGGAAAAAATATCCAGTGGAAAATAGACAGTCTCTTCAATAAGTGGTGCTGGGAAAATTGAACAGCTATGTATAGAAGAATGAAACTTGACCATTCTCTTACACCATACACAAAGACAAATACAAAATGGATAAAAGACCTCAACTTGAGGCAGGAATCTATCAAAATCTTAGAGGAGAACATAGGCAGTAACCTCTTCGACATGGGCCACAGCAACTTCTTTCAAGACATGTCTCCAAAGGCAAAGGAAACAAAAGCGAAAATGAACTTTTGGTACATCATCAAGATCAAAACTTCTGCACAGCAAAGGAAACAATCAACAAAACAAAGAGGCAACACACAGAATGGGAGAAGATATTTGCAAATGACAGTACAGACAAAGGACTGATATCCAAGATCTATAAAGAATTTCTCAAACTCAACAAACACAAAACAGATAATCATGTCAAAAAATGGGCAGAAGACATGAACAGACACTTCTCCAAAGAAGACATACCAATGGCTAACAGACACATGAAAAAATGTTCATCATCATTAGCCATCAGGGAAATTCAAATCAAAGCCACATTGAGATACCATCTCATACCAGTTAGAATGGCCAAAATTAACAGGACCGGAAACGACAAATGTTGGAGAGGATGTGGAGAAAGGGGAACTCTCTTACACTGTTGGTGGGGACGCAAGTTGGTGCAACCACTTTGGAAAACGGTGTGGAGATTCCTTAAGAAATTAAAAATAGAGCTACCCTATGACCCTGCAATTGCACTACTGGGTATTTACCCTAAAGATACAGATGTAGTGAAAAGAAGGGCCATCTGTACCCCAATGTTCCTAGCAGCAATGACCACAATTGCCAAACTGTGGAAAGAGCCAAGATGCCCTTCAACAGATGAATGGATAAAGAAGATATGCTCCATATATACAATGGAGTATGATGCCTCCATCAGAAAGGATGAATACCCAACTTTTGTATCAACATGGACGGGACTGGAGGAGATTATGCTGAGTGAAATAAGTCAAGCAGAGAAAGTCAATTATCATGTGGTTTCACTTACTTGTGGAACATAAGGAATAACATGGAGGACATTAGGAGAAGGAAAGGAAAAGTGAATTGGGGGAAATTGGAGGGGGAGATGAAGCATGAGAGACTGTGGACTCCAAGAAACAAACTGAGGGTTTTGGAGGGGAGGGTGGGTGGGGAGTTAGGTGACCTGGTGGTGGGTATTAAGGAGGGCACGTATTGCATGGAGCACTGGGTGTGGTGAATAAATAATGAATCTTGGAACACTGAAAAAATAAAATAAAATAAAACAAACAAACAAAAATAAATAGGCTCCATGCACAGTGCAGAGCCCTGTGTGGGGCTTGAACTCATGACCCTGAGATCAAGACCTGAGCCAAGATCTGAGCCAAGACTAAGAGTCAGATGCTTAACTGACTGACCTACCCAGGCCCCCAAGTTGTTACTTGATTTAAAAAGACTGTTGTAAGTATAAGATGTTTTAGGTAAGCCTCACGGTAAACACAAAACCTTTAGTGGATACACTAAAGGTAAAGAGAAAGGAATCAAAACATACCACTACAGAAACTTATCAAATCCCAAAGGACTAGAGTAAGGAAAGAAGAAAGGAACTAGGAACTACAAAACAGCCAGAAAAAAAATTAAGAAAATGGCAACAGGAAGTCCATACTTATCAAAAATTACCTTAAATGTAAATGGACTAAATTCTCTAATCCAAACACAGAGAGTGGCTGAATGGACAAAAGAAAACAAAAAACAAACAAGAAATAGAAACACAGTAACAGCAGGGGACTTCAATACCTTCCTTTCAACCACAGATTGATCATCCAGACAGCAAATAAATAAGGAAACACTGGGCCTAACTTACACAGTAGATCAGATGAACTCTACTCGAGTGCACATAGAACATTCTCCAGGACAGATCATATGTTAGACTACAAAACAATTATTTTTTTAAGGTAAGTCTACCTTTTTTTTTTAATAAGAGAAAGAGAGAGGGAGATAGACCGTGCATGCATGCACACACACACACACACACACACACACACACACACTCTCTCTCTCTCTCTCAAATCAAGCAAGCAAGCAACCAACCACCAACCAACCAATCAATCTTTATACCCAGGCAGAAGGTAGCAAAATAAAACTTGTGATGGCCTCACTATGTGCCTCTCTGGACTGCTCTGGTTTCATCTCCTGGAGGCCTAATACCTCAGAAACTCAGAAACAGAATCCAGCTCCTGGTCATATTCCTTTCTTCTCTTTTGCTGTCTTCCACTCAAGCTCAGCTGTCACCTTTGGCCTCCCACCCTGGAAAGGTTTTCCAAGTGGGCGCACTCACCCAGGCAGATGGGTGGTTTGCCTGTCCAGCTGCCGTCTGCTTTGCATGTGCGGTGCTCGGAGCCACCCTTGAGGGAGAAGCCCTCCTGGCAGGAATAGAGGAGTGTGTAGCCCATAGAGGGCAAGTCCAGGGCCCCAACGTTGGCGTGGGATGGAGTCTCTGGCTGCTTGCAGTGGTGGGCTGGGTGAGAGAAAAGACAGTGTTGGACCTGGGAGATTCGGGTCTTAAGGAGGCCTTTTGATTATTCCTGTTCCTACATGGAACATCCCCTTCCTTTCCCCTCTAGGCCCCTTTCATGTCTCCCATCCCCTCCCCAAAACTACACCCCAACCCCAGCGTTGAGGTCTAGACTTATGACTGGGATGGAGACGACATGGATCCTGGCTTAGTCATCCCTGAGGGGCCTGTAGCACTCTTCCTGGGGAAAGAGGAGTGATTATGGTCGAAAGCCTGAAATCCTTTATGAGGGGTGACCTTATAACAGTGAGTTTTTGCTGCCACTGGAAAGTTCTTTCTTTTTTGCTAAGGCAGAGGAATTGCCTTCAAATATCAGAAAGGCTTTTGTGTGGAAATGTCTTCCATGAGGCCCCAAGGGATAAAGACTACAAAGAAAGCAATATTGGTCCCAGTCATGAGCTCCCTGTCATTCAGGGCATTTGAGCATCCGGGTGCCCAGCTGGGGGAGGTAATGTGTTGCCGAGAGGAACTGTCAAGGTGCAGGGGAAGTCTGCACTCACGGACACAGTCGGGCGGGGTTCCACTCCACGTGAGGTTGGGGAGGCAGGTCCTGGTGGTGGAACCCTGAAGCAGGTAACCTTTCTGACAACGGAAGAGCACTGTGCTTCCAACCTGTGGGGAGGATGGAAGCTTCCTTCATCCCCTCCTAGTGAGTGATGCTTCGTACCCTGTCACTTGACTACTTAGTTTCCCATCACCCAGCTCCTACTCACACCCTTGCCTCCACCTGAAACTTCCTTCCACTTCTCTGCCTGGTTAAATATTACTTACCTTTTGAGGCAGCTGTTATACCTCTTCCACTGGCCCTTACCCAAGCCCCGAGCCAGAGCAGTGCTCTTCTCAGATGGAGCATGCTCTGCTGTGGCGGACAGATGCCTGACTCAGAATCAGAAGACCCTGGTCTGACTTCCAGCTTCGATGTTTGCTCAGGGAATGACAAGTTGCTGGGAAAGATGCCCAAGTCTTCCCATGCAGAATGAGGAACTACCAGCCCCACCATGCCTGCAGCACAGTGTCATGACACTCAAATGCAGTGCTGGATTTGAAAGCCTTTTATAAAATGGGATGCACTGCCCAACACAGAATCATGACTTGTGTGTGTCTCTTCCATGAATCTACACATTAAGGGAGACTTGTCTCCTTATAGAGAGCTTCCACAAAGAAGCTGGCACTTGCTTAGTGAGTATCTGTTGGGCAGATTCACCACCCTGCTACCATCTCTACCTCTTGATCATTTGTCCCTTCCCCCCACCCCTGCGTCCACCAGCCCTCACAGTCCCACGCAACACCCCTGCAACCACCAGCTCCATCTCTCCCTCTGCCCTCTGCATGGTGGCTTCCTAAGCGGCAGCTCCGATGTCCCAGTTTCCCAGCTGGAAACACTCGCATGTCCCTTTTACCTATGGGAGCAAAATTCCAACGCCAAGTGAAACACTTGACTTCCACTCGCTTCCTCTAGGCCCTTCCACTTCCTCTGGAATTTCATCCTCTCATTCAGCAATGGCCCCTCTGTCCATCCAGGTGCGCTGATCAAAAACTTCAAGGCAGTCTTGATTCCTCCCTTTGCTTCGACCCCTCCCTCCAATCCATCAGCATATTGTCTTGTTTCTGCCTCCACACTCCACCCTGACCCCTTCTCTTCTCTCTGTGTCACTGTCACTACCTCGCCTGTCTCCCTGAGCCACAGCAACAATGTCCTACTTGTCCAGGTTCCTTCGTTCTAACCCCCCATTATTCACTCTCTATGCAGCATTCAAATGATGGATCACAGTCCCCTTCAAATGGTTTCCTGTGACATTTAGAATAAAAGCCAAATGTTTACCATGGCCTCAAGGGCCCTAGGTGACCTGACCCATGGCTTTTTCTTTTATAAAAAATTATTACTTGATATTTGATGCATGCAAAAGAATATATGGAATGTACATGGGAAGGAATTACTATAAGAAATTGGACACATTAATGTTAGCAACACACTTGTTACTCTCTGCATCCTTCCCTGCCCCGTTGTTCCCCGCTCCTCGGCTCCCCGTCAGCAGTAACCACTATCTTGAATTTTGTGTTTTTAATTTCCTTGCTTTGTTAAAAAATAATTCTGTCACACACATGCACATATATTTCTAATCATAAGTCCTTCCTAATTTTAATCTTTATAGAAATAGCATCATTCCACCTTCTCATCTGATATAACGTTTCTAAGATTCACCCACGTAGTGTAGATCTGTATTCAATACAGGAATGTAGTCCTGCATTCATTGTCACTGCGGTAACTTCACAGTTTTTCTCAGATCTCGGTAATATATACAAGGGTTTCTCTGGGGTTAGTTTCCAGGAATGGAGCTTCTGGGTTGCAGACTGTGTGACTATTTAACTTTAACAGACGGTGCCCAGTTGTTTTCAAACCTTGCCTCGCTCCCCAGCTACATCTCCTCCTCCGCTCACACTGCTCTGGACTCACTGGCTTGCCTGCTTTCTACTCCACCAAGCTGCTAAGTGCTCCCCCACATTGGTGCCCCTTTGCACTGGCCGCTCCCCCTGCCAGGGATGCCCACCCCACTCTGCACAGGGCTGGCTCTTCTCAATCTGGAGGCCACAGCTCAATTTGAAGCTCCTCCCTCACCACTCTCCCTAAAACAGCAGCCCACCCTGTCACACCCCTTGCTGTTAGATGGTGGGTAGGGCTTACTGCTCTCAGAAGTTATCCTGTTATATTGTCCCAGCCAGAGATCTTCTTAGAGTGGGCACCTAGCCTGTCTTGTTCCCACCTCATTCCTAGCACATGGAAAGTTTATGGCAGTAAATATTTGTTACATTAACACAGATTGGCTGAATAAGTCACACTCCTTGGCTGGATTGCATCATGCCATTTCTCCTGGGCGCATCTCAGGCTCCAGCTAATTGTTCTGTCTTGAACACACCTTTTGGGCTTCCTGTTCTCTGTTCCAAGCATCCCATCCCAGGCTGTCCAAATCCCTGCCTCTTCCTGAAGCTCTTTCTGAGATGTTCCCATGGAGCCTGCCTGCCGTGTAGTGCTTGCTCCTTCCTGCCACTCTGAGCCCTGTGTCTGTAGGGAGTGTATTGGTGCCATGCAGACAGAAGGTTGTCTGTCTCACTCATTTCTGTCTTCCCACAACTGCCCGCGCCAACTGCAGGGGGCTGCTGGGAAGTGTTTGCATCACTATGTGAGAATCTCTTATGCGTCTGTTTCTCGGATTGCTGTCAGTGCCTCTGTTTCTGCAGGCTGCTCCCACGTGGCATGGTTCAAAGACACAGAACACTTTCTGTCTCCAGCTTCCAAGGTCTTGTTCCCACCCGTGCTGTCTCGGGGAAGATCCCTGAGCCCCTGAGGCTGACAATGATAGACAGGGACGGGGGCAGGAAGGCCAGATCCTGGCTGACTTCATTACCTGGTATCCCTGGGAATTGTTCTGTATCCCAAACTGCGGTACACCGGGGTCTGCACACATGGTCAGGGTTGGGTCTAGGTTGCAAAACAGAGAAACAGACCCCATGGTCAGTGAAGCTCTCATCGTGTCCACTCACTCTGAGACATAGGTGTAGAAGGGAAAAATGGAGCCACATCCTGCCTCCCACACCTGTTAAGATCTCCTCCGGAGTCATACCCCTGCACCATCTATGTGATTCCTGGAAGCACGCTCACTCTGGCTATTTTCAACCTCACACCCAGCTTTAAGAAGCTCAGGAGGATGCCCACCAGCTCTCCCACTCTTTCCCAGACCATCTCTCACCTATGCAGCTGGGCTGGGTGCCACTCCATGTCCCATCTGACTGGCAAAACCTCCGTGGAGAGCCCACCAGCACCAGAGGGGGCTGGCAGGAGAAGGAGACGGATGACCTGTAGGAGAAGCCTCGGTCCTCTCTCCTGCCACGGGCTGGGACGCCAGGATCTCCGCAGAACACAGCTGGGAAGACGAAGGGAGAAAGGCAGGTCTGAGGTGCTTTCTAGAGCCCTGTCTGCCACCCTAGGCTGGCTCTCCTCCCAGTGCCAGTTGGACTCTGCCAACAGGGGCAGCCCCAAGTCAATAGTCATTTGTTCCCTCACACACCTGCTGTTGTGTGCATCCTCTCCTTCCCATATTCAAGATGCTTGTTAATAATCACCCAAGAAATGAAGCAACGTTATAGGAAGTTAAATTGAGAGAAAGTAAACTACAACTCATTTCCCAAAACTTTTTCCCATTTTCATGCTCACTCCCTTCTAGGCCTTTTTGAATCATGTGTAAACTTGTGTGTGGCTGTGAACCCTACTTCCCAGTGGTGTGAACCTTGCTTTGTTCACTTACTAGCCTGTAAACAGTTTCCATGTTTATGACACCATTATCACTTATTGGCTACATCATTTTGCCATGAGAGGTTGTGCCGTAATTGCAGTTCATCGTAGCCTTTATATTAGGCATTTTCTATTACTATTCCATTAGATGTGGCTCTTCTTTCCCTGCTAATGTTTTCTTGTGGGGATCTTCTAGGAGTGGACTTAGTATGTTTGAGCGAGTTTGCAGCTCCTGGTGTATAAGCCAAATGTCTTTCCAAAGGGTGTGCATTTACACTGCTGTGGGTATGCACGTGCCCATTTCACTGAGATCCTCAGAGAGATTGCCTAAAGAATGATCACGTGACAGCAAACAGAATAAGCACAGGCCCCTCTTCTGTCCCTTCTGCTCAGTGTCTTATTTGCACATATGGTTTACTAAAAATGCTTACTTCCTTAGGACACTGCAGAGACAGGCCTGTGTTCTAAAGGGGGCTGACGGCAAATGTGATTTTGATGCCTTGAAAATAAGCATCTATAAATAAATAAAGGGATTCTATCTGTGCTTTTATTCTTAGAAACAATATACTTTTCAACAGTTCTCAAGACCAGAGATGCCACATAACAGAGAGCCAGTGGTGTTTGGTGTGGCGGGAGCAGGCCATGGGACAACCAGTACGCTTGGGTTGTGCCGGTTGGAAAGTACACGGAGTTTGCACTTCTTTCCCATAAACATTCCTGCAGCAGTTCTCGCAGCTGCCGCGAGGAGTGGCCAGATGTGTCCCCCGCACTCTGTGAATGTGCTCTACTTAAAAGAAAGGGCCTCGTGCCGATTATATGTGGCTTTGGGGTTGCATTGACTGAAGCACTCTAAAATGCAAAATTAAATTTTATGTCTATCTTTTTTTCTGTTTTAAAAGTTCTCATGGTGATAATACAGGCTGTAAATTTGAGTAGGAATTTCAGAGAAAATTGTCTGGAGAAATGATTGTTTTCACACTAGACTTTGTCACTAACGCACAGGGTCAGGTCCTTTTCCTAAGCCTTATCTTCCCCACCAGCCACCTGAGAAGGGACTTCTGCCTGCCTCCCAGGATATCTCGTTGTGAGAATCAGATGTGACCATGTGTGCAAACATCCCCTGAAGAGGCAGCACAAAGCCTGTGAAATGTAGAATGTTATCTCTGTAAATGGACTGACATGCTGTGACCCCTCAGTGGAGGAGTTCACATGTGGGTAATCAGAGCAAACCTAACGGCACAATGTAACTCCTCTTCCTCATTCCCATTTTGCCTTGAATTAAATTCACTTCCTTCTCTATTAATTTTCAAACAACATTTAACAAACCTCTTCAGCTCCTGATTTTCTGCTGCTTCTGGCACCAAATAAGTCTGTAGATATGAGCCCTGCTCTTGAGATCTTAGAATCTAAGCTGGTTAAACCAGGAGGGTATAAAAAGTGAAAGATACAGATAAATAACATGGCTTGAGCATCAATAAAATTTGTTGAAAGTACACAAGTGCATTAGGGCCTCAGGGGAAGAAGTAGAAGTTGTGCATTTGGATCCAGGGAAGAAGTCGACTTGAAGCTGCTTTACTTAAAACATGGGAGCTGTCCAGCCAAATGGGAGGTGGCATGGAAAGAGCTGAGTGGGTCTGGGGAAGCACGTAGGAAGTGGTGAGGCTGAAAATGAACTTGATCCTGATGTGTTACAGTATGGGGACAAAATCCCTGCCCACGTTTAGGGAGTTACATAAGACGAAAAAGTGGTGTTATGAGGGATACGTTTGCAGCAATACAGCAAGAAAGTGACTAGGTCCAAGAAGCAGGTCTATGGAGGAAGAGATGCAGTCTGGAGGAGGGAAGTGGGAGTACCAAGCACTGCAGAAGGCCCAGTTGCAAAGTTGGGAAACAGTGATAAGAATTCGAAAGGTTACTGCACATCTCAATGGTCAGACACTTGGCCACAGAAAATATGTTGTGGGGCACAGCAAGTTAGAAGTAAATATATTGTTGGAGAGGATGTGGAGAAAGGGGAACCCTCTTACACTGTTGGTGGGAATGCAAGTTGGTGCAACCACTTTGAAGAACAGTGTGGAGATTCCTTAAGAAATTAAAAATAGAGCTACCCTATGACCCTGCAATTGCACTGCTGGGTATTTACCCTAAAGATACAGATGTAGTGAAAAAAAGGGCCATATGCACCCCAATGTTCATGGCAGCAATGGCCACAGTCACCAAACTGTGGAAAGAGCCAAGATGCCTTTCAATAGACAAATGGTTAAAGAAGATATGGTCCATATATAAAATGGAGTATTATGCCTCGATCAGAAAGGGTGATTATCCAACTTTTGTATCAACATGGATGGGACTGGAGGAGATTATGCTGAGTGAAATAAGTCAAGCAGAGAAAGTCAATTACCATATGATTTCACTTACTTGTGGAGCATAAGGAATAACATGGAGGACATTAGGAGAAGGAAAGGAAAAGTGAATTGGGGGAAATTGGAGGGGAAGATGAAGCATGAGAGACTGAGGACTCTGAGAAACAAACTGAGGGTTTTGGAGGGGAGAGGAATGGAGAGTTAGGTGACCTGGTGGTGGGTATTAAGGAGGGCACATATTGCATGGAGCACTGGGTGTGGTGCATAAACAATGAATCTTGGAACACTGAAAAAATAAAATAAAATTAAAAAAAGGAAATAAATATACTTGACTTCTTTAGAGCACACTACAAGAACACTGACTAGCAGAGTTACAGTTCCCCAAGACATCACTTCAAGCGTGAAGAACAACCTTCATGCTATAATGTGAATGTGTGTGTGTATACAGAGTCAAGAGGTTCATAATCATATACAAAATAAAATGGAAGCAGGCTAGTATCCAAAATCTTGAAAGAAGTTATCAGATCAACAGCCCAAAACCAAAAAACTCCACCAAGAAATGGGCAGAAGACATGCATAGACATTTCTCCAAAGAACAGACGTGTGAAAAAATGCTCAATGTCACTTGACATCAGGGAAATACAAATCAAAAGCACAGTGAGAAACTACCTCACACCGGCCAGAATGCCTAAAATTAACATCGGAAAACAACAGATGTTGGTGAGGATGCGGAGAAAGGGGAACTCTGTTGGTGGGAATGCAAGCTGGTGCAGCCACTCTGGAAAACAGTATGGAGGTTCCTCAAAAAGTTAAAAATAGAGCTACCCTACGGCCAACCCTGCAATTGCACTACCAGGTATTTATCCAAAGGATACAAACACAGTGATTTGAAGGGACACTTGCACCCCAATGTTTATAGCAGCAATGTCCACAATAGCCAAACTATGGAAAGAGCCCTGATGTCCATCAACAGATGAATGGATAAAGAAGATGTAGTATATATATACACACAATGGAGTATTACTCAAGCCCCCCCCCCCCCAAAATCTTGCCACTTGCAATGATGTGGATGGACCTAGAGGGTATTTTCTAAGAGAAATAAGTTAGTTGGAGAAAGACAAATACCATATGATTTCACTCATATGTGGAATTTACGAATTGAAACAGATGAACATAGGGGAAGGGAAGGAAAAATAAAATAAGATGAAAAGAGAGGGGCAAACCAAAAGAGACTCTTAATCACAGGAAACAAACTGGGGGTTGCTAGAGGGGAGGGAGGTGGGAGAATGGGGTAACTGGGTGATGGACATTATGGAGGGCATGTGATGTAATGAACACTGGGTACTACAGAAGGCTGATGAATCACTAAATTCTATGAAACTAATAAAGAAGTATGAAAAAAAAGATGCATTCTAAAAAAAAAAAATAGAAAAAAAAATGAAAACAGGACCAGCAGCCTATGCTGATAGAAGCCTCTACGAGAGCTGGGGAGTCTAGACTAACCAATCAAAAGTTAGTTAAAGGCTGACTTGATAAGAAGCCACCAAAGCTTCCTAGGAAGAGGCAGCTCAATGAATAAGTACAAATAGATGACAAAGAAAAAGCAGCTCCGTCTTGCTGATAAGAAACGTGATACCACCAGGGAAATACAAATCAAAACCACAATGAGATACCACTTCACACCAGTCAGAATGGCTAAAATTAACAAGTCAGGAAATGACAGATGTTGGAGAGAATGCAGAGAAAGGAGAACCCTCCTACACTGTTGGTGGAAATGCAAGCTGGTGCGGTCACTCTGGAAAACAGCACGGAGGTTCCTCCAAAAGTTGAAAATAGAGCTACCCTATGATTCGGCAATCGCACTACTGGGTATTTACCCTAAAGATGCAAATGTAGTGATCCAAAGGGGCACGTGCACCTGAATGTTTATAGCAGCAATGTCCACAATAGCCAAACTATGAAAAGAACATAGATGTCCATCAACAGATGAATGGATAAAGAAGATGTGGTATATATACATGATGGAATACTATGCAGCCATCAAAAGAAATGAAATCTTGCCATTTGCAATGACATGGATGGAACTAGAGGATATTATGCTGTGCGAAATAAGTCAATCAGAGAAAGTCAATGATCATATGACCTCCCTGATATGAGGAATTTGAGAGGCAGAATGGGGGGCTTGGGGGTAGGGAAGGAAAAAAATGAAACAAGATGGGATCGGGAGGGAGACAAGCCATAAGGGATGTGGATGGGGTGTGGAGAGGGTGGTGGGGTTATGGACATTTGGGAGGGTATGTGAAGTAGTGAGTGCTGTGAAGTGTGTAAGCCTGACGATTCACAAACCTGTACCCCTGGGGCAAATAATACATTATATGTTGATAAAAATAATTAATAAAAAAAGAAACATGATGCCAATGAAAACAATGAGATACCTTTTTAAACTTCTTGGGCTGGTAATTATTAAAAAATATTGTCAAAATCCATTGTTAATGAGGCTGTGAGTCAAGGAATATTTTCAGAAACTGCTGGTGGGAGAGTGAGTTGGGACTCTTTCTAGAAGACAGTTTGGCAACATGTGTCAAGACATATTGAATGCATGCCTGCTGGCTCAGCATTTTCTCTCTCCTAGGACTTTACCACAAGAGTAAAGAAAGGTTATCCTCAAGAACATTGGTTGCAGAACTGCTTCTCACGTGATTAAACTGGAGAGACCTAAATTTATCACCAGTAGGAGAAGATTAAACCAGTTGTGGATTAAAAAAGGTGGTGATGGCCTATCAATGAAGAAAAGTCACAAACTAGCTTGCACAGCAAGATTTAATACCATTTGCAGAAAACTGTACAGCTGTCTGTCCAAAGCATTGTGGTTGGGGTGGAAGCACAGTCAAGAGCTCAGACAGACCTGGTTATCTTCGGGCAGCCAGAGTCTACAGGACTGTTATGTTCTTCTTTGTATTTTCAGATACATTTACATTTTTCTTATGATGACCATAATTCATTGTTCAGAGGCAATTTAGCTTTTTCTCAAGAAGAAAAGCAGGGTTTCTGAGTCCAGACTCAACTCTGAGACTTGCTACCTTCCTAATGTTTCTTTGGAGGTGTACAAAGGCCTGAGGGGCTGACCAGGCACCCAAAGCTGCCTTTCCTGTGTCCACATTTGAGCTGCCGCTCCCAGTTCCTGCTGAAATTTCCCAAACTGAAGCAAATTTTCAGAGGTACCAATACAATGTCATGAGTATGTTGATAGTTTTCTACAGGATTAGATAAATGCCTAGTAGAAAAAAAATTAGGTCTTCTACTTGTCCAAAGCATGGACACTGAGAGAATCTTCCAGAGTCCAATTATGTGGTATGACAGGAATAAGTGAGGAAGTGAGCTCTGGGGTGGACTTGGGCTCTTGGGGTCATGATTAGGCCAGGTGGGTAAGAAATAAACTCTTTCATCAAAAAATCATGTATGCTCCAGGAATCTTTTCTCTGCAGGCTATTTTTCATAAAGACAGGCACATTTCCAGCATGAGTGCCTTCCAGATCTTTGGGAACTATCCTATCCAGTAAACAACCTTTCATGTTAAGAAACACCTCCCTTTTCTCTGGCTTAATTTCCTTTCACTGTGACTCCACATGGTGTCCAGGGCTCAGTGGGATATTCTCATTGTTTTCCTTTAAACTCCCTTTAAGAGTGTCTTTGGCAAAGCCGCTCCCTGATTTTGGTGGGGGGACGGTTATTACCTACTCTAGGCCTCCCAGCAGCAGAGCTCTGAGGAGGGAAGGGGAAGGAGCCAGCAGATAAGATGCACAAAGGCCCTGTTCATAAGCAAACTTACGGAAACACTGAGGCAACTCTCCAGTCCAGGATCCATTCCCTTCACAGGTGAGCACCGCAGGCAGGGACAGCTGGTACCCCTCCAGGCAGGCATATGTCACACTTGAGCCCCACATGAAGTCGGATCCCACCACTTTCCCATTGGGGATGAGCTGAGGTGGCTTGCATATGATAGCTGAGGGGAGGGGGAGACCAAAGCACGCTGAGTTCCAGTGCTGTCCTAGGGCAGGCACTAGGCCCAACTCCCCAGCACCAATGTCACTGGCTACCTTGTGCCTGCTGAGAGTCTAGGCTAAGCAGGGAGAATCAGGAATGCTCCCTCTTAGTTTGGAAGCCAGGGGGTCCTTTTGCATTTTACAATGCCCTCAAGTGCGACAACCCACTCCTCTGTCTGCACAGTCCTTCCCTTGATGCTCAAAGCCCAGGACTTACCTTGGTACCTCTGTTTCCCTCCTTGCAGATGTTCAGGGATCAGTCCTCACCTCACACCCCCCATGACAAGATGGTATTAGGGCTCTGCCTCCTCAATTCCCACCCTGCTACATGTTCAAGGCCCATGTCTCACTTTTGTATCTTCTTTGGCCCTGTGTCCACATGAGCAGCCCTCAGACACACCTTTGCAGACTGGCTTGGTACCATTCCATGTCCGGTCCTTGGTGCAGCTCAGCACAGACACCCTATGTGACTCCATCATGTAGCCAGGGACGCACTGAAATGTCACAGTTTTGTTGTATCTGAAGTCATTGCCCAGCCGGAGGCCATTGGCTGGAATCCCAGGGTCGCCACAGTTTATGACTAGGAGAAGGGAGATAAAGCATGGTTTACTCTAGGTCCAGACCTCATTTCTCCCCAGCATTCCAATGCCATTCCTAGTATTCCCTGTACATGTCCAGAAGGGAAGAATCAGATCAGAGATGTCCTGACTCTTCCCAGGTTCCTGGCTGGGCGCTGCCCTTTCTAAAGTCCCTCTGGCCATGTCTCTCCGCAAAGGCCCTCCCACATCCATACTGTCCTCACCCCCACCATCCTTCAGCACCCCAGCAACTTGGGCTATGAGGACCATCCTTATTCAAAGCCCACTCCTCTCAGAGGAAGTACCCAGAGAGCCTAGTTCCCAAATGAGGCTGGGGCTCAGAGAGGGAGGTTTTCAGATTGAAGAGCCTGTGTTATTGGACCTCAGCAGACAATTTGTCCACTGAGGGGCGCATGCTATTACCTGTTGTTCTGCCTAGGAGGCCTCTGTAGGGCCAGCGGCTTAGATGAAGGGTCTTATAACCTTGCAATGGTCATATCTTTGCTATGGTATTGAGTGAGCTCTGGCCTTGGAACAGAAGTGAACTTGATGTGGGATTTAGGGAGAGACCTGAAATCATAGGCTAGGGGTTGGAAAGAGCCGGTGTTCTCAGATAACTTTATCTTACTACTTCCCTCTGTCTAGGACCCACAATGACTTACTTCCCAAGGAAAAAGGTCTGGGGCTTCCCCAGAGAAGAGCAGGGAAGGGGACCAATGGGGCTATATGAGGCTTGAGAGCGAGGCAGGGGGATCGGTGGGGGATGGGTCTAAGGCTGAGAGAAACCCACAAAGATGGTGGAAGGCAACAGCCATAGGAGTTTGCCACAGAAGAGAACAAGGAAGCCTAAGGAACTGTTGAGAGCCTGAGGAATAGCAGATATATATACCCTTCCCCTCCCTGGGCCTCATCATTTCATATGTCAAGTGGGCTGTGGTGGGAATCAAATGACATGATGCAAATCAAATCAGACACTTGGCTCAGTGGTGGTTACACAGTATGTGCTCAGTAAATAGACCCTGTCATTTGGGAGTGAGTCTCCCCACTGCGGCCAGCCTTCCCAGTCTCCCACAGACAGCCTTCATTGGCGTGGAGGAGCCCAATCGCCTTGGCCACCACTTGCCATGGAGCCCAGAGGGCCTGGGCTCTCACCTATGCACTCCGGGTCACTGCCTGTCCAGGTGCCATTGACTGAGCAGTGTCGGCTGAGCAGGCCTGTGGCGTAGTAGCCTTCCCGGCACTCATAGACGATGGAGCTGGAGAAGCCCAGACCATCACTGAACAGGACGCGGGCGTTGCTTGGAGTCCCGGGGTTCCCACAAGAGATCACTAGGAAGCCAGAGAAGTGCATTAGTCACCAGAACCAGGGTGGGCGTCAGCCGGGGGGCTGAGAGCGGCCCAGAAGGCAAACGGCAGGCTACATCAGGACCCTATGGATTGAAATTCCTCTCAGGCTGCTTTTGTGTCTGATCATCTCGCCCCCAGAAGGGAAGGAGAGATCTCAATGAATTTTTTTTTTTTTTTTGTTAGTTTTCTGAGAAGTGAAGACTATACCTGTTTTATTATCCCACCTAAAATTTTAGACAATTCTTTAATATTGCCAAATAGCCAACTGTGCTTAACTGACCTCAATTGTATTCCCCCCCCCCTTTTTTTACGGTTGATTTGTTTGAATCATGATCCAATATAACTTCGGATAGGCATGCCTCCCAGCCTCTTTGAATTCTGAGATCCCTGTTCCCTCTCCCAGAATTTATCTTTAAATTCTCCAGTGCAATTTCCCACTTCCCAGATGCTGCTAAGTGCACCAGTGAGGTGCTCTTCCCCATGTTGCTCTGTCCCCTGTAGTTCCTTTGAGTCAAGTTCAGTTCTTAGCAAGGGCGCTTCACAGGAGGTCCTGTCTTTCCTACTGCACCTCATCAGGAGGCACAGAACGTCTGGCTGTTTCCTTGCTCATGATGTCGAGGCTGATCGAATGGGTTCAGGTAAGCCTGGCTCTCCTGGTGTTACAGAGTCCCCGTTTGTGGTTCGCTCAATGGTTTAAGCAGCACTGATTGTTGACTAGATTTGTTATTTCATTAGGGGACAGAAAATGGTGACCTCTAATTTGATAATTCTTTCTGCATTAGCTAGAGTTTTTTTTTTAATATTTGAATTTCAGATCATCTTTTTAAAAGATTTTATTTTATTTTTTTGCTAGAGTTCTTTAATAAAGAACTTGCCCATCATCAAACATTTGTTTTCCCTGAAATACAATTTATAAAGGAAGGCTGGATAGTGTTTGGTTTTCTTTCTTATCCGATGTCAGAATAATGATTTGGTTTCCTAGCAAGCTCCAAAGATAACCAGTAGTCATCTTTGACGTGGATTTAAATTTATTTTATTATGTCGCCATCCGTTGCCACTATTCTTCTTTTTAAAAAAATTTATTTAAATCCGATTAGCCAAGGTATAGCCACAATTATTCTTTTTTTCTTTTTGCCACAATTATTCTTATTGATGCTTAAGTTATCCCATCTTTGGGTAAGGGGAGCCTCTCCGTGTTGGCTTCTGTGTTCCTCTGACATAATCCCACTTGTCTATGGTAGATTCCTTGCTGGAGGGACAAGATATTCCACGTTCATCTTGTATATTCTGCCCCAGTCCTGGAATCAGTCATTTCTCTAAAGAGCTCTGGTTTCTTTTAATGGAGAACGGATTTAAGAAACGTAATCTGAAAATTAAGGGTACTCATTGCTACTGAGCTGGTCCTTGATACAGACTTCTAGAATGGGTAGAGCTGGGAAAAAAAACTAAGTTGGAAATCCACTGTGAGTTTATGCTGATGTTACCAATCCAAATTTAGGATTACGAGTCTTCTTAACTTCTTTATTTTTATATTATATCTCTTTAATGCTGAAAATCTTGGTTCTTAATGACAGATAATTTTAATTTGTTTTCAAAAAGTTTCAGGATAGTAATATCAATATTATTACTAGTAATATGATTGCTGAAAAATAATTGAAGACTTTATTATCATTCTCTTTGTCCTCAAGGCACATATGCCATGGTCAAATTCCACTTTTTTCAAGTCAGTTAAAATAGTTCTCTGGATTGTTAAGTGACCAGTTTGATAAGTAGTTAGGTCCATTTGTTTTCATTTTGATTTTGCTATTTAGAGATTGCTTGTTTCTAATCTTTGATTTAATTTTACTTTGCTAAGCGTATACAACATTTATGTTATGTGGTCCCAAAGTTAAATCTACAAATGATTCCTATATAATGAGCACAACAGGTAGTCCTTAACACCCACGGATTCAACAATATTTGTGCTGCCTAGGCTCTGGAGACATAATTAGGGAGTCATGTCCCCTGCCCCTCAGGAGCCCAGTCCATCTTAAGGACCTACTTATAAGCAGCAGAATTAAAATATGATATAATAATTGTTATACTTGAAGGAAAAAAAAGACCCCACTAAGAAGGGAGGAGCTTATTGGGGCTGAAGGTAGGAATCTGAGTAGTCCCTTGAAAGGTAAGTGGGCACTTGCCAAGGAAAGTCATGAAGAATTGTGTCCATATCATACACACACTCATCTAACAAACATTCACTTCCAGGTCCAAACTCTAAGCCACCCACTTTCTGTTCCCTGAACACCCCTGGCACGGTGACTGACTCCAGGCTGGGATACCTACTATAGTATTTGGCATGAAAGGGGACCCGAGTCACAGTGGATATTTGAGAATGCACTAAATTCTCCCCCCGCCAACATACTCTCCCATTACCATAGACCTCTTAACTATGCCTACAAAATCCTACGGAAACAGGGGCGTGTGGGTGGCTCAGTTAAGTGTCCTACTCTTGATCTCAGCTCAAGTTTAGATCTCAGGGTCCTGAGTTCAGGCCCCTGCTGGGTGTGGAGCCTAGTTGAAAAAAGTCCCGTGGAAACAACTTTGCCAAAGCACTGTCCATAGGGCAGAACTTCGGGCAGACAAGAGGGAGAGGCCACAGGCTCCATCTGCAGCCTTTCCTGGGCAGGTGTCCGCTGATCAGGGGCCAGAACATCTCCCCGCACTCTGCAGGTCTTACACCGCAACCTCAATCTCAAGGTCCGTTCCCTCACCACTGCCCCTTATCTCTTCAGCTTATACCCTCTGGGATTCATTCTCTGGTGATATTTTGGTTCCAATGGCACTGATAATCCATGGATCCCACCACTTTTCGTTGTCTTTTACTCCACTCATAAACCTGCTCCCTACTTACCCAGCATAGATGCCAAGATCCATCGTAATCCCTCTCCCTTGCATATACCCTCTCCTCATTTGCTACTTACTGCCAACGTCTTAGCTGCCCGATAAAACCCCCAACTGTACACCCACAGCTTCACCTACCCTATGTCTGCACCTCTGGAGCAAAATGCGGCCTGAACAAAAACACAGGCCAATGCTGACTACTCTCACTTAGGGGAGCCCTTGGTGCTGTCTGGCAATGATACAGTTCCCTATTTGACTCCCAGACCCCCTTGCTAGGTGACTGTTTCATATGGTTTCCTTCCTCTTCCAGCACCTTCTCACACACCCTTATCTCAGCGTCTACACTGATTCCTCATTAGGAGAGTGCCGTGCAGGCTGTATTTTAGAGAGAGACAGAGAAATCCTGGGAGCAGGTACAAAAAGTTGGACTCTGGGGAGAGAGGTTTTAAAATAAAGTTATTTTCAGAAATTCAAGATTGTGTGGAGAAATCTAATTCCCCCCCCTGGAGCTACCTCAGGAAACACCAGTAGGGACTTCTATTACCTTTAAAGGGTCTTTTAAAAATGAGATTTGTATTTCTTTTGGCACCTTGGATACCTGTGTAACAGTCTCTTCCCTTAAACTAAACTCCAAGAGGGCGAGGTGTGTCCGTCTCGGCACTGTTGTGTCCCCAGCACCTAATACAGTATTTGGCACAAGGTTGTTGGAGCTGTATGGGAAATAAATGAATAAACGGGGCTAAACTTCGTTGCTTCTGGTTTCTTACCCTCTTAGGTGAGGGTGGGGATTATGTTTGTCTTTGGATTACTAGTGAGCATGACTGAGGATTCTCTGTTGACTACTATCCTCCAGGCCAAGGGTTCCAACGGGGCCATGGATTGTGTCTGCGAGGGCGAGGGCAGGTGCTTGGGAGCAGGCAGCTGGGGGAAGAGCAGCTGGGGTGAGCAAAGGGGAAAAGCAGAATGGTCACATACATTACCTCCACACTCAGGCTGCGTGCCACTCCACGAGCCGTTGGCTTGACAGGTCCGCTCAGACGATCCCCGGAGCGTGTGGCCAGCTTCACAGCTGAAACGCATCAGACTGCCTGGGGCAAAGCTATCCCCCAAACGGATGCCATGCGCTGGGATCCCTGGGTCACCACAGGTTCCTGTGCTGGTTCCTATGGATCAGAACCAAATAAACCCTCTTGTTTTAGCATGGAAGAGCTGGCAGTGGGGAACTGAGAAAGATGTTGGGCCAGTGTTAAGGGGAGGCATTGGGCCTCAGGAATAAGGGGGGTAAAAACTGACTGAGTGTCTTGCCCCAGTTAGTTGGACCTTACTTCTTGCCTTACTTCCTCACTTACTACCCAGAGGTCAGAGAATACCAAGGTCTGAGGTCACGGGTGAGTCCCCAGGGACCACACAGCAAGAGAAGAAAGCAGAGGGAAGGTTTTGTTGTGGAGATCGGCCTTTGCTCTCTGGCCAGTGGCAATGTGGAATGTCGCTGGTCCAAGCTGGCCACATCTCTTCCTTCTTCCTTTTACCTCTTCTCCATAATATCTGTGATTCTGCGCCCTCTCTGTCCCCAGTTCCAGCATCTTAGCTTACCTGCCCAGCATTCTCTTGCCCCAACTATTGTGAGAGTCTCATTATGTCCCCACCTCCTAAACTCTCCCTGTAACCTATCTTCCACTTCATCCTCAAACCTTGATAATGAACAATCACCAAACATCTGATCTTAATTCCTACTGAAACATCTCCACTGGCTTCCCACTGCCTATGGGTTAAAGTCTAAACTCCTTAGTGTAGGTTTGTCTTCCCAACAGCTTGGCTTGAATCTGGGTCCTGGGGCATTCATTGAGGATTCCCTATTCACCAACTATGTAACACAGGTGAATTCTAGATGAAATGTTTTGGACTCTCACATTCCATTCTTTCTTTGCCCCTTGCCTCCTGCTACATTTCTGTATTCACCTGGGTCCTGATATTGTACAGGCCCACCCAAGAGAGTGCTAAGGACCCAAGAGGCGGAGGAGGGAAGAGAACAGGAGACAAAGCCACCAGGTCGAGGCTTGTGGGAGTCAGCACCCCTCACAATACAGAGTTGTATAGGAGACATCATAAGATCAGACTATGCCATGGAAAGCATGAAGAAGGAAGAGGAAAATGAAGGAAAAAATGGCAACTTCATGAGAAGACAGAGTGCCATCTGATGTAGCATGTAGCACCTCAGGAACCCACATGTGTGGGCATCTAATGGTAATGCCTGAGTAAGCACGGTTAGTTTGTTGGAGTAAATAAATGTTTAAGTCATGTATACCCCACCATCTACCATTTATGTCTCTTCTTCTAAATCATGGAATTATTTCCTTTTCTCATTCGGTCTCAGATGGTGAGAATACTCTATGATCCCATGTTGCTCTCTACCAAGGAAGGGGGATTCATTCAACCTTCAACTCAAACATTTGGGAAGAGAGGGCCCATCACACTTGGCTAGATTTTCTTCTCTCGGAGTTTTCCAGAGTGCCGCTAATGCAAGAGGCTGCACAGAGTCCCCCGAAGGCAGCTCTGATGGTGAATACACAAACTCCCACAATGGCTAGGTGACCTCAGCTGGAGCTGCACTCCTGAACAACAGGCCTGAGGGTGAAGGTCTCTAGTTCCAGGACCTTATTCTGACAGAATGGTTCTCACCGTAGTGTTTGAGGCTGGTTTTTTTGGTGATATAAGGGGGTCTGAGACAGAATATCGTACCACGGGGGCACATGGTAACTGCTGATCCTCTACTGTGGTATATCAGCAAACGATGACATTGCAGAGGTGGACAATGAACAACCTGAAGCATGTCTCAAATGCTAGAAATTTCTATATGTTCTGATAGCCCACACACTTATACCCTGTTACGCATCATCTATGTACAGGCCATACAGAATGAGGCTCAGAATTGTGACCTTGGATTTCTGAATGCATATTTCTTAGGACTGGCGGGAGCTAGTGCTGCAAAAGATGATATCTGTAAGTTTCAGGAAGGGAGGAATTATATCCTACTCACAAGTGCACATCTAGTGTTACTTCCTAATCTTTTATTCTTCACACCTCTCGTTTCTTATCTAAAGCATTTAAGATTCATTCATTCCTCAGCCTTAGCATTAATATAATCCCTTCTAATCCTGTGCATAGAGGTCACCAGGAAAACTCTGCCTATGATTCTGGTCTCCGAAGTGTTTATCATTCTTGATGGATACATGGAGGAAGTGACTGCAAACTATTCTTCAGAATACTCATCATCAGCTATAAAACAGCTGAATGCAACATACGCCATAATGAGTGGGGTCCATGCCCTCTGAAGATTCCTTTCTTGCTTTTTACTTTTTCATGTTCCCAGAGAGTTAGCTTGTTTCTAGTCTCCCTTGATCTTTGTGTGACCAAGGAAGTGTCCCTTTTTGCACATGCAGAGCTGGTATTTAGGAAGTCACAAAATTAGGAAAGCTCAGGGTTGTAAGCGTTTTGGAGGTTTTCTAGCTTAGTTTTCTATCCCAGAATTGTTTCTGGAGTAGGTCATTTTTCAAGTAGGTCATTTTTCAGCATCTGTTAACACAATTCCAGAGAAGGGAAATTACATTGAGAAAAGATTTTGGATTCCATACCTTGGACCAGCAGAATGGCTGTGTGGTTGGATTATATATGTTAATAGGAATGAGAGGTTCAAGACTTTCTTTCTGGCTTCTTTCTCCTGCACTTCCATTTCTCATGGAGAACAAAAATCCCCAAGATAGATAAAATAGGCTTTAAGAACACGATTGGCCCAATACCTTAGATTAGTGTCTAGAGGGAGAACCTACATAAAGGGACAATTCACAGAAGAGACTGGGGCATTTGCATTTGGATGGGAAATGGAAGTCTTTCCTCTTTGGAGTCTCTTTTCCTCCTGGAACTTGCTCTGTGGATAACTTGGGAGGCAGGACTCTGTCTTCTCCATTCCAACCTCCCCAAGTCACTTCCACCAGAAGTCCAAACAGAATGAAGTTAGGGGCCTGGTTCATAGGCTTTCCTCTAGTCCAGGCTAAAGGGTCTCCATGGCTAATACATAGTTCCACCCAGTTCATGAAGTGAGTGATTTATGAGATTAATAAAGGTGAGGGGCCAAAGTCCTGGGTGGTGTATCTGGGACTGTCCTGGGCAGCCAGCAGCCCTTTGAAACAGTGGCCAGTACTTGAGGAATTTCTTCTTTCTGGGGAGACCCAATCAATATTTGGTTCAATATTCTGGAAGTGCCCTGAATTTTGGGAGTCAGATCATCTGGGAACTCAGATTGCAGGAACAGCTACATGTCTTGTGGGTGAGGTCCCAAGCCAAGGAGAAGGTGTCTGTAAGAGGAGGAGGTTGGGATTCTTACCTCTAGAGGGGGTCTGGCATGGGAAGGGATGGGGGTTAATATCAATGCCAAGGTGGGCCCCCTGAGGAACATAAAGTTACATAAGCATTTGACTTCTTGGGGTTGACACACCTTATGGGATCTCTTCTGGGGCCAGGCAGGCTCATCTCAAAGGAGACCAAGTTCAAGGGTACTAATTTTTGGGTTAGTGATTTCTGTCATTGGTGGGATAATTCAATTTCAAATATTTTGTTCCATTAAGACATTATAGATGAACTTCTGGTTTGTATAATATGGACACAGAGCTTTGTCACATTCTTAAATCTGCTCTTTGGATAGCATCTGTCAGTATCCTCATAGAGATTAATACTAAAACAAATTTATTAATAGGAAAAGTCTGAAACTGGTATATAAGGGCAGTAGGGGAAACTAGGTAGCCTAGACATAAGACAGGTGGGGGAGGAGGCAGTGATAAGAAAGAAAGGGAAGCAGGCTCAGGCCTTGGAGTCCCAAACAGGGAGGAAAGAACACGGGAGTGGGTTTGGACCTGGGCCCAACAACAGGGAGGCTTGGGCTCTTCTCAGAAACTTATGGAAACAAGTGTCTGGACAGGATTCTGACCACAGGGGACCTCACAAATTTTCATTCTCCCTAGTTTTGCTACACTGGGTTGTATGGGCTTGGCCAGAGCAGATCAAAGGGAAGAAGCTGGGCTCAGACCACCAAAGGCTGAAGTCTGATTGGGACCTCTGATAGCTGTGCTCTCTGCCTTTGAGATGGGGACCTAAAAGGTTGGCTTCCCTCCTGCCCACCTGTCACACTCACACCTCGGGAGTTTGTCCATCTCCCCCCAGCCAAGGGTTCCACTGGACCCTGCACCCTCATGCCAATCTCCATACCTGAGCAGTGGGGGAGGGAGCCAGTCCAGTGTCCATCCAGCCCACACATACGGGTGGCATTTCCGACCAGAGTCCTCTTGCCGGTGCAACTGTAACGCACGACTGCTCCCACGGTAAAGCTGTCCCCAGACATCTGGGCATGGGGTGGGGAGCCTGGATGGCCACAGGACACCACTGTGGGTAAGAGCAAACATATCAGCAACTCTGCAAAGGGATGGATTGTCATCATAGGACACATGCTAGCTTTCCATAGTGACAGGTAGAGAAGAAGAGAAAGCCTGCATTATCTATTGAAGTTTGTTTCCTGTTGGCCCAACTACCTGACATTAGCAGACAATGCCTACCCACCTTGCTGTACATTTTCAGTATCTGTGAAATGAAGAGTAATACCTGTTGTTTTAAGAGTTAAATGAGATAATACCTGGGAAACTGCTCAGCATATAGCAGGTAAGCAATAATATCTGTTTTCTTTCTTCTTTGCCTCTCGTGCACACCTCTCCCTATTTCTTCACTGCCATAGGACATACCCAAGGTGTCTCTGGCAGAAAGGTGGTACACATAGCAAACGTAACACAGAACAGACAACCTGTCATCGTAGGACTGTCTGCACTGGCTACAGGTTCCCAAATAAGGGCCAATTCTAGTCTTTTCCCAACTGCATCTTATTTATAGATGCCCACATCAGTTGTCCCCAACTTGTCCCCTTCAGTCTGCAAGTTCCCTCTCCTGAAACACCAAATTGTAACTGAACACCACTGATAAGATTAGAATGCCAGATTATTTTAAGAAAATGAAAGTCCTAGCTTGAAAAGAATCCCATGTTCACTGCAGCATTAGTTATAGTAGCCAAATAGGAAGATACCTAAGTGTCCATTGGCAAATGAATGGATAAAGAAGATGTAGTGTATATATACAATGGAATGTTATTCAGGCATAAAAGAATGAAATCTTGCCATTTGTGGCAACATAAATGGACCTTGAAGGCATTATACTAAGTGAAATAAGCCATTCAGAGAAAGACAAATGCTATATGATCTCAATTATATGTGGAATCTCAAAAAAAAAAAACAACAACCCCAAAACAAAAAACAAAACCAAACCCAAACAATGGAGCTTTTAGATACAGAGAACAGATTGATGGTTGCCAGAGGCAGGGGATGGGAGGTAGGCTAAATGGGTGAAGAAGGTCAAAAGGAACAAACATTAATAAGTCAGAGAATGTAATGTACAGCACAGTGACTATGCTTACTAATACTGTGTTACTAATAGTAATACAAATACTTTGAAAGTTCCAAAATGTGAGCCAAGATGTCCTTCAACAGATGAATGGATAAAGAAGATGTGGTCCATATACACAATGGAATATTACATAGCCATCAGAAAGGATGACTACCCAACTTTTGCATCAACATAGATGGGACTGGTGGAGATTATGCTGAGTGAAATAAGTCAAACAGAGAAAGTCAATTATCATATGGTTTCACTTATTTGTGGAACATAAGGAATAGCATGGAGGACATTAGGAGAAGGAAAAAATGAAGGGGGAGAAATTGGAGTGGGAGACAAACCATGAGAGACTACGGACTCAAAGAGAGGGTTTTAGAAGGGAGGGGGTTGGGGGGATGGGTGAGCCTGGTGATGGGTATTAAGGAGGACATGGATTGCGTGGAGTACTGGGTATTATAAGCAAACAATGAATCATGGAACACTACATCAAAAACTAATGATGTACTATATGGTGACTAACATCATACAATTAAAAAAAAGAAAGTTGCTAAGAGACTAGATCTTAAAAATTCTCAGAAATAAAATTCTAAAGCTGTGTATGGTGATGGATGTTAATTAGACTTACTGTGGTGATCATTTCACAATGCATACAAATATCAAATCATTATGTTGTATACCCAAAATTTATGTTGTATGTCAATTATATCTCAATTAAAAAAGAAAGATGAGAATACCAGAATTGAGATGTACAAGATAGGGCAATGCTCAACGTCACCGGGTTTGCTTTGCATTGTTTTTGCCATAGCTGATCCCAGCTTCTTTCATTTACTCAACACATATTTATTGAGTGCCTGTTATATGTTAGGCACTGTTTTATATGTTTGGGAGGAGAATTTCTATGCTCTTACAGAAATTATACTCTAGTGGAGAAGAGAGACCATGAACAAAAAAACGTAGTAATTCTAGGGGGTGTTTTGAAGAAAAATAAAGTTCCATCAGGAAAAAGGTATTCAGGGGTGGGCTGTGAGTGCTATTTTTGAGTAGGGTGGTTAAGGAAGATCTCTCTGAGGAGGTTTCATTTGACCAGTGATTTGAATGATCTAAAGAGGCCAGTCATGCAAGCTTTACAAAAAGAGCATTCTGAGGGAAGGAAAGGCCACAGAGGGACAATGAGCTTGGTGTGTTTGAGGAAGAGCAAGAAGGCCAAGCCTTCTGGAATGAACTGAGCAAGGAAAGAATGGAGGAGGACATGGATGGACAGGTTGCCTGATCATGGCATAGAATTAAGATTTTATTATGAGCATGATGAGACACCTACTGGAGTGATGTGTTTTGATTTATTCTTTAACAAGATCATTCTGGCTATAGTATAGAGAATGTTCCAGAGTGTGGCAAGAAAGAGGGTGCCATTGCAGTAGTTCAAGAAGAGATGATAATGACTTGGATGGACTAAACCTGATGGTATTGTAGAAGATCCTTGTAGTCATTACTTGGACCCAAAAAGGGCACAGGGCACAGCATGGGTGATGATCCAGACACGTGACCAATGGGATAAAATGTGAGTTGGGCTGATGCTGCTCCTGATGATGGAATTTTGGCCAGGCACAGAGATGGCATGAATAGGTCTTGGCTATCTACATTTCTCACTGTGATCTTAATGTGTGTCAGGTCATGTTCTAAGTGCCTATGGTGTATTATTTGCAAAGACCACTGTTAACAATTCCTCCCATCAAGGCATGGAGCCTGTTTTGCCTCCTCTTGAATCTGGGCTGGCTTTGTGACCTGCTTTGACTACTGGAATGTGGTGGAAATGACACTGGGTGGGCTGTGGATTAAGAGGCCAAGCAGCTTCTGCCCTCATTTTCTTGGAATATGACTGCCACTATGTAAGGAAATCTCTTAGACTACTGAATGGTAAGAAATTACATGGAGACAGGAGCCATGTAGAGAGTAATCATGATGTCCCGGGCAATAGCTGGGACCAAGTTCCCTGACATGTGAGTGAGGCCATCTTGGATCTAGATCTAGATATAAAATAAAGATATAAAAACTTATATCTATACCTATACCTATTTCTGTATCTATATAATCTCCAATTGGCTATTGTTTCTTTGGAGAACTCAGACTAATACACCTGCTAAGCCTTGAATTCTAGACTTACGTCATTGTGAGAGAATACAAACAGTTGCTATTTTAAGTTTTGAGATGTTTGTTACACAGCAATAGATAACTGACTGGCTTCCCCCAGAGTGACTGATCCAGGAAAGCAAGGTGGAGGTGGAAATGTGTTTTATGACCTACTTTGTAAGTCACACACCACCACTTGACACAGACCAACCCTGGTACAGTATAGGAGATACTACATGAAGGCATGAATACCAGTAGGTGGGGTCATTGGGACTAACTTCAAGACTGACTGTCCTATCACTGTGTGAATATATCACATTTTTCCATCCATTTCCTGTTGAGGGATTTTTGGATTGTTTTCTGTTTTGGGCTTTTATGAATAACTCTGATAAGAACATTTTTGTTTATGTTTATTGATGTACATAGGTACACATATATGTTGTCTATGTCTACTGATTTCTGTGATTAGAGTTGACTGGTTGTTTTTCTGATGTTCTTATGTGGTTTTAAAACTTGTCTTTGGGGGCGCCTGGGTGGCTCAGTGGGTTAAGCCTCTGCCTTTGGCCCAGGTCATGATCTCAGGGTCCTGGGATTGAGTCCCACATCGTGCTCTCTGCTCAGCAGGGAGCCTGCTTCCCCCTCTCTTTCTCTGCCTGCCTCTCTCTGCCTACTTGTGATCTCTCTCTGTCAAATAAACAAATAAAATCTTTAAAAAAATATTTTGTCTTTGGCTAGTTTGAGGACTATTAAATTATGATATTGTCTAATGGTCTCTGAAAATGTATATGCAATGCCTGAAATTATTTATTTGTCACTGGTTTGATCTAGGCCACTTGGGTATTTGTAAAATTAACAACCAGAGTATACTCTATTGTTGTATTCTTTTCCTGTGTTTTTTTTCTTTTAAAGGAGGAAAAAGTCAACAATAAAAACTTTGTGAGAAAAGATAAAACAGTGTCAATACCTTTTGGCTGCTGTGGGTAAGGAACAACAAGAAAAGGATGTAAGAGAATAATAAAGAGGAACAACTTATATTTGGTGTGTATTTGCATACAAATCAGGGAGGTGATGAACACAGAGAAGGTGAATTTCTCTGCATTTCTCAATTTGTCAATATAAAAACATTTAAAAAATGTTTTTAATGTTCATGCCCACGTCCAAATGGGATCTCCAGATCCTGCAGTGGCTGTTTAGTTTCTAACTGCAAATTAGTTACTGCAAATAAGTTTAAATGTGTACATAAAAATAGGCAAGCTAGATATTTAGCATTGCAAGTAATAGCAGACTTTCTTGCCTTACACAGAATACATATATAACAGGGGATTGAGGAAAAAGTATAAAATTACAATTAAGCAAAAAACAATAATACAAATTAGAATCTATGGTTGGGTGTAGGCTATGCTGAGTCCCACAGTAAAAGGAAAAGGACCCCATGCTGGCTCCTAGACCCCAAATATGGAGACTTGTACTAATGGCTGGCCAGCCTCCAGGGCTTCCACTGTTTTCTAAAGCACTTTATCAGGGAAATAGCGTATGATACAGACCTGAGTCATGCATTTTCCTTGGTCCCTGCACATCCGTGCCAATTAAAACAGTTTGCTTTCACCTGTAAGGAACAGCTGATTTTCACTGAGTGATTTGATCAGGGGATATGTAAAGTACTCTACAATTTTCTATAAGCCCATTCACAGGTATTTTTGTCTTCCAGAAGTAAAAATTCAAGTTAGCCTACTAAAATAATGTCATGATAATCATGAAACATCAGTGAAAATGGTTTTACTGAGAGTCACTTGGGATCTTATAGGCAGTGAAAGTTCCTCAGGGTCTTGTGTTTTTGAAATGTTCTCACCAAATCTAGGGAAAAACTTCTTTACTTTTCCCCCATCAACAAATGAATAGTCTAATTGGGTCCTGGTGTTGGCATATCATCTTTCTGGAAGTGCTGCTGAAGCTCATATTCAGAGTGAGTAATAAACATTACTGTGCTGGGGAAACCTGCTCTAAAAAGAAGAGCAGATCTGCCTCTTAGTTTTGGTTTCTATGTCCCCAGTAATGATAGAATGCAGTGGTCTCAGTAATTAGTGAAGGCAGAGTTTAGCATCTTGTAAGTCCCAAATCAGAAAAAGAGGTTAGGATTGTTTTTTTGGAGCAAAAAATATCAGCAACTACTGAGCATTAGTCATTTTTTTTTTTTTTTTGAGAGATAATGGCTAGCTTGTTTCTAGGCTTTGGCTTCTGCAAGACTGAGAGCCTAGTTCATGGCTCTGGCAGATTAAGATCAGTCCAATAAGAAATCACAAGGGAAACATAATAAAACATATGAGAAGTAAGTCATCATAAGTGAAAATCAGCAGAAACTACAATAGCAGAATTAGTCATAAAGATGATGATACTGTAACGATCAGATATAGAAGGGATTATATGTATATTTAATATGTGAAAGACATAAAAAGAACATGTTTATAGAGGAACAGTACATTATAAATAATCAAGCAAATTTAAACAACAAATAAAACATTTTAAATACAAAAGAAATAAGTGAAAATAGAAACTCAGTGAATGGTTAAACCTCACCTAAGACATAGCTAAAATGATAATTAGCAAATGGTAGGACAGACAAGCTACCTATGAACAATTTTTAAAGAACAAACTTATCTGTATAGCAAAATAATGAGAAGATTTGTAGGAAGAGGTGAAAAGCCCACCAAGCCTACTGATAGCTGATTATCTAGAACAGATTTTTAGTTCAACTTTAAATTAGGAGAAACAAACAGGGTTTTGGAGAGGAGAGGGGTGGGGTATGGGCGAGCCTGGTGGTGGGTATTAAGGAGGACACGGATTGCATGGAGCACTGGGTGTGGTGCATAAACAATGAATCTTGGGACAATAAAAAAATAAAATTAAATTAAAAAAACTTAGTTCAACCTAAAAGACTCCCAATAATATTAATGTAAACTTCTAACAGGGAGAGACCTGGGAAATCTATCAGAGATGGGAAATATGAATAAGAGTTTCAGACACATAGAGAATTGCAGACGAATGTCTAATGTTGGAGTCCCAGAAGTAGCGAAGGAAGAAAATGAGGAGAGACAATATTTATAGAAATACATAGCTGAGAATTCCCCAGATGTCAAAAAATCCAGGAAGCTTAATGAATCCTAAGAAGGATAAATAAAATATCTAAACACAATGTAAAAGAATTCAGAATGCCAACAAGAAAGAGAGGATCTTAAAGTCAGTGAAGTCAAAACAAAACAAAACAAAACAACCAAACTACCTAAAAGGTATAATGACTAGATTGAAAGCAGACTTCTCATTAATAATAAATGCTAGCAGAATCCACCAAATATGTCTACTTGGACTTCTGATCCAGCTAAATTATCATTTAATAGCTACAAAAAATGCAGAAAACCAAAGACAGTGACAGACTTTATGAAGGAGTGAAAGACTGATAGCTGGCTTCTCCATAGCAGTAAAAGAGGTGAGAAGATATTAAAAAGCTTTCTTTAATGGGTTGAGAGAAAATAACTGCCAAACTGGATTTCTTAACCCTCCAAAAAATCCTTAAAAAGCGAGAGACAAATAAACATATCATAGCCAAACAAAAACTGAATGTTTGCCACCTGTGGAACTTCATTAAATAAGATTCTAAAGGATGCCCTTCAAAGAGCAGGAAAATGTTCCATGAGGAAGGGCAAGGTATAAGAAGACATGAAAAACAAAGAAAGTTGCAAATATGTGGATAAATCCAAGCGAAAAATAATTGCATAAAACAACAACAATAATATATTGTGAGTTAAAAAATAAGGCAAAATTGAGATATAAGAAAACAATAATGTAAAAGTCAGAAAAAGGTAAATGAAGTTTCTAATGTTCTAATGTTCTTGTATGATACAGGAGGAAGAAAGATTAACTCTAGACTTTGATAAGTGAAATGTTCCTGCTATAATTCCTAATGTAGCCATTAAAATGTAGAGCATATAACTTACTTATTAGTAGAGAAGAAAAAAATGAATTATAAAAATAGTTAATCCAGTAAAAAAAGAGAAAAAAAGAAACTGAATGGGTAGAACAAACAGAAAACACAAAATAGGATGGTAGACTTAAAATTTAAATATGTCAGTAGTTTGACATGTTTAAAGTGACAAAAAAAAAAAAAGACTTTTAACCAAGAATTCTATAGCTAGCAAAACTATCCTTCAAACATGAAGGGGAAATAATTAAGACATTCCCAGATAAATAAAGACTGAGAGAATGCACCATTAGCAAACCTAGAAAGAAATTCTAAATTATAAAGAAATTCTACGGGAAGTCTTTCAGGCTGAACTGAAAGGACTTGAAGGCACATGCAGAACTAAAAAAACCCTGGTAAAGGTAACTACAGAGGTAAATATAACCTACAGTATAAGTTTATTTTTTTTTGTTTGTAATTTTTCTTCTCTTAGCTGAGAAATGGCATGAAGCAGTAATTGGAAATCTGTGTTGGTCAGCATGCAATGTCTAAAGATGTAATTTGTATAATAGTAACAGCACAAAGGAGGGGGGCAGCAATGGAATTATGTAGGAGCAAAGCTTCTGTATACAACTGAAATTAAATTAGTATTAATACAAACTATGTTGTTATAAATTAAAATGTTGATTGTAATTTTCAGAGTAACCACTAAGAAAATAACTTAAAATACCCACAGTGAAATAACAAAGAAATTAAAATGTTACATTAGAAAAGATCTATTTAATGAAAAATAAAGCAGCAATAGGAGAATGGAGGAAAAAACCTCCCCAAACCCCAAAACTAAAAAACACAAGGCCATAAAATACATAGAAAACAAACAGCAAAATGGCAGATGTAAAACCTACCTTATCAATAATTACATTAAATGTTGATTAAACACCGTAAGACAGATATTACCAAAATAGATAAAAAACATGATCCAATATATGCAGTCTAAAAGAGACATACTTTAGATTCAAATATGCAAATAGACTGAGAATAAAAGATGGGAATAGATATACCATGTGTACAGCAACCCAATAGAGGCTGGCGTGGCTATCCTAATATTAGACAGGATAGACTCTGAGAAACAAACTGAGGGTTGTAGAAAGGGAGAGGGGTTGGGGGATGGGGTAACAGGTAATTAAGGAGGTCACGTGATGTAATGAGCACTGGGTGTTATATGCAACTAATGAATCACTGAACATGACATCAAAAACTAATGATGAACTATATGTTGGCTAATTGAGTTTAAAGAAAAAAATAGTCATCAAATACCAAAAGTATATTTTCTGGTGATTAAAAGGATCAATCCATCAGTAAGATATAAAATTATAAATATATATGTACCTAACAACAGAGATCCCAAATACATGAAACAAAAGCTAACAGAATTGAAGAGAGAAATAGACAAATCAACAATAATAGTATGAGATTTCACTACCCCATAGAACAACATGACAAAAAACCTACAAGAAAATATAGTGACCATGCTATAAACCAACTAGACCTCACAATCATCTGGAGAATACTCCACCCAATAACAGCAGAAAATACTCTCTTCTCAAGCACACATGGAATATTCTCTAGGATAGGCCATGTGTTAAGTCCTAAAATAAGTCTCCATAAATTTAAAAAGATTGAAGTTATGAAAAGTATGTTCTTCAACTACAATGCAATGAAATTAAATGTAACAGAGAAAAATTTGAAAAATTTACAAATATTATAGAAATTAACCAACCACTCCTAAATAATCAATAAGTTAAAGAAGATATTGGAAGATTAATTAGAAAATACTTTGAAGTGAACAAAAATGAAAACAAAACATACCAAAACTAATGAGATGCAGTGAGAGCAGTGCTCAGAGAGAAATTCATAGCTGTAAATGCCTACATTAAAAAGAAGAAAATCTCAAACCAACAACCCAACATTTCCCCTTAATAAACTAGGTGAAAAAAAGACCAAATTAAACCCAAAGCAAATAGAAGAAAGGAAATAACAAAGTTAATGGCAGAGATAAAGAGAAAAACAATAGAGAAGATAAGCAAAACCAAAAGTTGGTTCTTTTAAAATATCAATAAAATTGACAGGGACTCCTGGGTGGCTCAGTGGGTTAAAGTCTCTGCCTTCTGCTCAGGTCATGATCCCAGGGTCCTGGGATCAAGCCCCGCATGGGGCTCTCTGCTCAGCAGGGAGCCTGCTTCCTCCTCTCTCTCTGCCCACCTCTCTGTCTACTTGTGATCTCTGTCAAATAAATAAATAAAATCTTTAAAAAAAAATCGACAAATGTGGGGTTGCCTGGTGGTTAAGTCAGTGAAGTGTCCCACTCTTGATTATGGCTCAGGTCCTGATCTCAGAGTTGTGGATAGCCCTGTGTTGGGCTCCATGCTCATTGAGGAGCTGGCCGGAGAATCTTTCCCTCTTCCTCTGCCCTTCCTCCAGCTCTCTCTTTTAAATAAATAAATAAATAAATAGATAGATAATTTTTAGAGAGAGAGAAGAGAGAGGAGAGAGAATGATTCAAATTATTAAATAAAAAATGAAAATAGGGACATTACTACCAACCAAGCTTCTAGAAATAAAAAGGATTATTGAATACTATGAACATGAACAGTTATATGCAAACAGATTAGATAATCCAGATGAAATGGACAAATTCTTAGATGTACACAGACTACCAAAACTTACTCAAGAAAAAGTGGACTATCTGAATAGAATTATAGCAAAAAAAAAAAAATAGAATCAATCAATAATAAAAAAACTTTCAAAGAAAAGCCTAGGACTAGATGACTTTGCTGCTGAATTCTATCCAGGTTTTAAAGAAGTAACACCAATCTTCCTATTCCTAAAAATAGAAGAAGAGGGACATTTCCCAACTCATTTTAGGAAGGCAGCATCACCCTGACACTAGAGCCAAAGACATCACAAAGAAAGGAGACCACAGGCCAATATCCCTTACGAACACAGCTGCAAAAATCCGTAACAAAATACTAGCACATGAAGTCCAGCAGCAGATTAAAGGGATTATACCATGACCAAGTGTGATTTGTTCCCCGAGCACAAGAGTGGTTCAACATATGAACATCAATCAATGTAATACACCATATATTGACAGAATGAGCAGGGGGTGGGGGGGCCACAGGGTCATTTCAATGGATGCAGAAAATGCATTTAACAAAATCCAACACCATTTCATGGTAAAAATGTTCAACGATCTAGAAATAGAAGGGAATTTTTTTCACTAGGAATAGAAGCAAAATTTCTAGCTAGGAATAGAAGGGAAATTACTCACTCATAAAGGAATTTACATAAACTTTCCAGCTAACATCATACTTAATGGTGAAAAACTGAAAGCTTTTCTCCAAAGACTAGGAACAAGAGATGGATGTCTGTTTTGCCACTTTTTAAAAAAAAAATTATTATTAAGTAGGCTCCATACCCAGCCTCCAGAGTCTGTGGCATTTCTGCTTCCATCCTTCAAAAGAAAGGGGGGTCATGTGTTGTTTTTCTGCAAAAGCAAGGAAGGGGTAAGGTGGGAGAGAGTGTCATGCCAGACAGCCTGTTGTAAAGGAAGGGACCCCTAAGAGCTGAAGAGGAGAGTAACTACCAGAGAGGAAGGAGAATAGGCTTCTGGCCCAGAAGAAAGACAGTACAGGAGTTGGTGTGGGTAGTAATCCTACAGGGCCCAAGGAGCAGCCACAGTGACTGCCATTGTGATCTCTCTCTCTCTCTCTCTCTCACACACACACACACAAGGAAGAATGTTCTTGGACATGGGCCACCCCATTAGTCTGCACGGGGGTCACATGGAGTAGATGACCCCTACTTACAGAGGCACTGGGGGCGGGGACGATCCCACGTGCCATCGCCCTGGCAGCTGAGTACCGGGGTGCCCAGGAGGTAGAAGCCGTGGTTGCACTGGTAAGACACGGTAGTGCCGTAGCTGAACCTGTGCGGGCCGCTGGCGTGGACTTGACGAACACTGTTTTCTTGGTGCCCAGGATCTGTGCAGTTGATGACTGTAACGGAATGGGACCATCAGACCCAGAAATCCGGATGTGAAGATTTTCTTATGGTTTTAAATGAGAATTCCTAAGTCCCAACAGGCATGCATTCCCTCTAGGGCCATATTTCCAGATCGAAACTGGTAGCACAGAGCTGACCCCACCTGAGAGGACGAGCTGGTCCTCAGGCGGTTGTATGTCCTGATCACTGACCTTGACCACCTGGTTAAGAGATAGGTTTTTTCACATCTGGCTAGACTCCACCTCCCTGGGGAAGCCTTCCCACCTCCTCCCAGTCAGGTTAGCCTCTCCCTCCACAGTGCTCCTCTGCACAGACCTCTACTGCTAATTCTATCAGGCCTGATAAGGAGTTGTTTGAATATAGGAGTCCCTGGAGGGCGTGACTCCCTCGTCTCTGGGCCCCCATCCCTGACCCAGCAAAGCTCATCAGCTGTGAAACAGATAGTCTGAGCTGACTCCAACAGGGACTGGTCTTTTTTTGGAACCTGTTTTAACTACTTTGAAGAGTATTTCAGGGAAAGATTGATATCCTGGGGATAAATTTGACTGCTACATGCTGAAGTGTTTCCAAAGCAGCTTAACTCAAAATCAGAGGGGTATTTTAGGATAATGACAGTATCATTTATAACCCATGACGTGTGCTTTTGCTTTCAAAATGTTACTGTGGTCTCCCACTTGTCATATAAGGCTGTGGGACAGGTATTTTTTTCTAAATTGGATAAGTTTTTAGAGTATAAGGTACTTTTACCTCTGATGAGCCTCTCTGAGGCTCAGAGAAGTTGGCATCACAAAACGAATACTTAGCATGTGCTGACTGACACTCTTTACAGCTGTGCACTGAGCGCCAAGCGGTGTGCTGAGCAGTAAAGACACCAAGGAATTTTCAGTGGAGAGTAGGCTTTTCCCACCTTGGCACTATGCACATTTTGGCTGATAATTCTTTGTTGTCGGGGCAGTTCTGTGCATTACAGGATGTCTAACAGCACCCTTGGCCTCTACCCACTAGATGCCAAGAGAAGCCCTCCACGTGTGACAATGAATAATGTCTCTAGATGTTGGGGTGGGGAGATGGATAAAATCATCCCCATTTGGGAACTGCTGGTCTAGAGAGAAAGGACAAACCAGCAATTATTTTATTTAATAAGCACTCTGAAAGGTCTAGCAGAGAAGTTTCCAGAAGCACAAAGCTGTTTATCTTGCCCAGTGGAGGGGGGTGAAGCAGGAAGAGCTCCCAAGGCAAGGCGATGTTCAAACTGGTTCTTGATCGTTGGGTAAAAGTCATCTAGACCAAGGGGGACAGAGAAGAACACATTCGAGGAGACTGTGTGGGACTGCTCAGGGGTTGTGCATGGTGTGGGAAAGGACACTGAAGAGGCTCAGTGCAGCCAGGCCCCAGTACAGAGGTCAGGCCATGGCAGAGAGCAGTATGGATGTGAGGGCAATGGGGAGTCTGGAAAGGTGTTTTTTTGTTTTTTTTTTAAAGATTTTATTTATTTATTTGACAGACAGATCACAAGTAGGCAGAGAGGCAGGCAGAGAGAGAAGGGAGGAAGCAGGCTCCCTGCCAAAGCAGAGAGCCCGATACGGGGCTCGATCCCAGGACGCTGGGATCATGACCTGAGCCAAAGGCAGCGGCTTTAACCCACTGAGCCACCCAGGCGCCCCTGGGAAGGTGTTTTAAACAGAGAACTATCTTATCAGATTTGCATTTGAGACAAATCTCTCTGTCAGCAGAAAGAATGGGCTGGCGGGAGCAGGACCAGAGGCCACAACTTCTAAGATTTTAGCCCATCCCTCGGATTCTGAGACCAGTTGCTGAGCTTGTTACTCTGGGAAGGGACAGCCAGGGGTGGGAGCTGGAGTTACAGGGGAATTTGCATCTTGTATTGTGGAGATGAAACACAGTTCTTGAGAAGGGGATGGGGGATAACGACACCCCCCCAGCAGTCAAGTTCTAAACTCTTTCCTGCCTCAACAGATGATCGTAGGAAGGCACAACACCAGGTCATGGCAGTTGTTCCTGTGTTTTCTGGAACGTTCTTTCCCTCAAAATGGCATCTTCAAAGGTTACCAGACGGATGTTATTTTAGGGTTAGTTGTGATGCCTCTTGATTTATTTGAAAATCTGCGTCCTTTAACACCAGTTACAAATGACCTATGACACACTGCCAATCACCATGCTCCTGCACATACTACGATGAGGAGCTGTTGTCCCAGGGACTCTGTGTCCTCACAACAATAAAGACTCAATCCACCTCCGGGTCAGGGCTGGACTCATTCATGTTCTGCCTGAGTTGACGCTCCACTCAGATGTCACTGAGTCTGCCAGGCCCTGCCTGGGACGAGGCAGCTCCATTCATCCCTACTGCTGTGACCAGCCTCGAAAAGCTTTAGAAACTATTTCCTAAGTAGCCAGAATACCCTCTGCCCAGTCTTCCTTGGGTTCTGTTCTTCCTCCTGCTTCCTCCCAACCCCGATGCTCTCAGCTTTGTATTTTTCATTCTAAATTTCCTGCTTTTTTCTTTCTTCAGGAATGGGGCTTCGTAGGGTAATGATGAGTATTTGTCCTGTGCAATGTAAACAAGCAGACTGCTTCCCATTTCTATTTTGAAAAGCACACCCTGTTTGCTGTGCTTATGTAAACAGTGATGAAATCTTCACACAGACAGACATGGCTGTGTCTAGGGGTTGAGAAAATCCTCATTTATGACCTTCCTCTGCTCTCAGTCTTCCCCATCTGTGTCAAAATCACGCTAGTACTGAATCTGCTGGCTTTTGCTGCTGGGTCACAGAGCCCCAAATGGCAGCGGTACTAGGGGCCAAGTGCAAGAAAAAGGGGGACTCACTTCTGCAGGTGGGCAGCATGTCGCTCCACTGCCCGCTGGCCAGGCATTGGGACCTAGCGGCCCCCTCAGCCACATACCCGGGATTGCAGACAAACTTGACCACATCGTTGAGGTTAAACTGGTTGCCCTGGGTGAGGCCGTTGACTGGGTTGCCTGGGTGTCCGCAGGTAATTGCTGCAACCAAAACAGACAAGAGGTAAGCCCTCCTATTACTCCGCAGCCCCAGAAGCTCATCCTTTTCTCACCTGGTATTTCTCACTAGCACGGGGGAAGTTCAGCCCTACGTCTAACTATGGTCTCTTTAGCAGCAAATCCTTTATCTCCTGAAATCAGCATATGGATACACCTTCTTCTGGGAAGGCATATTTGTAGCTTGGACAACTCTAGAGAAATCCTTCTGTGACTCCCCATGGGGCCTCTGGCCTGGATTGTAGGTCTGTTGTCTGGGTAGTCAGCCCTCCCTCCTTTTCTTGGCCTCTGTCCCCATGGCTCCCCCTCTCCACTCCGGATGTGATGACCACCCCTCGGCTGGATTCAGACCCAGCCCATCTCCCGGCTGTGCTTGACAGAGCCAGAGTGGACACTCACCCAGCCTGAACAGAGGGACTGCTCCCCTGCCCGACCCGTGGGCTCCCCCTGCCCTACCTGTGGTGCAGGCCAGCCTCGGGGAGCCGAAGCTGTTTTTGAGAGCACAACACTTCCCCTCTCCTCCTTCCAGATGAAGGAGTGATTTCTGGCCTTTCTCTGGGCTCTTTTACTGACTCTGGCCTAGGTCACATGGAGCAGCCGATCTGTGGGATTTGGGTAGAATGAGCAGTCATGCTTGACCCGGTTCGGCCCCTTCCTCTCGGGACCTAGCGCCCGTGGGCAGCAGTGCTCTCTGATGCTCCTCTGCAGATGGCGCTCCCTGACAATGGAGGGGTGCTGCCCCTGCAGGGTGTCTCTGATGGTGGAACTCCACCCCACCCTGGGTTTTTTCAGCAGACCCCACTGGGCTCTCATGTGAAGCTATGGCTCTGACTTAAGCTTTATTAGTAATGATGGTAATACTTTGGCACCTATGCAGGATTTTGTAATTTCTTCAGCCACAGGCAGGGTGGCGACAGCGGCCCCAGTGCTGGCAGGCCAGGCCGCAGAGTGCTTGGGTTACCCTCTGTCCCAGCTTTCTTCCTTCCTCTTCGAACTGGAGTTCATCCCTCCACCCAGGCACTGGTTTCTCTGAGGTTTCTCCAGTGAAGGTGCCTGCCCCAGAGCCTTGGCCCCTGCTTTCCCCTCTGTCAGAACATCCTTTCACTCCAGCCCTCATATCCTCAGGTTTCCCCTCAAATGTCACCGAATCAGTGAAGCTGTCCCTTACAACCCAATAAACAACCTCCCCAGCACTGCCCAGGCCCTATGCCTTCTCCACTTTTCTCCACAGTAACTGACACACTCCACACGTAGTTCTCCGTCTGTTCATTCCTTATCTCCCTCCACCTGAGGGTTAGCTGCACGAGGGCAGGGTCTTTGGTTTGTTCCCCGCTATACCCTTGGGGTCTGCACCAGAGCCTGACATGTAGGAAGAGGCTGAGCAATGTCTGCTGAGTGAAGGAACGTGAGGTACAAACAGACGGATGACGGGCCTTCTGCTTTGCTCCTTAGTACTTAGATTTATCTAGAACTTTCTTGGTACCCAGTCTCTTTGGACTGAATTCTTAGGTAATGATCTTGCCAGGCCTTTCCCTTGGTTCTGGATCTCGAGGCTGGGAAACCATGAGGAATGTTTTCTTACCCCAACAACTGGGTCCACAAAGAGCCTACCCCAAACCCAGCTCGTGTGAATGGGGATGGTGGGGCAAGAGCAGACAGAGCCCAGTTTCTGCTGTGGCCAACTCTGGTATCAGTCTGGGTCTATTCTCTTGCGTAAATCCCAAAAGTAGCATCCCTGACTCTAGCGGACAGAGCTGGGCAGAGCGGGACACACATGGCTAGCAGACTGTGGGGTTTGAGGCTGCCTCATAAGCTAGGACGAGAAGGGGCTATGGGGGCCAGCTGACCAGGATTCAGCACTCACTGCTGCTCTTTCCTTCCTTTAGATAATTGGCTCTGGGTTTACTTTCTTTATCTTTAAAGTAAGGTTTTGGATTTCATAAGCAGAATTGCTTTGAAAATAGATTTGTGTATTGACTTCTCTATCTTGCTGAGTTTCTTCTCTGTGCTAGGTACCCTGCTCTGCCCCAGGGCTACACAAGGAGGGATATGAGATGGTCTATGCCATCAGGGAGCTCACTTCCCAGTCCAGCGGAAGAGCGGTCGGGGAAGCAGACTGTTGTAGGACAGCATGCTTGTGTGGGACAGGCACGCATGCAGCAGCGACATCTATCCTCCACAGGGGAGAAAGAGGGTTGAAGAGGGTTCCCGGAGGAAAGAGCAGGCCATCTAAGCTGGGTCTCACAGATGAGGACCCTGCCAGATCAGCAAGGTGGTGGGAGAATGGAGATAAGCTTCATAGGGTCTGTGAACCCCCAGAAATGACATGCGAAATGCTGGCTAAAGGCAGGGTGCTCAAGAGAGGATCCGTTGCTCTCACAGATTCACAGAGGGTCATAAGCCCCCTCCCCAAAGACTAAAAACCACTGGTGTCCAGTGAGGGAAGTGTGCTGAGTAGAAAACCTTTGGGGGTGCTGCCTTTTGAAGGACAGGTCACCAAGGTGCCTGCAAGGGAAATGGAGGTGTGGTCAGCAAGGCAGAAAAAGAAAATTTGATGGGGGTGGGGGGATGGGCGAGGTGTCCCCAAAGCCACAGGGAGAGCCTCAAGAAATGTCAGATACCCCAGAGAGCTCTGTTTCTCTGGGGACCCTCACTGGTACAGGCTGCAAAAAAGAGGTGGAGAACACCCCACCAGGAAGGAAAATCAAGGTTTTCGTGATGCTTGTGTGCTTCCCCAGGGCTTGAGGGAAATTAACAGAAAGGGAAGGTAAGTAGTACAGAGGAGAAAGTTAAAAGCAGATTAGGGTCATTAAGGAAGCAGGAGGGAGGAGATCTGGGGATCGAGAGAGGGCACAGCCTTGGGCCTGGAGAGACTCTTCTACAGAGGTGGGAGGGAAGGGAGAAGGACAGACGCATGGATGGGAAGCAGGAGCTAGAAGGAGTTACTGTCTGATGGCTTCCTTCATCTCTGCAAAATAGAAAGTGAGGTTATCTAATCAGCTAATCATTACTCGGGTCCATCTGCATTATTTCATTGAATTCCCACCACCCTGTGAGGCAGGCACCACCGTCCTCCTCAGAGTGGCCAGGAATCTCGTTCAGGGGCAGTTTCTCAGCGGTTCACCTGAGTCCTGAACCCAGCTTCTGTGTCTCCATGCTGCGTTTGCTACCTGCTTTAGCCCTTGCTGAGAAGGCATGTGGAGAAGGTGGAGGGTGGGTCTTCAGGAAAGTGGTGGAATCATGCAGGATGTGTGGGAACGGGCAGGAGAGCTACTGGGAGAGGTGGGATTGCTGGGGAGTTGTGAGGGTGATGGCTACGGAAACCCTGGACTGACACGTGGTGACGGCTCACACAGCCCCAACCACAGGGTCGTCACTTATAAATGCTTGTTCTTTTCTTCCTGCTTTCCTCCTTCAGATGCCCCCCCACAGCTCTGGGCTCTGGGACACAACGGGGCTGGGTCCAAGAGGTCCTGGGTTCTGTCATGTGGCAGCGTCGACACCGCCACCATCATAGCAACAGCAAGAGCGTCGGCTTCACGCCTCTCTCAGGTCCTGTTTGTATTGCTTTGGGTCCAAAAGAGCATTTATTTAATCCCCATCATGCCCTGAAGTATCCGCTTTTTGGAGAGGAAGAAGCAGACTTAGGCAGGTCAACGAACCCATCTGAAGTCAGAAAGCCACATGATAGGTGGTGGGAGGTCTGGGTAGGCCCCAGGCAACCACGGTCAGGGGCGAAGTGTCCAGATGCTTTACTACCCTGCTTTTCTGTGCATGCCAGTTTTAAAATCAAATATCTTTAGGCTTAGGCAGACATTCTCCACTTACTCTCAGACTCCAGCATTCCCTATTATTTATAACCCGAATCTCCGTATGCATAGTCTGTGCCAATTACTTGGAGGCATCTGAATTTGCATCTTCTGGAGAAAACCAAATGTTTTGTTCAGGCCCATCTGGAAGAGTGACTGAATATAGATGGGTCTTGCTTTGTGTAAACGTAATACTGAAGCAACTATTAAGGCTAATTTTTCATGCGTTTTTTATTCAGTGCTTCTCATTATTTTATTGCCCCATCTCATCTATGAAGAACCAGATGAAGAAGAAGAATTCCAAACAAAAACCTGCCTTAAAAAAATTAAACAACAAAACTAGCCCTGCATGTTACATAAAGGTTCACTTTGGGGAACTTTAAAAAGTGAAGAATTTTCCAAATTACTTCTAGGCAACTGAGAATAATGGTGGTCATCTAAATTAAAAAAAATTGCAGATTAACAAGAAGAACAAATAAAACGATAGAAAGCCCAGGCTTGCAGCATAACCAAAACAGAGAATGCTATAAACTTTACATTATGTGTAAATTGAAAAACAAACATGTCACCTGGGAAGAACTGTTGCTCATGCTTCTATTGTGAGACTTTGTGGGGGGCAAGACTGTACGGAAAAGGGAAGAGCAGGGCAGGGAGCAGCCCGATATTGATCTGAAGTCACTGTTGCAAGAGAAAGTCCATCTTAAATGTGAACAAACTGAAAAAAAAATCCTAATAGGTCAGTGCACTGACTGTAGGAAAGGGGCATAAAACTCTACAAAATTTCCTAAATACCAAAATAAATGGGAAAAAAATAGTAAGGAAAACATCATAAGGGGTGTCTGGGTTGCTCAGTCAGTTAAGCATCTGCCTTCAGCTCAGGTCATGATGGCCGGGTCCTGGGACTGAGCCCCTGGAGCTCCATGCTCAGTGGGGAGTCTGCTTCTCCTTCTCGCTCTGCCCCCACCCCATTCATGCCTCCCCCTTTCCCCTCTGCTGCTCCCTGTGCTTGTGCTCTCTGTTAAATAAATAAATAAAGTCTTAAAAAAAAGAGAAAACATCGAAAACATCACACAGAGAAAGAAATAGCCGAGTATGATATCTTGCCCGTAACAGTTACATAAGACACACAGATGTAAGACCAAGCATATGTCATAGAGATAAATGCGAATGAGTATAACTAACTTATTAAAAGAGAAATGTTTCAAATGGTCTTACAAGGCAAGGCCCAACTCTCTGTGGTACACAGGAGTCGGAAAGGGAAAGGCTCAAAGTATACGAGGCAAACAGAAAAAGGACGAAAGTAGGGGTTATAAGCCTGATATCAGGCTGGGGGCCAGTCAAGGTACAAAATACTAAGAATGACAAAGAAGACATTTTAAAGGCTAAAATCACAATTTGCAATGTAGATATAATAGTTCTGAACAAGTGTGTACCAAATAACACAGCAACTACCTTTATGTAGCAGAAACTAGAGGAAATGCAAGGAAAAATAGATAGAAGGACACTAAGAATAGAAAGCTTTAAGACACACCTCTCAAGGCAAAACAGGTCAAGTGACGAAAAGTCAGTAAGCATACAGAAGGCACAGATGACAATCAAGGCACATCTTATGATTATACACAGAAATTTATACCCTAACCCTCTTTCTTCTCAAATGCCCATGGAACATTCAGAACTGATCAAATATGAGGTCAAGAGAGCACTGATAAATTCCATGGGGTAGAAATATTACACACCGCGTGATAATATTAGAAATGAATAACAAAATAAAAGTAGAATGGCCCTTCTTGCCTGGAAATGAAAAGAACATAACTATTAAGAAGCTTCTTGGTGAAAGAAGAAATTTATACCCAGATTACAGAATTTCTAATAAACAATTAAGCATTAAGCATTAATTATTATCAACTTTGGGATCCACTTAGAGCAGTTATTGGAAGACATTTCACAGCCTTAAGCTCTCATATCAATAACAGTAAAAAAACATGAAAATAAATGAATTGGATTCCCAACTCAAAAGCTAGAAATAAACAAACAAGTTAACCAAAGAGAATTCCAAGGAGGGTGACGGTGAAGGCAAAAACAGTCATGAAGGATGCCAAAAACTGAAAACGAGATGTAATGATGCGTCTTTCAAAAAAAATTAATGAAGCGTACAGAACATCCAGCAAACCTAATCAAGAGCACAAGGGAGCAAGTCCATGTTGAGTCTGAGCCCGTGACTAGGGAGAGTGGATAACATACTTACGCACACAGAAAGGGGTCTTGCCCGACCAGAGGTGATCCTGCTGGCAGATGCGCACGGACATGCCGATCAGGCGGAAGCCAGCATCACACTGGTATACCACGCTGCCCCGGTAGCTGTAGTTCTCCCCATTGATGTGTCCATTGACGATGGGCTCAGGGGTCCCACAGTGCCCAGCTTTGGTGGGAGGTGAGGAAAGAGTGTAAATCAAGGAGGAGCTTATGGAAGAGGAGTAGGGGCTTGGTTAGGGTGGGGAAGTTGGGGATGGTGAGGAAAAGGACCAAGGACCCAGCCACCTATCCAGGATAGCCATTCAGGAGTAGCCATCTAGGAACGGCTTTAGGGATCCTAGATGTGATGGAAGTGGCAAACCCAAATCCCAAGGTTGAATTCCAAAAGGCTATCCACCTCTGGGCTATAGTTTCTGTGTCTGTCCATGGGTTAGAAACGATCACTGTCACCTCCCTGCCTCTGGGATTGTCTCCCTCTTTTTTTTTTTTTTCATCAACCAGCATCAACCGAGCATCTACTGGAGGAAGGGCACTTTGATCTACAGTAAAGCCATCGAAGCCTAGTGGAATCGAAAATAACTGTGCATAAATAGGTGGTTTGGTTAAATCCATCCTTCCTCCTCCTTGAGTGGCAGGAGACACAGATGGTGTAACCTAGGTGTTATTTTATTGAATGGGGTTTGGGTAGAATATATTCCTAGCATTTCCACTGGTATTCTTGGCTCTCTGTGGAAATAACTCATGACTGTATCCCTAACAGGGGCCTGGGACCATGGGAAGCCAGCACTGTTCACTCTGGAGATCATCCTCCAATCTACACTGTTAGGTCTGTGTAGCTTGAGACCCTCCTTTGGACTTGAGGGATCCAAGAGAGAAGTGAGAGGAGAGAATACCTTAGAATCTAAGGTTTGGTAGGGAATGGATTGGCCATGGGGAAAATGAAAAATTTTGTCCTTTTGCAAGCCAGGTTGTTTTTGTATTTTTGTCATTTGCTTATTATATACATATATGCATGCGCACATATACACACATGTATATAACACATGTACATATATGCACACACATGTACATATATGTGTATGTCTATATGTATATGCATGCATGTTTGTATGTATGTATTCCTCTGTACACATGTGTATATATGTATGTACATATGTACATAAGTATGTGTGTATATATATTTATAAATAGAACTTTGTCTCATCAGACTTGAAGTCTTCTCATCCTCTTGGGTGTCCCAAGAGAAGAAAGTTTAAGGTCTTAGTTACGGTGGATGCCCAAGAGCTGGTGTTTGGCTTAGCACTTTATGCCATAGATAAAATGATGCTGTTTGAAGACTGGGATCCAGCTTTAGAAAGCTCTAACTTGTCTTACGGAAGGAAACATGGGCAAGGTAGGTCTGGGGAGGTCACTCACCAAGGCAGCGAACCTCGGAGCCACTCCAAAGCCCATTGGCCATGCACTCCCGCACCCTGGAGCCGACCAGTGTGTAGCCAGAATTGCAGGAGAAGATGGCCGTCGCCCCATAGACGGACAGTGTTCCAATGCGGTGCCCGCTGGGCGGGATAGGGAGCTCTCCACAGGAGATAACTGAAATGGATCACAAAGCGCTCAGTGAAAAGCCAGCCCCATGAGGAGGGACATGTGCTGCTTCTGAGTAGCAGGAATAATGACAAAAATAGGACCTGTTTAACTTTACTGGGTCTCATGAGCAGAATATGGGGGCACGAGAGTGACTTGCACAGTGTTACCCTGGAGCAGTGATTCTCAACTGGAAGTATTGCCAGAAGGAGCCAAGGAGCTTTCAAAATGCTCAGGTGGTACTCTGGACTTATGACTCACGATCTCTTGAGATAAGGCCCAGACATGTGCATATTTAAGAAAAGCTCATCAGGTGGTTCAGGTGGTACCCTGGTTAGGAACCACCACACTAGAGGTGGAGATTCTGTGGTGCCCCGGGTGTCCAGAGCAGACACTGCCCATCGATTCCCTTGTCCTTTCTGCTGAGAGCAGCGGCCGCCTCCCATTCCTTCCCAACAGAGCCCTGCATATAGCCACTGGCTGTGTGGGAGGTGAGGCCTGATGGCTAAGACTGCACTCAAATGTGAGAGCCTCCATTGTGATGAAGCTGTTACATGCTCATGACTTCTGCTCTGCCACATACATGGTTACCTTCCATGGTGGGGTCTAAACTTGGATGCATAAAGACAATAGTGACTTAAATCATGGGAGTAGGGAGGATATCACTTCTTCTCCCATCTAGTCTCAAACTTTCCACTCCTCACTGACATGTTATTCCCTTTTACCCCATTACAAACACCCACCATCTCTATCACATCCTTATTGATTAAGTAAATATCATGAGTATATCCCATTGTAGTGGGTGTTGTGATGGGCCACTCAAACCCCCATTTAGGATGGGAGGACATTTATCTCCAGCTGTTGGCAAATGGCCCTCAGCTGCTTGCCCTCTTCAGACTGCTTTGGCTGAAAAGTCCTCCCATCCAGATCATGCTTCTTCCTGGGGTATTGTGTACTCAATGTTTGGTCAGTACGCAGGTATAAAGGCCTCTAGCCCCAACCTGTGGCAATTCTGATGGACCATCCCAGCTTCAGAGCTCCCTGTGGGGTCAGTGGAAGGCCATCCTGATATTGCATCAGAGGTCAACTGTGCCATCTTCCCAGTACTGCTTCCTCCCCTTCCCTTACATAAGATGGTGGAGAGCTTAAGGGTACTCCCTAATAAACCTCTGTCTCAGAGTTGCTTTCCAGGGACCCTGACCTTGGAAACTATCTTGAAAAACAAAAACAATTAATAATATAGAGGGAGGGGCAGACACTTAGGTGTCTAACCCCTTGTGCTGTACATGCTCCCATTACAGGTCTTATCACACTCCATTATCATTGCTTCCTTACTTGGTCTGCCTCTCCAGCAGACTATAAGCTTCTTTGGGAGCAGGAACCATAGCCTTTGATCTTCATACTCTATAATACCTGGCATGAATGTTGAACACATGGATGAGGGGATACTCACCTGGACAAAGGCAGGTTTTTTTTTAGATTAATTTATTTATTAGAGAGAGAGAGAGAGAGAGAGAGAGAACAGTTTGGGGAGCAGCAGAGGGAGAGAGAGAGGGAAGCAGACTCCCTGCTGAGCAGGGAGCTCCATGTAGGGCTCCATCCCAGGACCCTGGGATCATGACCTGAGCTGAAGGCAGATGCTTAACTGACTGAGCCACCCAGGTGCCCCCAAAAGGAACTTGTAAATAAGATGATAAGATGCTGAGAAGTACTTCCTTGAAGGAGTAAGACATCTCCCCAACTCCTGATTCTAGGTGAGTGTTCAAAAGGAGGAACATTGCCATCCCTGGTAACACCCCTCCTCTCTCCTTCCCCAGGTATGATATAGCTCAGGTGGGAGGCACTGTGCCAAACTTTCCCGCCTTCCCCTCCTGGGCTTACTTTGGCAGGTGGGCATAGAGTTCCCGAGGCTCCACTTGCCATTGGCCTGACAGCGGATGACCCTTTGCCCAGTGTAGTAGTAACCAGGGTCACAGATGAGCATCAGCTGGGCCTGGAACTGGTACTGCGTCTCAAAGATGAGCCTCCATCGGCCATGCTCCACGCTGATGCTGCTGACATCAGGACAGGTCACAGCTGGGGGGACAAGGAGCAGTGAGGAGGATTAATTAATTAATTAATTATGGAGGACACTGGAGAGAGTCCAGAGCTAGGGCCTGGGAGACTGTAATGCAGTAGTAAGAATCTCGAGTCGCCAGGCAGGTTTGTTAAATGAATGAAGTGGCTGGGGACTGGCGACATGAAGCAAACTGAGGTGGGCAGATCCACAAAAAAAAAAAAAAAAAAAGAAAAAAAAGAAAAAAGGGGAGGGTGTAATCAGTGCTGATTGTTAGATGTGAACTTTGTAATTTCTCTTTGGTTAGATCTTTATTTTTCAAGATGAGCTAGAAATATGGATTTTTATGTAAACTCTCACAATTTTAAAATGTTAGGTAACAATTCAGAAATTTCATAAAGCACACCATAGGCCAAAGAAACAAACAAAAAAAACAAATCAAAAGTACAAAACTCTATGTCTTCAGACTCAATATGGCCCCATAGGCTGCAAGTTTGTGACTCTGGCCTTAAAGTGAACTGTACCTCTGTCATTTTAGAGGTAGGTTTTTATTTTTTTGTTTTTTTCCCAACTAACACCCTTTTTTCTTTTTTCCATTAGCCAACATAAAGTACATCATCAGTTTCTGATGGAGAGTTCAGGAATTCATCAGTTGCATATAAAACATTTTGGACTTTTGTGATCAAAGGGCATTTGTGCAAATGTTCTGGTAGTTTTTCCTTCTAAAAGGAACTTATTCCTAAGTTCTGTGATGGTTTATTGAAACATCTCAGGGTGCAATGGTCTATCAATGCTTTGAGAGCAATTTCAAATGGAAGCCCAACTTGGTAGATGACACTCTCCACCTGTCTGTTTTCCGAATCCCCAACCTCCATATACCTGCTCACTCCTTGCAGGAATCTTTTCAGCTACATACAGCCCCTCCTTATACCCATCTCCATTGCCCAAGGACTCACGGACACACTTCGGGGGGACATTGTGGTTGCTCCAGAGCCCTGTCTCCAGACACTCTGCTGTGGCCTCGGCACCTGCCTGGAGGTGGTAGCCTTCGCTGCAGCTGTACACAGCCTTGGTCCCCACTGTGTACTCTTTGCCAAACACCATTCCATTCTTGGGGGCCTCAGGAAGCCCACAGGAAAGAGCTAGAAAAGAGAAAAAAATATTATGGACATGTTTGGTTCAAGATGGTATTCTGAGAACATTTTTTAATCTTTCTTCTCCCCCAAGGCCCTAATAAAATTATAGTAAAGACCAGTAAAGTAGAAATGCCTCATAACAATAAACAAAATGGGAGGATCAGCAGCAGAGGAGACTTCAAAAAAACTTAGGGAGATGGAATGCAGATCGAAGTGTGTTGATAGATTAAGTGGCGCCGAGAAGTTGCAGCTTAAAATATGAGGGAGCTATAGTGTGAGACCAATTCTCCTCCATCTTTTCTCACATATACAATGTAGAGGTACCCAGGAATAGTCTCCAAATAAAATAGAGAGGGTTTTCTTTCCCACCTAAGGAAAAAAAAATAGGAAATCCCTTGAGAGAATCAGGGTTGCTCAGGTGTGAGATAGCATCTCAAAGTAAAGCTCTTCTAATTCTAGGATTTAAGAGCTCTCAGCCTAAAGGCCGCCCCTCTGCCTGCTCATCTCTGCTACATACTCACAACTCAACTTCTTATTCACAAGGGAGACCTAGTGGGCAAAGATACCTGTATGTAATCACAATAAAGGTAACCCACATCTGCCACCTGGAAAAATCAGCCTTGCCTTTCCTTTAAAATAGGATTAATCAGGGATCACTGTACATATGAAGACAACCAGTAGCATGAGAGACATAAACAAAGATAAGATTAGAAAGAGAAACAAATAGAAATAAAGTTCTCTTTTAGAAAACAGAACTAACTCAGGAAATAGAAGATACATAAGCTTTAAGCTTTTGATTGGGAGTATCTTGAGAAAGTCAAGGTGACATATTGTATTCATAAAATGAGAACAAAGGGCTTTGAAAAAAGAACAATGACAACAGAACAAGGAAAAGCTCTTTTAAGTTAAAAATATGATTGCTAAAATAAGTATTAAGATAGAAGGGCTGGAGATTAAAAGCAAAGGGAATTTCCCAGAATATAGACCAAAAAGACGGAAACTGAAAATGAGAAAAAAGGACTGAAAACATAGGAGGTCAACATCCAGGAGGTCCAACTTCCAACAGGTCGGATTTTCAGAGAGAACAGAGATCACAGATGAAAATTTCCCAGAGCTGGAAAGACACAAGTTTTCAGATTGAAAGGGAGCCAAATGGATGCAAAGAGAGCCATTCTTAGATATATTACCATGGAATTTCAGAAGATGAAAGACAAGTTCCTATAAGTTCCCAGAAAGAGAAAAAAAATAGGACATCCCTGCAAAGGAATAAGAATCAGACTGGCATCACATTTCCCATCAGCAACAATTGATGTCTAAAGGTAATGGAACAAATTACTTAAGGAAATGGTCTGTAATCTAGAATTTTACCTGGTCAACCTACCAAGCATTAATGAGGGCAAAAGTAAAGACATTTTCAGACATTTAAAGACTCAGAGAATTTCCTTCTTGTGAACCCTTTATGAGGAATTTACTTAAGGCTATGCTCCATCAATAAGGAGGTAAAAACAAAGAAAGGGTATGATATGGGGTATAAAAATATTCAAAAGTGGTAGTGCTAACACAGGAGTACAAAGAAAAGGAATTTCAAGGTGACAGCTCAGGAGACACAGATATGTAGCACATGGCCGTGGTCATTATAAGGAGTAGGGTGAACACTATGTTTATTGGAGGAACACATATTACTTAGGAAGGAGTAGCTTGGGTTGTCTTTGAAAGAAATCAATACAAACCATGTTTGCCCTTCAATAGTTCAGGAGCTAGTACAGATGGAGGGGAATTAATCAGGGTACCCACTGTTGTCCCTCATCCACCCCCACCTCTGTAAGTCGTCTAGAGCTCAGACCTCCCTCATTCAGAGCCAGCCCAAGCAGAGGAAGTCCCCATCCACATTGGCGAACAGTGATCCTCGATGCTACTAGAACTCAGAAGAGACACAGGGCCAGGGCTTCATTATGATACAGGGAAGGATGGATTCTTCAGGGGGACAGGGATTGGGATATCAAGATGGAAGAAGGTTTCAAAGACTGGAAAACAGAAGGAATGAGTAAATAAGGAGGAATTGAGGAGAAAATGTGGAATGAAGAAATGAGAAGCATTTGAATAGGATGCTCTTTTAAAGCCTAAGCGGCAAGACTGTAAGCTCCTTTGGTGGTACTAGAGTAGTCAAACTGTGATCAACGAACTGCCTTTGTTCCTTGAACTTTTCTGAAGAAATACTTAGGTTCGTACTGATATTTTGCATGAGGGGCCAGTCAATCTGGAGATAGCAGATGAAGGAAGTGGACAGCAGTCACTTCTCACTGCTCTTGGCCCAGCTCTTCCCGTGCAGATAACTAAGAGGACAGAGGATACCTTCCCAGCCTGAGACACTAAAATCATGTCTCCTGATCTCCATTCCAAAACAGTCCCTAAACCCTGAGGTAAGGGCACTTCTTGTGGGTAGGAGAGGAAGGGACAGAATCCAAGAGAAAGGGACAGAACCCAAGAGGAAGGGACAGAATTGAAGTAGGAGAGGAAGGGACAGGGGAAGCTGATGGTGGAATGAGATCTCTGAGGGAGAGAAAATGTAGTGAAAGAATGGGTTGGGGAATGAGAGCAAAAGCACTAGAAGGCACAAGATCTCTAATGAGATATATTTGTTGGTGGAAAGTCATGGTTTGGAAGAAGCAATATGGTATTGGAAGAATGCCGGGCCTTTCCTGGCCCTGGGTTATGGGGACCCTTTACTTGAAAGGGCCCCAGCATTCATGTTCTTAGAGGAGAGCCAGTCTCTGTGGAGGGAGGAAGTGAAGACAGCTTTCTGGATAGTGACCAAGGGCGTGTATGCTGGTTGGCCAGGGAACGGAGATTCCAGAGAGCTCAGGAGGAATGGCTGAGTGCAATGGCATCAGTGGGAAGCTTGGGGCTGGGACTGGGTACAAAATAGTATGGAAATGAGTACAAAAAGGCCTAGAGGGGCTTAGTTTTGGGAAGTTACAAAAGGAAACAGAGATGAGAGGCATGGTGGTTTTCAACTAGCGCTTCAGAAGAAAGACTTGTCTGTGTTGATACAGTTAGAGACACGGAGACCAAAGCCAAATGACATTTGCCATTTGTGATCAGTCTGTTCTCTGGGACCTTTTCTTAGGGCATCAAACAGAATGCTAATGACACATTATTTGAGGAATCTCAGGCAGAGGCGAGAAGGTTGTGAGGGTCAGAGATGACAGATGTCACTAAAGAGTCTGTCACCACACTAGAAATCAAAGAACAAGAAAATCAAACATCAGTGTCATTTCCTGCTTTTGTCTGTATCATTAGCAAAGTTTTCCTTTCCTTTTTATTTTTTTTAATGCAATACACAATATTGTGAATGTGGGAGAAAAGAGGACTTTCACGTGCTGGTTGAAGTTAGGTGAAGGCAAATGTCCTCGAGGTCAGTGAGTGTCAAAAGCTGTAGATTTTGCATAGATTATGGTTCAATGATCTCATTTCTGGGAACTTATTTTAAGAAATAAGTGTGGATGTTCATAATGAATGGAATTAAGAAGATCTTAATAGCAGCGCTGTTTACAGTAACAAAAATTGAAAAATTCAAATGACCAATAGGATGATACTTAAATACATGATGGTTTTTCCGTACCACTATGCCACCACTGAAAATAGTGACAAGGAAGTGTATTTAATTATGTGACAGATGTTAAGAAAATATTAAGAGCTTTGCACACCGAGGATGTCATTTTTATAAACAATACATAAAAGATCAAAGGAAATGTGCTGAAATGTTACACTGTGATCTCAGTTGATGGGATTATAGGTCATTTTTCTTCTGCCAAGTTTTTATTTAAATTCCAGTTTGTTAACATACAGTGTAATATTAATTTAAGCTGTAGGATTTACCGATTCGTCACTTACATGCAACACCTGGGGCTCATCATAACATCTGCCCTCCTTAATCCCCATCACCCATTTAACCCGTTCAACTCCTACCCCTGCCCCGCCCACCTCCCCTCCAGCAGCCCTTTGCATTATTATCTATAGATTCCTTCCCCTCCCAGATCTCTTGTCTGAATTATATTACTTTAAGGGAAAACAAATCCCATCAATTATGAAAGGCAATGCATGCAAACACCTGGTACAGATCACGGGCTTGATTGCGGGCAATGAGTATGGTGAGCCTCTGTTGCTTTCTGGTCACCTCTACCCCTTGCCTCTTCTGACCTAATGCTTCTGCCAGCCCAAGCTGCTCTGTACATCTTGTGATCTCTCGCCAGTTCGTGGCTCTGCAGATGCTCTTGCTGTTGCCTAGAATGTTACCTTGCCAATGCCTGGCCCCAAACACCCCACTTGCTCTATGAGCCCGAGCCCAGAAGAGGGGAGCCCTCCCTAGCTGTCCGGGAGAAGTAGGTCCCATCTTACCTCTGGGCTCCCACAACACTGTTTGTACTCCTGATACAGCACTTCCTTCCTCTGCCATTTTGCATTTATGTGGCTACATATCCATCTCCCTCCTTGCTCTGAAAACATTGAGACTGTTTTATGCATATGTATATCCCCAGGGCTTGAGATCTTACAGATCCTCAATATATGTTCACTGAAAGAATGAATTAATTATCAATGAGGACACCCACATTTGGAAGTGATGGTCCTAGGACGAGCCCAAGAGGTGAGGAGGATCCAAGCCACGTGTCACCCTCTTTCCACATGCTCCTCACCTTGACAGAGAGGAATGGCCTCGCTCCATAGGTAGTAGCCCTGGGGGTGCCGGGTACAAATGGCCATGCTGTGTCCCACCAAGCGGTAGCCGGCGTTGCAGCCAAAGTGGACGGAGCCTCCGGGCTGGGTGCTGGGCTGGCCCAGAAGGAAGCCATGGAGTGGAGCCCTGGGCAGGCTGCAGTAGGGAGCTGGACGACAAGATGAAGCTCAGGGGACCACACGCAAGCAGGAAGACGGATGTGTGCTTCCCTGCACGCCCCGGCTCCTTTTTCCCCCTCCCCGCCCCATTTCCTTGTCTCTGCTACTGCTGGGTCCTCTGGTATTTAGGGAGGTCTGAGCAGTTGATAAAAACGGCGATCAGTGTAGTAAAAGCCAAAGAAAAGGAAAGAAGAGAAGAAGCCATGAAGCCCTGGATCCCTTTCGTGGCCCAGACACAGTGCGGCCCAAGCTGCTGAGCTCAGGCTCTTGAAACCGTCAGCTCCCGAAGAGGTGCAGAATCTAGGCCCCGGGCGGTGAGGGGCTGGCTCCACAAGAGTGTGACTGGAGGGGTGTGGACTCTGGGGTCCTAGATCTGACCTTTCCAGGTTTGTGACATGGGACACAGCCCTGAAGCTCCTTGAGGTCCCCTTTCCTCCCCTGTGTACTGGGATGAGAAATGGCCACCTCCTAGGTTTTTGGACAATTTAAATGGGATTGTGTTTGTAAAGCCCCCAGCCTTATGCAGAGTACCTGGTGCTCAGTAAATGGCCCTTCTCCTTTCTGTTTTAGGGGGCCAGGGGAGAGGGAGCATGGCAATCCAGGACACACATCCACAGCCCTTCTTCCCCCTTGGCACATGGCTTCAACCAATTTCATTTGTTTATTTGACAAACAGATGTAATTCAACAAAATTACATGCCAGGAGATGTTCTAAGTGCCGAGAATACCACAGTAAAGAACACAGGCAAAAATCCCAGCCTCAGGGGGCTGACCCTAAAGTTTCCTGCTGGGGATCTCCAGGGGATGTTCTGTGAGGCCGGGAATGGGGGTGACTGGGAAATACTCTGATCATGTACTTCTGTTGGCTAGAAGACTCCCCGCCTCGGTCTGCCAGGTAGGCATGTGACAGGGGAGGATGAGACCCCAAGGTGAGGTCCTCTGGCCTCTTATTTGGTGATCACATTCCTCGGCTGGTGAACCGGGGTTTCAAAGCCCTCCCTTCCAGGCCAGATGTGTTTCCTGGCTCCTGCTTTGCCGCCTGCATCGATCAACCTATGTGTTTACCTCAGTCAGAAGAGAGTCTCAGGTATAAAATATCCTGAGTCGTGGCGACTGATGCGTGAGCAAAGTACATAAGTCTACTGTATTTTCATTAAGTTCTAGTGGTTTCACCATGTAGTGAATCAACTTTCTATGAACAGGTATTCCAGTTAGGCCTGACTCATTACCCCCAGACGTGATCAGTCTTTCAAAACATCAAGGAAAGGGCACCTCCTGGTCACTTTGAATTCTCAGTGTAGCGACCATCACACTGTTGTATCTCCCCCATGAGAGAAGCTGCCGGGAACCCCCGGAAGCTGCCTGAATGTTCCTGACAGCTGCTGTAAGGTTTCTCTTTCATCCCAAGGACACTGAAGCCTGGAGAGGGTAAGTGACTTGTCTAATAATCATTTGGCTAGTTGGTGACAGAGCTGATCACTTCCCCTGGGGCTCGTGAAGCTACCCTTCCTCTCATGTGCATAGGGGAAAGGGATTTCCAGTTCAGTTTGTAGAGAACATGGACTCTGAGGTAGTAAAGGTCCTTCTCTTTCTAGGCGCCCCTCAGCCTCATCTCCCAGAATGCCTCGTGGTCTTCAGTAATTCCTCTCTGCCTCCATGCTGGCGGAGCCCAGCCGGTTTGTGGACACACTCCCCTTCAAAACGGGCACTGGGCTGCTTATCAGGTTTTCTTTCCAACCATAGACAGTAATCCCCACGACGGGAGTTCAGATAAATGTCATTTCTTCCCCCCATCTTCTTACATTTCCAGCGATCTTTCTGTGCTCCTTATAGACCATGGCGCTGGTCAGCCGCCTGCCTGGTGTGGCCCTGGGTCTGCCTCTGCCCGACGGTTGTGGTGGACGGAGCAGAAGAGAGGCCCTTGGACTTAAAATATAAGCCATCTTTTGCTGCCTGGCTAACACTTCCCAGCTGGAGACCCATGTCTTAGGGTTCCTCAATTGTAAGGAACTTGTGTTAACATTTCAGCAACATTGGGGATGGGATCACCTTAGAGATATTATCAGATGATACGTAATAAACTTATCCAAAAGACCACGATAGGCTGGCCATAGGAGCAGAGGAAATGGAAGAGCTTATCGTGGGGAAAGGAACAAAGGGGGTAGGTGGAGACTGTTGGGGACACTTGTGGAGCTGTAGTGAGAGAGGTTCAGAGGAGAGAAGCTGTCAGTCCCTGTGGAGGGCCTCTGCCATTGATGGGGATATGGTCCATGGCTTCCTTGGTGTTTTGTGTAAGCAACTTCAGGGGATCAGGGGCTGTGGCCCTTCTTATGTGTCCTTATGTTTTACTCACCTGAATACCTAATCTTAAAGCCCTTCCGGTTGTAGGCGTGGTCAGACGACCAGCGCAGGTACACAGAGTTGCTTGAGCTGGTGACAATCAGGGGAGCTGAGTAATTCCCACTGAGGGCTTTCAGCAGAGGACTCTGTCCGGAGGGACCTGGGCGAGAGTACAGGACACAGGATGACAGACACAGTTGCAAGCGATTAGGTACCTTGATTCGATACCTCAAATGCAACCACCTCCCATCTCTACTCCTCAAGAGATGACACTAGGCTGAGACAGTCAGGGTCAGTGCAATGGTCTGTCCTTCTCTCCTTTCTCTGCATCCCCAGGTACTGCGCTGGGTGGTCTCTCCTCTGGAGCTCTAAAGCAGTGCTCCAGGATGTCACTGCCAACCTACAGGAGTCAGCAGGTGAGATGAAATCTATTTGCCATCTTGGGACTTGCCAACATCAAGCAGCTGGTTAATGTAAGAACTGGTTTGCAAACTGGGAACTTCTACTTTGCCACCTACTTCTCACATGCACACTAAAAATACCTCAGTGTTTGTCATAGAGAAAAACTTTGTACTGAATGAATATAGAGCAATAAAGCTACAGTCAAACATCGTGTCTCAATGTCATACATAAAAGAGCTCCTCAATATTCCTTTCCAAGGCTCTTCTAGAAAGCCCTCCCTCTTCTTTTTTCCTACCTTTAATGCCTGGGAGTGTGTCTTAAGGTGGCTGGTTCAAGGAAGGCAGAGTGTAAAGCTCGATAATCCATAACAGGATTTATTGCCCTGGAAATGGCCCTGAGTGATGGTTCTGATATCTGCCAAGACAGCTTGTGGAAGCTTGGCAAAGGTAATGGGCCACATTAAACAAAATAGAGCCATCAGAGCTGCTGTGACAAACTGTGAAGGAAGGGGTCAGAAGGCTCAGAGAAGTGGCATGCCAGAATAGGTCTGTCACATCAGACCAGAATGCCCACTAGCTGACCGTGTCCCTCAGGAGAACCTGGGGGATACTTCAGTTCCTAAAGCAACGAGGAACACACTGGTGGAGGGGGTGAGCACCAGCATCATTGACAGCCTGAGTAACAGCTGTCCTCTATCACCTAAACTGATGGAAGGAGATGCTGTCACAGAATTGGGCTTCCTAGTATTAATGGGGATGAGAAGATTCTAGAATACAGGAGCCAGGCGGAGGCACTTAACAGTCGTAAGTGAGGCTAGTGTAATTGCTAAAATGGGAAGCAAGGTTGGAATGGTAGCTGGGAGGGTCTAGCCTGTAGGATCTATGGTGGTGTCTCACAGAACATGATATTCCTCAGGGCAAGATAGATGGAAAGCCCCCCTGATATGTGAATATATGAACAAAATATCATAAACATATAGTCAAAACAGTGAGGAAAGCTGACCCCAATGGAAAGTTGCAACCCCTCACCCAGTTTGGAGACCTGAGCCAGGTTCCATTTTATTCCAGAACACTTTGGCTGAAGGAGAGACTGGGTCCCCATGAAAAAGGACCAACAAAATGACATCAATTGTATATAGTAGTGATTCTCTCAGTCTTTGCCCAAGAAAAACCTACCGCTATTTCCTCAGGCAACTGAATACTGGAGAAAAAGGAATGTTCAGGTATTCCAAAGATTTTGGATACAGAGTGTGAACTGATGCTGATACCTGGGAACCCAAAGCACTATCATGGGCCCTCTGTTAGAAGTGTCTGAGGGTTGGAGCTGGTAATGAATGGAGTCCTGGCCCATCTCACAGTACCAACTTAACCAAGTGGTAGCCCTCAATTGTAGTAGCTATGCCAGATGTTATATCTTCATTAGAGCAGATTAACACAGCCTGGGTTGCATGAAATGCAGTTATTGATCTAGCAAGACGCTCTTTCCAGGCCCATCAGAAAGGAGGATCATAAGCAATTTGCATTCACATGAGATAGACAACAGTATACATTCATGGTCTTGCCCCAGAGCTATGTTAATTCTCCTGCTCACTGTCAGAATATAGTATGAAAAGATGTGGACCATCTGGACATCCTGCAGGATATGACATATTGGTTCTCTCTAGGAGGAGATCGTATTAATTGCCTCTGAGGAGCCAGAAGGGACAATTAGTGTAGATGCTTTTGTAAGACACAGGGCTCCAGAGGGTAAAAGATAAGTCCTACAAAGAGGCAGGTGAAATTTCCCCAGTGGTTTAAGGACACGCTGAAACATTCTCTCCAAATTAAAGAGGAAGTTAGTGTGCCTTTTCCCTTCTACTACAAAGACAAAAGCATAATGCTTGGTAGACCCCTTCGAGTTTCAGAGGTGGCGTACTCTTCATGTGGGAATACTGCTGTGATCCATTTATTGGGTGACATGCAAGGTGCTAATGTTGAGTAGGGGCTGGAGTAAGAAAGCGTTCTGTAGCAGGAGTAGGTAGCAACATATTGTATGGCCCACGGGGCATTCAACCCGTGGGCCATACAATCCACTGGAGCCCATGGTATTGGGGTTTCTGTGGTAGAGAAAGATGTTGCATGGGGCTTCTGGAAAGCTCTAATGGGGAGGTAATGGCACAGATCCCTAGGGTTCAGAAGCAAATTTGCCATCTGCAGCAGGAAACTATTCAACATTTGACTGACTTACCATCAAAGATCTCAAACTCATCATACTGCTTCTCACTGAGAAAGTACTCCACTGTGAGGGAGATGTTGTAGTCGGGTTGCACTCTCACGAGCCAGGAGCAGGTCTGGAACTGGGGATAGCTTCCTGGGTAGCTCTGACTCAGGATCACACCTGTGGAGTCTGTCAGAAGCTCATTCGTTGGGCAGTGCACTTGGGAGAAAGAAAGAGAAATATCAGGTATATGGGATGGAGAGGGAACCAGGGCCAACACATTTCCCTGGTACAAAAGACAACCACTGGAACACAAGTATTTGAGCACATTCAAACAAGACCCCAAGGCCCATCATTACACTGCTCCATGGCATGAGGTGACCTCAGATTCTGTGTCAATGTTACTATGTTGCCAGGATTCAGGCCTGGTCAGTTGGTTGGCATCACTTCCTAGCTCAGATATGGGCTTTGGAGTAAAACTGACAATGATACAGACAGGCAGACAAGAGAAAGCATCCCAAAATCCAAGAGTTAGTCTATTAAATGGGATTTATTTGTACAAAAAGAGTATTGGGCAGATGTAAGTATATGGAGCTTTGAGTCAAACACATCTGATTTAAAGCCCACCTTGGTCCCTTACTAGCTGTGTGGTCTTGAACAAATTATTTCCTCTCTGTGCAATGGCATCTCTACTTCCGAAGCAGAATGATAACACCTGCCTTACAAGGCTATTGCATTATATAACATATTATACCATTGTAAATTAGTATTATAATATCTATAATATTATAGGGAACAATATATCTAAGGCATGCAACACATTGTCTTCATAAACTGTAGAGATGATAATGATAATGATGTAATTATACCAGGAACAGAAGGAACCAGCAGAGCTTGGCTGTGGCCTGATTAGTAGTATTAAGATAACTTAAGAAAACATGGCACCCTAAGGAAGATAGTCAATGTAGAATTTGGAAAAGGAGTTGCTGGAGGGGCTAGATTGGATTTCCTGTGCCTGTCACCAGGGAGGCAAGAGAAGATGCTAGTTCTGAGTGGCCCTGCACACCCCGGATGCCAGAGGGGTGCTCTCTCTTGCAGTACAGGGACCTGTCACTACTTCCTATGTGAAGCCGACTTCAGGATGATCTCCCTCCCTTTGTTCGGGCTGAGGACGCCACAGTAAAGTTCTGAGGACTGAATCAACTTCTTCAGGCATGAAAGAGGCATGGCCTGGGCAGTAGTGGCAAGTGTCCCAATCACTACAAATGGAGAAATTGGGATTTTGCTGTCTATGTGCCTTTAGACAGGCTTCCCGAAGGTACTGGATTCTAGGACACTGACAAAGGAGAGCGTCTGGAACTGCAGAGCCAAGGGCTAATCCTGGATCATAATCTGAGACCAGGCTGTTCTGGGGAGGAGATTGAGCCACTCAGTCTCCACCTGTCTCCACTTCTTCCTTCAAACCTTCTGCCTTCACAGAAATGGGACTTGCTAATCAGCACGGGGTCTGGGCTAACAGGCAAAAATGCTTGCTGTGACCCCAAATTCACACAGCTCATCTGGGACACCTTTGAGTAGCTTTGCAACACACACACTTTTTTTTTTTTTTTAAGTACACTCTATACCCAACATGGGATTCAAGCTCATAACCCCGAGGTCAAGGGTCACATGCTCTACTGACTGAGACAGTCAGGCACCCCCCTCCCCGCCCCTTTTGAATAGCTTTGAAAGGTACTAACTAGCTTCTCCAGAGAGAACTTCCTTCTTATTTTGTAAATGGAAAAGAAAAACAAATGGAGGAAAACAGACTTGATTTTGAAATGCTCCTCATTTTACAAAACTGCTATCTCCAGGTCCCTGAAGTGTGGTGATATTTACATCCCCCCAAGCTTCATGATACCCTCCAGCCGTTACTAGGGCTGCTCTTGAAGCTCTCCCCTTTCTAACTGAAACTCCCCCACTGAGGGGAAATAGGTATGATTTCTCAAATGAGATTGGTCCACAGGTTTGCCTTTTGTGCGCAACTTTATCAGATCTGAGCATTAGTGTCAACAAGTTTTTCTTTCCCTGTATGCTCAAGATGTCTGGCCTTTGATGGTTTAGTAGTTTATTTAGAAGTTTATTCTTCCATGAAACCATCCAGTCTTGATGTCTTTGATGGGGTTTCCTCTGATAACATTCTCTATTTCTTTTAAAGAATTAGGAAAGTATAAACTTTCTATCCACTGAGCTCCATTTTATTAAATTACATCTTCCTAGAAAATATTTCATATCAAATCATTAATTTATTGGCATAGGTTTGTACAAGATAGTCTCATAATTTAAAATTTTCTTTTGCTTCAATGGTTATATTCCATTTCCCCTTTCTTATTTTTGTATATTACTGTTTTCTCTCTTTGTTTGACTCACCTAATGGTTTGATTGTTTTGCCACTCTTAGTTCCAGGTACATCTTTTTATTGATCAGTAAGGATGTTTTTCTGTTTTATAACTCATTAACTTCTCTTTAAAATTCAAAATTTTTGAGATATAATTTATGTACAACAAATGAACAGATTTTAGGTGTGCAGTTTAATGAGTTTTAGCAAGTGGATATACCTGTGTAACCACTACCATAATCAGGATATAGATTATTATCATCACTCCAGAATGTTCTCTCAGGTCCCTCTGCAATTAATTAGTATGATCTGCCCCAGGCTCCAGGAAATCACTGATACTATTTCTATAACAACAGATTAGTTTTGATTGTACTAGAATTTCATGCAATTGGAATTAGACATGTTATTTTTGTGTCTGGTTTCTTTTGCTAAACATAATGTTTCTAAGATTTAATCCATGGTGTTCTGTGTATTACCACTTCATTTATTTTTATTGCTCTGTAGCAATCATAGCATTCTGGTTTTTCATTCATTCTATTTATTATTAATGAACATTTAGGCTGCTTCCAGTTTGGGATTATTATGGAATTCATATACAAGTCCTTTTGTGGATATGGGTTTTCATTTCTCTTGGGAAAATAACAAGGAGTGTAATTGCTGGGCAGTAGGGCAGGTGTATGTTTAACTTTGAAAGAAACTACCAGTCAGTCTTCCAAAGTGACTGCACAATTTTACATTCCAACCAGCAATGTATAAAAATTCTACTTGCTCCACATTCTTGTCAACACTTGGTATTTTCAGTCTTAAGTTTGAGGTATTCTAGTGGGTGTGTAGTAGTAGTATTTCATTAGGGTTTTAATTTGCATTTTCCTGATGACTAATGATGTTTTAACATCTTTTCATATACTTATTGGCTATTCATACATCTTATTTTACAAAATGTCTAGTCAAGTCTTTTGTCCATATTTTTTAAAATTTATTTTTAAAATTTCTTTTCAGTGTTCCAGAATTCATTGTTTATGCACCACACCCAGTGCTCATTACATGTCCATATTTTTATTGGACTGTCTTATTATTGAGTTGTTAAATTTCTTTACATGGCCTAGATACAAGTCCTTTAAACAAATATATGTATGATGATTATCTTCTTTTATTCTGTAGTTTGCCTTTTCTTTTTCACATTTAGTTCTGTCCATTTTTCCTTCATGTATTTTGAAGCTCTTTTATCATCTCCATATAACATGTATGTTCTTCATAATGGAATTAACTCATTTGTCATTATAAAATCTATTTCTGATAATACCCCTTGCTTGAAGTATTATCCAAAATTCCTTTATGTTTCTTATGTTTACCATTTGCAAGATATACCTTTTTCTTTTCTTTTCTTGCAAGGTATCTAGCATTTATATTTAAACTGTGTCTTTTGTAGGAAATAAGTGGTTATTATTTAAAACCTCTAAATTTTGGCATGGTTTTTATGTAGCAAAAACTTACCGACTGACATAACTATATCATTCAAATATTTTATGTACCTACTTATTTTTGGTGTGTCATTGAAAGAGGTATGTGAAAATCTCCAACTGTAATTATGAATTTATCCTTTTCTTCCTAAAATTCTGTCAATTCTCCTTATATATTTCAAACCTATATTGTTAGGCACATAGAAGTTTATGACTGTTATTTATTTTTGATGGATTTTTGCTACCTTAGATTTTAGAGGTTAGTACTTGCTACTTTTTCAAAGTTTTATTTCATACCAGGGATGAGTGACCCTTCTAGCTTTGTCTTTAGGGAGGCAGATGAAGATATTCAAATCTAAGTTTATGGAAAGCCTATAATTAAATTTTTTTACTTAACTAATCTGAAAATCTCTTTTTTTGATTAGCAGTCTTACTGAGTTAACTTACTATGGTTACACATATATTTGCATTTTGTTTTTCTACCTTATTTTGTGTTTTCGGTTTACCATGATTTTTTCTCTCCTTTAATGTTTCTATTGGATTGAGTTCTCTTTATCCTTATTTTTGATTATGGTTTTAGAACTTATGCATAGTAACTTGCATTCCCACAATCACCAAACTGTGGAAAGAGCCAAGATGCCCTTCAACTGATGAATGGATAAAGAAGATATGGTCCATATATACAATGTAATATTACACTTCCATCAGAAAGGATGAATACCCAACCTTGGTATCAACACGGATGGGACTGGAAGAGATTATGCTGAGTGAAATAAGTCAAGCAGAGGAAGTCAATTACCATATGATTTCACTTACTTGTGGAGCATAAGGAATAACATGGAGGACATTAGGAGAAGGAAAGGAAAAATGAATTGGGGGAATCGGAGGGGGAGATGAAGCATGAGAAACTGTGGACTCTGAGAAACAAACTGAGGGTTTTGGAGGGGAAAGGGGTGGGGGGTTAGGTGAGCCTGGTGGTAGGTATTAAGGAGGGCACATATTGCTGGGAGCACTGGGTGTGGTGCATAAACAATGAATCTTGGAACACTGAAAACATAAAATAAAATTAAATTAAAAAAAAAAGAACTTACACCTACTATGGCTATCCATAATTTCAAAAAACTATCCATAAATTTAAGCTTTATTTTTAATTTATATATTTAACTAACATAGTGGGTTAATCAATATCAATCCTTCTCCTCAACAAGTGAGGGTCCTGAGCTTACTCTTTCTTTCTTTCAGTGTCATTTATTTGTCCGTTGTGTGTATATTTTTAAATCTACTATGGCCAGTATTGCTTAGATTTACTACCCTATTTTACTGATTCCTTAGCTCATTGCTATTTTTTGCATCTGAACCCTTCTACCTGTATTCATTCTTTTTCTTAATGAATGTGGTAGATATTTCCATTCTTTACCAATATTAGGTTTTATTTTTATTTCCTGAGCATACAAAAAAATTCTTGTGGTATTCTATTTACATGAAATATCCAGAATAGTCAATTTCATGAGACATGAACTAGATTGGTGGCTGTCTAGAATTTTTTGGGGGGGGCAAAGGGGCTGGAAAGAAATGGAAGCTGACTGTTCATCAGTACAGTGTTTCATTTTGAGGTGACAAAAATCTTATAAATGGCTACAAAGCTCTGAATATACTAGAAATCACTGAAGTGATTTAAATGGATGAGTTGCATGGTACATGAATTTTATCCCAATAAAGCTGTTATTATAACAAAGGCAGTGAAGGGTCACATCTTGAGAAGCCAAGTATAACACCAAGTCCCAGAGGGAAGCATGAGGTTGAGGATAGGAGTAGAGCCAAGAAGGCTGGAGCCATGTAGACACAGAAACAAAGCCAGAGATGAGAAACTAAGGCTGGAACAAAGCAGGGAAGCTCTGGAGCAGGATCAAAGCTAAAGTCCACTTTTATAGGGGGGCTGGTTGTTTGGTGTGTGGGTAGGTCAGCTCAACTTAGAGATAATGAATTTCTCAGTGTATTGGGGCAGCCCAATTCTAGGGCTGCGGCTTCTTTCTTTCTCACTAATGAGCCATATTGTGGATTCTCTGCTCTTGCCTTATGAGAAGTGGTGGAGAAGCTGACATGTTTCTCCACACTGCTGAATATTTGCTGGTAGCATTAGTACCAAAAGCAGTAATAGTACTAATAACAATAATAATAACCCGCACTGGGCAGTAACTATGTGCCAGGCATAGTTCTAAAGTGCTTTACATTATTAACCCATTTAATTCCTCACAGTAAGTCCATGGCATAAATAGTATTATCTTCATTTTATAGATGAGACAACTGAGGCACGGGACAATTAAATATCTTGTCCTAGGTCAGATGTCTTTTGAGTGGAGAGTTTGTTTTTGGTCTTAGTAGGGACCACTTGGTGAAGCCAATTCATTTTCTGTGAAGGTGTCACACTGGAATAAAGTTCAGCACATAGGACCTTGAGCACATCTGCACTCCAGTAGCGCTAGGTTGGTGTGCAAGCCCACCTCTCCCTGAGGTCCCAGAACTTCTTCCTTCCAATGATCAGTAGGCCATTTCCACAGAATGCCAGTTAGAAAAAAGGAAGACAGAGATAAAAGTGGTTACCATGGCAATTTGTAGCCCCACCTAAGAGTAGGACCTAAGAATTTCTCTAGAGCAATCATTCATTCGTATAAACAAACATTCACCAAATGCCCTCTTACTTTATGGGCAGGGACTGGGAAGATAGGGAGGAGTAAGATAAAGAATACATTTTGGAGGAACTTGAGACCCACAAAGGCATGGCTCTGTGCAATTACCTTCACATACTGGGGGTGGTCCTTCAAACTGCAGGTAAGTTCCAAGTCTGCAGGTCAGGATTTCATTCCCGACTAAGGTAAAGCCAGGGAGGCACCTGTAGCGGACAGTGTCACCTGCCGAAGAGAGACCCACGTGGGGATTTGCTGGCGAAGTCTGGGCGGGGCACCCCTTAGTACTTAAAAACCCACTTCCACGCAGGTCAATCAGTAGTGGGTTGTGCTCTGCTCAGGTCAACTCCAATCAAATGACCCAGAAAAACTGCTGCCTCCTTCTCACAGCTCAACCTTGAGCTTCCACATTCCAGGAACTTTTTATAGGGCCCTGCGTGGATTCATTTCTCAAAACCATACTGACTTGAATCAAAGAAGAAAACTGCCTTCCTGTCTCCTCTGCCTAGTGATGGCTAAAAGGAAGTGTTTGTATTTTTGGAGCAGACTCAGTTGACAGAACATCAGCCATCTTGCATTTGGCCTACTGTTTCTCTCCATGGATGGGAGGGAGAGATGCACCTTGCTGGCCAGCCCCAACCCGACCCGGCCCCTCCTCGCCTGCCCAGTCCTTGCTGGTTTGGGAGGGGGGTACCTATGTTGAATTCTTCGTTCTCTGTGACGACTTCGGCGTTGGGGAGGATGGTGGGAGGAGGGCATTTGGTGAGTGGATAAGCTGAAAAGACAGAAGCAGACAAATTGGTGTAAGAGCATCATTCTTGGGGCATGTTGTCATTCACTCGTTCAATCCTTCACCTTCTCATTCTTCATTCACTCACACAGATGCAAGTGACTTTTGATCTGTACGCAGGGCAAGTTTAGCCAAGTACTATTTTGCATATCTGCTGTCATTCTTTGTTTGTTTGTTTTTGATGCAAAAACCAGGAGCTATATAGTAACACCAACAATAAAGGAGAAAGCTCAGTGACAGTCACCAGCACTGAAGGGAAGGGGAGAGAAGCATTTCCTGAGCACCTACTACGTGAGACTCTTTCACGCACTGTCACCTTTAATTCTCATGGTGGCTGATCTCTCTGCGAGGTGTTCTTCCTCTCTTTATGAGGAAGCTGAGGTTCAGAAAGCTTCAGTTACTTTGCCAAGGTCACACAGGAAGTGAGTGCCATAGAACTTGAATCCAGGTCCGGCTGCTCTCAAATCCTATATTCTTCCCACTGCTTGGCATCTGAGTACCGAGTGTAGCTCATGTGAGTGCCCACTAAAGCCAGCTGGTTTCCCTTTGGACTGTTGGCCAGACATCTCTGGCTATGGTGGATTTTCTACACTGGATACCACCCTTCTGGGCAGAGACTGGACTGTGTGTGGATGGTTTTACTGAGACAAAGCTCAGCATGGGCTCACAGCTTGCCTTCCCTTTGCTACCTGGCATGCAGTTGGTGCTACGTAAGTGAGAGCTGCTGTTGCCATTGCTATTGCTGTGATTACTTCCAAAGTCCCCCCTAACCCCATTATGCTTTTTCACAAAGAACATTCTCTCAAAAAAATTACAAATGTAATATACTGTCCTGAGAGAAAATATGAGATTTTCTATGACAACAGTAGGAAGAAAATTAAACTCATCTACAGTGCAGGAGGGTTCCCCTTTCCCTGCATTCTTACCAACATCTGTGGTTTCCTGTGTTGCCTATTTTAACCATTCTGACAGGTCTGAGGTGGTATCTTATCATAGTTTTGACTTGTATTTCCCTGATGAGTGATGTTGAGCATCTTTTCATCTGTCTGTTGGTAATCTGGATGTCTTCCTTGGAAAAATGTCTTTTCATGTCTTCCCATTTTTAAACAGGATTATTTGTTTTTTAGGTGTTGAGTTTTATAAGTTCTTTGTATGTTTTTGGATCTAGAAAGTGCACTACCAGGTACTTACGCAAAGGATACAAAAATACTAATTTGAAGGGATATATGCACCCCAATGTTTATACAGCATTATCAACAATAGCCAAATTATGGATATGGCCCAAATATTCATCAACTGATGAATGGATAAAGAAGATGTGAGGGATGCCTGGGTGGCTCAGTGGGTTAAGCCGCTGCCTTCGGCTCAGGTCATGATCCCAGCGTCTTGGGATCGAGTCCTGCATCGGGCTCCTTGCTCGGCAGGGAGCCTGCTTCTCTCTCCACCACTGCCTGCCTCTCTGCTTGCTTATGTGCTCTTTCTCTCTTTCTGACAAATAAATAAAATCTTAAAAAAAAGATGTGATATATTTTATGTGTATATATATGTATATACATATACACACACATATATGTATATTTTATTACATACACACATGTATGTATATATTTTACATATGTAAAATATATAGTTTTATATATATGTTTATATATATATATAAATACTCTACTACAGCCATATTACTAAGCCATTAAAAAGAATGAAATCTTGCCATTTGCAATCACATGGATGGAGGTAGAGAGTATTATGCTAAGCAAAATAAATCAGTCAGAGAAAGGCAAATACCATATGAGTTCACTCATATATTGAATTTAAGAAACAAGATAAACGAACATAGGGAAAAGGAAGAGTAAAACCAAGAAATAGACTCTTAAGTATAAAGAACAAACTGATGGTTACCAGAGGGGAGGTGGGGGGGAGTGGGTTAAACAGGTGATGCGGATTAAGGCTTGCACTTGTGATGAACACCAGGTGATATGTGGAAGTGTTGTATCACCAAATTCTACACTTGAAACTAAGATTACACTGAAGGTCAACTAACTGGCATTTAAATAGAAATATGAAAAAACCTAGGAATGATTAAATTGTATGACCTTTTAAAAGTACGAGCATCTCTTACTGAACGTCAGTGACCCACTTCCAGAAATCAGATGTTCCATGTAAAGATGCTAACTAGGAGCCTATTTACCATGACTTCAAGTGGGAAAAAATTACAGTGCGTAATCCCAAACTCAGAAAGTGTTTAAAATAACAAGATATGTATATATATATATGCAACAAACCATAATACTAGAAGTTCAATACTTGAAACACTACTGCTTGACCACCCAAGAATGACTACTCTTGTAACAAAACAGCGGCTCTGTTCATTCTAGCACATATACTTTGCATACCATAGAGCCCCACACGAACCTTCCCAGCAGGACGCGTCGTGAAACCCTAGCCTGAAAACAAGGGTAATGTGGGCGCGTGTCCAGGATGGCGCTGTGGGTGGTACAGCACGGCTCACAGTGAACATCACATCATCACAACCTCTCAGAACTAGCAGCAACACAGATACACATTCTAAATGTTTGCCTGAGATCCCAAGTTTTACCAATTGCAGTTGGAAGGTAACCTGAGACTTTTCCTGTATATAGTTTTATTGAAAATGTTGTATTATATTTTGATGATTTAACTAATTTTTTTCTGTAGATGAATTGGCTGAAAAACATATTGAGAGACACAGAAGCTTTAGAAAATGTGAGTATTAAAACCAAGAGGCACATTTGGGGTAACCACAAAGGTTTAACTGTGACTTAACATAAACCAGGGAGGACCATGCCTGCATTGGATATATGCTTCCATTTTTCTCTCCAGGAAAATGGCTGTAACTGATATCAGCAACAGAGTGGCAGTTTCTCTGACACCGGGTGCTACCATTCCACCATCCGACTCATTTAACGATTGTGGAGTGCTTAGCCTGGGTCAGGCATTGTGTTAGGCACTGAAGATGCAAGAGTAACCAAAACAGACAGTCCTTGTCCTCGTGGAACTCAGATAAACAAAAAGGTAGCATTTCTTTCTTTTTTTTAAATTGACATTTGATAACAAGTTAGGCTAAACAATTTTTTCATAGATTAATAGACTATTTGGGTTTATCTTCTTAAAATTCTGTTAGTCCTTTGCTCCTATTTTTCTCATAAATTTGAAGAACCTGGTGCATATTTAAGATTGATTTCTGGGGGCACCTGGGGTGGCTCAGTTGGTTAAGCGCCTGATTCTTGATTTTGGCTCAGGTCATGAACTCAGGGTTGTGAGGTAGGGCCCAGCACTGGGCATGGAGCCTGCTTAAGATTCTCTGTCTCTCACTCTGCCCCTGCCCCCTCCCTCTCTTAAGAAAAAAAAAGACTGGCTTCTGCCTGTTAAATATATTTTCAGTTTATCTTCTGCTTATATTTTTCTAGGACACTCTTTGAATTTGTAGATGCATGAAGTTTCTGCTTATTCTGCTTAGCCAATTCTTTCTTTCTTTTTTTTTTCAAAGAATTTATTTGTGAGAGAGAGAGAGATAGAGAGCAAGTGAGCACGAGTTGGGGGAGGGGTAGAAGGAGAGGGAGAAAGAGACTCTGCTGAGCAGGGAGCCTGACACAGGGCTTGATCCTAGGACCCCAGGATCATGAACTGAACTGAAGGCAGAAGCTTAACTGACTGAGCCACTGAGGTGTCCCTCTGCTTAACCAATTCTTAATGTTTTCTTTTATAAAGTTTTTAAAAAATTTTGGTATCTTCCAATCTCAGCTACATGCTTATCTTTAAAGTAGACTTTCTGGGTAGGGAATTGGATAAAGGGGGTCAAAGGGTACAAACTTCCAGTTATGAGATGAATAAGTACTGGGGATATCATGTGTTACATGATGGTAACACCACTGTTTGGCATATTTGAATGTTGTTAATGGAGAGCAGATCCTAAGAGTTCTTATTTTTTGGGTATCTATATGAGATGATGACTAATAACTGAATTTATTGTGGTGATTATTTCACAATATATGTAAGTCATGCCATTATGTTGTATGCCTAGACTTACACAGTGCTGTATGCCAATTGTATCCCAATAAAACTGAAAAAAATAAAGTGTCTCAAATTCTGAAAAAAATATCTTCTAAGACATACTTAACTTCCAGGAGAAAATCAAGAAAAGAAAATCAGTAAAAAGGGATCTCCACTTAAACACAGCCTCAGTGTTTAATGTATTGTGGTTACTAGTTTGATTGCAGTAGATTACCCATTATATTTTTAAAAAGTTACACCTTTCTGCTCAATGCAGAAAGCAAGTGGAATACTAAAAAAAAATATATAATGGAAATTCCCCAAGTCCCACCACCACCTAGGCACAACCACTGTCAGCCTTTTGGTGCATGACCTTAGGTCTCTTATAGACAATCCCTCCTCCCCCCGGAGCATGTACTGCATCTACCATGTTATTGCTGAAGAACTCAAGGGCAGGGAAGGACATTCAGGACTCCTCCACTTCACCTTGTCCCCACTCCCCTTGCCCCCCTTGGGGGTGAGGCTTAATCAGACTCTAGTACTGGTTAACATATTAACTGGTGTGCTGGGCTCCTTGTGTTCTGTCAGGCAGCAGTCAGCCATCCTAGGCCACTGTTTCACTGTTTTATTCTGTGCTGTCTGTATTTTTGTTCCTATAGTTTCCTTTTCTTTAAGGAGTCCTGGTCCATTTTAGTGGAAGATGGCATTAGAAACCGGTATCTGGAGCTAGACGTCTTCATTGTTATCGAGGAGTCATTGCTTCCAAGTCCTCTTAGTGGAAAGAGCTAAGGAATACATGTACATGTACACACCCACATTTACACCCATATCTCAGTCTACATCTAGGTGCACATATTGAAAACCATAACTCAAACTCATACCTCCAATTCCAATCCAATTCTCTGGGTATATTCTAACTTTTGCTCTTGCCACATTTCTAACCCTCTTCTCTTACGGTGAGACACCTACCCTCTATTGTCCTTAATTTATTTACTTATTTGATCAGTCACCCATAGGGAACCATGTTCCCATCTCTTCTGCCACTCCTCCCTTATGTGAATGCCCTGCTCTCCCATCTTGGAGTTTGATGGATCATCTGTGTGGATGCCCTCCCCATTCTTCTGGGGCAACTAACCTACCCAGGTGTTTCCTCAGTTTGCTCAGAGCCTTGATACCCCATGCCAGCCCTCTCTGTACAGATATTGCCTTCAGTGTGGACCCCCTCTTTCCTCTGATGCCCACTTTGTTTTATCCAATTTAGCAGCTTCAGGACTGAATTGTTCAGGAAGGGAAGGGAAGACATTCAGCTCTCCTTTTATTTATTTCTTATTTGGAGTCCGTGTAGTCTAGAATTTTATGCTGGAAGCAGAGGCTTTCCAAAATTTATTTCTATTTCCTAAACTACATGTTTCCAAGGGCATTTTCCTCTGTAATTCAAATCTGATTATCTCATTAAAAAATACTGCAGAATCTTGTTCATAGCTCTTCTTAAGGTACTTTTCTACCTATTAGTCCTTAAAGAAATTTATTTAAAGATAATGCTTGCCTATAGAAAGGCAGATGTTCTTTCCCCCACACCAGTCCCACTCCCCAGTCTCTGCAAATGTACCTTCTTCTTTTTCTTTAGTTCTTGTTACAAATATTGCCTTTTGACAGGTCTTCCGCAATTATACTACATGAAGCAGAGTTCCCCACCTTTTTGTTTGCCATCCTATTTGTTTCCTTCATAGAAACTTACTACAAATTGCAAAGATTTCATTTGTCTGTTTGTTTGCTATTTCTCTCTCCTCAGAGGAAGAAAGATCTATGGGGAGCAGGCATTTCATAGAGCAGGAAAGCATGAATGGTCAATGAAGATATGAAGGGATGCTCAACTCATCATTAACATGGTAAGAGTGAGATGCTATTGCAGGGTTATAGAGTAGCTCTATTTTTAATTTCTTAAGGAATCTCCACACTGTTTTCCAAAGTGCCTGTACCAACTTGCATTCCCACCAACACACAAAGATACTGATGTAGTGAAAAGAAGGGCCATCTGTACCCCAATGTTCATAGCAGCAATGGCCACAGTCACCAAACTGTGGAAAGAACCAAGATGCCTTTCAGTGGACAAATGGATAAAGAAGATATGGTCCATATATACTATGGAGTATTATGCCTCCACCAGAAAGGATGAATATCCAACTTTTGTATCAGCATGGACGGGACTGGAAGAGATTATGTTGAATAATAAGTTGAAAAAGTCAAGCAGAGAGAGTCAATTATCATATGGTTTTGCTTATTTGTGGAGCATAAGGAATAACACGGAGGACATGGGGAGATGGAGAGGAGAAGGGAGTTGGGGGAAATTGGAGGGGGAGACAAACCATGAGAGACTGTGGACTCTGAGAAACAAACTGAGAGTTTTGGAGGGGAGCGGGGTGGGAGGTTGGGTGAGCCTGGTGATGGGTATTAAGGAGGGCACGTATTGCATGGAGCCCTGGGTGTGGCGCATAAACAATGAATTCTGGAACGCTGAAAAAAAAAAAAGAAAGAGATGCTATTTCGTGCATCCACCATATTGGCAAAAATTTAAAAATCTGATAAAATCCAGTGTTTGTAAGATGGATCCAGGAATAAAGTCAAGCTTTCCCAATTCCAGCTCAAATATATGTAATGCTCTGCAAACTGTAATATGGAGGATTATTTTATAGATGAGCACAAGCCGACGGAGAACTTCAAGTTTTTCAATCCTGTTTCCACTATAACAAAAATGTAAAAGTATCCAGATCCATAACTTTGGGCTCTTAGAAAAAATTGGCTATTGATAAGGACAAACCCACCCTGAATCGTTCATGTTCTTCCTGCTTCAATTCTCCAGAAATTCACTTGGGCACAGTACTTCTGTGAGGTCAACAGAGGCCCTGGATTCCTTTGGAGTGGGACAACCCTCTAGAAGGTGCTACAGGACAAGCTGGGGAACCCAAGTAAGTGGGTAACCAACCAGTAAGTTGATGTGAAATAGCAGAATGAGAAGCCTTATCCTCTTGCCTCTAAGCTTGGACTGGGCACCAAGGATCACTGCCATGTGCCTCTCTTCTAGTGTGGAAGAGGAGGAAAATTTACATGTATGGAGGTTTGTGCCGGGGATATCACATAGGTTAACACATTTAACTCTTATAATTCTGAGGACACTGAGGCTGAGAAGCTATGTCACTCATTCAGAATCACACAACTGGGAATGGTAGAACCAGGGATCAGGCATGGCCCTGATTTGAGAGTACGGTGATTCCCTCCCTTGCCAGGCTTCCATACTGACCAGAGAAGGCTATGGCGAAGATCCCACCCATGGCTGCATCACGGTGGAACTTGAGCAGGATCTGGTTGGACGAGCTGTGCAATGTTTTCTTGGCTAAGCTCCGGCTGAAGACTCCAAGCTGTGGAGCTGTCTGCTGTGCCCCATCCCTGCATGTAGGAAAGAAGGTTCTGGCATGTCACAAGTCACCATAGCTGCCTGCTTTGCCTTTACCATCAGTCAGAAGTCACCATAGCTGCCTGCTTTGCCTCTACCAACAGGGGCCTTAACAAAGGCCTGGAGTGGGAGGCTGTGACTCTTCTTGTGCCCAACACTGTCTTTCTCCAATGCCCTGTGCACCTCCCTCTGTTCTCTCCCAACTCAGTCTGCCAATAGAGCCGACAGAGTTGGCAAAGCACACACTGACTCCTCGTTCACCTGATTCTTCACCAGCCTCTGTAATGGGCTCCTGGGGGTAACAGTCTCAGCCGAGAAGCAGGAGCCACTGGGCAGGTTCTCTCAGTCTGAGAAGCAGTAGGATGGGGCTGAGGAAGATGGGCAGGAAGCACATGCTGCTATCCAGGCCAGCCCCACTTCCTTGTCTCCAAGCAGAGACATACCCAGGTTGCCTTTCTAGGCAAAGGCTTTCTTCCCTGGAGATATATCTAGTCCCTCCTATCTGTTCTTAATTGCAGTCTGTAAAGGAAACTAGAAATTAACCCAGGATAGTCTGATTACACTTATTCAGCCCTCAGAATTTTGGGAAAAGACTTCCACTATCCCCTGCTGATTCCTAGAATGGCAGTAACCCGTAAACAAAAGAATCCTTTAATTATACATGTGTCCAAAGATTCAGTGGTTTGGGAGGAACTGTCTAGGAGACTACACTTACTGACTTGTAATTCATACTCCCATTGTAAAGTCACCCAAGATACTCTATCACTCAGAGCAGAACTGTCAATCTGGTAACCACTAGGCCCCATGTGGCTCTTTACCTTAATTAAAATTAAATAACGTTTAAAAACCAGTTCCTCAGTCCCTCCAGTCACATTTAAGTACACAGTGGCCACTTGTAGCCACTGGCTACTGTACTGGACAGCAGTTTGTTTCCATTACTGCACAACATTGTGTTGGACAATACTGGTTCAGCATGCTGAACCATGGGTTCAGCAACCCACTGGTTCAGTGGGACTTCACAGAATTCTACCCCAAAACTCTTTCATTAGTCTGGGTAGCTTATCTTAGGTAAATGTAGAATTTTGGTTTGGACTCTGGAGAAAAGTTTGTGTATCTACAACCATTCCTATTCACACACCCACGCATTGGTACTCTGACCCCTAGTAGCACTCCAGGTTGGACCACTGTCCTCCCATCCCTCTCCCTTCAAGGAGTCACAGAGGGTAATTGAAACTGAGCCTCACTTACTATGTTTATTCAAAAGCCAGGAAGCTGACCACCATTTACAACCATTCAGCCCTTGGTTTTCTGACAAAAAGCTGAATAACCCAGTTTAGAGCCCAGCTAATGCCCCTAATTGGCTGTTGACGTGGCAGCTGGCCCTACCAGACGGTGATGAAGTCTCCAGAGGGCTCTGTCTGCAGCAGGCTGAGGTTGAGGCGGATGCCATGACCAATGGGCACGGTGATCAGCCAGACACAGTCCTGGGAGCTGGAGTATGGACTGGGGAAGCCAGGGGAGTACACAGTGCCATTGGAAGAGGTGATATTCCCGCCACAGGGGACTGCCAGGGAGGGGACACAAACATAGATGAGTGTGGGAGATCGCCCCTCCCCCCCAAAAAAAATTCCCTTATGACTCCCTTATGAAGTGCCAGCGCCCAGGACAAATTACCCTGTCCGAGGAGGTCAGGCAAGATCAGAAGAGGCGATGGGGCTGAGGATGACTGTGCGTTAGTTTCCTGCACCAGTCCCAGCACACTCCCTATCTGGCCCCTGATCTTCAGTGCAGCTGCCTCTGTCGGCCAGCCTCAGCCCCCCGGCCCCCCTATTCTTCCTGTGGATGAGACCTGCCCAGAAGGAAGGATGCACTAAAGCTCTCCTCTCACCCTTCCTAGGAATGGAGTGGAGGACAGATATCACTGTCAGGGCTGTAGTACTATTGCTGGGATGAGCTAAGAAATTATGAAACTATTTCTTTCTCTCTTTTTATATGCTCTAAGATTCTTAGAGTGGTACTTTTTTTTTAACTTTCTTTTTTTTTAAGATTTTTAAGAATTTTTTTATTTATTTGACCAAGAACAAGAGCACATGAGAGAGAGCACACAAGCAGTGGGGAGGAGGGGGAGAGGGAGAAGCAGACTCCCCACTGAGCAGGGAGCCTGATGCGGGACTCGATCCAGGACCTTGGGATCACGACCTGAGCTGAAGGCAGATGTTTAACCGACTGAGCTACCCAGGTGCCCAGACTGGTACCTTTGGTATTGACCTAAGAGATAAGGATTCTGGTGATGAAGCTAAGGTTGGGTTCAAATCACGGCTGAACCATTTATTAACTAGATGACCTTAGACAAGAGTTTACTCTCTTCCTGCCCCTGTAAAGTGGAACTAAGAGCATCCCCCTTGAGGACTGTGGGGGCCATTAGGTGAACTGATGCATGTAAAATGTCCAGCCTGGCATTTAGCTCACAGAGAAGGCATTTGTGGCCTAGATCTTATCCTCTCTCCCTATTTCTCTGTCCCCCAAAAGTGACACCCAATTTTAGGCTCACTCTGATCTAGGCTTTGGGTAAGGGGATGGAGAGGCCTTGAAGTCTCCATAATGTTCCAATTTAGTCATCAGGGAGGGAAAAAAAAAGAACAAACAAACAAACAAACAAAAAACCAACTCCGGTCCAGAATAATGGGTGCATTTGGCTGGCACAGGCAACAAGCAGTCATCTGGATTGGGGGGCAGACCAGAGTGAAGAGAAAGAATCCAGATGCCTCCAGGCAGAAGGCAGGGTTCCCATGAATGCATATGCATCCTGAGAGGGGTCTGCAGGGACACACCATCCCTCCTACAAACACTGAATATGCACTCTGTGTCAGGGTCAGGCACAGCCTGGGGAGACCAAGGGGAGCAAGGGTACCAAGGCATGTGGTTTTGTTCACAGCCCACTCACTGAGATACAGCTAAGTCAACTGGTCTCTGTAGATGCCAGCGCAGGGGGGACATGTCGTGAACATGGAATGGTGCAGGAGCGACGGGGGAGCCCCTCACCTGGTCTTGTGAGGGTAGGGAAGGATTCTTGGTGTTGGTCCCATTTAGACAAGGCTAAGTAGACAAGGCAAGAGAGAAGAGCGATGTTCCATAAGGGAGGGACAGCATGTGCTAAGAACTAGACACAAAAGAACATGGTGCTCTGGGACAGTTAAAGCACTTCAGCTTAGCTGGACCTAAAATCCTTGAGAGTGGAGAATACCCAGAGGTGTGCAGGCCTGGAGGGACATGGGGCACTACACGAAGGGGTTTGGAATTTGCCCCAAGGGAGATGGGGATGCCTTGCTGGCATCTGAGCAGGGGAGGGTCTGGAGTGTGTTGATGGCTTGGAAGTCTCAGACTGGCTACGCTGTGAAAAATGGATTGAGTAGCACATGACCAAAGGCTGGGAGACCGGCGAGGAGCCTTGTCCAAGTGGTGGCCGCGATAAAGGCAGAGGCAGTGGATGGAAAGAAGTGGACGCATCTGAAAGGTAATCAGGATGTAGAATTATCAAGACTCCGTGAGTAAGTCAGATAGGTGAGAGGGAGGTGCCAAATAAAGGCCGAGTAACCAGGTGACTAGAGGTGCCCTTCACTAATGAGGACTCCCCATACGCAAAGATGATGACTTTAATTTTGAGTACATTAGGATTTAGATGCCTCTGGATAAGTGAAGCTCTTTAATAACTATTGGATATACAGGCATAGATCTCAGGAAAGAGATTAAGATTACAGCGTCTTCCCTTCTGATGGGTTGGCTCTTTCCAAGGGCTGAGTAGGTATTCCGTTGGCTCTGGCCAACTTCTCCTCCAGGTGCTCCCAAGCTTGGGCCCAGAGGTCTGTCCCCAGGACTCTTTCCCTGGATAGGGTGGGTCCCTTCCATATGAAAACAGGATGGACAAGGTTTGCCTAGACTCCCCGGCCTGGGTGATTCCAGGGAGCATGGGAGTACTCTGAATCAGTCTCTTTAGGACGAATCACCAGGGATGAGGGAGGGACATACCTTCACACCTGGGTAGAGGGTGGTCCCAGTTCCGGTTGGTGCCATGTTGACATGTGAGGACAGGGTGGCCAGTCAGTTGATATCCTGGGAGGCACTCGAAGGTCACTGATTGTCCAACGTTATAGCCAGCTCCCCTCACAATGCCATTGGCAAAGGGCTCTGGGTCTGGGCACTCTTGAAGTTCATAGGCTGGAAAAGATCAGGAGAGAAGGTCACTTTATTCTCTCTGGACATTTTCTCCTCAACCAGACTATAGAAGCATCAGAGTTCACATAGTGTGAAGCACCAAGACTTGGACTCAGATGGACCCTTGTCATTTACCAGTTGTTGGCTCTGGGCTAGACATTTAACATTTCTATGCCTCAGGTTTCTTATTTAGAAAATCGTTACTGGGAGGATTAAGTGGGCTAATATATGTATAGCTCTTTGCAGAGTCCTGGCACACAGTAAGAGCTCAATAAATGTTACCTGTTATTACTGTCTCCATGGGAAAAGGAGGCTCAAGGAAGACAAGGCTACGTTGAACCCTTGTTCACTGAGCACCTGCTTGGGGTGGGCGTTGACCTCAGTTCTTTCACATGGATCATCTCATTTAACCATAACAACCAGGTTCTAGATCACAGACACAGAAAGCAGTCAGGGAAGGACCTCAGTGGGGTCTTTCTGACTCTGAAAAACGATAACCTTTCAAGACAGAGGAACTTGGTGGGAGTAAGCCAAGCCTGTGGCTGGGAGAGAAACTTTCCAGAGGGACTCAATGGATCAAATGGAATGTGTGTGCCTATAAGACAAGGAAGCCTCTCCAAAGAGCAAGAAAGCTGTTTCCGTGAGAATGGGTGAGCCCAGCTCAAAAAGGAGACGCCTTCATGGAAATACCGGAGACGTGTCTGACAGAGAGAGGTCACCGAGGGGTTTGCTGAGCACGTGCACAGAGCACAGACTCTGATTAATTGGATCCACAGAAAAAAGAACAGCTGTGCGGCCAGAGTCGGGCCCATCCTACACAGGAAATTGGTAGTGAGGTAGACGGAGCGTTCTGAGAGTGGAAATTCTCAGTGGGAGTTGAGATCAAATGAACGCTCCATGGAAATGGATGCATTCATTACGTGTAATAACAACATAAATAACAGTGATCACGAAGCCGACATTTCTGAAGCCCGCCCTCTGGGACTGTGCCTGTGTTGTGTATTTCCATTCACTGTCTCACTGCGGGAGGCCTCAGCGGGAGGAACCAGGCAGGTATCACTGGGAAATCATCAAGGTCACTGGGTGTGTCAAAAAAATCAAGCAGCTATGGCGGGAGCAGGCAGGCTGGTCGGCCAACAGAGACACGTGGCCCTGTCAGCAGCAGCGGTTTGGGCAATCTGGCAAATTAAGGTCTTAGTAGAAAAGCGGAGAACTACTGCCCAGGGAGCTGACTGAATGGATGGGCTAGGCCTCTAATGAGAAGCCTTGGGGGGAAGCTGCGGACCCAGTGATGGTGAGTAGCCAGAAGAGAGTAGCTACACATCAGAAGGCAGGAGTAGCCTGATGGAGAGTCCCTTATAGGACCTGTCTCATACAGAAGGAGCTGAGCTTTTTAGAAAAAGAGACATTTAAGGGGGAGTACCTGGACTGTTTTCAAATGGAGAAAAATCTCAGAGCCTGTTTACCGGAAGAAGCTTCGAAGGGAGAAGTTGGGCCTAAAGGCAGAAATGAACTCTAAAGGGCAGAATCATTAGCTTTCCTAAAGAAGGGCTCCTGGGTTTGTCCCAGACGGAGATGCTATGGTGGGAACAGCTATAATTTTTAACAAAGTGCCGCAATTGCAAATATTAATATTATTAAAATTATTAAAACATTCATATTATTAAAATATGGATAATGATGCCTAACATTTTGGAACTATTATGTGTCTCATCATTTTGCTAAAAGTTCTTTATAAACATGATCTCCTGAAAAGTTTTAATGATATAAAGTTAAGCCTGTCCAACTGAGAGGCCCAGTAAGAGTGGCTTAAGCTGTTAGTAACGATTTTATGGGAATGTCTACCTGAGAAGAGAGAAGAGAACTCCAGCCTAGGAAGTTCAGAGTGTCTAACGGAGGAATTCTGAGAAAAAGTAAGGAGTTGGATTTCCTCAGAGAAAGTTGTGGGACTGCAGGGAGACGAGCCTGCTCAATAGAAATGTCTCAGTGGGGACAGGTGGCCCTTTTGGAAACCGGTCTTTTCATAAAGGAAAACCTGGGGTGAGTGGTCAGAGCTTGTGTACAAGGTACAGATCCGTAGGGCTAAGGAGGGTGTAAGTCGGCAAGTTGGGCAGGGAGAACTATTTGGGTCTGTCACACATTAGGAGGCCTCTGTGGGAGGATCTGGGTCTCTCACATTAGAGACAACCCAGTCCCAGGGGCGGGGACCACCACAGACGGAGAAGCCTAATGGAAGTCCAGGCCAAGCCTGAAGGGGAGCAGCTGCCCTGACACCAAGTGTGGGCTCATAGGCATCATTAGGTCTGTGGAACTCCGGCAGGCACCGAGGGAGTAGCTGGGCCTATGACCTGAGGGAAACCTCAAGGGGAACACCTACCAAGTCATGAAGGTAAAATGTGAGTGGAAGTAGGTGGGCCCACCATAGAGTAGACACCTCTGGGCCTGTCATACAGTTGGATCAACTCCTAATAGAGGTGTTGGGCATCCAAAGGCATACCTAGAACTCTGTTGCCCTTGCGCCTAGCTTCCCCCAGCAAGGGAACATCCTCAAAGGAGGAGTGGGCCTCTGAACATGTGAAGCTCCAGTGTGAGTAATGGGCATGTCACAGAGAGGATGGCAGGCCCATGGTGTTGGCCTGTGTCTTGGAAGCCTCAGTGAGTGTGAGAGGGGCTGAGCTCAAGACCAGGGCTCTGTGGAAGTAGGTAGGTCTCTTCTACAGGGAGAAGTCAGTGAAGTCCAAGGGACTCAGGGGGACAATTCTTATAGGGACAAGTTGGCATATCACATGGGAACACAGTGAGTGTCTGTTCCCATCACATGGACTCAGTGGGCAGGGCTGTGCCCATCACAGAGGTGAGGGTACAGTGTATGTGGGTCGGCCCCCAAGAAGCTGCCTCTGCCACTATGGTGGTGTCATCAGTACTTGGATTTATCCAATAGGAGGAGCCGTGGGGAGAGCACATGGGCCTGTCAGAGGTGTTGTGAGTTGAATTGTGCCCCCTGCCCAAATTCATACATTGAAGTCCTAACTCCTAGTACCTCAGAATGTGACCTTATTTGGAGAGAGGATCTTTGCCATTTCACCTAAATTGAAATGAGGTCATTAGGGAGGGCCTTAATCTAATTTGACGGGTGTCCTTTTAAAAAGGGGAAACTTGGAGACATACAAGGATTTGAAGCCAGAGATGGGGGTGATGTTTCTATAAGCCAAGGAATTCCAGACTGCCAGCAAACTGCCAGAAGTGAGAACAGACTCTCCCTCACAGCCCTCAGAAGGAGGTCAACCCTACTGACACCCTGATTTTGGGACTTCAGCCTCCAGAATGGTGAGAGAAGAAATGTGTGCTGTTTAAGCCCTCCAGTCCGTGGCACTTGGTTACCACAGCTCTAGCAAACTAAAATGCAGGAGAAGCCCGAGAGAGGCTTGCATCTGCCTCAGCAGGAAACGCTGACCACATATGTGGGCCCAAGTCTCTCCTGTGACAGAACATGGCCGTCTGACGTATCATGATGCATCTGACAGCCCACACCACCCGCTGAAACTGTGTGTGCTTAACAGGCACGAACACTCTTGGTTAGGGCTGGCCTCTGTGACAAGCCCACAGACTGCGTCACTGGGTGAGGCAGCTTTGTCACTATCAGGAAGGAGCCAGCACTCTCTGGTAAAAGCACTGCTTCTCCCTGCCGCTTCATTGGCGTGAGAGGCCCAGCTCCTCCTCCTGAGGTGACCCAGGTCGGGGCAAGCCCAGCCAGACTGGCTGAAGCTCCTTCTGAGGAGGCAGTGCCCATGTAACTGGTCCAACGGTGCCTACCTCATAGAATAACCCTTGAAGGCTTTCCCTAAATGACAAACCCAAATCCAGTATTCACCTCTGACAAGGGATGAAAAAGCCAAGTGTCAGAGCATTATGTAAATAGAGCATTCTATAGATTTATATAGGAAACACAACCAAAAATTTCATGAAACATTACATATCCTCACAGATACCTATAACATATGTATATTAACATGTGGAAAAAGATCGGGAAAGATCACGTTAAAGCAACAGTGATTACTTCTGGGAAATAAGCCTGGATTTGGAAGCTGTAGACAGAGAAAGCTTGGCCTTACCTGTAATGCTTTAATTTCTTCCTTCCCTTTGTCCTTTCTCCCTCCTTCCCTCCCCCTCTCTCTTTCTTTTTAACAAGATGAGTGTGTTTGTGAATAAAAAATTCACTTTAAAAAAGAAAATTGCAAAAGCAGTATTTTTAGTATGATACGATTTTGGTTAACATATAATAATAGAGTTACATCAACATATGTACAGAAAAAATGGGGAAAACAAACTTAAAAGTTGGTTATCTCTGCATAATGTTGGGTTGGAGATGGGATTATGGGAAAATTTTGACTTTCTATGATGTACTCACAAAAACATCTATAATGATTTAATTTTTTATAAGCATGTATTAGATTAGAAAAAAGTCCAAAATTATGAAAAAAAAAAGTTGGTGGAGGAATCTGGAAAAAGAGTTTAGCACAAATGGTTCAGTCAGTCACAGTAGGGAGGCATCCGAGGGAGATGTTGGGCCTACCTAGGGCCACGGCATATAGTGGCACAGACCGGGAACAATCTGCACAGACCTGGGTGATGGCCCCTCACACGGGAGAAGGGCTTGTTTCAGGGAAAGCATGCCAGGAGGAGGGGGTCCTATCACAGGATTTCACCTCAGCAAGGCAGAGCCCCAGTGAGCATAGTCCGGAAACCCTGTGTGGGAGTTAATGGGCTTATCTCATTGTGAAGGCTCAGCAGGCGCTCCTGGGTTGTTACCAGAATCCTCGGTCATGAGATAAGAGGAGCTTTGCTCAGGGTAATTTGGGCCTGACACTTAGGGGAGGATCCAGAGAGACTAAGTAAGCCTATCAAGGCTGAGGGGAAGTGGCCGCCTGGCCACTCAGGGATGTCCTATGGGAACATTCAGGGAAAACTGTTGGCAGTTAGATCTGGATGGAAGGCCTCCGATGGTGCTGTTGGGCCTTAATCCTGGAAAAACCTTGTCAAGGGGGTTAGATATCTTCATGGGGCCGGAGAGATATGCCACCAAAGGGGAGCCTGCATCTATAGGCCTGCCCGCCACCCCTCAGCCCTCCTTGTGTTCTCTCTTCCCTTACATGGAAGGCTGGGAATATGGTGGTTGTGGGTAAGAGAAGGGATGGGCAGGAGGCTGTGGGCACTCTGGGTCCTTACCCTGATACTCCAGCTTGAATCCTGGCCGGTTCTGGGAGTGGTCGCTGTGGAAATACACAGTGGTCTCGTGGGATGTGGAGAGTAGGGAGCCTGGAAGCTCGCTACCACTGAATCTGCCCATCATGCGGCTGGTCTCGTAGGGGCCATTCCGGATCTCTATGAAGTCATGGTTGGGCTCGGTGGAGAAGTTCAGGAACTGGATGTGAGCCCCTGGGAGCAAGACAGAGGCAGATAGTGCCCAAAGCAATAGAGTCCTGCTTCAAACATGTGGCATCATGGAAGCCTTTCCTGCCAGACCTCACGCATCCCTACTACTGGCTTCCCCCTCAACCGAGATTGCTAGAACACAGTTCGGGGAGACACCATCCAGTCTAGTCTTTTGTCTTGAGGCGGGATTGAACTTAAAAATACATTATTCACTCAGAATGAAGGGCATTGATCATTCCAGAGCTCTGTTCCGAGTCCATTTTATTTTACTGAAAACAAAGCTCAGGGCTAACAATTGATTTGTAGTTCCCAGCCCTACTAGCAATACAAAGATAACTTTGCTAAAATAAACTTTTTACTTAAAAATATCACCACTTAAAAATAACTATACCTTATCAAAAGACACAAACTTCAGTACTGGTATCTTCTAGAACACTTACTTAATTCAGAAATTAGAAAAATACATTGTCAGTGAAGTTTATGCTTTGGGATCTTACTGGATTAATCAAGATCTCCTAACAACCCGACAGGTTAAACAGATCTGATTAAGCCCTTAACTTACATAGTGATATACTCTGCAGAATGGAGATGGGAAGATTGATATTTGTTTACAGCTGAGACTTCCCTAAATTATATTGAGGAAATGTATTTACTGTGCATAGGAAAATGTCCATTATGTTAATTGTGAAAATCTAATTGCAAAGTAGTATGTACTACATAATTCTAATTTTGGTACTAAAAACCCAGAAGAATGTTCATTGATTTGAATATCTGATTCACTAATAATATTTACTGAGGATTTGCCGTGCATCAGGGCTGTGATAGGCACTGCTCAGGGATGAACAATATCTATCAGGCCCTTGTCTTCACAGGAGTTACATTTGAATGGTGAGGACTAAGCTATAAGTTATTATCTCTGCATAGTGGGGTTACAGATGGATTTTAACCTTTTAAACATTTCTCACCTGTAGTTTCTAATTTACATAAATGGAGACATAGGTGTGATTTTTTGCATCTAATTAAATAAATTTTTATTTAAAATTTTAATTTAAAATTATTAAAAATTAAAGATTTGATTTACAACGTTGAAGACCCTTCATATCTCCTGCTCTCTCCCATTTGAGGGTCACTCATGGATCGGGAAGATACCTTTCCAGTTCATGGTTTTAGATTCTTAAATATATGTTTGATTTATTTGTCTCAAACATGTATATGCATGTTGTTAACACTGCACATGAGGTTTTATACACTTTTTTATTCAATATTGTGCTTTTCAAGGTCTATGATTTTATTTTATGAATTATCCAACCACACTATTCACTACCCTATTAATGAACATGCAGATCATTTCCAAATCACTGACAATTGTGCAATGAGCACTTTAGGACATGTGGTCTACAGCGCACGCATCATCCCAGCACCGCGGGCAGCATGTTCGTCAAAGGGGCTCTTCCGGGATTCCAGATTTCTGAATTGAATGGGTGGGGAAAGGACTGGGTTTCACTACTGCCATCTGGTGGTAACATCTTGTAAATGCAGAGGTTCTGTACACACTGAAACCAGGTGCCATACTCAGGTCCTCACTGGAGTCCAACATTCACTTGAAAGCAAGGACTTCTGTGATTGCACCCTGCAGAGGGCTTATTCTCCAGAGGCTGAATAAGCACCCAGGCCTTAGATTTAGAGAGCTCTGGTGGCTGAACATCAGGACTTACAAGAACAGTGATGTACCTCCTACTTAAACTTCTGATTTCCTTTGGATGTTGTGCTCCCTCCATCTCTCTCTATCTGTCTCTCTCTATCTCTATCTCTCTATCATCTGATATTCTTGTGGTCCATGCCTGGGTGCAGAGCCATGGGGTCTTCTAGCTCCTCTTGCCTCAATCTCTAAAATCTGGAGTTCCCCAAGGCTGCCAAAGTGCTCATCATTTTGTACCCTGATCATGCACCCCCAGGTTCCTCCAGAAGCTGGTACAAAATATAAGGCTCCATCCTCTGAAAGGTCACCAGCTTCTCTCCTTCCCTCAGAATAGATTTAAAGCAGGCCAGTTCAGTCCCTTTCTCCTGAAAGCCCCTCTCTATCAGAAGACCCAGTCTCGGCTGAATAGTACAGAATAAAGAGAGGTGGCTTTCATTCCTGAGGTCATAGACTGGGAGACCACAGGCCCATGCAGGAGCCATCCCCGCAGGACGTTCTGTCCCTGGGAGCAGGGCAGTGACTCAGGCAAGATGACCCATCAGCTCCACATCACCACAAATCTTTTATCTCTTCAACAGAGATGTTGGGGTTAAATTATGTTCCCAGTCAGGAATGAATCATCAGCAATTAAATTTTGTACCCAGACTGATGTCCTCCACACCCCGCCAACCCCCGTGACTGGCATATTCCATCTCCACACACACACAAACTCCCCCCCCAAAACTCCCACTCTTTAAGACCAGCCAGAATGTGCATATAAAGAATGCAAAGTCTATATCATATTGACCTTGGCTATATAATTTAATTAGTATGAGAAACTGGATATTGAAGTTAAAAGCACAACTTGATGTCCAGTCTCCGTTAAAGACTTTTTTTTCTTTTTCAGCTACCCCTGAGTAATTTCTCATTCCACAGTCCTGAATTTTAGCTTATTACTCAGATAATAATAATAATAATAATGCAATCCTTCAGATTTTCCCTATATTTTATGTTCCCAAAGTGTTCACTCCTAGCATTCTTAACTGATCTTCACAATTGTATGAGAGGTCAACAGATGAGGAAGTGGAGAGGTGGGGTGCTCTACTACCTTGGTCAAAGTCATAATGAAGGGTCACCAAGGGCCTGGGTGTGCAGACTTACCAAAGCCCACGGGCAGCGCTATCTTCCAGGAGCAGTCCATGTTGCTGGGGTAGTTGCCAGGGAAGCCGGGGCTCAGGATCACCCCCTCCATCTCTTCCACTGTGCCCCCACACTGCGCTGTGATAATGAGACCAGACAGAGGGTTAGGACAGCATGGAGGAGGGTATGGGGTCATGCCAATGTTTGGGTGCTCCCTTACAGCAGCAGTTTCTGATCCCTTCTCAAGTCATGAATCCCTCTGAGAATTCAAGGGAAGCAACAGTAATCTCCCCTAAATGACTACACACATGGGCAAGATTGAGTACAAATTTAAGTTCAGGAAGGCACTGCCCAGCCGGCCACAAACCCGAGTTAGGACTCTTGACCTAGAGCCGGCCCTTTGCAGGTCAGTTCCCTTAGTAAGGTCATGCAGCAGCACTGGTCTGCTCCAAGAGGAGTGTGACCGTTTCTTATGCTATGCCTCAAATCTCTATCACTGTCCAATCAATTCTTCCAAGACTCAAAAGAAAGGCTGAAGGGAGGGGACTGGCATGCACAGAGTCCCCTTTGTGCCAGGTTCCATGCTGGGCTCTGTACAAACACTCATCCCATAGGGTTGAGTGGCCTGCAGATGAGCCTACCAGGGGCCCACACTTGCTCTCTGACCTTCGTCCTCAGCCAAAGTGACTGTGATTAGTGTTCCATGGGGAGCCAGCCATGAGGGGCTAGGGCCACTGACACTCCAGCTGAGGTGATGTCAGAATCACCTAAGATGCAGGGCTGGAGCATGAATACAGCCTGGTCAGTGGACATCAATTCTTTTCTTTCGCAGGAAATGGTTGTGGGAGCTGCAAGGGATTAGCTGGTTATGGAAGCCAGAGAAAGAGGGGGAGAGGGAGGATCTGCAGGGTCCCAATGAAGGTCTCTGGGGTGAGGGCGACAAACAGAACCGTGCCTGGGTTCAGAGTGGGGGGGGGCTCTGGCACTGACTGCCAAGGTCACCATCCCAACTCTTTCACTTCCTGTGTGACTTTGGGCCAGTCTAAACCCCTCCAAACCTCATTTCCCCCCACCTTTAAAATGGAGCTGACCACAGGACCTACATCATGGGGTGGTCCTTACGTTACAGTGGAAAGGCCTGCATGTCACTTAGAACAGGGGCCAATGCACACAGTAACCGGGTGACAGCCACTCAATTAGCGGTAGCTGCTGTTAACAGGGGTGGTTTCCTCCGCAAGAACTTCGTAATATAGAGTGGGAATGGGGGGAGTGCTTCAGTCTGCCCAGACACATCTCTGACCACAGGGCAGGCAACCACACCCTGCCCACTGGTGAGATCCCAGCAGGGAAATGCCATTATGCCTAAGGGATGCTCCCTCCCCGCTCACTTTGCTTCTTATCCCAAGGTTAGCCTTGATTTGTACTTTACAGTTGGAGGGGCATCAGAGAAAAGTATGTTTCTGTCCCTGATGGTGCCAATCACTTTTTAATCCTTAAAAGCCTTAGTTTTCCCATTTGCAAAAATGAGGGCAATGATACCTCCCCCGAAGAGCTGCTGTGAAGAAACAGGTAGGCCATGACTTGCATACAGTAGACGCTCAATATATGTTATGTCCTCCCTCCCCAACCCAACTGAACTAGGCCCTTGTTTCACCTGTAACCCGCCCCCTGCCTTTTCTCTAGGGGCAGATTTTATCCACCTGTCCCATGAAAAGTGACAGAGGAAGGCTTCAATTGCCCAGAGGTTCCATCGGGGCTTTAGTCAATTATCTGGAATCAGGATGGTCATCGTAATGTTTTTAAACAGGTAAGACTCTTGTGATCCCTCATTCGATGGGCGAAGGTCTGCAGAAGTCATGGCCAGCTTGTGCGAGAGCCACACGGCAGCCTACAACGACTCCCTTCCAAGAGATCCGGGACACCAAACTGTCCTTTGATCTGAGCTTGATCTCCATGAGATGTCACTGAACCCAGATCTCTGGCAGGAACGGGTATTATGAATGGACTGAGAAGGTCGGGGCTCTCTTACCAATACAGAGCGGTGGAGGGTAGTTCCAGCGGCGCACAGTTCCAGGCATGCAGGAGATGTGGGCGTGGCCCTGGAGGGATCAGGAACAGGGGTGGGCTCATTGCCTCCAGGGGCACAATTGCATGTACAACCCAGAACAGGGGGCTTGTTCAGGGGCCTTGTGTTGAGCAACAAGATACACAAAGATCCACAAACCCTCTGTGGGGTGGGATGAGGCAGAGGGAGAGAGACTTTGGGGAAGGATGCTTATTAACAGCCATTACTAAGGAATTCTCATTACTAAAGTTTCCTTGTGAGACTTCTTTAATTACTAGATTCCCTCCTGGCCTTCAAAGGAAGATTTAATTTTCCTGGAGTCCAATCAAACTGAAACTTTGCAGGAGCCCATTCTGAAGCTGGCTGGTGCTAACGCGCCCAAGTCAGCAAAGCTTGCCTTTTGCATGAACAGCTCCGGGAAAGGACAGTGGTCCCTGGGGAACCCGAGGGGCTGCTCCCTGTTCTTCAGTGACTGCAGCTCAGCTGGCGAGAGGCTGGCCAAGCACATCTCAGGGGCCACCTGCTTCCTGCCCGGGGTGTCGAGGGGGAGGTACCTGGAGGGCATATCCTGGCTCGCACTGGAAAGAGACCACATCGTTCACCAGGTAGCGCTCGCCAGTCTTCACCCCGTTACTGGGCACAGCCGGTTCTGGACAGCTGCTCAGGCCCACCGCTAGATGAGACAGAGACAAAGAGAAAGGAGGAGGGACAAGCCCAGCCGGTCAGTGCACCAGAAGGCAGAGGATAATGCTGGCAGCGGGGAGAAGGGGCTCCAATCTGTACTTTCTTTGCCCTCTGCCTAGAGACCAGTGCTTCCTAACCCTCTTGCCCTCTGAGCGCACAGAAAGTCAGAATATTTGTACAGCACAGAGGATCAATAGACCGATGCTCCCTGGGGTGGGTGAGCATCATGTGGGTCATGTACCTGCCCCCTGAGGTCAGCAGAAGGACTCTGGAGCTAGGGAGATGCCCAGTCTGGCTCCAAACACCCAGACCTCTCTACCCAGTTTCTCCCGCACCACTCCCAGACCCTCAACTTCCCTTCATTTTCCTTGCCTTAAGAAGAAAATTCCTGGGGGCAAAGAAGCTGGGAGAGGGGAAGGAAAGGCAAGGAGGAAGGAGAGCAGTTATCAGAGAGAGGCCTCTCAGTGTCACTCAGAAGGCTCTGAGAGTCCCACTCTCGGGGACAAGCTGTCCAGAAAAAAATTTGCCAATGGGTGAGACTCTCTGCTGCCTTATTTCTCCTGTTCTGTTTTTAAGGTGAGGCCAGTTCCTTTCTGGGAGTACTACTGGGGATTGCTCACGCCTAGCCCCCCACGGTCAACTCTGGTCCTTGCTCACTGCCGGACCCCTTACCGCCTCCCTCTCTTTCCCTGCCCTAGGACCATCCTGTGCTCAGAGGCAGCTGACATTTCTGAATCTCTCTCCTTGAATCATGGACAGCCTTCCTCAGCAGTTCAAAGTGGGTCCCCATCAAGTGTTATTCAGAATCTCATCCTCTCACTGGACATTCTAGGACTGTCATGATCTTGGCCCAATCACTTTCCAAGATCACCTCTAAGGGCTCTCAAACACTCCTTCATGATCCTTTCTTGAGTTTCAAAGTTCATCTGCATTTATTCGCTCCTTATTCTATACGCAGCATTGTACACCGTCTACGCTAGGACATCCATCCTAATCTTCCTCATCGGAGTCTTCCTCCTTCCTGCCTGCCCACCATCATCACTGGAGGAGCACTTACTGAGACTTCCCACCAGCAAGGCTGGGGCAAAAGGGGCCCACGCATCATCTTATCCCCTTGAAGGAAGTCTTTGCATCCTGTCTCACAGCTGAGGATGCAGGCCAAGAGGCCCAGAGACATGTCCTTAGCAAGCCACAGAGCTGGGATTCACACCAAGCCCAGTCTAACTCCAGGTTGGTCCAGGTAGAGGCCAGACTCACAGGCTACATTAGCTCACAGGTGACCCAATCCTGCTCTCCCACCTCCCTTCCTGAAATCATCCCCATCCAGCTTTGAATTCCCTGTTGGTAGAAACTCACAGCAAGTGGGAGTGGAGCATCTCCTGACCGTGGGACGTGCCCCACAGGGGTCCCTCTGCAGCTGTGGGCACTTAAGGTGCACCAACTAACTAAGATGAGATAAGATGCACTAAAGAGATCTCTGTGTACTGAGGCATGAGACTGGCGGTGCCATTTTCCAGGAACGAGGGTGGACAGACTTTATGGTTTGGTCTGATCCTAGGCACCTGCACAGCTCAGAGAGTTTGGGAGCGGGCATCCTCAGCCCTCCTGTTTGATTCCTGGTGGATACCTTCTGATAGCCCTCCTAGTAGATCCCAGATCCCTTGGGAGATACAGGCTCCCCGGGGAAGCCACATATATGTAGCAGAAAAGGGATGGGAAGGGCTAGCCAGCCTAGGACACCAACACCAGCCCCATCTCCTTGTGGAGCTGGTGATATGTCCTTGTTCCACATTCAGAGCTGACAGTCGACATGCACGTCAGATAACTACGTGTGCTTTTTTCCTTCAGAGGAAAATTCACATATAACAAAATTGTAACAAAATACATACATCTTATGCATACATTTGCTGAGTTTTGACAAATGCCTGCATCTGTGTAACTCCAACCCCTATCAAAACTACAGAAAATTGCTAACCCCAGAAACTTCCTTTGTGCCCTTCCCAGGTAATTCCTGTCCTACATGTGCCTTTTTTGTTTTTTTTTTTTGTGTGTGTGTTTTAAAGAGAGAGAGAGAGAGAGAGAGAGAGAGAGAATGCATGTGCAAGTGGGGGCAGGGAGGGATAGAGGGAGAGAGAGAATCTTAAGCAGGCTCCATACTCAGCATGGAGCCCGAGGAAGGGCTCAATCTCAAAACGCTGAGATTATGCCCTGAGCCAAAATCAAGAGTCAGACACTTAACCCGCTGCATGTGCTTTTAAGAAGTGAATGTGATTCTTGCAAATGAAGGCTGTTTTGGCCTATGTCCAGCTGGGCAAAAGACCCCAAACACAGGATTAAAATAATCATCAAACTGAATTTGAAGTACTGCATCTTGGTTGTCATCTTGTCTCTTTCTCCCCACTCCTCCTGGCACTCTAAGTAAAATGCAACACAACTCAACTCGGCATTTAGTGGGGTGACCACAGCTTAGTGACTGAAACCTTATTCTATCGGCAGTGATAGAATAAGGAGAGGCAGAGAGAAAGAAAGGGAAAGCAAGGGCAGAAGACTGTGGTAGGAGAAAAAAAAATGGAATGAGGAGAAAAGTGAAATCCAAGAGAAAGAAGGAAACAGAGAAAAGTCCATTCTAATTTCTCCTACAGTGCACAGCCTGACTTTATTTAAGCCATGCGTGCAACAATGGAGGAATTATTTTTTATCATATGCAATCTATTGCTTTCAAAAGCATATTGTTCCATTTCCATTTCAATTAAATCAACATTAAGTGAGTCATAGCAGTAGCCATGACTTTTCAGTACCCTTCAAAAACCATTTGCCTCTACAGTTAATTCCTCCCCTCTGCACCCTCTCTGTAGACTATCAAATATTAAGAGAACAGTAGCTTAACAAAACAACAATGGTTTTGGCTCCTAAGAGTTTCAGTCGCTTCTGTTTTCCCTCAGCCCTTTCCGCTGTAAGAGGACAGTGCTTGATAAACATCAGCTACAAAGAAAACTACCAGTTCCCTTGAACAACAACAACAACAAACTGAGGAGAGGTGAATATTTTTTTCTGGGAATGAGGCAGCAGAATGAAAAGATATTTAGGAGGGAAGTGTATCTTTGGAAGAGGAAAGAAAAGAAAATATTTGAGGGAACATTTAAGGACTCCAATGAAAATACTGGATAAGAAAACAAAATTGGCTAGAACAGAGCAATAGGGTAAAAGGAAAAATGTGAACTATTCAAGAAACCCAGCATACTTCACTTTACCAGGAGAGTGAAGACTTTGAGGTCTGCAGGGGGAAGGTGTCAGAGGTCCCTGTCCTATTCTCTGGCCCTCAGGGTCTTTGCTTCAAGATGTCCCAGGTCTTTCCTGCCAAGTGCACACTTTAGTTCTTTCAGGCCACAAGCATCCCAGGATCCAACCAATCCTCTCTGAACCATCTGGATAAAGATCATGTGCTTGGAAACCAGCAGAGCATCTGTAGAACATCCAATGCTGACCTTATCAGGCCTCTGGCACCAACTGGGGCTCTCATCTGGAAGGACCACGCTGTCCAAGATGGTCAAGCCAACTCTGCCTTCCCGTATTCTCACTTCTCATTCCAACCTAGCTCAGACATCTGCTTCTGTAAGGTCTCACCTGGCCAGGTTTAGCTCCCCTCTTCTGTACTTCCTTAGCTGCTTCAGTTGCACTAAAATTATTGCTCTCTTGTCCCCCTATCTCCCTGGACTTCATGTGTGTGAGGGCAGGAACCATGTCTTATTTATCTTTGTTCTGTGGGCATCTAGCACAGGCTTGCCACATTGTGGACACTCAGTGTTTCTTCACGACATCAACCTCTCCACCTGTCCCAGGGAGAAGTGACCATGCTCTTCTTTGAACTACTGCTCTACCATCTGGGGACATCCATGAGAGCACCTGGAATTCTGTAATGTGCTTCTCTGTCCCAGTGTCTGCCTCTCTTTAATTGACTTGGAGAGGACTTAATCATCTCGATCTCACCCAGTCCTAGCAACCCCCAGCACAGCACCTGGCATATTATAAACACTCAATAACTATTTGTTGGATGAATGAATGACAGATGCCTCTGCCTACCCATTCTTTTTTTTAAATTAATTTTAAAAATTTTTTAATAAACATATAATGTATTATTAGTCCCAGGGGTACAGGTCTGTGAATCGCCAGGTTTACACACTTCACAGCACTTGCCATAGCACATACCCTCCCCAATGTCCATAGCCCCACCACCCTCTCCCTACCCTCCTCCCCCCGGCCCCCTTCAGTTTGTTTTGTGATATTAAGAGTCTCTTATGGTTTGTCTCCCTCCCGATCCCATCTTGTTTCATTTATTCTTTTTCTACCCCTCAAACCCCCCACGTTGCATCTCCACTTCCTCATATCAGGGAGATCATATGATAGTTGTCTTTCTCCAATTGACTTATTTCACTAAGCATAATACCCTCTAGTTCCTTCCACGTCATCGCAAATTCTGCCTACCTATTCTTTCCTCTACCCAGAGGGGAAGGAAAGGCAGGCTGTCCCTGGATGAAAACAGTCTCCCCAGTAACCTCTGTCTTTGTTGCCCCACCAGGCATATCCATAGCCTTATTTTTCTAAGAGTTTTTCATTGTGACTACTTCGAGATATTGGAAGCCAAGATGGAAGGTTCTGAGAATGGAGTGAGAAATCTGGTGCAAGAGGAGTGAAGTTTCTCATGAGGACAAGAACTTCAAAGACGGTTGCATCATAGAAGCCAGGGTTGGAGAGGACAGGTTTCAGGAGCAGAGGAGAGCGCCTGAATTTTCCTACATCCCAGATTCCATACAGGACCCAAGTCAATGATGGGGCTACCTTCCCATTCCCGGAGTGGACACTGGGGAAGTGCACAGGTGTCTGGGTAACAGAGACTGGGGTGAGAGTCCTGGCTCCACTACTTACTGGCTGTGCAGTCTTAAGGAGTTACGGACCTTCTCTGAGCTTTAGCATCTTCCTCTAGGTCTGTGGTAAGGTTTACATGGCATAGAGAATATACAGCCCCAGTGGGCCCCCTGCTCATTGTGTGGGTCCTTAGTACCTGTCAGTTCCCACCCCGAGCCCCGTACACAGCTGAAACTTTGGATCCTCACTTTTGTACTCCAAGTGGAAGCCGGCTGCTGACACGCTGATATCTGAGTAGAAATGAAGGTAGAGCTGGTTGGAGGTGCTGTTCAGAAGGGCAGGCACGGTTGTTCCTATGGCAAGGAAACAGGGACCATTCATGCTTAACCATCTCCAGCCCCCGACATTCTTGGGACATTCTGCTGACATTCTGCTCCCAAGATCCTCAAAGGTTGCCAGTTATCATACTTGCTACATGACAAATTAGCACTTCCCGTCCGCACCCCCCACCCCAGCCAGGAGTGCTGGGTCTTCTTCAGTGGCCAAGGGAGACGAGACCTCAAACTTTGTGCAAAGTGAGCAGTGGCAGAGCCATATGGCAACAGGAGGGGAAGTTCCAAAGGTAGTCGAAGAATTTGGTCTCCTTCCCAGCCATCTTCAAAAAATTCTAACAGCTATACTTCTCTGGATATTCCAGGCAGTGTAGACCATATATATGGTGCACACAGCTCCTTTTTGTATCTTGGCAACATGGAATTCTGAAGTCTGAAGGACCCGGATGATTGCCCAGGACATAGGGCAAAAACACACACCACACTCAGTGAAGTCTGCCATTGGAATGGAAAACCGTGTAGCCAACTTGGAAAACAGTTTGTCAGTTCCTCAAAAAGTTTAAATATAGAGTTATCATATGACCTAGAAATTTCACTGCTAGGTATATACCCAGGAGAATTGAAATCATGTTCCACAGAAACTTCTCCATGAATGTTGATAGTAACATTATTCATAATGAGCCAACAAGAGGAAACAACCAAATGTCCATCAGCTGATGGATGGGTAGGTGAAATCTGGTCTATCCACATGGCAAAATGTTGGTGCATGTTACAACATGGTGAGCCTTGAAAAATGATGCTGAGTGAAAGAAGCCAGACCCAGAAGGCCACATATTGTAGGATTCCATTTATATGAAATTTCTAGAACAAGCAAATCTATAAAGATGGCAAGTAGGTTGCTAAGTTGTGGTTGCCAAGGGATGGGGGAGGGGGAACTATGGGGAGTGCATGCAAATGAGTACCTGGTTTCTTTTTGGGGTAATGCAAATGTTCTGGGATTAGAGAGCAGTGATAGTTTTCGAATCTTGTGAATATACTAAAAACCTCTGAATTGTACACTCTCTTTTCATTGTAGCATTATTACTGTTATTTTATTATTGAGCTACAATTGACATATAACATAATATTAGTTTTGGGTGTGTGACATAATGATTCAATATTTGTATATAGCATAACATGATCACCAAAATGAGTCTAGGTAACATCTGTGAACTGTACACTTTAAATTGGTGAATTTTATGGCATGTGAACTACATGTTAGTAATAATAATGATGGTGATGATGATGATGATGATGATGATGATGATGATGATGATGAAGTCTACCCCTGCCCTCTGAGCTGAGGCCCCTGGAAGGCCCACCTCACCTGAGAAACTCCCCAGCATGGTCACAGTGTTGTCTGCACCATCAAACACCTCCAGAGAGTCCCAGTTTTGTTCTGTGACAAAACTGATGACTTGAATCTGGGAAGGCAGAGGGATTGAACTGTTGGTTAGGCAGCCTGTATCCATCCCTCCCTCCCCTTTTCTCCACTCATGTAGTTAATTTCAGTACTTAGCACCCACTCTGGGGCTGACATTTTGCTAGGTGCTTCCAATAAAAATGAGATACTCTCCCTATCCCCCCCCCCCCCACCACCAGGACCTCATATGCCCAGTGGGGAAGACAGATGTAAAATGAAGGGTCATAAGACAGTGGGGTACTTTGTCAGGCAGAGAATGGGGAAAGGGAATTTCAGGAAGTGGGACTACTTCAGTCTGAATGGACCCCTCCTCAACTCTCACATGTTCCTTGGGTTCCCCACCTTCCTGCCTGGATGACATCAGACATTCTGCAGCGAGAGTCCAGGAACCTACTCCTGGCCCTGCTTGCTGCCTCTCTGGTGGCCTTGCTGCCATAACCAGTTCCAGGGCCTTCTCCACTTGCTCTTACCACCGGGGGAACAGTTTGGTCCCCATTATTCTCCTGTAACTTGGGCTTCAGGTGTGATGCCGAGGTGTGTGCCTGGGGCTTCTCCATGCCTCATCTGCTCGCCTTCCCTCTCCTGCAATGTCCCCTTTTCTATCCCCCATCATCTTGAGAAAAAAACCCTTTAAGCCATCAGAAAAATACCTTCTATGACTCTTCCTCAGTCTCTGTATTTCTTTCAGTCCAGGCCCATTTCCTCTTCTGGCTTTCCCCAATAGCCTGAGCTGCTGCCACCCCTTCTCTTTCCTGAGGTACCTGGCTCTCTCTCTCCACACCCCCTGAAGCTTCTGGGCCTCGAGCTGCTGTGTTTCTCTGCTTATGGACCTCACCTCCACATCTGGCCTGAGGGGCAGGGACAGGGCTGAAATGTCTCCTCCAGGCCACCTGCCACATTGAGGCCTCCCCTAGCCCCTACCTGGATACCAGCACCTTCGGGGACCATGATCTTCCACACACAGTTGAGGCTGTTGAGGTAGGGCTCTGGGAAGCCAGGGGACAGGATGGTGCCCCTGCGCTCTGTGAGATTGCCTCCACATGGCACTGGGAAGGAGGTAGTTCTGGTTAGAGGTTTCTCCAGCTTGTCTTTAGGTCCCCTAAGGGATCCTCCCCCAACACTCCTCCCAGGGACCCCCAGCCTCTCTTGCTGACTGTTGGCTTCTTCCACAGGCCCCCATTCCTGCTCCTTCCATGGCTCCTGTCCCTACAATCCTCCTTCCCATGCATCCGGCTCCCAGCCACCCCAGCTCCACCCCCTCGCTGTCTTTACACCCAACCCCCAGGACTAGCGATTTGGCCTGAATAGGACACCCTACTTAAGTTATGCTGGTGAGCAGGGGCTGCTGTTGGGTCTCCCTGGCCACCCCCTCCCCAGAGTCCTAGTTGTCCAGGTACTCACCCACACAGGTGGGCGCTGATACATTCCACTGGGCCAAGGCCCCGGGAACAGGGAGGCACTCGATTTCTGGGGACCCCTGCAGGGCATAGCCGGAGTTGCAATCGAAGCGGACGATGGCCCCCACGGAGAAGTCACTGCCCAGCCTCTTGCCATAGCGCGGTTCTGGCACAGAGCTGCATTGTGTGGCGCTGGTTCGGGGTACAGCTGCAGGGGACAAAGGCACTGAGGGGCAGGCCTAATCCCTCTGGAAACTGGCCCAGGGATGGACACACAACAGTACTAGTGCTGAGACCGTCTGGATGAGACCCTGAGAGGCTCTGGGCACTTTCTCCCAGGACAGAGGTAGGGGTTTTCCAGAACAAGGCCCATTTTACTGAAATACAGTTGCAGCACAGTTTCTGGAAACCACAGGAGGCAGACTTTAGACCCAGTTGTGTTTGGTGGCTCCTCCATGATGCCCTTTGACTATCAGGGGCCCACGTCCCCTTACAGGGAGAATGGCCCTTCTTCTTCCCTTTGTCCTGCCTTTGGCCTCTTTCCCCAGGTGCCTTAAGACTCTGTCCAGGGCTCTACTCTCATGGCCTGAATCTGAACCTCCCCTCACCCCACCCACATGGCACACAGTATGCTTTAACCCAGGCCCCAGATATGACATGCCCCTGTGGCAGGGGAATGCAGCTCCTCCTGGGTAGTGGGATGAATGGGACATGCCTAGAATGGGCCCTAAAGAAGCAGGCATGCTTCTGGACAAGCAGAGGTTGGGACCTGCCAATGAAAGCCAGGGCACTTTAAGACTTTGCCTTTCAAGACCAGTGAGGAAGGGAACAGACGTTGATCACCTGCTCAGTGCCAACTACTCTGGGAACTCTCATAACTCCATCAGTGAGGTAACATGCTTACCCTCATCTCAAGGTGAGCAAACTGGGGCTCTGAGGGGTGGAGAGGCTGGTGCCCAGTTAGAAAGTGGCAGAGCTGGGATTCAAAGCCTGTGTTTTCCCCACACTTTTATTGTGCTTTGCAGAGAAAACCAAACTCCAGGGGAGAAAGCCTAGGTATGAGGCAACGTTCTAATGCCAATGGGACTGTGCCAGACAATGGGGAAGGGAGAGGGCAGGAGTCAGCTTCCTATGTCTGATCTCTTCCTCGTTTGACATGGAGTTTGGTTCAAGAATTGTCTGTTGGGCAAATGGGTACATAAATTCAACTGAATTTCAAGGAACTGCCTTAAAAATCAATAGCTGCCCTTTAGCACCCTAAGACTAAGGCCCAGACTAAGGGTCAAAAGTTCCCATTCCTTTGGTCAGGGAGTCACTAAAGAACTGAGATTGCCTTCACACCTCTCACAGCTACTTCCTGCATACCTTGGTAGACAAAGTGGAAACCTCTGGCTGGTACTTGGCCTTTGGCACTGAACTTAATGAGTACTTGATTGGAGGTGGCCAGGGGCAGCGATTCTCCTGCCGAGATAAGGGGCGAGGAGGAGAGGAAGACGGTGAGTCCATCAGTCGGCCCAGTAGAGAAGATTCTGGCCAGGAAGGAGGGGCTGGCCATACCCCCCACAGAATTTCTTTCCATATCCCAGGTTTTCCTGAAATACAACCTTCCATTTTTACTGTTCAAGATTTGCAGAAGGCTTTAGCATCCATGGTCTTACCTTGACCCATGTTCATTGCGAGGTTGGCATGACAAAATTTCAGTGACCCATTTAATAGGTCAAGAGAGAGGATCAGAAAGATTAAATGACCTTCCCAGAAAGGAGAATGCTTCTAGACACATGTTGACTTACAAGGATGGGAAGAATGGCCGTTACCAAACTGACTGGTGGTTTTACTTGGAAAATGGACATTAAAAAGAAAAATGACACCAGCTTCTGGGAAGGAGGGTGATGTGAATATGTGAGAGTTACTGGCCTTTCCCAGATGCTGTAAAATGATAGATAACCACAGCAATTGTATAATGTATTGCTTACACTAGGACACTAGTGAGAGCCAATGGGTGTGTTATTAATTGGGACAACCAAGTGAAAGCTGGGACTGTCACAAGCAAAGCAAGATGTATTGCCACCCAACTGAAAACACACAAATTGGGGAAAATCTGCATGGGTGTAGGATGCCTTTATATTAGAAGATAAAGTTCTAGCTTCTCCTTGATGTGGTACAGATGGACAGAAGTATAGATAATACCAACTGGACCGACAGCTGTGAAGTGTTGTCCTGTTTAGTCACTCTCTTGAGATGGCTGCGGGACTATGGCTTGGCAGTAGAACGGCTGCTCTGTATGTGGCCCCATACAGCCTTAGGAATCCCTGAGACAGCCCCTGCCCACTCCCCCACCCCCACCATCAGAAGGGAAGCTGAGGCTGCAGACAGCCAGGTTAAGTCTCCACTGCCGTGAAGGTGGGAGTTGAGACCAGCCAAGGAGCCACTGGGAAACACATTTGGGGTCCAACCAGTGCTTCCAGAAAGCCCATGTGATGCTACTGGCCACAGAGAGCAGAGAATTTTATATAGCACACTATTTACATGTGACCCAGATGGCTGAGCCTGGCTAGGAGTCATTGCCCCAGACAATTTCTGGATGCCAAAGCAAAAAGAAAACTCATGAAGCAAAAGCCTCTCTTTATTATCACCACTGTCCCTGGCTCTTTAACAGATGTGAATAGAACAAAACTCTACTCTTCCATCCTCCCATCCTCTGGCCTGCTATGTGGATTAGGACTCCTTTGATCTCTCATGAACCCATTTCAACTTCCGACCCTGGATGTACACAGACCTCCCTCTCCATGGATAAGCACATCGTAAAATCCCTGGACAAAAGACAAGCTACCAAAGTTTTAAGGGTGAAGACCACCTAGAAATCAAAGCAAATATTTTTATGTGAACTACCAAGAAGAACAGGGAAAAAAATCTCAGAAGATTTTCAATTGTGGTTGTCATGAGATTAGATCTCATACTGCATCTGTAAAGTCAGAGAGGACAGGTGTGCCAAAGAAAGTTCTGAGATCAATAAAGCCTGCAAAACTGAGAAGCACTAGGACATGGTGGTTGTATTCTGTAGAAATTGAACAAAGAAGTGGAGATTAAATTTGGGAAATTCTTCCAGAATCCACAGGAAAAGGATAAAGAAATGAAAATAATGATAGAAACCAAAAGTGACATGGAAGATAGATCAAAGGAACTCCAATATGCATATATTAAGAATTCTAGAGAGAGAGAGAAGACAGGAGAAATGGAAGGAGAAGAAATGGTTTACAGAAGAAGATAACTTTCCTAAGTTTAAGAAAGACTTGAGCCTCAGACTGAAATTGTTCTCAAGGTGTCAGATGTAATTAATGAAAAGAGATTTCCACTGCAACATATCCCAGTGGGCTTTTAAATTTTAAATATAACACACAAAAATATAAAAAGGCATACAGAGAGAAAAGAATGGGTTACCTACAAGGATAAAGAATCAGATTGGAGTCCACTTTTGTGACATTAACTGTTGGAATGAAGTGGAACAGCAGCTGAGGTTTTGAAAGAAGCTTGTGACCTGTAATTTGGTTTACAATCAAGCTGTCATTTATATGATACATCAAAGGAAAGACATACTCATACATGCAAGGTGACAGAAAGAACTGCAGTGATGAGGCTGTTAAAAAATAAATGAATGGAAATAGGGAAATCAGAAACTCAGGGATAAAGCCAATGAAGAAAATATAGTTAAATCAAAATAATTATTGTCAATGAGAAAGCAAAACTAAATGTAAATGTAAACACTTGTTCTTGGGGAAGAAGTCCATAATTTACAAATAATTACTAGTAACATTAATATGAAAGTCTAAATATATATGAGAAAAACCTTGGAAGTTAGAGATGGGTCAGATATGAATGAAAAAGCAAGGAAGCAAAAGCAAAACAGAAGAAACAAAAACCCACAAAGAATGAAACCAGATGACAGGTATCAGACCAAATGTAAAATAAGTAAGTAAACATCCTCTTTAAAGAAAAGGACTTTCAGAGAAAATGAGGAAAGATCTATCAGGTGAGCACAGATACAAAAATGGTTGGAAACACAAGAAGACAACAAAATATCACACTTGTAGTGGGATCTTTAAATGCACAACATTCTCAATCACTGATATATCAAATAGAAAAACAAAATGAAAATTGTTGAGTAGTGGTCCTCAAACTTCTCTTCCCCCACTCAATACCCCTTAGGGACCGGGGCACACCACTCCCATCACCTCATCAGTGTTTCTTCGAACAAGGAATAACAGATGATTTGAGAATATTGATATTTATACCTATGGGTTCTATCTATCTACCTATTCATCCATCCATCCATGATATCTATTTCTTTCTATCCATTGGTCTTTTACATCTGTATCTGTACTTGTATCTATACCCACATTTATGTATACAGGTCCTGAATGTATCTCTCTCTCTGCCTATGTCTATATTTCTATAACTAAACTCATATCTCTATCTATCTTGAAAATCAAGAGATTTTGAAAAAGCATCCTACCCCAAGAGATCCTGACTTACATTCCTGGCTGGGTGTGCGAATGTGGGGTGTTAATATCAAAAACTCATTTCATTGAGAACCACTGATAGAATGGAATTGAATAATAAAATTGAGTAAGATTGGTCTAATGGCTATTACAAAGCTAATTTAATCCTAACAATAGCTCTAGGAGGCAGAGGTTTTCCTCTCAGCTGAGGGAACAGCAGCCAGAGGGGTCAAGCTCTGGCCCCTGCAGGCACCTAGCTGGCAGGGGAGAGGGCTGAGATTAGGGGCCAGGCAGTGAGTGCTGGGCCTGGGCTCCCAGTCTCTCTGTGGCTTCTCAGTCCTGCAGAGAACACAGTCTCTTCTGAGATACTTAAGGAATTTAAAAAAATGTCTTTGGCTACTGAGCGGACCTCATTTTATCCCCAGAGCAGAAATGGTTCAGGCTATATTCTTTCACCATGAGGCAATAAAATCAGAAATTAACACAAATGTTTAAATGTAACAAGAACAAAACCCAAGTTCCTGGAGAAAAAGAAGAGGCAGGCTTGAATGACTTGGGCAAAAAGCAAAACAGGATGACAGATTATCTAGAAAGTACAGAGTAAGACAATAATACATGTCAATACTCATAGCATGAAGCCCATACTATGCTTAGAGGGGAGTGTACTGCTATCCATGTGCTCTTCATTGCACAGGGAAAGTAACAAACAAAGCTCTTAGTTTAAGGAGTTAGCACAAGAAGAATAGCATGAACTGAAGAAAACAGGAGGAGAGACATTATGAAATAAACCCAGAAGTTAATTAATTAAAAAATAACAAAGTCCACAGAAGAACTGAAAAATAGAAGCAATAAAAAACACAACGATGGGCAAAGAGGGGCACTAGGAATATAGCCCTGGGTGCGTAAAGGCAGGGGTTTATAACTGTGAACACGAAGGAGATCCAACAGCATCAGAGTCTATGATATAACCTATGCTGCTGAATTTAAAATAATTACAAAATGGGCTTTTTACTAAAATATAGAATATCCACATTGATATTGAGGTAATATACTTGAATAGTGCAATAACCACGGAAGAAAATAAAAAAGAAAAAACACCGAAAAGAAAGAGATAAAATAATGAGACAAATTTATTTGCACAAGATATTGCTTCTTGCCTTAAGGGCCCGGGAGAAATCAGTTGGCAGTGTTAGCATTATTACAGAGGGCTCATTGACTTTACAAAATGACTATACCAAAAATACCAGTCTTTTAATATAGTAGCAGAGCCCAGCTAGAAAATACAGCAGAAGGAAGAGAAGACCCATTCACAGCAGCAACAAAAACAACAACAAAGCTGCCATGAAATATTTAGGAGTGAAGATAACAGAAAAGAAATATGGCCGAAGTGAAAATTAGAGCCCCTTCCCCAAGGTTATGAAAGATACATCAATGGAGAGACATGTCATGTTCTTGGAGGGGAAGAGGGGTGGCTGTCATAAAGATGTGAGTTCTACCTCAATGAATCAGTAGGTTTAATGGAAGTTCAGTGGGAATTCTGATGTCAATTTTTTCAACTTGACAAGATATTTCTAGGAGTTATTTGGAGGCAAAAAGGAACAAGAACAGTCAATAAAAAATTCAAAAGAAATGAGTTTGGGGGCTTATAGTATCCTATGTTTAAAATGATCATAATATTAAACATTTTCATAATCTTACATTAAACTTTTGGGAACTGACACATAAATAAACAGACACTTAAAGACATGGATAAAAACTCTAGAAACATATCCTTAACTTCATAAAAATTTAATAGATGTAAATCTGGCATTTTGAAAGTTTTGTTAGGATAACTGATCAACTAAATTTGAAAGAATATGGTTAGATTCTTCATTACAAATAACAAATCAAAATAAATTCCAAAGGTATTAAAGCAAAACAAACTGAAAAGAAGCAAAAGAAAACACAGAATATTTACTTAATCAGCATAAAAGTAAAGGAGAAAACTGTAAAAGAGAACATTGATAGATCTGATATCATGGGAAATTTAAATGGTCTGACATTAAAACACATTGTGAAGAAAATTAAATGGCAAATGACAAACTGTAAGGGAAGGCTTTTTATAGCATATAATGTAGACACGAAGTTTTTATGGTATGTGATATGTATAGCTTGTAATAATATGGAGCTCTCCTAAGTCAATAAGAAGATAAATGCTAATAGAAAAACCAACAGCAATTTACAATTAAATTCACAGATAAAAAATGCATGGGCCAATAATTACATTATAAAAAGGATAACCCAACTAGTAATAAAAAAAAGGCAAATTAAGAAACGAGATGCCATTTTCACTTTTCAAATTGATGATGTTTTATTTCCTCAATTAGCTAGTTTTTGTGAGAATAAAACATGCCCTCTAATTCATTGGTGGTGAACAAAGTGGCAAGAACTTTCTAGAGGGATGTCTGACATTTTGGTATATCTCAAAATCTGGGATTTTTGAGAATTCCATTGAAACAACTGATTGACTAAATTTGAAAGAATATAGTTAGGGTCCCATAAAAAGCCTTAAAAATCACACATACCCTTTAACTTGACAATTCTACTCGTAGATAATCTAAGGTAATTGTCAGAAATGTATTTAAAGACATATGCATAATACAGAGTTACTACTATTCATGAGAGTGAAAAATTAGAAACAATCTCAATGTTCGATAACAGGGAATTCATTACATAAATTTCTTTACATAAATTTTAAGTAACTATATGATAGACTATTTAGCATAATTTAAAAATCCTGTTATAGAAGAAAATAATGACAAATGTTCACAATGAACATTTCGATAAAAATATGTATATTGTTTTATTCAATAAAATATGCAAAAGATTAAATCTCAGTAGATATAAAGGCTGGGGGGAAATACACTCCATCTTTCAGTGGTTCTTTCTGGGTGGTTTGTATTTTAATTCCCCATACAATTATTTTGTCTTGCCTCTAAGTTTTCTACATTGAAAATGCAGTATGCTTACGATTAGAGAAACATGATGGGTCAAGAATAAACCAACAGTGCTGAAAATAAATAAAAATTAAAAAAAAAAAAAAGAATAAACCAACAGGGGAATACACCACCACTTGGGGGCAGCGGTATAGACACAGCTCTGGGTGAGGGTAGCTTCTGAAGCTCCCTTCCATGTTTGGGCTCCCAGGAGCTGACTGTCGAGTTGTAGAGATAGCACCAGCACACAATAGAAACAAAGTTGTGTGGTTCCACCTGTGACCAGGCTTATAGGGCCTATTTCCCTTCAGCTGGCCCATGATGCCCTCAGCCCACCACCATCCCCAACGCCGGCTTAGCCCTGGGTACCTGTGTGGGAGCCCGAGAGGGAGCTGAGGAGCCGGGAGTGCTGGCTGTGGCCATCATGCACCTCCACCACGTCGTTGAGGGCCGTGTGGAAGAAGGCGAACTGTCCAAACACCACTGTGGAGGAGACATGGTGTGGAGACCTCAGCATGGAATACTGGCCGCCATGTTGGGGGCAAGGAACCAGAGGTGTGGGGGCTGCAGGCCAGGAGCAGGGAAGCTTTGGAGGAAGTTGTTGGCTCCTGGGGCTAACTGCTTGCTGAGGCTTTCTACTGGCTGATCAGCACACTGGCCAGATGCCAGGCACAGGGTTGTGTGGAGGTGGAGAGGGCCACCTGGCATTCTCCCTCATGGGTCAAGGTAACAATGAAGACTGAACTCAATGGTCAGGGGTGGTGGAAGTGGTGCTGAGCTAACCCTATTCCTTTCTCAGATGGCAATGGCAGCAGCTACTCATGGACATGGAAGGGCTTTTGGCAATGCCCTCTCCCATTTGTCATATGATCTCAGGAATCCTGTATTTTCTTTTATGTTTTCTTCAGAAATCCAACTGACCAGGGCAGCCCTCGATGCAAGATCCCCCCCAGTTAAGAGGAATAAGGGTGTTGACTAAGCAACTGCTCCTGGGGAAGGAACAACTGTCTAAGGAATGGGCAAACATCTTTAGCTCATTTCCCTCTGGCCAAGCCAAGGGAAGAGGCAAAATGGCATTTATTAAGCACCTACTGTGTGCCAGGGACTCACTAGAATGCACACACTGTGAAAGCAGGAATATTTCCTATCCTGTTCACCTAACTCAGTACCCATTTTCAGGGCTCCAAAATGTGCTCTACCTCTTGCTCCTCCGTTCAACCCCTATGACTCCTGCTCCTTTCTCTCCTCCCCTGGTTCTTGCCCTCAGATGCACCTGATGAACTGGGAGGCCAGTGCAGGTCTTGCAGAGAGCTGAATTGGAGCTGTGCCTGCTGTGGGGCCACTGACACAGCCCTTCTTGCAGTGACTGGCAGAAAGGAGGTGGCTGAGGAAAGCCCCTGTGATCACTGCCCTTCCTCCAACCAGCTCTCTGCATGGAGGTTTCAGCCCAGTAAAACTGACCAGCCTTGAGGTTGGTTCTTTTAAAGGCCTCAGCTCTTTACCATGGGAGGAATCCAAGTACAAACACACCACTTATCGAGGATTGTCCTCTGTGTGGCAGATTGGATTGGACAACTTTTAGGACTTTACTAATGGTGAGCCTGCAGGTCAAAAGCTCCTGCCACTTAAGTATATCAGGGAGCGTGTGCCCATGCACCTAAGTGTACAGGCGCTGGGGTGGGAGTGGTCCATGATGGCTGGAGCTGTAGGTCAAGATGAGAGTGGGAGTTTATAGAGGGCAGGGAACATGTCTCGCTCATGTCTGTAGCAGAGTGTATGGACCCTGAGAAATGCTTCACAAATGTTTGGTGACATCAGGCCTTGCCCTACACCCATGCCAGCCTATCTCGGGAATCAGTGGCCAGCTCTCTGCAGGTTGCCCCATCCGTCCCTCTCCTAGGTGGTCAGGATGTATCAACGTCCTTTATCCCACCCAACACCAGTCCTGCTTAGAAATAGTTGTTACTCCTCCTACGAAGAGGTGATCCAGGGAGAAAGCATCCAGGTGGGTCACCTGATTGATCGCCCAGGTACAACCAGCCTGGTTGCCCCTTAGAAGTTCCTGAATCCTCCAGGGATGGCAAGACTCTTTGATGTCCCCACTGCCAGGTGGCAAGTCTGGCTTCTTTTTGCCTGTGTCTCTTGGAATCTGGAAGTTTTTCTGCTGTCTCAGGACACTGGCCTGCTCCTCGCTTTTCTTGTTGGCCTTACCCATAGTTGCTGGACCAGGTTCCCGGTCTCAGATGGAACACTGGAGCATGGTGGTTCCCAGCTCTGTCCCACTCCTTCCTTCTTCCTGTCCTTTGGCCACCCTTGCCTGGCTTCTCAATCAGCCTGGAACTGCAACCCCTTTATTGAGTCTTAGGTTGTGCTGGCTAGCCTCCGGTGTTCCTGCCTTCCTTCTGTCCTGGCCAGTTCCTCCCTAGCCGTATCCCCTGGTTCTGCTGGCCTCCCCAGGGCCCCTCCTCCCACATGTGTCAGGAGTGTGCCTACAGTGTATCCTACTTCCACTTCATGGCATCTGCACCCACGTGGCCTGCATAAGAGACTGTCTTTCCATTCCCATAATGGGAGTACATACAATTGAGAGTGGGATTGGGATACAACTGAGCAGGGCCAGAGGCCCTGGAAGAGGTCCAAAAACATACAAACAGACATGCAACACCTCCATACCGTAGTCCTTGGGCACGGTGACAAAATAGAGGCAGATCTGTCCACTGGTGTAGTTCTGGGGGTAGTTGGGAGACAAGACTACTCCATCTGAACCCACATACTGTCCTCCACAGGGGGCTGAAAGAGAAACCAGAGAAGGTCAGGTGACCTTGCAGACCTCTCATCAATAGTTGTCCTCTGTTCTGCCCACCCCTAGCCTGAGCCACTGGTCCTGGTGGGGCTGCCTGAGGGTTGCAGCCACTAGGGTGGAGGAAGGGAGTTCTGAAGATATCCCTGGCTGGCATGTGGCCCAAAACCCCCCGCTGATGCCATCCAAGGCCCTCCAGGCCACAAGTCAGATCTTGCCCTCTAACTAGTAATACTCTTATCAATCCCTAGAGGCACAGGGGCCTGGGATTGATCTTCTGCCCCTGGCTGAGGCTTCCCCCAAGCAGTTAGTGTCTCAGGAGTAGAGAGCTGAAGATCCCAGAGTAACCCCACTGGGAGCAACATGCAACCCAGCCACCTTCTGTTCCCTTCCATGGTGCCCAGTTCCACAAGGGGTGACCCTGAGTGCCAGCTCCTCTCCCCTGGGTAAAGGGGCCTCCTTGCTTTCCAGCTTGGATGACCACCATGCTCTTGAAGTTCTGAGACTCTATCCCATGCCTCTTGCAAAGGCCCCGTGGCTGAGCCAGACCCCACTGGCCTTGGTTTTACACATCCGACCTCTCAGTGACTCTTCTTAGGCTCAGAAACATGTCCAGGTCACCTTTAAACTCCCATCTCCCTCATACGAGCTGGTGGTACGTCTGGGGGCCCCTGTGAGTGGGGGTGGGAACACTGTGATCTGAGAGTGAGGGCATGTTGATAGGGACTGTACAACTGGTGAATTACCAGCCTCTCTCATTCACAGTGAACACAAGGGGCCCACTCTGAGGGCCATTTCTCACCCCTCCCTTCCCCCAGCCAATAGCACCTTCTGCTGCTGGCATGCTCTCACTCCCTCCAACCCCTTCCCATCCCCGCTCCGCCACCTGTGCACACTGGTCGGGGGTTGTTCCACGCGGGCTTCCCATCAGGTCCCAGGACACAGCTGAGGGTAGAGGCACCCTCAACCTCATAGCCCCCGTGGCAGTAGTAGGTGATGGAGGAGCCCAGCTTCAGGTCGGACCCCACTCGTGTGCCATTCTTGATGGAACCAGGATCAAAACATGACTCCCGTGGGTTTTCTAGAAAGAAGAAACACACACACACGCACGCATGCACAGGACTCATTAGTGACCTAAGTCCATGGTGCACCCAAGAAAAGACTGACTCGAATTAGCCACAGAGCATATGGAGATTTGGAATTGGTGGTCCTTCCTTTAGGTCTGAACATTTCTCTGAATCTAGGGCTGGACATCATCCTGGAGAATGAAATTTTCCTTCTTCTCCCACGTTCTTGCCCTGACCCACAAAGGAGCGAGTCACAGCCAAACACTGGGTGCCTTTTGTCATTCCTTGACTCACTCCTCTCCAAAAGAGGCTGCCTGCTATCATATCCATACCTGGGAGGGACTTCTGAGTGCATGGGTACCAATACATAGATTTAGGAAGGAAGTAGGAAACCCCACTTCAAGCCCTCGGCTTTCTAGGGTTAAATAGTTTTCCAGGATTGTGCACTGGGGTATTGGGTGCTTGCTAGTTTATTAAAACAGAAGTGTTTTTCCACTTGATTTTCATTGCATATATGTCTTCCCAATTAGGCATTCCATGAGGTGCCTAACAGACCCCTACTCTGCCCCTCTACGCTGGATGAGACTGAACTTGGTGCTGCCTGAGCAGTTGAGTGCACTAGTTGGGGCCCCACATCTCTGGAGAAGGGTGCTCTGCAGCCTCCCTCACCATTAGCTGGAAATCCTGAGCAGATCCTGGGAACCAGTGTTCACATGCACCCATTGCTGCTTTTCCTCATCCAAAAGACAGCTCATCCAAAGACCATTGGTGTTGTCATGGCTGGGCAATGTCAGGACACAGCTGAGGCTGGGCAGGGTGAGGGACATGCCATTGGGTGTCAGGCCTCCATCTGGCTCCTGGAGGCTACCCTACAGGGAGGTCTGGAGATTGGGGCTCACAAAAAGGTGCCGGCAGCCCTTACAGGAGGACTCAGAAGTTCAAATAATAGATTTAAGAAGAAAGAGCCAGAATAGAAGGGATCAGAGTTCAGAGATGAATAGCTGAGGAATTTTGCTGAGGCTGTCCTTGTCACCTGGGCATCTTTTAGGCCACCCTTCTGAGGCAGCCACTGCTTGGGGGTGCTGCTCAGCTGCCAGTCAGCTCACTGACTGATGGGATGGGGCTCTGAGAGTCCAGGGTCCTGCCAAGTCCGGCTGCTCTTGCACTGGAGCCCTTATGATGGTCCTGCTCTTTGTCTTTGCTGATAGCTAAGGGTGCAGTAGTCCCAGATATGCTATTGCATTTAAATTCAGCTGGGACCCAGAAAATGGTCCCTCGTCTAGCAGACGACCCCTCAGTGGCTTCCTTATGCACCCTGCGCTGTGTCACCTTTAACCCCTCATCAAATCTGTCTTCTCTTGAAGCCCACGGCTCTGGCCAGAATACAACTGGCCATTGGGTGACCCATCTGAGAATCATAGAGACACAAGGAACTGTTACCATTTTATATTTTATCTGTCCTTTTAACAAGTGACAGCAGGTCAAACCTAATTTGAAGTTCCAAGAAATTAGGTAATTTAGGACTAGGTTGACACAGCTTATAAGGGGATGATGACTAGCTGTGGTCCCCAATATCCATTTCCTCTCTTTGTCCTTAAATAATAGAAACCAGATTTTGTCCAGAGTACCAAGGTACCAGCTAAAATCCATACATTCTGACCTCCAAGCAACTACATCTGGCCAAAGAGATGCAAACACAGTTAAGTCAGAGAGTTTCCTGTCCCGCTCAGAGTATAAGCCCAAATCCTTACAGGCCTACAAGCTCTGCAACTTATATCCCTAATCCCCACCCCTCTATGATCTTGATCTCAACTCCTATCATCCCTTTGCTAACTTTACTCCAACCACATTGGCCTCTGTGTATGGAATATTCCTCCATCCACATGCTCTCACTCTCTCTCATCTCTTTCAGGATTTAATACAGTGTCTTCTTCTCAGAGACACTTCCTTGACCAGCTACTTAAATTTTTGATATTCCTCTCCCCACTACTCTCAGTCACCTTTCTCTGTACTGGCATCAATACTATCTCATGTGCTATATATTTACCCAGTTTTTTTCTATCTCCCTACAAGAGAATGTAGGTTCCATGTAGCAGTTATCCGGTTTTATCTACTGTTCTAGTCCTGTGCCTGGTACATGGTAGGTACTCAATAAATATTTCTTAAATGGATAAATTTGGGACTTCAGAAAGACTGCTTAAAAGAAAGTGACTTAGCTGAGAGAATGCTCATTGGCCCTTTATTCCTTCTTTCCTCCTTCCCCCAGTCTGAACTCAGACATGATGGCTGGAAATCCAGTCACCATCTTGGATGCTGAGATAGCCATGACAATGGGAGCCATGTCTCAGCATGGTAGGACAGAAAGACAAGAGCAGTGGGGATGGGGGTTACCTCATCATCCCAGGATGACAATCTCTAAATTTCTTTTATGGGAAGGAGAACAAACTTCTACCTCAGAGAAGAAGCTGTGATTTTGGGTAACACCTGGGCACGTCTGTCCCAGAACTTCACACCATCAGAAAGTCCTTTCTTCCCTTCTCTGTATGGCAAAAACTCCTATAATTTTTAATGTCACTGTCTTCTGAACAAGTTTCCTGAACTTTGCCTTCTGTCTGGCAGAATTCTGTTTTTATTTCCTGAATTATAGCATGTGTGGCATTATCTTGGTAGGTTGGTTAAGTGTATTTCTTTCCAGTAGATTCTGGACTCCTAAAGGACGGGACCATCACCTATTCTCTCATAACCCTGGCAATTATCACAGTACTTGGTATTAGAGCCTGCTCTGTTTGGCACATAATGGATGTTTAACAAATGAATGCTGAATTGATTGGCTGAACACCTCAGGACTTGGCAAATCCACAATCACATCAGCAATTCCAAATACAGGCTGTATTTTATAGTTACTCACATGTCAGAGCAAGAAGAGCTCATCATTCCAAACATTATCCCATTAATGAAAATGACAAGGATAATGATAATGATGATAGCCCCTTACAGAGGGATATCACGTTATAATTTTCAAAGTACCTTCCAATCTGTTATCTCATTTGTGCCTCACAAAGGCCTCTGAAGCAGACAGGGCCAGGTGTGCTCCTATTCAGGTTACAGATGAGAAATGTGGTGATCAGAGAGGCTAAATGAGTTCCCCAGGCCATTCAGCTGGGAAGAAGTAGAATTAAGACAAAAATCAGGTCTTTAGTCAGCCAGACCAGAGCTCAGATGTGAATGATAAAACTATAATGACTGAATGTCATTGGGATAATAATAAATAAAATCCATGCCCTCTCTAAAACAAGAATAATAAAAGAACCAGCTTCTTTTTGTCCTAATAGATAAGGAACATTTCTAAACATTGTAATAGCAAGACACTGAAAATAGCAATCCACACACCCAAGCAGTAAGGAACTGGTTAACAAGGCTGGATTACAGCCATCCACTGAAATACAAGCAGGCTTTAAAAAGAATTGCAAAAGTCTTTGAATACAAATATGGAAAGACGACCAAGATCGATCATTGGACAAAAACCAAAACAAAGTAAAAACAAACCCATGTGACATATTAGTACAGATGGTATGATCTCTATTCACATGGAACAGAGATCAGCAAACTACAGCCCACAGTCTCACTGTTTTTTTTATAAAGTTTTAATAAAGTTTTATTGGAACACAGCCATACCTATTTGTTTAAATACTGCCTATGGCTGTTTTAGCATCACAGGAGCAGAGTTGAGCAGATGTAACAGAGAGCTCTGGCCTGCCCAGCCTAACTATTGTCTGGTCCCTTACAGAAAAAGTTTGCTAACCTTGTTCTAGAATTTACACTACCTTTTATTCACATAAAATATCTGGAATGATATAAAAAATCATTAATAATGATACTTCAGGGGATGGTAGTAGTGGGAGGTGTTACATTTTTAGAGTACATCTTATGTGCTTCTATATTGCTTGAATTTTTCCAACAAACACATGCTACTTTTAAAATAGGCAACCATGAATGTATTTCTAGTTTGAATTTAAGGAAGAAAGACCCATGGAAGTGGTGGGTGGTGGTAGTGGTGGTAGGGGCAGCAGGTGTGGAAATCTGGTTGTAACTCCTTGGCCCATAATGTTACATCCAAGGGTTTGAAAGAGAAAATAGGTAGTGTTTAGTACCTTCTGGTAGAAGCTGACCTGGGCCTTTCCTGAGTTATTTCAGATTCTCTACCGCAGGTTTCAAATTCTTCTTCTGAACTTCTTCAAACTCCCTCTGTCTGCAACACTCCCCAGGCCTGTTCTCACACAGTGGGGTTCTTCTCAACCTTGAGGTCTCTGTTTAAATATCACCCACTGGGTGAGGTCCTCAACTTCACCAACTACAATTCTATGGTTGACTTCCCATTTCTCTTTCTCATAGCAGCATTCTCTTTCCTAACATCTGCTTCTTACTCTTTGTTGGTCTACTTACGTACTGTCTATTTCCCTCACTCACCTTGATGTTACCTTAGGGTGGGGGCCATGACCACTGTGCTCACCACTGCAGCCTCCATATTCAGGATAGGGCACGGCAGGAAGTGGGAGCTCAATAGCATTTGTTGAATGGATGAATGGTCTCTACACTCATGCATGGATGTCCTAGCCTGTCTCAGGAGGTGGCCATCACACCTGATGGAAGATGACAAGAAAGTCTCCCCCACTCATATATCCGTTCTTCTGATGTTTTTGGCTAAAACATCTTTAGCTTTGGCTAAAGTCTCTCTGGGTCTCATTTTTAGTAATTATATAAAAAACCAGGATCCTCCTTATTTCCTATTTTTCCTTCCAGCAAAGGGTAAAGCTACCCAGGTAGCTGAATTCAGATGAGAATGCCTCAGAGCATGGTCCTATAGAAGTCTACAAATGATACAACTGCATTCAGAATCATCTAGAAGACCTGTCTAGAATGACTTAGACACCACAACCACCTTCCAGGTGCAACTGGACAGAGACACCTAACAACCTTGCCCATCACTGTCTTCTAAGTAGGTAAACCTCCAAGACTTACAGATAACAGAAATGCCTATCCATCTGATTGTCCTGAGGATGTGAAGTCCATGGAGGCAGGAACTTTGTTTTTTTCCCCGCTTTGTTCTCAGCCCCTATAATAGTGTCTGGCATATAGAAGGTGCTAAGTAAATATTTATTCAGTGAACAAAAGAGTGAAACTGCATGACCTGCCCTTGGCCCTAATGAAAAAGCCCAATTCCATGGCACTGTTCAGTGGATGCCTGCCTGAATCCTGGTCAGTCTTAAGGTCCTTTGGGATTTTGGAATTGCGACCTAGATTGATTCAGGGTCAAAAGTGAGGCCACCATACTTGTCCTAGCAGAAGCAACGAACATGCATCTATAGAGAGAAGAGAATGTAGCAGATGCTCAGGAAGAAGCAGGGAGGAGACCAAGTGGTCCTGGAGACAGGAGGTAATCTCAACCTTGGACTCTTCCTTCCTGATTTCAGTCCCTTGGATGTTCATGTTTCCTGCCCTTGAGCTCTTGTATTTTAAAAAGATGTTCCCTTTTTGTGTTAAGTGAAAGGGAGTTTTTGTTATGTGTACTGTTAAGATATAGAATCTCTCTAATCTTAAATTATTTTGGCCATTAATTTTCTTATAAGAAAGTTTTGTCTCGTTTATTTGAACACGTTTTGGTTTTTTTGCATTTTTGCATTTTGTTTTTTGCATGTTTGCATTCAAATCTCTTGATTTGAAACTAAATGACCCCTGAGTCACACTGTTTCTGCTTCCTGCTTGGGAATTCAGCAGGATATGGGGAAAGGCCCTGGTCTATATGTCTCCAGTCAGAGGAAGGGTTGACCTCAGACCATGGTCTTCACTGGACTAAGCCCAGCAGAATCTGGCAACATCTCTCTACATCACTCCCCTCATCTCCCAAACCAGGACACTTGAAGCCACTGCTCCCGGGAGACCCGGATACTCAGCATTCGAGGAGATCCAGGGCTCCTGGACAAAAGACAAGACAGCATTCTGCCTCTGAACACAGGATGGCATCTACATGGATGAGGCCAATGCTTCTCTTCCAGAGGATCCATACCTCCCTCAGTGTGCTGGTCCTGATGGGCTGCATCTCAGTGTATGGTGCTCTGTGGACTCGTGCAGCATATTTGCCATGGGTCGGAGACATATATAGGACACACACACACACACACACACACACACACCATACATATTCATGCTATAAACATTTCACACTCAGGTGTGTGCAAAACATCATCTCACACTTTGTATCTTCAGTAAACAGAAAGTGTACTGCATTTGATGGGGCTAGCCCCATGAGGGTTCCAAACTCTTCTCTCTTCCAAATGAGAGCAGAACACATGAAATATCCATTTCTCAGGAAAGAAGGCAACAGATGGAGAACGTGGATCAACATGTGCACCAAGTAGCTCCTGGTGTTGGGCCCTGTGCTGGGGGTTGTGTCTGTTTCCTACCCCACACCAGCTCTTTCACTCAGTGCTCTGTCCTTCTTTGATGGGTGAGGCAGGGATGCTCAGAGAATGTAAAGGGCTTGCTTAAGGTCACACAGTTCATAAGCGATGAAGGTCACCCCATACAGATACTGAGCATGGCGGGGATATCACTGAGGCCATGGGATCCGGTAGCAGAGTGGACCCATTCCAGGAATCCAGGGATCCTGAGATGGGGAGAAGGAGACCATGGGGGCAAGGCAGAGGGTCCCTGGGTCCCATAAAATGGGCTGCCTGACCAGAGGCTAGGGCCATAGCAGTGAGATGACTGATATTAGGGAGTATGCTATCTGAGAAGGAAGGAAGGAAGGTTGCCTCAGGCCTCACCAGGCACCTCCCACCCCAGACAGGCACATCTATCTTGGTGCTTGAACCACAGACACCAACAAGGTGGCAGAGGGTGCATGGCTGGTATCCCCTTTCCTCTTCCCTAGTAACTGGCCTCTTTCAGCCACTTGGCTGGCTCAGATGGCTGCCTGGAAGGCCTTACTCCCTGAGGCTGTGTTTTGAGCTGGGGACCCCTCCAGATGCAGTCTTGGGCCAACAGCTGGAAGTAGGAAGGGCTTCTTTGGGAAAGAGGGCCCAGAAGTGTGGCTCTAGCCCGTGTTTTCAGTGGAGGGGACTGGGGGAGAGGTGGCTGCAGCCAGGATGCTGTGAACCCATGAACTTATTGCATCCAGGGACAATGAGCTGAAGTCCTTTTGTGAAGAAGCTGGAAGGGGTGACTTCTGGGGTGACATTTTGGAATCTCCACCAGGGAGAAGTCCCCAGCTGGGACAAGCTGGAGGTGGCTAAGGCCAGGGTTAAAAGCCATCACTTGTGGTGGATCCAAGTGCCATGCTTGTGTGACCCTTTCTGGTCATTCTCAGCCACTTGAGTGTGGGTGTGACACAGGGTATTGTTTTGCAAGGCTGCAACAGAATGGCCAGGAGGCAGGGAACTTAGGGTACTTCTGTGCATGCAATGGAAGGGGTGAACAGTAAGAAAAGTGAAGATGATAATATGGCAGTGGGGATGGCAGTGGCAGAGTGATGGGTCTGGGCTGAGTCTAAGTCATGCCTCCCCTAGAATTCCACACTATGTGACCGTATTTCTTCTGACACCAGTGCACGCAGAAGCGTTTGGGAACAGGAGGTTTACTGACAGACAGCAGGTATCTGGAGGAAGAGAGGGTGGCAAAATATCCATTATCCAGGCCAGCCCCATGAGGAGAGAAGACCACGGCAAGACATTCTCTATTTTGTGCACTAAGTATCTCCTAGAACTTTATCTGACAAAAGAGCAGGCAGTCGGTAATTTCAAGGATCTCGATGTGTTGATGGATGTGAAGTACTTAGGACCGTGCTGGCAGTGGATGGCTGCTAAGTTAGCTCTTGTTATGATTGGTATTATTTGTGAGTGTATGTGAGACATTCCCAGCAGTTGCCAGAAATATTTAATTAAGGAACACTTTAAAAGGTTGCTGAGGTCCGACACTATGCAAGTGGGGGCCATGAGCCAGAAACTTTTTAATTTTAACGGGTAATATGACCCCATTTGTCCACACAGGCTGATGAGGCCCGGGTGAACTTGGGTTAGCGCACCAATAACAAAATCAATCATCTCTAGAGTATCTGTAGAGTGTTTAGCACCTACTGGGTATTGTACTCCTACATATAATATGTAGGTATAAAATATCTTTTAATTTTAACCTTCTGCAGCATAATTATTATTACCACCACTTTATAGATGGAGGGACGGGTTCCAAGAGATAATAACTTGCCAAGTGCACAAATCAAGCAAGAAGTGGGGCTAGGATTTGCATGATGGCGTCTGGGATAATTAGGGAAGAAGAAAAGGTCACCCAGAGAATAACAGGGTAGAAGCACTCAGAGCAGCTGGGAGCCTGGAGCCTCCCTTACTCTTGCTGTCGGAAAATTACAGAGCACCTGCTACATGCCAGGTGCCAGACCAAGGGCTCTGAAGCTCAGGGTCATGGATCTTCGCAACGTGTCTGTGAGGCAGGGATCAGCCTACCAGCATTTTGTGATGAGGGAATGGAGGCTTTGAGAGGTTCAGGAGCCTGCCCAAGGCCACATGGCTGCGAAGTAGAGAATGTGAGCCCGGGACGCAGTTCATTGGTCATCTAGACTGTGTGTGTCCAGAGGGAGATGTTTATGGGAGTGTGGCTGTACCCATTCCTTCACAGTCTGTCTTGGGCCACCTGAGTGCTGCAGTGGCAGCCCTGCGTGGTGGGGACAGAGGCCGGATGCCTCACAAGCCTAAAATATGAAGAAACCCGTGCCAAGCCCTGCTTTGCATGCTCTGCTTCAGCTTGCGAGGACTGACCCTCACAGGAAAAGGACACAAGAGGAGCAGGGATGTGGCAATAGAAATGAGGTGCGAGCAGAGTGCCGGCCCCCGCTGTCTCCCAGGCCTGGGGCACATGGGAAGGAAAGACTAGGCCACCTGGAGGGCCACAGGGCTGGGAGGGGCTCTGCCAGTGACTCAGCCCTTGCCCTACTTGTGGCCCCTCCCCTCTGCCAGGTCTGGCTGGCCCTGCCCTCCATACACTCGGGTGCCAGGGTCCTACCTGTGTAGTCGATGGCGAAGCCCGCGCTGCTCACGGATGCATCACTGCGGAAGGCCAGGAAGAGGCTGTTGCTGCTGCTTTCAATGCGGCTGGGAAGCTGAGAGCCATAGAAGCTTCCTATGAGAGGGCTGAGAGAGTCCCGTCCGTCGTAGATATGGAGGAAGTCATAGCCAGGCTCCAAGTTAAAGCTGGGGAACAAAAACATCCCGCCCCCACCCCACTAAGGTCAGAAAAGGCTCGTGCTGGGCCTTAGGCTCAACGGGGGGAGGGGGCCTCCCAGACAGCGAGCCCTCCACCCCACTGGCGCCTGGCTCCTGACTCTTCCCAGTGGGAGGGAGAGCAGGAAGCCCCGATGGTCTCCCAGTCAGGCCAGGACGTGGATAAGCCGGGCCTGGGGGCAGAGAAGACTGGTCTTCTTCTAGGCACTAGAGCCAATGCCCGGAAAGCTAAAGCTGAAAACCCAACACCCCTCTTTCTGGAAAAAAAAAAAAAAAGAAAAGTATTTTTTTTTTTAAGATTTTATCTATTTATTTGACAAACAGATCACAAGCAGGCAGAGAGAGGGAGGAGGAAGCAGGCTCCCCTCTGAGCAGAGAGCCCGATGTGGAGCTCGATCCCAGGACCCTGAGATCATGACCCGAGCCGAAGGCAGAGGCTTTAACCCACTGAGCCACCCAGGCACCCCAAAAGCTGTTTTAAGCATTTAACCTTTTTTAAAAACATTTTATTTATTTATTTGACAGACAGAGAACACAGCAGGCAGAGAGGCAGGCAGAGAGAGGGCGGGGGGGTGGTGCGGTGAAGCAGGCTCACTGCCGAGCAGAGAGCCCGATTCGGGGCTCGATCCCAGGACCCTGGGATCATGACCTGGGCCGAAGGCAGAGGCTTTAACCCACTGAGCCACCCAGGCGCCCCGCTGAAAAAAAATATTTTTAATTGAGATACATTTGACATAGAATATTGTGTAAATTTAAGGTGCACAATTTGTTGACTGGATACATTTTATCCTGTAATAGGATTGCTGTAGTGGTGAAAAGTAGTCCCTCTATCACATCTCAGATAGTTATTGCTTCTTTATAGTGGTTGGAATAACTAAGATCTAGTCTCTTAGCAAGTTTGAAGATTATAATACAATACTGTTGTCTGAATTCACTACACTCTGCACAAAAGGGAAAACGAGTTACCAATTCTATATACTGAAGAGTCAGCCAGAGCAGGTAAGCTCTCTTATCTGTTTCCACTGGTCTTTAGATTGTGTTAGCCTGCACCTCCTTTTCCAAGAGGGAAAGAGTCACCCAGGGGGCCATTCCCAGGCGGGGAGGGGTCAGTTTTCATGAAGAAGCTGGCTCCATTCCCTCATCTCCGCGCCAGTTCCCAGCTCTTCTCAGAATCTGCTATCACCCCACTCCTGGCATGCACGGGAGTGCCTCTTTCTTAGTTATCTTGACCCTCATGTGGGAAAAAAACTGAATAAAGAAATTAACAAATTGAGTATTAGAGTTCTTGAATATCACTGATCCCACGGGTTTGGCTAGAGTGAAAATGATGGAAAATGCCAAGACCGGCAAGAATGTGGAGCCCCCGGAGCTCTCAGAGCCTGCTGGCAGGATGGTAACGTTGCTTGGCCCCTTTGGAAAGCTGTTCACCTACTAGATCTGAACATATGCTGGCCCTATGAGGCAGTGACTCCATTCTTAGGTACACATCCAGCAAAGCCATGGATACTGGTCAAGGGTACAAACACGAAAACAATAGAACGTGAGCTGAGAACAGATCTGGGACGCTAACTTGTTCAGAGTTGAGCCATGCGCTGGGATCCTCGGATACTCTACCTGGCTGGACTAAGAATGGGACAGCAGTTCCACTCTTTAGCTGAGACACGTGGCAGAGAGAGGAGGCCATACATCTCTGAACAAACTGGGTAAGGCTGGCAGGGAGACGGGATGGGGATCTGGGGGAGGGATCTGGTAGGGGAGTCAGATATATCCTGGTCTCCTGCCTCCATGGCACTCTCACAACGGGGTCACCTGCTGAGGCACTTTCTGCCTTCTGTCTGTCCCTGTCTTCCTTTAGTCATCACACTTTGTCTGAGTATGCTCAATGTACCAGGCGCTTGCAAGGTGCTCAGGACACAGGGCTATGTCCGACACCACACCTTCAAGACGGCGATGGGGCTGAAGGCAGCGACGGGTATGAAGACAGCAAAGCAAAGTACAAAGTCTGTGTGGGCACATGGGATCACAGCACAAAGTTCCTCCGGGAGGAGGAAATGAGACTTTCATGGAGGCCAGCTGGTGTCAAGTTTTGGGAGGTGCAGAGACCCCTGATGGCTAGACAAGGAGGGAAAAGGAAGTCTCCGTGAAGGGAGTGCAGAGGTGAGATCACAAGGGCAAGGAATAGTCTTGAAGCTGTGGAGCATCTCAGGCTGGCTGGAGCTCAGGGGTTAGGATGGGGTTGGGGGGACTGGGTGGAGAGGTAGGCAGCGGCCAGATTGCTTGGACTGAAAAACCGAAGTTCTGAGTTTATAGGAAGAGGAAGCCACGACAGGACTTTAAAATAAGAGATCCATTTGTTTGTGTGTTTGTTTTCAAATCGAGGTATGACTTTTACACCATGAAATGATCAGCTCATAAATGTATCACCTATGGGTTCTGACACACGCATAGCAAGACCCAGGCCATTCCCACCATCCCCAAATGCTCCCCTTCCCAGTCAGTCTTCCCCAGAAGCCACTACTGAACAGATTTTTATCACCATCGATTCATTTCGCTGATCCCGAAATTTCATGTAAGTGGGATCCTATATTATGGGCTCTTTTGGGGCCGTCTTCTTCCGCTCAGTGTGATATCTTCGAGAGTCAGCTGTGTTGCCTGTATCAGTTGTTCACCCCTTTTTGTGGCTGAGTAGCATGTTATTGCATGTTCCCAGGGAAGCTGAGGTGGTTGTTTTAGCATTTTCACATGACAAGATCACTGCTACAGCTAACTCAAGAAGAGGCTGGCGTGGGGGGAAGATGGTGGCTGAGGAACCAGTCAGGAGACTATGGGAGTAGTTTGGAGGGTAAGTAGTGAGAGTTTCAACAGCACAGTAGCTCGGATGCTGGAGGAGAGGGGCAGATGTGAGGCTCCAGGCCTTGCTCACTAATGGAAGCAGCAGCTGCATGAAGGTGGCACTCGCCGGGGGTCAGGAGAGCTCTTCTGGGGTGGGGGCAAGTCATAGGCTCAGTTTTGTACGTGCTGCATCAGAGGCACCGTCAGTCACCAGAACCCCAACAGCTGGATAGGAGAGCCCGCAGCTCAGAAGGCAGTCTGGGCTGTGGTAGCGTGGAGTCCCCTGTTTCTAAGACTGAGGTGAAGCCACTGGAGCAGAGCAGCAGGCCCAGGAAGGGAGTGTGGATGCGAAGAGAAAAGGCTCCCGATAGAGCCTGGCCAGGGAAGGCGGGGCATAACAAGGAAGCTGTGAAGTCACAGAAGAAGCAGGAGAACTGGAGGGGAGTAACTTCATGGAAACCAAGGAGAAAAAGCAGGGTAAGGATGGAGGGAGTGATCGAGAGGTACAGTGGGATAAAACATGGGAAGTGCCATTTTGTGTGGCAACCAGGAGTTCGCTGGGGTCTCTGGCAGAAGCCCGCAGGCAGAACCCAGGTATCCGTGGTCTGAGTGTGAACAGGAGGCGAGGAAGTAGACACAAGCAGAGATGATTCTTTTGAAGAGTTTGCCTCTAAAGGGATAAAGGAGGCAGTGTGGGAGGCAGGCCAGGAGCTGGATGGGGGAGGACCTGAGACAAACCCGAGCCTGTTTGCACACTAGGGAGTGTGAGGAAAGGAGCCAGGTGAGAGCAAAGGGGGAAACACAGAGGAGTGGGGGGCAGAAAGGCTCCAGCAAGGGCCTGCTTTCTGAATCCCAACATCTTCAGAGGAAAGAAGAAAGACAGGAAGGAAGGAGAAAGAAAGAAAGAAGGAAAGAAAGAAAGAAAGAAAGGAAGAAGGAAGAAAGAATAATAGCTACTTCAGCAATTATAAGGATTAAATAAGATAATAATGTGTGAAGTCGATGAGCACAGCACAAGGCACACAGGAAACATCCAATAAATGCTAGTTTCCCTCCTTTGGGCTCCCTCATGTGCTCCCAGCAGACCTGTGTGCACTCACCTGGAGACCCTGGTCTAAACCCCCCAGCTGCTCTGAGCCCCTCGTCTCCCACCTGGGGGAAAGGTACATACATGTTAAATACCAGGGCGATGACGTAGTCCGGAGAGACAGTCACTTTCCAGTCACACTCCTTGCCTGGTGGGTAAGGTTCTGGGTAATTTGGCGACAGAATGACTCCTGATGGTCCTGTCAGGTCTCCACCGCAGGGAGCTGGGGAGAGAGGAAGACAAGGGTCAGGCCTGGGTGCTGGGGAGGCAAAGCGGAGGAGGGACTGAGTCTGGCAGATCTGAGCGAAAACCTGACTCTAAGGGCCGAGGGGAGGATGGGATGTAATGGGTGCAGGGTTTTACTTCCAAGTGATGGGAATGTTTTGGAACAAAGGTGGTGGTTGTGTAACATTGGAGAATGTACCAAATGCCACTGAATCTTTCATTTTAAAGAGTGAGTTTTATGTTTTGTGAATTTCACCTCAAGAAATTATTAAAATCAAAACCAAATGACCTGGTTCTGCCACTTCCTGGTCATTAAGCCTTAGGGAATTACCCTAACCTCTGTGGACCTCAGCATCCTTTCCCTATTGCAGGAAGAGGTGATATTTCCCTCATGGATGGTACTAAAGATGTTGGAGAGGTCTGTTAAGGCACCTGGAATACAGTAAATAATTATTATTTGGAGGCAGTTGATACTCCTCTTTTAGACATTTGAAATACATGGTCTCCTGCCACTGTGTCCTGTCCAGTTTCCAGGTGAGCTTTGTGGGTGTTGATCCACGTTCTAGTGTGCTCGCCGTCAGGGGGGTGGAGAATACAGTCACGCTCACCTGCCAAGCACGGCTGGCCTCCTCCCTGTCAATGCTCTTGGCCTCTGCCTGGAGCTGCAGATACTTCCCAAGTTTCCAGAAGACCTTGTCTAAGAGAGCGGGGGCACCTCACTTGGATGGAGATACAACAGAGCTCCATATGTCTGTGGTGGTTCCCCACCCCATCCCCCTGAGATGATGGGCCTTTTAACAGGTAGGGAGGGGACAAGTGGCCAGTGAGGCAGCAGGCAGCTTACCTGGAGCCTGCTGGGGCACTTCCCAGATCTGGAGTCAGGGTCTCCCCTAGATGGCTGGGTCACTGCCCTGGAGCAGTGGGGTCTGATAAGATGGGGGCTGGAAAGTGTATGGGGTCATCCAGGAAATACGGTAGAGACTATTAATTTGGTTTGGTCTGAGAAACCCCACAGGGTGCCACTGGAGGTTGACGTCAAGTACATCAGCTGGGAGCCCACAGGAGTAGGAAAGCCATTTAAGGAGAAGCCAGAAAGTCTGGACACGGAGGTAGGAGCCAAGGGTGTGTCCAAGACCCAGCTCAAGAGCAGCCACAGTCTTGTTGCAGAGCTGAGCTTTACAGCTGCACGCTATAGTTTTCGCTCAGGGCAAGCCTTCGAGGGCTTGGTCAATGCCCACAGGGTCTTTTTAAAAAATAGTAGGCTTCGGGCTAGGCCATAAAAGCCCTAACGTGGTTGAACATAGAGCCTGAGTGATCCCAAGAGTAGTGGTTGCCCTCTACCCCCATGGAGAATATATCCCAAGTCCCAACTGGAACACCAGGAACACTCAAGGGGGCACTTACTCTACGTCTGACGTCTGATGTGACGCATAGCATTCTAGATACCTCATCTCACTTCCCTCTCGCAACAACTCAGTGAGCTATGGATTCGTCTTCCTGGTTTAGAACCGAGAAGCCTGGGGCTCAGGGAGTCGAAAGACCCGCCCAGGGTCACTGGGACTCGACCTTCATCCGTCTGCCTCGAAAGGGCAGCCCTTTCGCACTCTTCCTTTCTGCTCAGAATCTCTGGTGGCGGGGCAGGGGAGCAGCCCCTGCCGGGAGAGCTTCTCTGAGCAAGGATGGTTCCCTGCACCAGGGCTGCTTTGTGTCTGGCTTGCTTCTCTCCTGTGCCCTCTTGGAGAAGAGGATTACATGAATGGGACATGCAGGAGGCCTGTACGATCTGGATAAAACCTTGCACTTAGCACAGTAGGATCCATTGTCCCATGCTCTGAGGGCCCAACCCTAGCAACTGTCTGATGCAGCTTGGGTTGTGTGGGTGGTCCCAGCTCCCTGGGGACCTTCCTAAAGGGGCACAGTGATGCCTCCATGAGGGCAAAGGCCACTGGGTGTGAGCTTCCTCTGTGGCTTGGGGGTATCTTCCCGTCAGTTAGCCAGGGATGGGGGTGAGCCTGGCTATTTCTGAAATTGCCCCCGTGATTCTTCCGCCCACTCCCAAAGTGCTTGTGGTTTGTTTGGGTTCTAGGCCTCTGCCCTGGCGCAGTTCCCTTCCAGATGGTTCCCTGGCATCAGGCATTCAGGCATCTGCTTCCCACTCAGGACCCCAGCCTGGGCGTCATTGCCCTCTGCCATTTGTGTGTCAAGGCCTGGTCGCACTCCTAGCTGCTTGGCCAGCAGGAGCGTTCCTGCTGCTCACGGCTGGTGGAGAGGTACACAGAGGAAGGAAGTTCCTTCCCTTTCTAGGCCCCAGCACTAACCAGCGGGACAGTCGAGCTGCAGGAGACCAAATGAGGTCTTGGCAACATCCCAGCATCACCTGGTCCTTTCAGCAGGTATTCACGGGGGTGGGAAGACAGGCGGGAACTAGAAGCCAGGTGTTGCTTCCATTCCAGGATGCTTGTCCCACACCCACAGTCACGCCCTGTCCCTCCCTACTGTGAGTCAGAAACAGAGGCTGGAGCCTATAAACCATAGAAGCCCAGGAGGGGGTGGCAGCAGGCAGCTGGTCACCCCAGATGGCCAAAAAGTGGGCAGGCAGTCCTGCGGGTTGAGAGGTGTGAGAAACGCCGTCGAACTCGAAGTTACACAGTCCTGGGTTCCAATTCTGACTGTGCCACTTAACTAGCTATGAGTTTGGGCAAGCTAACTTATCTCTCTGAGCCTCCACTTTCCCATATATAAAGTAAATAATAATAACAAAAGGAGTAAGGACAATAATAACTTCTAACGCACACTGGGTTCACTGTGAGTCAGACGTGGTCTTAGGCGCTCTACAGCATGAGCTTCCTTCCTCCTCAGAACAGGGTGATGAGCTAGGTTCTCCTAATGCCCCTATTTTACAGGGGAGGAAAATGAGGCTCAGGGAGAAGAGTCAGCAATTTGCCTAAGGCCACACAGCTTGTTGGGGTGAAGCCACCAGACTCGGTCGGTAGTTGAAATCCAGAACCTGAGCTCTAAACTTACCATCTGACGATTCCATTTGCAAGAGTGCAGCTAAAACTTCTAGCCCAGTGCCTACCATGGGGACGGCGCTCAATACATACTTGTTTTCTCCCCTTGCTTCCTCCCTATAATGAAGGGATATCAAGGCCAGCCAGACCAGTCATGGCAGACTGCCAAGGGAGCTGGAAATTAGGGGCTTGTCACTGGGATTTCCAGACTGTTTGAGAGAAGAGACAAAGACATTCATTTTGTTGCCCGAGGAACGTTTCCCCAAGCTGAGTACAGAAGAATGGGTAATGAAAGCTGAATTAACCTCTTTGCCCTGCTCGCTGCACATTTATTGCTCTCAACAGCTTAACACCGTGCAGCGCCCCCTCCTTTCTCCACCTGGGACAGTCTCGTCTCAGGACCTGCTTTTCTGTAAAAGAAGCGAAGGAATCACAGCCCCAGAGAATGCTAAATTTGGACGGGGCCTCAGAGTTCATCTAACTCCCTCCTGGGCCTCACCAGAATTCCACTGCCCCATTGGGATTTATGCTCAGGGAAGGGAGAAGAAAACTCAAGAGAAGAAAACAAAGAAGGGAAAAATGGGAGGGAGGGAAGCGGGGAGGAAGGAAGGAATGAGAAAAGGAAGGAGGGAAATCAGTATTTCTGGAGATTTGGGTTAGTTATGTCCTTACTCCATGATGCCATGAAAGTATATTTAGTCTCACTTTATAGAATAGGAAACTGAGGCTCAGAGAGACGGAGTGGTTCTTCCAAGGTCACTGAACTAGTTAATGGCAGAGTCAGGATCTGAACCCAGATCTGTCTACTTCAGTACCCCACAATCTTTTGTACATACTGTTCCATGTAGCTGAGATCTGACCTGTTTTTGGAAGCCAGGAGTCAACCTCCTGTCTGCTATGTATTCATTTACCATGCTCCTACTGCATAACCCGGGTGACTCCTAATCACCTCTGAGAGACAGGATTTAGCGTCTCACCTTCAGTACCAGGCCTCAGAACTTGGCCTGCAAAGGCCGGTCCTCGGATGCCTGGACAGAGCCTCCCTCTGAGCCTGAGTGGAAAGACATGCAGGGCATCGCCAGGGTGAAGGCTGCTGGGCTGTGTCTTGGGAAGTCCCTGGAACACATCCCCAGCACAGGAGCTAGTGTGGGAAGTAGGAAATTGAAAGGCTCTCCTTTCAGACTGATGTGGGTGTGAATCTTGGCTTTGCCATGTCCTAGCTCTGTGATTTGGGCAAGATATCCAAGTTTATCTAAGTTTCAGTTCCTGAACTGTAAAGTGAGGGAATGGTGCTCATTTCAGAGAGCTGCAGGGAAAAGTTAAATGAGGTTGGGTAAGAAAATGTCCAGTGTGGGGCTAGCACACAGTAAGGGGACCTGGGGACTACTGCTTCTCTTCTAACACCTGTCGTTGACCCGGGACATAAATGCATTCAGGACTGCCTGAGAAAAAAGGCCATGCAGCAATGAGCACCTGGCATGTTTCTATTTCTTTCTCCCTTCAAGTTCCTGCCTCCTCCCAGGCTCAAGGAGCTGGGGAGCAGTATTATTACCCCCTAACCCTTACAAGCTCTCTGACCGTGGGCAAGTCGCAGAGCTTCCATTTCTGCATCGGTCAAATGGGGAGATTTTTAAGAGTAAGGACAGATCGAGAGATCTAACACCCAGGTAACCAATAATTTCCTTGAGAAAAGAAAGGGCAAGGTTCTTCCCTTTGCACCTGAGCCTGTGGATGCCTTTCTAGTGCTTTGGATATTAGAAAGGGCATTTTGGAACCTGCTGACCTTCCTACCTGAGCTGATTCATCGTCTTCCTTCCCACCTAAATAGCCTGAGCCAGGGAGAAGAGAGGCAGACATGCCTGGCTTAGAAATTTTGGGGACCACTTTGGAGAGTGAAGAATTTGTCATGTGTAGACAGTAACTGTGAGTGTGTGAATGTGAGGGGGCATTTGTGTGCACATATTCACACAAAGCAGCATAAACTTTGGGTTTTCCGATGCTACTGGCTGGCCTCTAGATGCAGCTGCCACTTAGGCCATGGGGTCTGGCACACATAAGCGGTGGGACCAGAGGGCAGAATTCAGCCTGTGGCTGCTTTGTACCGATGCACGTGGGCGGACTGGGCTGCCAGAAGAATCTGTTCTCGATCTTCACACAGCTGATCTCCGCGCTCCCCTGCAGTGCATAGCCAGGGTCACACTGGAACACCGTGGAGTCTCCGGCTTCCCAACTGTCGCCACTCCGGCTCCCGTTCTGTGGGACCCCAGGGTCATTGCAGGATGTGGCTGTAGACACTGGGAGAACAGAAGAACAAGTGGGGTTGCCTAGAAGTCTGCCAGCCAATGAGGCTCTCAGCCCATCACCCTCGTTGTCATCACCGTGCCCACTGCCAGGGCCACAGCCACAATCTCTGTCACCTCCCACTGGTGTCACTGGCAACAGGGCCACCGTTTTGTTTCTGTTCTCACCCTCATCTCTGTCACCACTGGGGACCACCATAAGAACCATTACCAGAACCTTCACCACCACTGGCATCCACCTGTCACGAGGTACCAAGAGTTAGGTGTGATTGCACAGCTGTGATTGTAGAAGAAGTAAGCTGGGATCGATACCCGACTTGTTGCAGAGATAAGCAGAGACAAGCAGGGTCTGCCAGTGGGTTGGGAGCTGGTCTCCCTGTAGACCAAGCAGTGGATGTTAACAGGCACAGGGAGAACTGCAGTCAGGTGAAGGCAAACGCCCAACACCACATTGGCCCGGGACCAGAGGAAAGTCTGAGGTGTGTAGCAAGGGCCAAAGTAGAGTTCAAAGTAAACATTCATAGCTGAGATGTAGTCAACATTCAAAAACCTCAGGAATGTGGGAGACGTTTGCTGTCCGATACCTAACTTAGTGTCGGACAGACCACGTGCTTTAAAAGTGAATGTCAGATGATGGAGGGAAGGAGTAAATGAATAAAAGAACGAATGAGCAGATGCATCGTGAGAAAAGGAAATGATAGAAGAGAAAGTCCAGAGAAAGAATCGGGACAGCTGCAACCAAGGTCATCCTCCAGATTCTAGGCGGCAGGCTCCAGGGACAGGAGCCCCTGGAGGCCACAGGATCTGTAATATTCATTGGCTTCGAGGGTCAGATTCCCCCGCCCCCAAATTTTGGGGAAAAATAGCATGCACAAAACTAAATGAATTTATTGTGGAGTAGAATGTAAAAGTCATATGAGTTCTTCAGCAAAAACATGAAGCCTCAAAGAGACTGTAGCCTCCTACAGCTTTCAGATCAACAGATGGATAGACATTCACTCTCTTCTGCTCTGAGGAGGATGTCAGTGGAAAAACTCGAGAAGCCCGAGCCCAGGGCAACTGTACACACTAATATCACCAACTGTAAGATCTAGGATTGTGTGAACGAGTCTGGAGTTATACATCTGATACCTCATACCCAGTAACGATATACGGGAAACTAGGGCTCACAGTCACATCTGTTTCTATGCCTGCTTGTGTAAATAAGTTTTATTAGAATACAGCCATGCTCATCTGTTTATATATGCTATACTATACCCAGCTACACCTGTAAAATCTTCCAACACAGCAAGCTCAGGTCCCTCCCTGCTTCTCCCACTCCCCAGGGCCTTTGCACCTGCTGGTCCTTCCACCTGGAGCGATGGTGCAGCAGACCTTCCTAAGTCAGCTCCATATTGTCATTCAATTTTCAGCTCTCAAATCACCTCCTCAGACAGGCCTCTCTGACCACCTTCTTCTGGGCTCATCCCTTGGCCCCCTGCTACTAATTTGGTCACATTCTCCTCTTTTGTTCTTTTCATTGCATAGTCTGTAATACTCTTGCTAATTCATTTGTCTCTTTATTGTAATATCACTTGTGCATCTCTGCGGGAACAGAGACCTCGGCTGTTTTGCTTCCAACTGTATCCCCGGGGCCTAGAACATTACCCAGCACACAGCCGTGCTCAGTAAATATTTGTTGAATGAATAAATAAATGAACAAATCATCACCATCTGACACTTACTGAATTTATTTATAACGTCAAAGAAGAATCAATCTTCTTCCTTCCCAATTAAAAACAGACTTAGCTTTCATCTCTAGCTTTATAGTGCACTGTACACATGTAAATGATTCCCTGAAAGAAAAATAGCTCCCTGTTCTGACCATACTCAGGAAGATTATTTATGTAGGAGGTGACAGAGTGCAATGATGAAGAGCCTGGGTCTGGGAATCAGACATGGGGGTTCTGATCCAGTCTCTGCTGCTTATTAACTAGATGACCTTGTATGAGAAACCTCCCTGGACCTCAGAGCCCGTCTGTAGCACGGATTAAATAACGGCCACCATACTCTAAGGCTTCTGTGAAAATTACTAGCAGAGTGCTTAGGGTGGTGCCGGCTCAGCGGGCGGCAGTGACTATGCGTCCCTCTCCTTCAGTGTCCCCCTTACCCTCTTTGTTCCCACTTTCCCTCTTTAATGCTCCTGAATTTGAGCTGCTTGGCAAAGCCCTGGGAAAAGGCTGGATCTGCATGGTTCAGACAGGATGTTAGATGTTACACAGTCATGTTTACTCAATAAAGCCAAGCCTGCACTAATCGTCTCTGGCATTTCTGTACAATCCCCTGTCAAACACACACTATAAAGTTAACCTGGGGCGAGCCACGCAGCCTTCCCTAGAGGAGTCCTGGTATTTGCTAACTGAGGACAGCAACAGGGAAGGTGACCTTTCCTGAACCTCGGTTACACCCGGACCCCGGGCCAGGTCGTCTTGGCCTTTCTGGAGTCCAGGCTAGGTAGCTTTGCCCACGCCCCTCTCCACGGACCTAAGCGATGGTCAGGGCAGCTTGCCTCCGGGCATCCACGCATTAGAGAAAACCATGCGCTCATGTGCACAGATGTCCACGTGCCTGCTTTCCCAGTAAGCAGTGAGTAAACCGCTGCTGCACGCGTGGGCCGTGGAGGAGTCTGAGCGGCAGGACTTGGCAAGGGTCGGCCACCTCCAGCACAAGGCAGGGTGTCTGGGATTGACAACACACCGAAGAAACCGAAGTAAAGCGCTCGCTGTGCCACAGGCCACGGCAATTTATTCTGAATGGGGAGGAAGTGGCATCTGACACGCACCTCGAAGGATGAATAGTCCTTCTATGGGCTGGACAATGTGTGAGGAAGCAGCCAGAGCTGCTGGGTGAAGGTGCGGCTTGTGACAGTGCCCAGGGATGCTGTCCCACGTGGCCACTCTGACAGTGCACAGGAGGTCAGATAGTGCAAACCCACAGGGGAATTTGTCAGAGCAATTAAGAGGGTTTTTCTTTTTTTTCTTTTTTTAAAGCGATAACCATTAGCTTGGGCACAGTCAGAGAAAATACATGTCTGGTTTAATTATTCATAACACTCCTTTCCCCAGAGAGTGGACTGAGCTGTCTCTTTAGCATTCCACTCTCCTCACTGCTTACGGATCCTTTATGGCTTATCCCAGCAGTCTCCGAAGTCTGTTCCATAAAATGCTAGTCTCTTGAGATGGTCTAGGAAAAAGTCCTCCATGGTCAAATATATTTGGGAACTGTGACCTACTAGATAGACACCTTCTGAATTCACCCGCTAAATTAGCATACCAAAAGTTCTCAGAGGTCCCAAGTTACAGATAGCCTCTTTAGGTTTGCCTTGACCTAAGGCTGTGCAACGTTCTTTCTCCAGCAACATCAGCCAAGAGTCCGTGGAACTCCAGGGAACAGATGTAGGGAAATGCTTATCTGAAAATGACTCTCTCGTTGCCCTGTGGTGGGACCTAATCTTAGATGAGCTCACTGTTACCCTGTGGTCCCCAGAGACTCTCCATGGGCAAACGGGTACCAGGATTCCATGTAAGAAGACTCCCAGTGAACCTGGCAAGGAGCTCTTCCTCACCAGGCTAGAAGCTTGCATGAGTGTTAATCGGGCAAGTTAATGGGTATAAAGGAACATAATCCTGGAGGCATTCATCTGCCCTACAAACTGTTGAATGCTCATCTCCATAGAGAAAACAGATGCACACAAGAGTTAGAAGCAGGGTCTGTAGCCCCATTTCAGCCCACCTGGTACTGGAAATATACCCAACCACCCTTAGCTAATAAACCACCGAGGGGAGACTGTGGAGGCAAAGCCATGGCATGGGTGCCACATGGGCTTACTTTGCAATCACCATGGCAACCCCCCCACACACTCTGGAGTAAGGACATGGTAATGAAGACAGCTGCTGTATAATAAACATAAGCATAAAGCAAGGCAGAGTCACTTGTGCAGGGAGATGAGTGATGGAAGAGGCACTTCAGAGGAGATGAGACGATGCATCACAGGGGGAGGCAGGACCAACACATGAATTATCTAATACCGGGACTCGGATGTGTGAGCATTGCCCATTTTTGGTAGCTCTATGTCATGCTCCTCCATAATTGGCTACTAGAGTGCATAATTAATTGAATTTAGATCATTTGTATTTGGCTCCCGGTCCTTCCTGGGATCCGCACTAGACTAAGAACCAGAGTGTGTGGCATGTCAGAGCAGCTGTTCCGTAACCAAGCCCCATACCACCATCCATAGGGGCTTGCATGACTTCTTCTGCACTCCGCGTGTTTCAAACTGCATGTTCTGGAACCTCTCATCCTGCCTCTGGACTTGTGCACATGCTCTTCACACCTAGGGTGCCCCTTTCTTTCTTTTTTCGCTAACAGGGATCCACAGACTCCCCCCTCCCCCGCCAAGTCCTACTACGTGGCCCTTCCCACCCCTCAGAATCATCAGCTACTCCCTGCTTGAAACACGGTCTTTCCCTCTGTTACTGCTGCTCCTCCTGCAGGTCTGAGCGTGGGCTCTGTGTTTTCTGGAATATCTTTTCTTCCTGGTGCTCCAAGGTGAGCACGATAGTTTATATCTCTCCCCCCACAGGTACTCATCAATCTGCATGTTAGTGTCTCTGAAGCTGCTTGTCTTTCCCTGCAGAGTAAGCCCAGCACAGATTTTTGAACACAAGTGCTAACCAGGTGCCAGGCACATAGCCCCTGCTCAGTGGCTCTCTCTACAAGAGCGGAGGGCTGGAGGAAGGGAGGGCTAGGAGGGGAGGCGGCTGCTGTCGTGTTGCAGGACAGATGGACAGGGGTGGGCAGAAAGTGAGCACAGACCTGAGAAATGAATGGCAAATCCCTGCTTGCTGGTGAAGAAGTCGGTGCTGAATTGCAGAACGACCGAGTTGAAGGTGCTGTGCAGGTCCTTGGGCAGGGCCGCGCCGCTGAGCTCCTTCAGCAGGACCCCACTCTCCACAGGCCCATCCCAGATGCGCAGCACGTCGTGGACCTCCTCTGTGTCAAACACCAGGAAGTGGAGCCTGAACAGAGAGAAGAGGAAGGTGGTCATCCTGGGCTCAGCGCCTTCTTCCCAGGGGCTTCAGGTCAGAGGAGGTCGGAAACCCAAGAAAGTCTTGCTAGAAGGAAGAGAGAGCAGTGTCCAGCAGCACCCTCCCTCATGGCTTCCAGCCGGCCTGCCCCTCCCACTGGGGGTCCCTAACAGCCAGGACGGGGGTGGGAGGGGGGTGTAGGTTTTGTGTACCTTGTTGATCATCCTGAGCTCTATGTTGCCACTGTCGAACCCCACTCATCTCTTCACTGTCCACCGTGGTCCCCAGACTTCCTCCTGAGTCCACTATCGTTCTAGATTGTGAGGGTCACGCCGAGAAGGCATACACCCAGGCAAAATCCCAGAAAGCCATTTTGTGGCTATTGACAAACTGATTCTAAAGTTCATATGGAAAGGAGAAAGCCCCAGAACAGCTACACGATAGAGAAGAAGGACAAGACTGGAGACTGACTGTACCCGATGTCAAGACGTAATGACAATGCTGCAGTAATCAAGGTGGTGGGTATTGGAGAAAGAACAAAGAGATCCATGGAACAGAATAGAGAACGCAGAGACAGACCCACAGAAATACAGTCAATTGATCTTTGACAAGGGAACAAAGATGGTCTTTCCAACAAATGGCACTGAAGCCGCTGGACACACACATGCAAAAAATGAATCTAGCTGTAGACTTGAGGCCCTTTATAAAAGTTAACTCCAACTGGGTCACAGACTTAAATGTAAACATAAACCTATAAACTCCTAGAAGACATGGGAGAAACCCTACATGATCTTGGGTGTGGGGAAGACATCTAGATAAGTCAAAGGCATGATCCGTGGAAAAAAAAAACCAACTGATCAGCTGGGATTTACTGAGATTAAAAATTTCAGTTCTGCAAAAGACAATGTCAAGAAAATGAGTAGACAAGCCATGAACTGGGAGGAAATATTTTCAAAAGACGTAACTTGATAACAGACTGTTACCCCAAATATACAAAGAAATCTTAAAACTCAACAATAAGAAAACAAGTAAGTCTGATTAAAAAGTGGGCCAAAGACCTTACCAGAAACCCCACCAAAGATAGACAAATGGGGAATAATCACATGAAAAGATGCTCCACATCCTGTCATCGGGGAAACGCAAATGAAAGCAGCAGTGAGATACCACTACATGCCTATGAGAATGGCCAAAATCCTGAACACTGAGACCACCAAGTGCTAATGGGGAGGGAAACAGGAACTCTCACACACTGCCGGTGGGAATGCAACATGGTAAGGCCACTCTGGAAGACAGTTTGGCCATTTTTGGCCAAAGTAAATCTATAGAATGTATACATCAGAGTGAACCCTGATGGAAATTATGGACTTTGAGCAATAACGATGTGTCAGTGTAGGCTCACCACTTGTAACAAATGTCCCACCCTGGTGGGGGGTATGGTTCATGGGGAAGCTATGCATGTGGTGGGGCAGGGGGCAAATGGAAACGTTTTGCACCTTTGTCTCAATTTTACTCTGAACCTAAATCTGCTCTAAGAAACTTGGCCTTAAAAAAAGGGGCATGGGGGTAAAGGTAAGGGGTGTGTTGTGGGGTTTGAGAGGCTGATCCAGTTGTGGAGGGGGGGTTGGTGGTGAGCCTACATCTTGATTTCCAGGAACAGAACCTGGGACACTGGCTACACACAGGCTTGGCTTAGATAATCCTTGGGGATCTGAGGAGGCCAGGCAGGGTTTCCGCATGAGGGGGCGGGCTGTCTGCAGGCCACAGACAGAGCTCTCAGGGCAAGGTAGTTGAGTAGGAACCCTGAATTCTCCCAGAACAAAGAGGTTCTAGCTGCCAAAGCTATTTGACTACCAGCCTTTCTCTCCTAATCAAATTTTTATTTTGGAACAATTTTAGACTTACAGAAAAGTTGCTAAGTTAATATGGAGAATTCCCATAGATCCCTCACCATTTCTCCTACTGTTAATGTCTTATGTTTCCCAGGTGCATTTGTCACAACTGATGAACCAACTTGGATGCATTACTATGAACTCAGCTCCATGCTTCATTTGAATCTCACCAGTTTTTCCACTCATGCCCTTTTTCTATTCCAGAAGCCAATTCATTTATCACTATCTCCTTTAAAAAATATCTTTTTTAGGGGCACCTGAGTGGCTCAATAGGTTGAGCATCTAACTCTTGGTTTTAGCTGAGGTCGTGCTCTCTGGGTCCTGGGGTTGAGCCCTGCAGTGGCTGGCTTGGTGTGCTCAGCAGGGAGTCTGCTTCCCCTCTCCCTCTCCTTCTGCCCCTCCCCTCTCAAATAAATAAAATAAAATCCCTAAAAAGTATATTTTTAAATTATAAAAATAAGACATGCTCAAGGCAGAAAAAGACAAACAATATATAGATGTACTGAATTTTTTAAAGTCTCTTACACAAACCAATCTGTTCTCCAAAGCTTTTCAGTTGATATTAGTCTTGCTGCATATCGTTCCAGACTTTCTTTCAGTGTGCACACAGTGTGCACTCCCCAAATGGGACCATATTTTATAGAATTTTAAGTTACTTTTTTTGCTTAAGACTGTTAGGGACATAATACATATATTTCATTTTTTTCCTACAAAAAATGGACACTGTTGTATTTCACTATCTCACATATGACTGTAAGGAACATTCCCATCTTTACATAGCTTTGCCCATTTCTGTTAACATCTCAGTCGACTGTTGGAGGAATTGGGGGGGGGGATGAGTATACACTTAAAAAACTTTCATAAATGCTGTTAAATTATTCTCTTAAGTGATTGCATCAATTTACATTCCCACTAAACAGTATCAGTGTGACTCCTCTCTCTAAACTTCACCTCATCAACATCAGATATTTAAAATACTTGCCCATCTGCTAAACCAAAATGGAATCTCACTGGTGTTTCGGATAATTTAAGTTACGTGCATATTAAATGTGTATCTTTGTTATATTTTGTTATATGCATATCTTTGCATATATTTATTGCCCACTTATATATCTTCATAACCTTTAGCCATCTTAATGGAGTTATTTGTCTTTTAAAATTCTATTTGCAATTAATTATAATTTTTATTCATTATTTTTATATATTTTTATTTCTCTCTTAAATATTGCTAATATTTTCTCCTAGCAGCTGGTGTCTTTTTGCCCTTTAAATTTTGTTTATGGTGCCTATTTTGGTGTAGGACTTATTTATTTTTTTAAGATTTATTTATTTACCTATTTATTTTTTAAAAGATTTATTTATTATATGTAGAGAGAGTAAGTGAGAGGAGAGGCAGAGGGAGAAGAAGAAAAATCCTCAAGGAAGGAAAAATCCTTTTCCTTGGTGAGCACAGAGCCTGACATGGGCTGGATCCCAGGACCCTGAGATCATGACCTGAGCCAAAATCAAGAGTTAGAAGCTTAACCGACTGAGCCACCCAGGTGTGTCTGGACTTAAGTCATTTTATGTAACAAATATGCTAATCTTTTCCCTTAAGGATACTGATGGCAGGGCGCCTGGGTGGCTCAGTTGGTTAAGCATCTGCCTTCAGCTGAGGTCATGATCCCAGGGTCCTGAGATCAAGCCCCACATTGGGCTCCCTGCTCAGTGGGGAGCTGGTTTCTCCCTCCACTTGCTGCTCTCCCTGCTTGTGCTCTCTTTTTTAAATAAATAAAATATATATTTTTAAAAACAGAGATAACTTAAAAAAAAAAAAAAGATACTGAGTGTCGTGTTTTGCTTGGGCAAACCCTCTTCTTCCCACAAGATTAAAAAGCCAAACTTGAGTATTTCCCCAGATCTTGTTAGTTCTATTTTTTGAGGTTTATAGGTTCATTATGTTTCCAGATGGACACTCAACTCTCCTACCACTGGTCTAAAGTAGCCTCGTCCATGTTTTGACTATCAAAATGCTCTGTTTACTTCCTCCCAAGCATTTATTGCAGTCTATACTTACTCATTTGTTTACTACCTGTCTCCCCAACTAGAAGATAATTTTCATGAATAGGGGACCAGGGGCTATTCACTCTGGTGGCCTCAGAGCCTATGATGTGCCTGACACTTTGGATGGTGCCCACGAATGTCTGGGGAATGAAGACAGTTGTCACTGAATAATCCAGGCTCCCCTCATGGATATGAAACATCATTTTGGTCATGACTCTGATTCTAGACACCCTCCTTAGCTCCAGGACTCCTTCCTTGGTCTCTACAGATGCTATTTGTTGTACCACAAACACACCTACACAACTTACTTCTGTTTTCATATTTCATATTCTTCCAGGGCAAATCCCCCTTCATTTTTTCTCCCCCAAATTTCTTAGCTATTTTCCCAAATTTATCCTTTGAGATGAACTTTATAGTTATCAAGTTCCAAAAAAACCTCACTGATATTTTGATTGGAATTGCACACATGCATTGATTCATTTGGGCAAACCGATAGCTTTACATTATTTTTCCCCAGCCAGGAACGCTGTAGGTATCTTAACCTATTTAGGACTTTGTTCATGTGTCTTGGTAACATTTCACGGTTTTCTTCTTTGTTATGTTTTTCTTTTTGCATACTTCTTATTAAATTATTTTATTATGAATGAGATCTAATTTTTATTTGTGTATTTGTTGTTGGGTATGTGTGCATGTTTTTTCTTTTCAGTTACCAGGTAATTTTACTAGGATTCAAGTGAATCTCCTGGATTTCCCAAGCAAACCCTTTTATAGATAGAGGTGCAGGTCCGCCATACCAGAAGCTGTGTGGGTGCTAGTTCCCCTGGCAGGCATCCCCTCCGGGGGTTTCTGGCAGAGTAAAGACAGATGGGCTTCCCTTCCATGCATTCAGCAGGAAACAGACTGGCAGTCTGGGGCCCCACACTTGATTGGAAAGAGGAAGTGGGAGCTTCCCAGGAAGCAGAGCCAACAGGCATACCCACTGCCGTGCCAAGCTGCACCCTTCCTTTTCTGCTTTCTCCGTGATACTCAATGGATGCAAAATTGGCCTTAACCACAGGAGCAGACCTGGAGGTAAGCTGTGTGGTGTGGCCAGATGCGTTCTCAGAAAAGAGAGGCTCTCGGGGGCTGGACTTGTCAGGGAGGGAGGGAGGAGATGAGACTTGAAATTTGTATGGTATGAAAGGGAGTGGGTTTTCTTTGCATTAATAACATGAGACAAGGGGTGCCTAGGTGGCTCAGTTGGTTAAGCGTCTGCCTTTGGCTTGGGTCTGTGATCCCAGGGTCCTGGGTTCGAACCCTGCATTGGGTTCCCTGGTGAGCTTCTCGTTCTCTCCACCCCTGCTCATGCTCTCTGTCACTATCTCTCTTTCTCTATGTCAGATGAATAAAAAATATATTAAAGAAAAATAACATGAGACAAGACCCAGAGGTGGAGCAAGGTGAAGGGGCCAGGAAGAAAGGTGATTCCCACACTGGAGTCCAAGCGGCATCAGGAGGTCACAGACAATGGAGCTGGGCTGAGAGTGGGAAGATGATGAGGCCCCAGAATTAGCTAGAGGAATCTGGGTTTTGTCCCCTTTTAGTTAAGAGACCCACTGAGGTCCCAGAGGGTAAATAACTGAAGGAGTAAGTGAATGAATCCATGAATGAATGAATGAATGAAATTCCAGAAGGAACCGTCTGATAGGAGGCTGTGAAGAGAGAATATGGAGATGGAGCAGGGATGAAACACATTTATATGACAACCACCAAGTACAAAGCACTTCCGCGTGGTCTCACTTAGCCCCCGCGAGCATCTTTATTTTGTCAGTGGCATCCTTTCCGATTTTAAAAATGAGAATACAGAGGTTCAGAGAGGTTGAATAACTTGCCCAAGGTCAAGGGCTGGTTTGAGAGCGAGCCAGAATTACATTATATAATTATAGTCTGGGTCCAACCTTGGTGCTCCCACTCTTTCCCCTGAGAATGCTGCCTGTGCCTCCGGAAAGAAGAGGCTGTGGCCAGGAGGCAGGTGGGTGCGGGGAGGCCCCATCAGTAATCAATAGCTTACACGAGAATCATAACAAGGTGAAAGGGCTGATCTTTGAGACCATGAACTAAAAATGCCAGCTCGTTGCATTCGGCTCGGCTGATATGATAATCAGACAAAAGTCAAAGGCTTGGCGTTGAACAGGTCTAGAGAATGGCAGGGGGAGAGGCAGAGGAGGGAGCCCGAGGTCCTCTGCAGGCAGAAACAATGCAGCTCAGTAGCCAGAAGGAGGGAGGCTGAAGGGCCAGACCTCTTACTGCATTCATTTGTTTCAACACCTCCCTGCACTGGATGCGGGGACATAATGGTGATGAGGACAGGACGTCCTTTTCCAGTTATTTCTGGACATGGGCAATACTCCCTCACACACAAATCCCTGTAAAGATGATCAGCTGTGGTGGCACTTGTGTGGAAGGAAGCAGCATGCTGAGACAGAGGACCAGCTTTCCAGAGAGTACCCTCGGGGGGAGGCCCTCTGGAAGGAGGGGACAGGGAGGCAATGGGAGAGGCTCCCAGGTACCAGCCCTGAACGGAGCAAGAGATGGGAGAAAGCTTCCTGTGGTAGCGAGCAGCCGGTGCAAAGGCCCCCAAACAGAAAGGCTGTCGAGGGACTGAGATGGGCAGGCGGAGGCCAGGTCGGGTGGGGGACCTGAGGGGTGGGGACAGGGTGGGGGGGAGGGGGAGTTTGGGTTTCATTGAGGGGTCTTTCTGCTGAGGCCTGGCCGGATCCAATTTCCATTTTAGGGTCACTCCTGCTGCCCAGATGGGAGTAGCGGCAGGGGCTGGAGTGGGTGCACGGCAGCTAGCTGGGGTGTGGGGGGGCTGGCTGTAGGGAGGGGTGTGGTGACCTCTTGTATTAGAAATCCTTGACAAGAGCCAGGGAAGACTTCCTTTGTAAACCGACCACTCTGATTAAGACTCTTACTGAAGACTTGTTTTCATCTTTGAGAAATCAAAGTCTGTAAAATGCTAATCAGAGGTTCTGATCGATAGGGCTCATTCCAGGCCTGGCAGACAGCAGGCTTGCCTGAGCAGCTCTTCTGCAGGTGAGCATCAGTCTTCTTTGGCTTTTGAAAAACTGGGAGCAGTTTTGAGAACCCCGCTCCCCCGACCCCAGGTGGGGAGGCACTGAAGGGAGGGGAAGAGGCAAAAGGTACTCCTTCACAGAGAAGCCTTCCTCCCAAGGGGGTCTGCTTCTTTGGGCCACAGACATGACACAGGCCAGGGAAGAGGGCTGAAGCATGTTGGGCTAAGTGAAAAACACACAGTAATATGTGTGGGATCCCTGTAAAAACGCTTCGATTTGCAGGTTACTTTTGCCACCTTGCTCAATGGGGGGGACTGAAGTCCCCGGGGTTTAACACAGACCACTGTGGGGTGGCGAGTGGGGAGTGGGTATCAAAAAGTTAGTTAAGGCTCAGGGCCAGCATTCAGTGCATGTCTCTCTAGTACCAAAGGCATTCCTTTCACATTGTCTTCTACCTGAGCGAAGCAAGGAAAACTCCAAGGAGGAGGTGTCTTTGCAGTAGTTTTGAAGACAGAAAAGAAAAGCAGGAGGAGATGGAGAGAGGAAGATCACAAGAGAGGGAACAGCACACACAGAGGCTTATAAACGTGGGACTGGCCTTCCTGGATCCAGACTTTCTCCCACCCTTTCGATTCACCTTCTCAGTGCGGGGTACAGTGATCGTTCTGAACCACACTGTTCTTTCCTTCACCAAGTCCTTCAGGAGCCCCAGCTGCCATCCTCCAATCCTCTCTGTTCTACCCATTTCCTTCTTGTCTTCTTGCTTCAGGGATGTCTCTCTGCCCGGAACATTCCTACCCTCCCATACACTCCCGTACCTGCCACCTGCAGTGGGCTGAGTTCAACCCCTTCGGTGTCACCTTAACTGGAGTCGTCAATGTGCCCTTAATGGGAAATCAATGCATCGTTGCAGATGTAATCAAGTTCGGATGAGGTCATCCTGGGTTAGGGTGGGCCCTAAACCCAAAGGCTAATGTCTTCATAAGAGAAAGGAGAGGGAGACTGGGATACAGAGAAGCAGAGGGGTCAGCGGGGAGCAGACCATGTGAACACAGAGGTAGAGACTGGAGTGATGTATCTATGAGCCCAGGGTGGCTGGCAACTACCAGAAGCCAGAAGAAGGTTACAGATTTTTCCACAGAATCTTCAGGGGGAGCACCAACACCTTGACTTTGAGTTGTGAGAAAGTATATTTGTGTTCTTGTTTCAAGCTATTCTGTTTGTTACAGCAGCCCCATAAACTCATACACCACCTGACTAGCATGTACCAGCTGATACCCCACACCCAGTGGGGACCTTTCCCTGGGCGTCTCCATATCATGCACTGCCCCCCCATCCCCTACCAACCCCATGAACCCCATCTGGACAGATGCTCTGTCTGCTTGCTCCCACAGCTTTGGACCCATCGGTGACGTACCTGTCTTACCGAGCTCCTTAACAGCTGTGTTTCTGACTCATTCATCTCTGTATCTTTGGTACCCAGCACCAGGCCTGGCCCATGCTAAGCTCTTGGTCTGGTTGAACTATGAATGAATGGACTGCTCACCACCTTGCAGGAATACCATAGTTCAGCCAAAATCACCTACTCTCCTTGTCAAGTGTGTACCACATGGTGAGAGGAAATGAAATCCTCTGTGCTAAGGACGATACGTCCTATTTTGCTGGAGGTTCTGACATCTCTCTTTATGGCCCACATCCAGCTCCTTGGATCTTCCCACTGAATCTTTGATGCTCTATCACTACCAAAGAAATAGGAGCTAGCTGCACCGACCCCGAGCCAGAGCTAGCAGCCTTGTCCAAACCCAGGAGACATGGGGAGGATGCAGTCATGGTCTCACACTGGCTAAGCCCAGCCTGGTAGTTTCTCTGAGTCTAGATACAGATACCAAGAGTCACACATCCAATCAAGAGAGAACAGGTACCAGATGCAGACAGCACTGATGGGAATATGGCATGTCTCTGACCCTACGTATGGCGTGATGAGTTCTATGGTCAAGGCATGCACAGAGCAGACCCCTACCTGGGTGGAGGGGGTGAGGCAGGCCCCCTGGAGGAGGTGACAACTGAGCTGAGAGTCTTGTCAGATGCACAGGCTGTGTGCAGATGAAGGGGGTGGACGAGGAACGTGGGAAGAAGAGGGAATGCCAGGGAGGGAAAAGAGACAGCGTAAAGACATGGATGGGCTAGAGAGAGAAAAGTACCAGTTCTTTGGGAGGACACATGCATGGGGTGCAGGTGGTGGGTTTGGACAAGCATGTCCAATGAGTATACAGCATGAAAGGCACACAAGGAAGGGAGTTTCTGGAGGATTCTGACTTTAGGGATGAACGGGGAAAGAGAAGCCCATGGAGACTAAGACTAAGAGGTAGAAGGAAAAGCAGGAGAAGGTGCAGCCCTAGAAGCCAAGACAGGGGAGAGTCTCAGAGGGACAGCAATAAAGCCCAAACTGCTGTGGAGAAGGCAAGACAGGTGTGGCCTCTATAATCCTTGTAACAATGGTTCTGTGGTGATGGGGCAGGGCTGGGGGCAGGGGCGGAAGACCAGTGCCCACCAAAGTAGGGGCTGGAGTTGGTCTCACTGTCCTAAGTCTGGTGTCTGTTTCGCCTTGGGTATAACATGGGTGCTCACGGGGACCAACAAATATACTGCTCAGCTCCTCAGCCCCTAGAGCCCCTAGAGAACTAGAATCTCTAGTTCTCTCTCTCTGGCTCCCTGGGGACTGTCCTGAGACTCTGCTCTCTCCAGGGCTAGGTCATCAATGCTCAGCTTCTTGCCACCTGCTTCAACCCCAGGGCACCCTGGATGGTGGGGCTGACCCTGTTCCAGGATCTCCAGTTCTTACAGTGTCTCTGTAGGGTCCCACCTTCCTCCACAATCTCCTGGCAGCAGGTGCCCCAGGGAGGGCACTCCCACCCGGCCCTTGCTCCCCTACCACCCCCTACCAGCCTGCCACGGAAACTCCGCCGGACTTTGCTGTTAAGGGAGTAAGGCTCATGACACTCAGCTTCAATGGCACGAAGAGATTTTCCACCAGAGTCTCAATCTAAAAAGCTAGGGGAACAGTGGGTTCTTGCTGCAGGTGCTCGTACCTCTCAAGAGCTGTCCCCAGGCAAAACCTGCTTCTGGGATCTGGTCCTCAGTCCCCTCAATCCCAAGGAAACTTGGACACCTTGGATGCTCTTTGGATTCTGCCAACCCCACTGCTTATAGGGAGCTCATCTGGATCCGTTGCACGTCAGACAGATACACAAAAGCAAGAAAAAGCAATCCACGGCATCTTGACATGTTGACTTCATTTGATTTCACTTACGGCCCCAAAATGTGAAAGGGCCTTTGGTCCTCCAGGGCAACCGTTGCCACTCCATGAACACAACGGATGGTGCAGAGGCGCAAATCCTAATGGTGGATCTTTATATCAGGGGAAAATGGCCCTCGAACAGACAGTTGCTGCCGGGGGGAGAGGGTCAGAAATCACTCCTGCCCCCAAATGAGAAGGAAGCCTAAATTATCCTCAGTGACACTGGCAATTACAATAAGAAAATAATACTTGTTTTATAAAATGCCCCCTTCTGAGCCACGGAGCTGCAAACTGACAATTAAACCATGATCATAATAGCAGACAATAATAATTAAAGCATCCTGCCATCCAAAGAGCAAAAACGGAGAAGACAGACCAAAGCCCAAAGCAAGCATTGGCGTCTAGAGCAAAATGAGAGGCTCTTCTTTCCTGGGGCCAGCTGGTATCCGATAGAAAAAAGATTCTTTTGTTACTTTCATGAGAGACAGAATGAACCTGGGCTTTGGGTCACTGCAGTGGCCGCGGTGATGGCATTCTGAGAGGCTGGGGCAGTGCACAAACACAGGACTTAGGCTACTGCTGTTTCTTTCAGCTTTCCTCACCAGTGACCTTGGACTGGCTTCCTTCTTGTCATGGGCACCTTGTACATGAGGCTGTGTGACCACCTGTCATGGGCGGGAACCTGTCCTGAAGGTGTCAGGGATTTTGTGAGGACAGATGTGTCTTTATTCTTCCCGGAAGAAATGTTGTCCATAAATGAGAGGTTCATGCCTCCTGAAGTGCATAATCCAGAGGGAAAAAAACAGTGGCTATGGAATCAAAGACACAGCTTCACATCCTGTTCTGGGATTGCTCATCAGGTGACCTTGTGGAGTCTTGGTTTACTTCTCTGTCGAATGGTGGTAACGGCCTCCCTCCAGCAGTGTTGCTGGGAGGATTATTGCAAATGAAATCACATATAAAGTACCTGGCACCAAGCCTGATACATAGTGCAAAAATCAATAAATGGTAAAATCACCTAAAGCAAAGTCTATTTCTGTTCTCTTTATTTTTATTGAAGTGTAACTAATACACAGTGTTATATTCATTTCAGGTGTATGACTTTTTTTTCCCTTTTATTTGACTAAGAAAGATGTGTTAAAGTCCTTCTATGACTGTCAATTTCTTGTATTTATGACAGATTTAACTCAACATTTTTTTGGTCGGTTATTCGTTGTGTAAAGACCCATGACTGTTAGCATTATCATAGCATAGGCACTTTTCCCATGAGGTAATTCCCTCTGTCTCTGTGGCTGTTGGCTCTCCTTAGCTTGCTGCTGCATCACTCCAATCTCTGTATCTCCCTCTGCTTCCCTCTTACAAGGATTCATGTGGCTGCATTTAGGGCCCTCCCAGAGAATCCAGGAAAATCTCCTCATCTCAAGAGCCTTGATTTAATCACTGCTGCAAAGATTGTTTTTCCAAATAAGCTAATGTTTACAGGCTCCGGTCATTAAAACCTGAAGTCTTTTGGGGCCATCACTCAGCCTACTACAATGTCTTTGCAAATTTTTCAAGAAGCCCCAGTGGCAATTTTCTGTGGCTTTTGTGCACATTAGATCTTGGCTGAATCAATGATTCTTTGGTCTTACAGCACCGCTGTTCTTGGCCAATGATGTGAAGGAGGGGAGATTTTAGGAGGACTGGGTTTGGTGTAGGGGTGGTTTCTCATAAATGACCGTTTTATTTGAGGAGGACTGGTTGTGTGCTTACCTGTGTGAGTGTGTTTTGCGAAAAGCTTTCAAGAATCTTTTATTATCCTTGGAACTGATCCATTTTTCATCAAGTTCTACCTAATTCGTTTTGGCTGGAATTCAGTGAGTCTGTTCAATTCACCAAGGACACTTTAGTCCGGTTCCTCCCTCTGTCCCTTCTGAGAGAAGTCTGCTCACAGTTTGTATTTTATTATTATACTCTTCTCCATCTGTGCTGCCTGGTTGGTCCTCTGTCTTCCACACTAGGTAACTTCTCTTTCATTATTTCCACACCCTTGCACGTTGTCTCTGCAGTCTCAGACAGACCCTCCAGCTTGTCTCTTTCTTCAGTGCTTTTATTTCTTACAAGGCAAGAGCTACTCTTGTAGATTTTAGCTACTGTGTCATTAGCTTCTTTTCATTCTTTACTTGTGGTTATCAAGGTCACTCTTTCTCAGGATCTCCCCTCCCGCATTCCATTATCCACCCTTCTGCTACCGATCATCCCTATTTCTTATATTTAAATGAGAATAAGCATACATCTATCCATTTAGATTTTCTTTTGTTTACTATAATACAATCTCTTCAGAAAATATCTTCTTATTTCTTTTGGGAAATGATTCCCTTTTTTATTTTTTATTTATTATTATTATTTTTAAAGATTTTATTTATTTATTTGGCAGAGAGAGAAATCACGAGTAGACAGAGAGGTAGGCAGAGAGAGAGGAAGGGAAGCAGGCTCCCCGCCGAGCAGAGAGCCCGATGTGGGGCTCGATCCCAGGACCCTGAGATCATGACCTGAGCTGGAGGCAGAGGCTTAATCCACTGAGCCACCCAGGCGCCCCATGATTCCCTTTTTTAAAGAATGGTATGTGTTATGTGGTATCACAAAAGTTTATTTCTTTTTTGCTTGTTTACTTAGTCTTTTGAGAGGGTGAGCTCTCTACTGGTCTAGCGTGGCCAGGAACACAGGTCTGCATTTCTTTTGTTGAATGAATGGAATCCCCCTCTAAGAAATACTGGAGTCCATTTTTGGGATGGTAAACTCGCAGTCAAATTCACAACTGCTGGCCAATTCGACTATCAAGAGTAGCTCAGATGGGTTATTATTCTTGGATGATTTGAAGTAATTTGTGTTCTTTTTCTAGAGGTGATCCATGAAAACTAAATTGCCAGAGACCACCACCACTCTTACACTGACACCCATGGAGTATCCACATCCTCTCCTTCAAAAATCTTCTGAGCTCCTTTTGATGATTTCCCAATTTGTTGAAATCTCAAGTCTGACAAAGAGACGCCCCGCCGTGTATGTGCTTATCTGCTCAGTTCCTGCAGGAGGTCAGCTCTCGCAGTGCAAGTACATGGACCGTCTCTGTTTAAGGTTTAACTCGCTGTCACTGCTCAAAAACAAACCTTCTGGAAGCTGCTAAACCTGCGGCCAGGATTCCTGGCAAGAGCTACAAACAGAAGCTTCACTTCTGGTGCCTTCTGCCTCCTCTGGGCCAGCTGCCCACTTACTGTCTAAGGGAAGCGACGCTGACCGCAGTGGGGGATGGCGATCCTATGATTGATGGGAAACTGCAGGTGGGGACTCTGGGTCTCTGGCGCAGCCAGATGTTTTGTCTGGTCCAGGCTCCTTCCAGGAAGACAAGCTCCACTGGGCAGGGGTTCTGGTTCATCAAAACTGCAGGCCTCTATCTCCCAGTAATCCTACAGCTGTGTGACCAACAACCAAGAAGGGAGCTTTCAGGTCACCCTTTGCATTAATCATTAAAAAGCATCCCTACAGTTAAAAATCGATAAACTAGGACCATAAGCCAAACATGAGCATTGGGAGCGGAAATCAAAGCTTCCAGAACAAGTTTTCCCAGCCTCCATGGGCCCCAGATCTCCCTTGGAAAGGCACACCTGGAAGAGAGCGTGTCTTCTCCCTTCACCCCATTCCCCAGTCACACACAGCTCTCTAGCCTAGCCAGATCTGTATTCAGAAACAAGCCTCAGTTCTTCTGAATACAACCAGGACCCCTCAGTTATCCTAGACTCCTTTCCTGGTTTCCCAGCCAATTTCTCTGTATTGCCACCAATGATCTACTTTTAGAAATGGAGATATCATTACATCACACCAGACGATGGGTTCTTCCAGAAAAAGCTCTTCCTCCCTTCCACACGCCTGCAAGGCCCTGACCTCCACCCAGCCTGGTGAGCTCCTACTGTGCCTTCAAACGTAGCTACCATAAAAGAAAAGAGTCTCCAGAACACATTGGCCCCACCCCCTGGCACCACCTGGAATTAGGAACCATCCTTGCACGTGCTCTTCGGTTGTGTTTCACACATAACTTCCACTATTGCATTTATCACGTCACATTAGAATCTGTAGCAGGCCCTGTAGGATGGTCTGTCTGCACTCCATTTCCAAAAACTCTCATCTATCTCTACTACTGAAACTGTAAAAGCAAAACAAAATTGATTTCCCACTTTCCCAGCCAGGCATTCATGGCAAGTTCTGACTAATCAGATGTAGGAAGATGCCTGTAAGGATGGTAATTCTCCCCGAATAAATACACAAACCCTCAGCACAGGGAAGCTCTGTGCCTTGGCCTCTCCCCTTTGAGGCCGAAGTGCAGTGGGGTAAGCTGGAGGAGAGCGTCCGGGGACAGCGTCTGGGGACAGCAGCGCGAGAAGAAAGGCGCTGTCCTCCTGAGCAGCTACCCTGGGGTCTGGATGGGACCTTCTCATCCTTGTTCCAAGAGAAAAGTGAACCTCCATCTGTTGAAGCCAGCTTTAGTCAGTTTTTCAGCTTCTATTCCTAACTGATAAAATGTCTATCTATAAGACTGAGACTTTCAAGGGAAAAGACTGTTTCTTATTTATATTTATACCCTCAGTACCTGGCAGAACGCCTGGCACTGAGTAAATGCTCCAAGTATTTTAATTGAACTGAATGTGGTTACTGTCTTCAAAATATTCCAATGGCTCCTCATTATACTGAGAAATCCATCTAGAGTTCTCGTCTTGGCACACAGGGTCCTGCAGAGAGCCCTTGTTCCCCACGCAACCTCATCTCCCCCGTGCAGTCCTCAGCCACATTAAGGAAGCAAGCAGTCTTTCGTGGACAGACCCTACGTTTTGCCCTCTGTTTGTCCCTTCGCTCTTTCCCCCTCATTTGGAATGTTTGCCTCGATGCCTGCAGGCAGGCCTTCTCTCTCTTCTCCATTACTGTACTTGGCTTACACTCACTTACAGTAACTACTTTGTCTTGGAGGGACCTGTTTGTTTGAATATTTTCCTCGAGAATGTGAGCCCCTGGAAGACAAAGACTGGCCTTAGTCCAATTCTTGTGTTTCCCACTGCACAGTCTCTGATACAGAGGAAGTGTTCAATGAGTGTTTTGTTAAATGGAACTAAACTGGGGTCAGAATGACAGGCGAGAGAAAAGCCTGGAGCTAAATGGAATGGGTCTGAAGCCCACATCCCTGGGTAATTTGTGAGACATTCCCCTTCTGAGCCTCACTGGTGTCATCTGTAAAATGGGGACAGTAATAACCGATTAAGAATGTGTTTTACTGTATGTGTTTGATAAATGTCAGGTAGAGGGGAGGACCAAGAGCAGGAAGCTTTGCCTCCCTCTCATCTCCAGTTTTCCTCTGAGCTGGTCCCCTGATTATAATAGGGAAAATGCTAGGCCAACATTGGAAACTGAGAAGAGGTCTCATCCACAGGGGATCAAACTTCCATGTTCTACGTCCTGACCACAGAGGAAAGAGCGACATGGAGGGTGCAGCTCACTGTCTGCTCTCCTGCTGTTAGCTGTTAGGACTGGATGGAGTTCACTGGCCAGCCTGTCCCATTCCTGGCACTCATGGGAAAAGCACCTGCCAAATGCTGCAGATACCCACCGTGTTCAAGGGCAGAATCTGACTGCAGCCCAAGTTTGTCACACACACCCAAGAAGGGCCCATTTTCCTGCCTGCACCCCACCCAGGGCTGAGTGTGATCTCTGCAACTCCCCACCATTCCTCCTGGGCACTTTTGGCAAGGGATTATCCTTGCCTGGCTCACTGGGGTGAGGTTGACCACAGAGCCCTCTGATCACCTCCAATGCTTGGCTGGGGTTGGGGGGTGGTGGTGAAGAGAGACATCTGCAAGACTTGTCCTGTCTGTGTGCCTGGGAAGGGTCTCATGGAGGCCTGTGGACTTTCCCACATCTCATCCTGTCTGGCACACCAAGGGGCATCTTGACACCTGCTCCCACCACCTATGACTCTCAGGGGTGACTTACAGCCTGCTGTGCTTAGGGGATGCCCCATATGGGCAAAATGAGCAACCACCGACCCAGCCCCAGGAAAGAGTTCTCATTACTTGGGAATTTCATGCTTCACTCAGATACTGTTCTGAGATACTCAGATACTTTCACTCAGATACTGTTCTGAGTGTTCAGATGGGTTAACTCACATCCTCATAGCAACCTTAGATCATAGGGACCATCTTAAATCACCATTTTACAGATAAAAGAACAGAGGCCCAGAGCACCTGTTTAAAGATCTTCCCAAGCTGCACAGCTCATCAGAGTGGTGGGCAATCTGGTGCCAGAGTCCAACCCTGAGCTACAACTTGGTCCTCAATGAACAAAACCCCTGGGATGGAAAGAGAAGCAGCTCCTCAGAGGAAACGAGCTGACAGATCAGACAAAATGGCCCAGCTGCAAAATGCAGTAAATGCAGGAAAAAACAGGAGACATTGTAAAACAAAACATAAATCGTATTCTCAGGGAGATGCAAGATGATAATACATCGAAAAAACAAAAGTAGGCTGTCATGAGCAATCTGAAAAGAACAACAAAAAAAATAGTTTCCTTAAAATAAAAATGAAAACAACAAGATTTCCAAAATAAAGGAGAACAAGATAAATGCTGTTGAAAACAGAATTAATGAAAACGCAAGATCCCTGGCAGAATTTAAAAAAAAAAAAGGATAAAAAAACCTCTCAAATCACTGGGGGTTAAACAAAGCTAATTAAATCAAATCAGCTAACAACAGCAAGAGTTAAAAATGAAAGAAAGCAATAAAGAAGCATCGCCTGTTTGGGTTGAAAAAAGGCATAACACGTTCGATGAAAAAGAAATATACAAAACCCTGTGCTCTTTTCACTTTCTTCAAATACACACAGAACGTGAAGACGACAAAAATTCCAAAGGTAAAAAGGGCACAATGTGGTAAAAATAACAAAGATCATACAAAATATATATAGTCAATTAGTACATTAAAAACATTTAAATCTAAACTGAAATGAGAGACCATCTAAAATTCAACCTAGTTGAGCACTCTGTAAGGAAAAAAAACAAAAACAAAAACAACTCCCCCAAAGGAAAATATACTAAGAACTGGAAGCAGCAAAGACAATTAGATATCATTTTGTCCGTCAAACTGATAGACGCTGACAGGGTTGACAGCAGCTCATGATTCCGTGTGGGGAGCCACGCTTTTGGTGGATGTATAAATTGCTGCAGTCACGAGAAGGAAATCGAGGTCATATATTAAAATTTGCCTTCTAAGAATATATCCTAAGGAAATAACTGGACAACAGTTCAAAGGTTCATGTATAAGGCTGTTCACTGGAGTGAGAAACTGAAAATATTTACTTTATTAATAGGGGAGTGGAAAAATAAATGATAGTTGTGCCTACAACAGAATCCTCTGTTGCCATCAAACAGAATGAGGCTGATCTATATATTGACATCATAATATGATGATAGAGGATTAAACAGTACTTCAAAAGCAGGTCACTAAGCCATGCGTAGAGATGATCTTGTTTTAGAAACCGTGTTTACTGCAACAGCTTGATGTGTATATCGCCATACAAAATATCTAGAAGAGCAAGTGGAACCAACAGATCTCAATGGTTATCTTCTGTAAGGTGTGCGGAGGAGACCAGAGTAAGATTAAGGGGATTTATGATCTCTACAGATTTCTTTATTTTTTACATTTTGAGTTTTTAATTTTTTTTAAAGATTTTATTTATTTATTTGACAGACAGAGATCACAAGTAGGCAGAGAGGCAGGCAGAAAGAGAGGGGGAAGCAGGCTCCCTGCCAAGCAGAGAGCCCGATGTGGGGCTCAATCCCAGGTCCCTGAGACCATGACCTGAGCCGAAGGCAGAGGCTTAACCCACTGAGCCACCCAGGCGCCCCCTTTTTGAGTTTTTTAAAACAGGTGTATTTTTTTAAAATATAGAAACATTCTATAAAGATATTCCCAGTTAAAAAATAATAATTACATCTTACTCTGAATAAGGACTCAAACACAAAAGGGGCTTTACGTGTTTGTCTTAATTAGGGTTAATCATGAATTCCCTTAACTTTGCTGCTGGTTATAAGAGTGAGGGTGGTGGGGGACCACAGGGGAGGAGGAGAAAGATAAACAGGGAAGGAGGGAGAAAGAGGGAGAGAGAGGAGAGAGAACAGGCATGAGCACAGATGTGTGTGTGGACACTGTGCACACTGTCCAGGAGCATCAGCTGGGCTGGGGGACTGAAGGAGAAAGGGAAAGGTGTCCTATGGCTCGTCTCCATCCCAGGAGTTCTGTTGTTCATTCAGGATCTCATTGTAGCCCAGCGTAGCTGGAAGCCCCCTCTGCTCCCTTGGCATCAGCTCCCTGAGGCTGTGAGGCCGCCAGAGGGAGGGCGGAAGCTACCTTCACCTTCTCCCTGCTGTTCCCTGTCATGGAGGCCTTGCACACACATTCAGCCCCACTACTTCATTGTCCTTACTGTTTCACCCTGCAGAGGATGGTTGGTGACTCTGTCTCGATCTTCTCTTTCTGAGGGCCATGAAGAAGTCCTCCTGGCTCCCAACCAGCTCACCCCACGCTCACCATTCCCATCAGTGACAGTGATCCTCACCCCTACCCAGAAATTCCATCATTGATTTCTTGTGCTCGCCTGTCAGCTGCTCCTAGATCCCTCTGTGCTCCTCTGGCCCTTATTCTAAACCTTCCCTCCTGGGGATGAGGCCGTCTCAGGAATGCTAACATCGTTCAGTCATGGATGAGCGAATCTGCTTTAGAAAGCGCTTGCCCGAGGATTTACAACTGGAGCACCATGAGGTCCACAATGGACTCTTGAGTGATTCAGCAAAAAAGGATAGAAGAGAGAATGCATATATGGTGAAATATTCATAATGCCGAGTCTAGGTGGCAGGTGTGCAGGTGCTCGTGTGCTGTTCTTTCAACTTTTCTGGGTATGTTACATACTGTGTGCTATGCAGCAAAACCTAGGGAAACAGAAGAAACCACACTTTCCCTGTCCACTGAGGAGAGTGAGACCATCTGGTGTGACCACTTCAGTGTTTCCTGAATTCATCCCTTCTTCTCCACTCCTACTGCCCCTTCCCAGGTTCTGGCTCCTCATCCCAACCACAATCTGGCATAGCCTCCTGCCTGGGCTACTCGCCCCAGGCTACCCCATTCTCCACAAGGTTGCCAGGATGGGTCCAAACCCAGTGTCTCAGGCCCCAAGTCCTCAACCCTGACCAGGCTACTAAATCACAGCTCATGCTCTGGGCCTGGGGCCTGACCACACCCAGTCACTTCCCTTCCCAGCAGGCTTCCTCCCCGGCTACCCGGCAACTTCCTCTCCATCCTTCAGCTCTTGTGTCCCCTTTTCCAGGATAACATCTCTGGTCTCCTGTCCTGCCTTTTGCTCCCCACCCCTCCCTACTCCTCCGTCTCCCTGTGTATATGCACATGTCACCCCTTTGCCAGTCTGGGTGTCCAGGTCTTGATCACGTATGTGACACCAGCACCTCGCCCAGACAATGCCATGTGTTAAACAGACAGGTGGTTGTTACAAGAATCAGTAAATGAGTGAGTGAGAGATGCTCCAAGGTTGGGAAGCAGGAAAGCCTCCTGATTTGCACATATGCACATTACCATGAAAGAGTCATTATATTCCTGATTCCGTCATTGCTCATTTAACACTTATTGAGGGACTATCATGGATCTGCTAGTCATATAACCCCCTTTTGGACCCAAGTCCTGCTTGCTTCATTTATTCATTCATTCATTCTTTCATCCATCACTGGACACTTTGTGAGGCCAGGTGCTAGGGGCACCATGCTGAGAGCTGGGAGACTTGCAGAAATGAATCGGGCGGAGACCATGGCTCTAGCCGGGCAGGTAAGGCAGGAGCACAAAGAGAGGATGAAAGTGGTCAGTGTCATAAGGGAAATGCGGGTCATGGGCAAAGGGAGTTCAGAAGAGGGGGACAGACTCCTAGGAGTCCAAGAGAGGGGACCAGAAGACTTCCTGGGTGAGCTGACACACACACTTGACGAGGATGTGGAATTTCAGACATAAGCCTCTGAAGGGAGGAGGGTATTGCAGGGAAGGCAGAGTGGAAACAGAGGCACAGAGCGAGGCCACGAGCCTGGATATGCACAGGAGCCACCAGTTGCTTGGCTTTGTTGGAGTGCCCTTGGAGAGAAGGGGTGGGAAATGAGGTTGGGCAGATAGGTTGAGGTCATGAGGACCTTGAAAACCAGGATATGTTTAGCTTCGGTGAGCTTGGGTGTCATGGAAGATTTCTAATTAGCAGGTGAGCTGGTCAGGTGTGCTTCCAGAAGCTTATTCCAACAGAAATGTGCAGGATGAATTTGTATATTTAACTTGTCCCCCTAACAGTGCACAACCCCTAAGAGTGCTGCTGACCTCATTTTGCACAGGGCTTAGCTCAAAAACGTGCACAGAGCAAACACTCAATGCATTTCTTTAACTGTAATTGAACTGAGCCTAAGGACCTGTGTACATCAGCAAATACACAAATGTCTATATCTCTTCCAGCAACGTATCCATTCTGTCAATTCCTTTTAACTGAAAACTCTCCAGGGCATAATCTTCTCTAGCTACACTTCTCCTTGCCTTGGCTCCCCACTATTGCAAATCCTCCATATTTCATTCCTGGGTCACTGCCGTAGACTCCTGACTGGTTTTTTTCACATGAGCTCTCTCCACTGTAAATGACCCTGATGGGAATGACCCTGCTCAAGAACTACCATGGCTCCCTCTTGTCTGCTGGCATTCACAGTCCTCCATGACCACGCCGTGCTTCACCCTCTCTACCTCCCTTTCCTTGTTCACATGCCTCCCCCTCTCCAGCCAGACTCTGTCTCCTCTCCAATTGCCTTTTGATCCTCCTTCCAGACCTCTCCTCATCCTGCCACCCCAACCTACTCCTTTCCTCACAGCTCATCTGCACCACAGCTCAAGCGAGGCCCAGCTTTGCCAACAGTGTGAATAACATGAAGATTCAGATAAACTTGGTTCACATCCAGCTTTCTGCGGGACTCACTGTGCAAACTGAGACACACTATGCATTCCCTTGGGATCTCAGTGTTCTCATCTATTAAATGGGACTGAGAACAATGTCTATTTGTTATTAGGACTTACTATTAGTAAAGAACTGATAAGAGGATAGACATGCCAGGCTCTGGGCTGGGTAAATGGTGATGTCCCTTTCTTCTCTGACTTTTTGGAACTCCTGTAAATAATTCCTACTGGTCAGACGCTTGTATGGAAGGTAGTTATATTTTGAGGGAGTATGTATGCAGTATCAGACACTGCTGGGATTTTGTAATTACTCCCTCTGCAACTCTCAAACACCAGCATTTCTGCCCTCACTTTACAGATGAGGAAACTCAGACTGAGAAGAGGAAACAATACGGGAACATACCGCTCTGAGCTGACACTATTATATGAGAAATTACCACAGAAGCGTTCCTAGATATTTACCATGTTCCCAGTACGATGCTGGGCACCCTGCACATGCTGTCCCATTTAAGTCTTTCCCCCGAGATGCTGCTACTATAATAGCAAATAAGGGCTGTACCCCAAGTCCTGCAAACAGCAGGTGGCAGGGCTGGGATTCCTGCTGGAGTCCATATGACCTCCAGCTCTGCTCTCAGCTACTCTGCTGTGACAGTGCCACTGAGGCCAGAGAGTTGTCTGAACTTGGACAGCAGCCCTGAGACTGGCCTCTCCAGGTTTTCCACGGGCCCCAGCCTGAGCCTGGGGTCACAGCAACCACTGCTGATCACAAGGGCCTCCAGGTGAGGTGGGCAGGTCAGCCACTAGTGAGGGGCCCAGCAATGATGCTGGTGATGACTATCCCGAATGGCAAGCAATGGGGAATTTGCCAGCCGTGACACTTACCCGATGGTGCAACCAGCATCAGCCTCGATGGTCCAGATGCAGTTGAGATTGTGTTCGTAGGGAGCCGGATACCCAGGTGACAGCACCTGTCCCGCCACCTCTCCTTTCACTGTCCCTCCACACTCAGCTGAAAGAAATCCCAAAAAAGTGAGCCTTATTGGGTGGCCTGCACGGCCAGCAGGGACTCAGCGTCTCCTCCTGTGTGCCCAAGTTCCCTCCAGGTGACCGAGCACAGCACACAGAAAGGCCCCTGGATGCAACTTGTATTCACAATCTACAAAGAACCCCTAAAACTCAATCACGAAAAGATAAACAGCCTGATTAAACAACGGGCAAAGCATCTGAACAGACATTTCTTCAAAGAAGGTATGCAAATGGCCAGCAAGCACATGAAAAGCTGCTCAACATCATTAGCCATCAGGGAAATGCAAATGAAAACCACAGTGAGATGTGCCTCATGTCCACAAGGGTGGCTGCGATCAAAAAGCCAGACAGGGCAAGTGTCGGCGAGGATGTGGGGGAACTGGGACCTGTACACATTTGCTGGTAGGAAGGCAACACAGGGCAGTTGCTTTGGGAAACAGTTTCATAGTTCCTTAAAAGGTGGCACGTAGTCACTGTAGGACCCTGCAATTCCACCAGTAGGCACAGACCTAGGAGAATGAAAGCATACGTTCACACAAAAATACAACCTGAGGGTTTTGAAGGGGCGGGGGTGGGAGGGTGGGGGAACCAGGTGGTGGGTATTGGGGAGGGCACGGATTGCATGGAGCACTGGGTGTGGTGAAAAAACAATGAATACTGTTACGCTGAAAATAAATAAAAAATTTAATTAAAAAAAAATGCTCACAGCAGCCTGATGCATAACAGCCCAAAGATGGAAACAACCCAAATGTCCATCAGCTGGTGGATGGATAGACAAATATGCTGTAATCTGTATGATGGAAGAGTATTTGATCATAAAAAAAGATGAAGGACTGCTACCCGCTATAATAGGAATGGACTTGAAAACATGATGCTAAGGTAAAGAAGCCAGGCTCCAAAGGCTCCAAAACATATTCTATGATTTGGCGTGTATAAAACGTCCAAAACAGAATAATCTGTAGAGACAGAAAGTACAGTGGAGGGTGCCAGGACCTGGAGGGGGTGGGCAGGTAAGAGGGACTGCTAATGGGTCAGGGCTTCTTTTGGACAGAGAAGATGTTCAAAAATCTGATTGTGGTGACGGTTGCAAAGCCCTGGGAATAGACTAAAAAGCACTGAATGGTACACTTTAAAAGGATATGAATTGTATCTCAATAAATCCATTTCTAAAAAGGTCCCTGGGTAGAGGGCTGACAGCCTACTCTGCACCTAAACTCCTTGAAGCCTCCCTGGCCATGTGCAAACACTTGCACCTGTGCCTTCAGCCACGGGTGCCACGAATACGGAGGCAAGCAAGACACTGCATCCTTCCTCCTGAGAGCTAATGTTCTAGGAGAGGAGACAGCCACTGTGGGCCCCAACAGAGGCACAATGGTGGTAGATGACAGCTTAGAGAAGTGGCTACTTCCCCTTGCATGGGGCAGGGGGAGTCGTGGAGGAGGAACAGGAGTGCATTGGGCTGGCTGGGTGGCAGGGGTGGTGTTGGGGGCACAGCAGGAGAGAGGAGAAAGGGCAAATGTCCTGGCGGTTGGCAACAGCGTGACAGACGGGGGCCAGGGGAGGAGATGGGGGTGGGAGACAGGGCTGTGAAGTAGGCCCAGTGACGGACATCCAAGGGAGCAGTGCATGAGGCTAGTGTCTATGTACTCTGTTGGGGAATAACTGGTCACCTTACATGCTAGTGAACTTTACGTGCTAGGAAGTGCCCTCTGGGAGCAGCCTAAAGGGCATGAGGGGTGGAACTGGAGGCAGGGGACCAGTGCAGAGGTCTACACTCCCTACTGGAGCACCGAGTCACCCAGGTCAGAAGCTGGTGATCTTCTGGCCTTCTTTCTCCTCACATCGGATCTGCCTCCGAGACCCAGCCCCTGAACCTCTGGGGCGTCTGTCACATCAGTGCCCTACAGCTCCACTGCTACAGCCCTGTCCTAGGCCCTGGCCATCTCTGGGGTGGCACAATTGCCCACTTTCCCCCCAACGGTGCCACCAGATGGACCTTTCTAGAATGCAAACTGAGTCATTGCTTGCTTCAAACCCTCCTTCCTTGAATGAAGTCCGAGCTCCCAGAGGGGCTCCCTTTGCCCTCTTGAATCCTCTTCTGACACCCTTTGGTCCAGTCAAGCCTCATGAATGCTATCAGCAGGAACACAAGGCCTCTTCATGCCTCCACAGGGCCTGACAGCCTGAAAACATCTTCCCTGGGGGACATTTTGTGGGCCTTCCCCTCCCAGGGGGAGTTGCCTGTGTCCTCCCTTTGTCTCCGTTTTAACACGGGCAAGTTTTTAATCACAACACGAGTACCGTGTTACAGTCAAGTCTATCTCCTTCTCAAGACTCCAGACACCTTGGCAGCGGGGACCCTGTCCTATTCCTATTTGCACAACCGGCGCTGCTGTAGCACTTCACACGTTACAGACATCTTAGTAAGTATTTACAGAAGGGGGAGATACATGGATGATCAGATGAACAAGCGGCACTTACTGCTTCCCAGGAAAACTACTATAAGGACCTGCATCGAGGAAGCACGAGTGAAAATGAAGAGCAGGAGATTTACTACAGTGTTTTTTAGGAAACAGGATGATTGAGCAAAATCCTAGAAGAAACTGAAGAAGATGGGGTCATGGTCGCAGATAGAAGATGGGCCTTCACCTTCCTTAAGCACCTCAAGAGCCTCATGGCCCCACAGAGGGGCACTATGGCAGGGTCAGGAAGGAGGCACTCTGACAGGAAGCCTGCTCCTGAGACTGGATCCTTGGCTCGCGCTTGTTACAAGTCCCCACAGGGTGCTGCTGGGACAGGAGGTGCCTACAGGACGGAGGGCTGAGTGGGCCACGTTGGGGAGTGGGTGAGGGCAAGAGGATGGACTGTGAGCTGGGGAAAGGAAGCCTGTCTGGCCCCACAAAAGAGGCGGGTAGTGGAGAGGTGGAGGAACATTATCCATGCCCTGGGCCAGAGCTTCCTTCCCTATTCCAGATGGAGAAGCCCCTCCTTCTCCCCTCAAGGTGAGTGTTTGGAGGCAGCAGCATGGGGGCGGGGGGCTCTTCTTTATGGACACTACTGCTCTTTTCCGGACGGTCCCAACATCTGGGGGCTGGCACGTGGGTGGGAGGAGCCCAGAGGCCAGCAAGCTGCAGATGCACTGATAAGAGCAGAAGGCTCTCCTCTTTCTGCTCTTTGCCCTTCTTCCCATCCTTAGAGCTTTGGCTGCCTCCTTTGGGCTACAGGGTCCACTCACCAATGAAGAAAGCCACAGTGGTCATTTCTGCTGGACTGTGATAGAGTCCACCACAACATGACATATGTAAAAATATATACCTGCCACCCCAGATACACAGCTTCCCTCCTCTATGTAGGGCCTGCGGGAGTCTCAGTGGGAAAACCTCCGAGGTTCAAAATAAGTACCCTTACTAGCACCACTTGAATGAATCTGCTAAGGTCAGCCCAACTGGCACAGCTGATATTCAAAGGAGCCTTACATTGCATCCTTCCGGCAAAGCATGCCACTGTCTTGTACCGTGCATCATCTCCTTCCTATTTCACTTGCTCTGGCTTGCCTGTGGTATTGTGCTGTCGTCCGCTTATGCACATGTCCCCCCTCGCTGGCCTGGGGTCTGCCCTAGTCAAGGTTCCTGGTGCCCAGCATAGGGCCTGGCACATGAATGAAAGCAGGGGACAAAAACGGGGATGCAGAGAGAAAGGGATGGAGCGTGCCTGCCAGCTGGGGCGATCTTAAGCACAGAGGGAGGGGAAGACTCTCTAGGCTACTTAGAGGTCGCCATGCTGGTCTGTCCACTGTCAGGCTTAAAATCCTCTCCTTCAGGCCCTTTTGTTGTGTAACAGTTGAACATCCTGTTAACATGGAGCTGTCTAGGGGAAAAGAATACTGGCCATTACCAACACCCACCATGCAGGTTCAGGCTAGAAGCCCAGCCCCCATCCACCTCCTGCTGGTGAATTTTTACCCATCCTTTCAAGTCTGTGCAAAACTTCCCCATATTTTCCCAACACTTGGCCCATAACTCTTTGCATAGTGCTTATCTTGTATTATAATGATCTGTGTATGTGTCTATTTGCCTTGCTAGGCTATAGGCTCCCTCAAAGCAGGAGAAAATGCTTTATTCTCCTTTTTTAAATTTCTCTGCTTCTGTACATACCCAAACATACAACTGCATCAATTCTGTGGCGCTTGGTAGGAACTTAAATGTTTTCCCAGTGGACGTTTTGTTTTCAATAAGATTAACCAGTGCTGTACAATAGACATGCTGAAGTTGTGGCACCAGGGGAAGGGGACAGAGGGAACGGCCTAGGGTCCACGGATGGGGAAGCTGGACAAAGCAGTGTGATGGGAACCTTGATCTGCAGGGAGGTAACAGTGAGGTGGGCAGGTGCAGTGAGGTGGGTGGTGACAGAGGAAGAGACCAAGAGAATGACAGGTTCTGCCTACTTCATACTCCTGCCTTGGACCAGGCTTCTCTCATCCTATGACACATGGAGAAAGCTTAGAGAGAGCCTCTGCTGACATTCTGGAACCAGCACAGGGTTAAGAAGGTGAGCACCTTCTTCTTCTTATTATTATTATCATTATTACATTCTTTCTCAAGAATGAGATAGATGCTAGTTCATTATCTTACTCTTTCTTCTGACTTCCCCCAGAAAAGGGAGCATAAGCCCCATTTTGCCTATGGGGAAACTGAGGCCCAGAGTGAGTGGGAGGCTTGCTTGAGTCTGGGTGTTGCAGGAACCCTTGGAACCCAGGCCAGTGCCCCACCTCTTCCTACTTCACACTCTTCCCTTTCCTCTGTTGCCAGCATTACAGTTCTTAGGGCACGACTTGGCTGTGGTCCCACTTGGCTCAACGTGTGACACTGGTAAGCCCCCTGCCTGAGTGTTCTGCTGCACGGGGGGAATGAGGTATGAAAGTGAGGGAACGGAGAAGGGGGGCAGGGCGAGGGTTGGCTCCTGTGAACAGCAGCACTCAGTCCAATTAGGCAGCTCCAAGGCACTGGTATGCAGGGTCCAATGGGAGAGCCTTCACAAGACTAGAGCTGGGAACCTGGGACTCAGGGTGGGGGGCCCAAGAGGTCACTCGAAGAGCAAGAGGCCTCCTACCGACACAGGTGGGGAGAGGCCGGTCCCAGGTCCTGCGCTCCCCACTCAGACACAGCAGTTCCTCACTGCCCCGCAGGCTGTATCCTGGGTCACAGCTGAAGGACACAGAGCTTCCGGCAAAATGGCCTCCGTCGTGAACCTTGTAGCCAAACTGGGGGGTTCCTGGATCCTCACACTTGATGAGTTCAAAACCTACCGAAGAGAGGAGAGAGAGAATAAGCAAACCTGCCATGGCAGAAGCTATATGCCCTTTCCTCCCTCAGTGTGAGGCCCGTGTTCTCGTGGAAGCCACCAGGCACGTGCCCCTGGCTTCCGCCGGCCTCACCGCTCAGGGGGTGCACACGGCTGTGCTCAGGAGAGGAGCTACATGCAGGATTCGCTCCCGGCTGCTGCATGGAAATGGCTTCAGCTCTTTCTCCCAGGGCAGCTTTTAATAGTTTCCAGACACAGGGTCTGGGTTTTCTATTTCCTTTGTTTGACCCCCAGAGCATTTTGTTAGCAGGGCTGCTCTTTTTGTTTGGCTTGCTGGGACATTCTGATGGGATCATGTAGTAGGGAAACATCACTACAAATGCATGTTTCAAAACTCAAATTACGTCCTCTTTAAATACAGTCTATTGAGAAGGGCTGGGGAAGGCTTATGCAGGATGTCTACAGAGACTTGCTACATGGCGCTTCACGTTCCTTATCCACAGGGGTCTTGTTGGGAGGGGTAATAAGTGAGGACACTGGCCTGGTTCAGTGAATCGTTCCAAAGTCACACATTCCCAGACGATGGAGATGGAATTTGCATGCAACTTTATTCAATCCTCTTCGCCCAGGCACGGACCCCTGGGCCAGATGGCCTGGGGCCCAGGCAAGAGGAATTGTGGGTGGATTCACTGGTTTTCTAACAGCTTTATTGAGATATAATTCACATAGCGAACACCCACCCATCTGAAGTGTTTGATACAGTGTCTTTTAGTATATTTGTAAAGGTGTGCAACTATCATCACAATCAACCTCAGGGCCTTTTCAACACTTCTAGAGAAACCCTATACACACTACCCCCCTTGCCCATGGTAACCACCAATTTCCTCTCTTTCTCTATGGATTTGCCTACTCTGGGCAGTTCATATAAATAAATCATAGAACGTGTGGCCTTTGTGACTGGCACCCTTCACTTAGCAGTGTTTTCAAGGTTCATCCACGGTGTTGTGTGGATTAGTGCTTTCTTTCTTTTTGACAGCCGAATAACATTCCATTGTATGGATGGATACATCACATTTTGTTTATCCATTTATCAGCAGATGGATACTCACTGGATTTTAAAATAACCTAGAAAAGCACATTTTTTGGCATCTCCTGGGTGAGTACAGGAACTCAAATCAACGAACATGAGAGCCTCCAAGCCGCGGTGTGGAGATGTAATCCCAAATTCCCCGGGGCCATGTACAAACCTGGTGCTTTCTGTTTTTGAAATCACGGAAGTAAAAGTCAAAGCTAAGAGCACGAAAGAGGGGAAGAATCAAGACTGAAGTCTTTAGGGAGAAGTGCAAAAGAACATAATTACACACCAGTGTTTGCATGTTTTATATCTGGCTATAGCTGAACCTTATATTATAAATGCTGTGATTAGGAAAGGCTTTGTTTGGTTGCCTTAGTTAAAAGCCTTGATGTTGGTATTTTGGAAGTATTAGTAACAGGTATGCCGTGACTCTCAGTTAACCATAGATGCAAACCTTAGAGCAGATGCCAAGTGGCCGCTTACCCAGAGCACAGGCACAAGGTTTCAGAGGAAACAGTCCACTCAGCATGCGCCAGTCCGAGAAAAACAAACCTTCTAAATGAGGGGTGACGTCCCAGAGCCTGACCTCCCTGTTTGGGGGACCAGGGAAGGACTGAATTCATCGTCCACTCCAATGCAAGAGAGACTTACTGGAAAACTGCAGCTCAAAGCCCTTGCTGGTGTTCTCGGTGTCAGTGATGAAATCAAGCCACAGACTGCTAGATGTGCTGTTCAGAGTCACCCCCATCATCTCCGAACGGCTGAACACCCCTAGTAAACGGGCGGAGTTGTTGTTGCCGTCATAGACCTGGATGTACGAGAGACCCCCGACCCAATGTCAGTATGGCCTTATTTTGAACAACAGTTTCTCATCTCATAGCCTATATTCCCAGAGTTTAGCACCAATGCTGACCGTTGGAGGGGCCATGAGCCTCAGATGCAGGGAAGATGGCACAGAGAGCTAGCAACGGAGCAAGTGATCAGCCCCTCATGTCTCTACTCCGTGCCCTTCTGTGCCCAGCCCGTCTCAGTGTGAATCCAGTCTCTAGGAACTGCTTGTTGTTCTAACCTTTCCAGTGGAGCTCTGCTCTGTCCCCCAACCCCCAGATGGCACCAGCTTACTCTTTAGCAGCCTGGGCAGGCCAGGATGGGGCCGCCTGAAGGCCCAAGCCATCTGTTTCTGCAGACAGGCTCACTGAAAGCATTCGACAGCTCTGCATTGCTAAACAGTCCTGTCCTTCCAGATGAGACAACTGTCCTTCTGCCTAACCCTACCCCACTGGGGCAGTGGCCTATCTTGACGACTTTTCTAGACACGGGCCATCATGATCCAGCAGCACAGAGTAAAAATGACCAGTGTGTCATCATGCCTTTCCTCTCCCCAAGCTCAGCCTCTGTCCCTGCCCTCCTAAAATGAGGGCTCCAGCAAGAGCCTGCTGGGCTTGCCAGGGGTGGAACTGTGTAGGCATCTGGCTTCCCCGACACCCATCTGTCCCCTGAACTTCTGAGCACTAGCAAAGACAACAGTCATCAGAATAATGAACTGGCTCCCCAGGTTCTGAGGTTGCTGCTCCTTTCCAGATAATTGTACAAATAACAACAGAAGTTGTGATTGAGTGAAGGACCCCCCTAGTGCTCTGGTAAATATCAAAGATGGGATCTATGGGTGGGTGATGAATATTTGTGCATGGCTCGGGATGTGGTGCCAGCTGCCAGCAAATTGGAACAATATTTCCATTCTACTATTTATGAAGCAAAGCCTTCTAAAAGAAGCCATCCTTCAAGCTAACAGTGCTATATATTATAGAGATTTGTTCAGACCCCTGGGAGCCTCAAGTCTGTTTCCAGATTCCATGTACAATATCACTGAGAGTTTGAGAGAATTCTGGAGTTCCAACAGACAGAGAGATGACACCAGTTCAAAGAGTTTAGCCCACTGGGACATCCAAGTTGCTAAATAAAAATATTTGTGGTGCATAAACAATGAATTTTGGAACTCTGAAAAAAAATTAAAAACAATTTTTAAAGTTTTTTCTAAATGTAATATCTTCATCTATAAATGTCAATTTGAAAATGACTTTAGCTAATCTGCCCTGCTGTATGTGACTACAATGAATTTATTCACATTAAAAAAATATTCGTACCAATGAACACATATTGGAATTAACTGATCAAGTCATTAGTTGTCAACACTTGCTGACATCACAATAGGAAAAACATAAGAGAAACAACCAGAGATCATGTACCACTACTTATGGAGTCATTTTGCTAAAAAAAAAAAAAAAAAAAGAAAAAAAATCAATCCTGAATTGTATCGAGTCACTGGATCCAATTTTAACTTATAGGAACTACAGAAGACGAAGGGATATATGAAATGATACTCTGGGTCTATGTTCGGCAAAACCCAGAATATGAAAAATTCCACTGGGCAAGTTACCTGACTTCCTCAACAAATAAATTACAAGGGATGGAGGAAAAAAAAAAGATGGAGGCAAAAACCTATAGATTAAAAACCATATGAGACAACCCATGCAATGCATGGGCCTTATTTGGATCCTGACTCAAATAAAGTGTAAATTTAAAAAAATATTAGGACATTTATGAGATAATTGGAAACTTGAACATTCATTGGATATATGATGATGTTAAGAGAGTGTTGTTAATTAATAAAAGTATAATGGGAACAGGATTATTTCCTTAATTTCCAAGCATTATTCATTCTAACTTATTAAGGACAAAAATGTTCATAATGTGTCATTATGATAAAATATTCATTGCAGAAAACTTATAAAACAGAAGAACACATAGAAGATAAAAACAACTTTCATAGCATGGAGAGTAAGGAATAACATGGAAGACATTAGGAGAGGGTAAGGAAAAGTGAATTGGGGTAAATCAGAGGGGGAGAGGAAGCATGAGAGACTGTGGACTCTGAGAAACAAACTGAGGGTTTTGGAGGGGAGGGGGTTAGGGGCATGGGTGAGCCTGGTGGTGGGTATTAAGGAGGGCATGTACTGCATGGAGCACTGCGCATGTTGCATAAACAATGAATCTTGGAACACTGAAAACATAAAATTAAATTTTAAACAAAAAAAAATTAAAAATGAAACAAAACAAAAAAACAACTTTCAGCACTCACAACATTTTGGTGACTAGCTTTCCAGGCTTTGTTCTATGCATGCTTTTCCTTATATATATTTCTTTCTTTTTTTTTATATAAAAACAAGATCCAACTATAGATACTATATGATAACCTGCTCTTTCACTTAATGTGCATATTTTTTGAAGCATTAAATATTTTCCCCAACGGCATTTAGATAACTGCAGGAATTTTCATCATAAAATTAAACCAACCCACACCGTACTTATTCACACATCATTGTCCAGAATGTGTGCCCAGGCAGATAAGAGACATTCAATAAAAGTATGATAATTAAATAAGCCAACGTTTTCTTTTAGAGTACTTTTGTCTTTAAGTCTACCTGGAGTTTATTTAGGCATGATAGGAGATAAGAGTCTACTTTTTTCTCCTTGATTGACTAGCCATTTAACCAAACACTAGAAACATTCCATCCACTGCCAATTTTAAATTGACTTTTATCACATATACAGTTATACATTTGGTTTTGTCTGTCAACTTTCTAGTCTATTCTATTTCTATTCTATTTCTATTTGGTACCTATTTGTCTTTTCCTGTGTATGACCCACACCATTTTAGTTACGATAGCTTTATAATATACTTAAATATTTAGTAGGGCAAGTCCTCTTTCATTTGTCCTTCTTTTAACTTAAAAAATTTTATTCCCCCTTCTTTATTTTTCTAAACAAACTCAAGATGAACTTTCTTAAACACACATAAACACACACACACACACACACACACACACACACACACCTCTTGCTCCCCCCTTCCAAAAAACACCCCCAAACAACTTGTATAATTCTGACTGATTAACATCATAGGTATGGGTTAGTAAGAGAAAAAGTCCATCTACTTGATTCTGAATCTGCTAACTCACATAATAGCATCTGGCTCCATTTAATCAAGTTGTTTTGCAAGTCTCTTGGTAAAATTCTGTATTTATTTTTGGGTATTTTTATATATATTTTTGCAATTGGAATTGGGCCTTTCTCTGTATTTACTTTAACAGAATACAGCTTGTCTATAAGAATACTTTGATGGTTCAGATGGGCCTTTGTCTACATTTATTTTCTAACAGAATACTCCTTGTCTATAAGAACGCTTTGATGGTCCAGTTCCTTATTATATACTGGGGATGGACTGGTCTCTGAGAAATCCGAGAGAATCCATACACATACGTTAACAACTAAACTTCTTCCTTTTTTCTTTCTCTAGTAGATGTTTTTATTTTCTTCATCTTCGTTGCAGTATAATTGACAAATAAAAATTGTATATAATTAAGGTGTACAACTTGATATTTTGATGCACATGACCATTACATCTGATATGACAGTTCAGCAAGATGGCTGGCTTCAAAGTAACTACACTACAGGGACAGCTTTGTCCACACAGTTACAAACAAGCAACATTCCCATGGACACATGTCTGCTTGTACACATGCTTGAATTACTCCAGGGCATATGCCTGGAATGGAGAAGCTGGTTGCTGGAAAGATGCATCCTTAACTTTGTTAGATATTGCCAGATTGCTCTCCAAAAAGTAATACAAATTTAATCTCTCACTGACACTGTATGACAGCTTTCATTGCTTTGTATCTTTGCCAACACTTGGTATTTTCAGGCATCCTAATTTTTCCCAATTTGATGGGTGTGAAATGGTATCTTGTTTTAATCTGTATGTCTTTGATTATCACTGAGCTTAAGCATCTTGTCATGTGTTTATCCATAATTCCACTTTCCTCTTATGTGAATTTCTTGTTCATATCCTTTGTTTATCCATGAGTATGAAACCTCCCTGCATTTCAGTTTCAAGTCCTTCAAAATAACATTTCATACTTTTCTCAGTAAAGATCATGCACATTTTTAAGACTTATTTCTAGGTGTTTTATAGGTTTCTCTTCTATTATGGATGAGATCTTTTTTTTCCCCTGAGTATATTTTAGTTGGTTGCAGACACATCAGCCACTTTGCTGAATTGTCTTACTGGTTCTGATAGTTAATCCATCAATTCTTCTATATTTTCTAAATGAAGACAATTTTATATATTCCCCTCTAATTTTTATAGTTTCTTTGTTCTTTCTCTGATCTTATTGTGATGGCTTGGATCTGCAGCACAATGTTGAATACTACTGGTCATAGCACAACTCTGGTCTTGCTCCTGACTTTACTGGAAATCCTTAGGAAGTTCTGTCATTAGAATAATGTTTGCTATAGGTGTTGGTAGGAACTTTTTTAAAAAATAAGATTAATAAAGTTTTCTTCATAGTTTTGAGATATCTTAAAATCATGAATGAGTACTGAATTTCATCATGTGTTGTTTTGGGGTGTACTGGGAGGATGATGTATTTTTGACTTCTAAGGTTTATAGGATATTAGGTTAAACCACGTGAAGTTGCCAATATGTGACCAGCTTTGACCTACAGAAATGTGTTTCATAGGGTTTGCCTACTATTGTAACACTGAGAACCTTTCTAATATTGGCACATCAACACATTCCTGGAATTAGTCCTGCTCGGTCATTTTTGCTTTCATACACAGCTAGATTCAATATGACACTGTATGTAGGGTGCTTAGATCTATGATCATATGTGACTGGTCTGATAGTTTATTCTTCTATGGCTCTTATTCAGTCCACTATCAATATTTCTACTTGCCTCATTTAAATAAAATGATTAAAGAGATAGATGTCAATTTTTCTCTTTTTTTGAGCCAGTTTAATCACCACAGTATTAATTATTCCTTGGATTTTTAAAGTTTACCTGTAAAATAGTCTATGTCTGGGTCCTTGAGGCAGGATATGGGAGAGAAGTCAAATTTTTTAAGTAACTACTGGTTTATTCAGATTTTTATCTTTTCTTGATGTTAGTACTTTTTAATCTGTCAAAATGTCCATTTTACCTAAGCATTCAGATAGCTTACAGTTGTTCCTAAATATTTTCTGATTGTTTCATAATCTTGACCTCATCTTTAACTATGTTCCTTTTTCCATTTCTAAAATTATATGTTGGTGGCTTCTTTATTCCTTGATCAGTCCTGCAAGGTCTGTGTTTTTTACTAGCTATTTTTCAAGGAACCAGTTGGTTTTATTAACAATTGCTATTGTCTTTTGGTTGTATTTTTTTCAGTCATTTTTGACTTTACCTTTAAAAAAGGCTCTTTCTCCTACTTCCTTCAGATTTATTATTATATAATTCATGCTACCCAAGTCCTTATTTATTTTTAACCTAGGTGATGCATCAGAGACTAACAGAGGTATATTGAAAACTTCCACCATGAGTGCAACTTTATTAAAAATTTTTTTTTACATTTCTAGCAGTTTTTATTTAATTTATTCATGCTATGTTATTTGGCACATAAAGTTTGACCGTGGATTGATTGTACATTTTATTAACATAGAAGAACCCTCATTTTAATTTCCTTATGAGGTGTGAGAGAAGTTCTCAAAGTCATTTCATAATAAACTGATTTCATTTTTCTGTGCTTTACCCTCTTCTGTTCATTGCCTCCATCCCATTTTTTAATTGGGTGATCATGTTTCTCATCTTTATTTAATCCTTCCTCATCTTGGATCGCTCTGTTTTCATTAATGCCTATTTTTGTGTCATATTTAAGATTCTCCCAAATCCTGTTAAGAATACAAAGTAGGAGCTGCTTTTAAAGTCTTTTTTCTTCATCGCTTACAGAGGGGCAATTAGCTCTCACTCTTCAGACAGGTTCCCTTGTTCTGATCTATGGAATATTTACACACTTTCAGTTAATTTTCTTGTTAGCACACCATTGCAGAGGGAGCATAAAAGAGGGGAATGGAAATGCCCAGTGGTCTCTGGAGGGAAGCGGAGGGATTAGGCGAGAAAAGGCAAGAGCCTTCCCTGTTCCTGGTGCTGAAGTGTGTGTGTGTGTGAGTGTGTACCTCTTTTCTAAGGCGCCTGACCACTCTTGTTAGGCACCAACCAAGACATTGCCCTACTTCATCTGGCTTGCCAACAAAGGCCACACGAAGCCTAGAACATTCCACCAAGAGGGAATGGTGGCTTTGTGGTCTCTCAGACTTAGTACGCTTGCAGAGGAGCCAATGGTGTGGACGTCTGGTCCCTGCCAATAGTACCATGGCCTGTCCTCGGCTCTGGGCTCTGCTGTTGCTCTGAGCTAGGTGGCTGGAGATGCGTTTTTCCCTCTGGTTTCTGGCACCCCATCCACAGTCAGGATTTCACTTCGCTTACGTGAATCAAAGTTTGATTAGGCCCTTTCTCAATCTGGACTCTTTGGATATTTTATTCAGTAAAAATTCCTTTAAGTGATATGTGAATGGTACCCTTGCCTAATTTTTAGTGCTGAGCCACAATCCTCTGTTTTTCTGTTCTTTTAATCATTCTGGTGGGGCCCCGCAGAGGACGCAATTATACATATAGCCATATGCTTCATTTGCCATCTTGGGCTGGAAGTCGTCTTTCCATTCTATTGTAATTTAAAGGCCCTTCCTGTCTTGCTGACGACAGGTCAAAATTTTGGTAGGAGCCAAAATAAAAGGAATCAGTTCTGGGAGAGAAGCTGAAGTACAGTAGTGGTATGATTTAAGGAATTTTCACTTATTAAAGGTAAGAAACAGATCAGGAGTCACAAATGCAAGCAAAGAGTCATCTCGTGGGTCAGAAGTACAAGACTACACAGTTTGGAGAATTGGTCAGATACATGGAATATTACATCTTGGGCAATAAATAAGGTGTGGAGGAGGTGACAGGTCTCCTTGGTTAGGAGCTCAGGTGTGCTCTGGGGTTTCTCTGAAGAGATAAGAAAGTCCTCAGGATTAGGAATCCACCAGTGTTTTGGGTGAGTTCCAGCTGGGCAAGGGCGAGATATTCTGGGAGCTGACTTCTGCTCTGGGTAGCTCTTGCACATTCCTGTCAAGGTAGACCAGAGTGACACGCTGGTCCAGCAGCACCACGGCCACTGACGTGGCTAAAGGGCCGTTCTGAATCCTATTTGGAAAACCATAACCGTGGGTTTCTCTTCAATCTGAAATAGTTCTGTACCTGTTCATGTTCCAGGTTCTCCACCCTGAGGAGAAGACTTAGAAGAGGAAGGGGTTCCAGGAAACAATCCCATCTCCCTGGGTGCTTTGTCCTCCCTTTCCCAGGCCTTGTTCTATAGAAGTTCTAGGGGTCCTGGGGTCCCGTAAGTGGTCTTTCAGCCAGGTCAGAGATACAGCCTTCTGAGGAGAACACTCCAGAGGCCTGGACACAGGAGGAAGAGGGCCTTCTTCGACAAGAAGGCAGAACCCACTATTAGAAGGGTGGGGGGTAGGGGAAGCTGGGCAGGAAAGTCTGGAACAGCCCCCTAAGACACAGGCATACATCTCCCTCTCTCCACAACCCTGCAGGACTACCTGGGGTCCTGCCTCCCTGACCTCTGACCTGGGTTTTACTGCCTATGTCTCTCTCTTCTTACCCCAAATGCCTCAGAAAGTCTCTCTTCTGTCTTTTGAGCTGCTCACCTAATCCCAAGACAGCACCTGGATGGGGCAGTTGTGTGTGCTCACCTGTTGACTGTGTGTTAGCTGCTTCTCTGAATGTAGGCCACCGTGGGGAAGAGGCTCAGGCACCAGCCATTACTCCGTGTGACCTCTGGCAGCCAAGGAGCCCCCCTGGTCTCATCAGGCCAGACACATAGAACTGCAGCTATGTACTCCCTTCAAAACCTGGAACTTAGAAGTTATGTCTCCAAAATTCCTTTTTCTGTAGGGTTGACAACAGCCTTCATGCAAGAAGGACTCTGCATTTCATCAAATCCATCTGCAGCCCCGGAGAGAGGAAGTCACTCTGGCCTTGCTGGGACCAGCTGTATCCTCTGAGGCCCTAGTGTGGACAATGAACACATGGATGGAGAGAGGCGAGGTCTGGGGGCTGCCTGAAGACATGGCCCTTGGAAATTATAAAATCTTGTCTATTGCTCGCTTAAAAAGAGATGCACTGTTTTTCTGTCTGGGGAGCTAAGAGGTTGCAAAGTAGAGCTTAAGAAGCCAATTGGGCCCCAATCCCCGCTTGGCCACCTAGCATATTCTCTTCTATTTCAGGTATATCTGGTCCCAACCAGTCATCTCATGGGCCAAGGATAATCAGGTAAAAGTGAGAAACACTTTCCAAATGTGCACACGCATGCACGCACACACACACACACACACAGACACACACTCCAGAGAACACATGCTCCAGAGAGTGAGTCAAGAATAGCATCTCTGCATAAAAAGCACAGTTCACTCATCATATCTAGAGAGAATCCTAAGGGATGGGATTATTTAATGCTTTCTCTTCGGGTTTTTTAGAGTAGTGACCTCTGATTGTTTTAATGTCAAGACTTCTTGGGCTGCAGGCAATAAAACTGTATTAGGAGATAAGCTGAAAAAGGCTTTGGAAAAAGTTTCTTGGCATAGGATGAAAATGGACACACTCTGTGAGATTTTCCTTATAATCCATTTCAATAAGGCAGCTCTTAGAGAAACTCTCCAGAGTCTACTCTTTGATTACACGCATACTCACACACCATATATTACTGGAGAGACACATGAATCACATACATACAAGGACATGCAAATCATATGTGTGCTCAGTGTTGTAACAATCCCTTTTCTATAATCAAGTCCCAACACCTCTTTGTCTGACATGTAACTTGAATCCACCTTCTTTAACCCTGCTGCCACACATGGGCCGTCACCATGGCACAATGAACTACTAGTCTTCCAAAACATATACTCAAAAATGTCCTCAGGTACACACACACATAAGATACACTGACACACGTATGTACACACACAGGTCCCTCAAACCAAGCTAGTACGTAGACTCAGATTCATATACATGCAGAAATGTACAAATAAAAGGATTTCCATAAACACGTATCTATAAAAATGCACATGCATATTCTATGAGCTCTTCACTGTCCAGCTTGATGGTCAGAGTTCATGATGAAAAACCTGACCCACTGGCCCCTCAAGCTGAATTTATGATTATTTATCATGCAGTCAGCCTGTTCTCCACCATATACATATTTGAGAACAGTCAGCTCCAAAGCAAACTCGAAAGCCACATTCTTAAGACTCTCACAGACCTTTCTCCTTTGGGTTCCCACTTTCTTCCAGATGAATGAGGACATTATCCTGGAACTCAGGAGGGAAGACGAAAGTGTGGGTCAATCCCACAGAAGTAAATGAGGAGGTGCTCAGCACACTGCTGCCTACTGTCACTTACATCTCCTATGAGATCTATTGGTTTTACCTTGAGGACATCTCCTTCTGACAGTTCGAATGTCCTGGCTTTAAGTTGAATGCCCTTTCCCGGCTGGGTCTGGATGGAGTAGATGCATTCGTGGTTGTTATTGTAGTTCACAGGAAAGTTGGGGGACAGCAATGTGCCCTGAGTGCCCGTGACTGAATTCCCACACTCAGCTGGAAAGAGAATCACAATAATCACCAATTAACCTCCATCAGCTACATCCAGAAAAGAACTCACAGTGCTGGAGGACCTTACAAGGATGACACATTGTTTGCCTTTCTGACTGCCCAAATGCCTGGTTATCTATCCATTTGCCTGCCTGTCTGGAGGACTGCTTATCAAAGTTTTGTTTTTTTTTTTAACATATCTGCCCACCTGTAGTTTTGCCCTGTTTCTTTCTCTCTCTTGTTCTATGGGTCTGTCTCTCTTCTGCAGGAATAGAAACGAACCCACCAGGCATCCTGTACTTTCTTAGTGGCATGAGGCAGCCCTTCTCCATACCTGTTCATCTAGTATCATAGCAACAGAATGACTGAAGAGGATGTCAGGGGCGGTTGGGGGTAGTCAAGTGAGGATAGATGAATCCTTTCAGTATCAGAGGCTAGAAACTCAGAAGGGGTCAACATTGAATAATTATTGCTAGCATCTTCCAAACTTCAATTATTAGTCACAAGGACCAATCCCATAAGGTAGGCATAATTATCATCCCTGTTTTAAAAGTCAAGAATCTGGTACTTAGAAGTTCAGATCAAGTCTCTCCATTTACCGAGAGGAGGGGGCTGAGAATTCAACCCTCCTGGTCCTGGACTTTAAGGCCACTGAGGCTTTGGAGAAAGTTTTAGCATAGACCCACTGAAACCCTGTTTCATTCAACAGCTAATGAATTCACAGCCTCCTTTCGACATCTTTTCTCCTCCTCCAGAATTAGTCCTCCTTTCCCCATTGTTCCCATACTTTTGTTTATAGCAGTCATCACATTTTATTTCACCATTTGTAAACATTTCTGTCTCTTCCTGTTGATCCTTTGGGGCTGGGTCCTAGTTCTGTCTCTCCAGCCCCCATTCAGTGCCTGGGCGGGGCGGGCATGAGAAGGTGAAAGGGGAGGGAGCTCAGTGGCAGAGCATGGTTGCAGAGCCCCTCAGCTGTCTCTCTAGGGTCTTTAATAGTTGTAAAGCCCCCCTCCCCCCACACTTCCCTGGATCGGAGCGTCTGTTGTATTGGACCCTGGCTGCTTGTTACTTGCCTAAAGCACATTTCACTCGAAATGTGAGTTACTTGAGGACTAGGGTCATGCTTAATGAATCTAAACTTCCAAGGCTTAGCCCAGATTGTCTGTAAAATAAATATTTGCGAAATGAGTGAATGAATGAATATGGAGGACACAGACCTCAGAAGATGTACAGTCCTAAAAATAATTAGGTTCCAGAAGGATGAAAATACAAGTCCAGATGGCAGGCACATTACTTGTCTGGACATATGGGGAATTGGGAGCACATCTTGAATCTCTGAGGTTGATGGTAGCAAGTCTGCTTTCTTCAAGCCATCCCTTGGTGTCCCTATTCTGGGCACAGTCATTGGTAGAAGGTTGTCCCTGAGGTCAACCAATGGGCCATACAGTTAACCCTAATTGTCCTAAGTCTGATGTATACGAGGCCAAGGCAGTATAGATGGAGATTGTGACACAGGGACATTCAGAGCTGAGCCTCTTGTGGTCTCGGTTATACCTGTGTGTGTGTCCTCTTGTCCCCAAGACTATTCCTTAGACCTCTGAAGACAGTGTCCGTGTCCCACAACAAGTTCTTACTTTTTCAGTGAGCCCTACTCCCTGGGCTTTGGCCAGTTCAGGACAGCTTCACTTTCCTAGGAGTTTATATAAGCCATTCCCATGCACTGAATGTTTGTGGTCTTAGGCCAAATCCATACACTGAAGCCCTAATCTTCAGTGTGATGGTATCCTGAGGTGGGCCCTTGGCAGGTGATTGGGGTTAGTGACCACATAAGCTGAGGAAATGACCAGAGCCCTCTCTCTGCCTTGTAAGGACAGCTGCTGTCTGCAGGCTGGAAGAGGAACTCGACTAGACACTGAATCTGCTGGTACCTTGATCTTAGGCTGCTTGGGCTCTAGAACCATGAGAAAGTGGTATCTGGTGTTGAAGCCACCCATGATATTTTCCTAGAGGGGACCGATCATTTGTCTTAGAGACTGTCTGCAAAGTGTCCAAATGCACATAATGAATGTGGTGAGCTGGGGCATACGACTAAAGTGATAGCTGTGGACAGGCACCCTGCAGACATTTTCTGGGGGCCTGGAGATGAGGGCGGGGATTTGGGGAGTGGGTGCTGAGGGCTGTGCCCTTGTATTACTCAGTCTTGTCACATGGGCAGCACCCTGAAGCAGTTTTCTGTTATTTCTGGAGTCACACATTATTCCCTCCAACTAGGGAGAGGCATGGGGAGCAGTGGGATAAGTATGGACTTTGGAGCCAGACAGTTGAGTTATATCAACACTCTGAACCTCGGTCTCTTCATCTCCTTCATCTGGGCAATAATAGTATCTGTGTAAGACTACAGAGAATAAATGCATGAGATTTTATGATTAAACAAGTGAGCATGTGGGGAGTGGTTAGCATACAGTAGGCTCCCAACAAGTGTGATTCCTCCTCTTTTTCCCCATTGGTCCCAGGTGAAACTACACGGCTTACCTGATTCAGAGCCCTAAGTTCCTGTGCTCTGGGGTAGGCAGAAAGCCCGAGAAGCTTCTTGGGAAGTGCGTTCACAGCATCCTCACTAGTCCTGATGCCTCTTGCCCTCTGCCTAGTTCTTAAATTTGGCTTCCCTTAAACATGGGCTTTGGTATGTTATTGGACACCTTCCTGGCCTTGGCTTCCTGCACGATAGCTCTGTGGCTCCTGCTGCCCCAACATGCCCGTCTCCTCTCCCCCACAGCCCAACACCTTGATGAGGAGAGACACAGAGCTGATAGCTTCAGATGGGGCCAGTCCTTTCCGATCACCAGGGCCAGACTCCCTGCTAGGGCCTTTGCCTCGGGCACCAGGGAAGGTACAGGAAGGTAGAGGGACATGACACTTGCTTCTGGGAGAGTTTCCAAAGTAACAGGGGAGGTGAGCAGATGCACTGAAAAGCTAAACACTAGCATCAGTGGAAACAAATAAATGTTCCAGAGAAACAAACAGTCATATGCACAGGAAAGTCCTGCCACTGACTGAGGCATCTGTGACTTCTGTCGTCCTCATCAGAAGAGGTCTCATTAAGGGCAGGGGCTGTGTCTTATCCATCAGTCTGGGGCTCTGGAGGCAGAGGGTTCACTCTTCTCTATCATACCGGGACTCCCAAGGACAGGGCCATGTCTCCTGCTGCAGACCGGGGCCCTTGGAGTCAGGGCTGTCTCTTTCACATCGAGTGCAGGGGCCTCTGAGGTCAAGGGCTGTATCAACCCATCACACCATGAATTAGAGCCCAGGGCTGTTCATCTCCTTTGCAGCCGGGAATGTTTCCTGGTAACACTGTGTGGGCTAAGTCATCCAATTTACACCCACAGTGCCCGTGGCAACTGGGAGCATCCCCAGGGTGGGCATTCCCATGAAACCTCCAGCCCGAGGCTCTGTTGCAGGGCTGGTGGTAATTAGAGGTGATTATAATTGCTGTGCATTATTAATAACACATGAAACAGAAGACAAATGTAATAATGAAAATGTTGTGAGGTGTCATGAACACACAGTAATTGGAATAATAAGTTAAAGAATGAGTTTATGTAATGAGATCAATGAGGCAAGAGCTTAAGGAGTGTGTGCATCTGTGGTCCCGGATAATCCCATTCAAGAAAAATTTCCCCCAGACCTACTTAGCTGAGGATGTTTTCCTGGAGAAGGAAAGAGCTGCTGGTGGCCAGACAGACACTGAACATGGGGGAACATGTAGGTCTGTATGTGTGTCTCAGTCAGGGTGGGTCGAGGCTCAGGGGTTGGTTATGGGAGAAAGGATAAACTTTGGGATGACTTAACTGGCCAAAATGGAATTCTGCATCTATTTGTTTTAATGTTTGCCCTCTGGGACTGTAAAATGTTATTGGTTATTGATAAATAACAATAAAAAGGTTATTGGGAAAATGGTGATAATTACATGGCCCCCCACTGGCTTATGCAAATTATGTCATCTACTCTGGAATGAAGCCTGTGAATTGCCTATTGTTATCTCTGTTTTATAAGCCAGGAAGCTGGGGTGGAGGAGGTTTGGTGGCCTGCCCAAGATCTAACAGCTGGTAAGTGACTGAGCGGAGACCTGACCCTGGTGACTGTGCAGCCCCAGCCCTGTCCATCTTGCCAGCCTGTTTATGACTGTCCTTCGCTGAGCCCCAGGCTCCACAGAGAGGTCTCCAGCTGGGCTGACCTCACAGCCCCTGTTGCAGTCAGCACACTGCGGCTTCTAGCTCTCTGGCATATTGGGGTTTTACGCAGGATTTCACTGTAATGCTAACAGCGAGCATTCACCCAGGCTGTGTTCCATCTGGCCCTGTGTGGAGTTCTTAGTGAGCAGAGCCATCAGCCTTACAAATGAGGACCAGCAACTGTCCCCGCTCCCTGGGTATCACTCTACCTCCCCCCACCCCGTGGGGCCCGGAGCTCGGAAGAGTCTTCTTGAGCCTGGCAAGGAGGTTAGGCCTCCCATCCGAGGCCTCACTGCAGGCAAGCGTGTGCTAAGGCAGTCCCCAAACCCAAGCCTGTTGGCCTCTGGGCCCGCGTGTGTTTCACTACCTCACAGCAATTGACTAATGTTTGGCCCACCCCATTAGTGAAGCAAAATGAAAGCACGTGACCACCTACCAACACACCTTGGCAGAGGCGAACTCCACAAACGCCGTCTGCCCCCCAGGCACGTGATGCGGGCCGTGCCCTCCAGACGGTACCCGGGGAAGCAGGAGAAGATCAAGGTGTCGCCTACGCCGAACTGCAAGCCCTTCCGGATGCTGTAGGCTGGGACCTCAGGCTCCTCACAAGGCTCCAAGTCATATTCTGGAAAAGGAGCAGGAGTGCTGGGGTCAGAGACAGAATATGGAAACATACAGACACAAACACCAGGGAGAAAAGGGCCAGAGATAATGACAGACAGAGGTCAGAATACATACACACTGGCCCACAAAAGGTAAAGAGAAAAGAACGATCCTAAGAAGAACAGAGACAGAGAGACACACAGTGAGGTGAGTAACACCACGCTTTGGGTAGTGGGGACGGCTCCCCAAAGCAAGCAAAGAGAGGACACTGAGTTTCTGGAAGCAACCTTCCTGGAAGTATTTATGAGGGTCCCCATGACTTGACCTTTCCCTCCTCTGACCCTTCATCCCCATATTAACCCCAAGCCTCAAGGCTCAAAGACTTTCCTGCTTCTCTCTCCCTAGGCATTGACCCAGATAAATTCAATCAGCTTGGTTCTAGATGGTCAGAATGTATGACCCAGCCGAGGGCAACTTACATTGGAAGCAAGAATCCGAATGCTTCACTCAAACTCTGTCTCAGCAATGCTGGTGCTGGAGGCAGATGGCAAGCATGATGGAATGGAATTTATCACCCAGGGATCAGCCCAGTACCTCTAGTGAGGGCATAGAAGTGACAATTTCCATTGTCCCCAAGGGTATCTCCCTTCTGGGGCATAGTACCCCAGGGCTCTATGTAGTAAAGAGAAGGAGGTTTCCTCAGATGGGGTGAGGCACAGTGGCTAGATATATCCCACATATCCATGACCTGGCCAGGCCCATGGCAGGTGGCTTCTGTTGGAGGGACAGCGTGGGGTTGAGCTGGGCCACATCCCAGTTCCTAGAGGCCAGATATCTCTTGCCCATCCTGGGAGAACCCGTGGGATGAGAAGAGGCACTCTGGGAAGCAGTGGGACAAGAGTGGTGGGGTACTTGGGACCAGAGCAGTGAAGGGTCCGCTTTTCTTCCTGAATGCCAAATTAAAGAGCTTTCTGCATAGGATTCCTAAACACAGAGATAAATACCTATTACTACTAAATAAACATTGGTGAAGAAGTCCCCAAGTAAGACTCAAATATGCTCATTTCAAATCCCTTTCTTCTTCTTCCTCTTCTTTTTTAATTGCTGGGGTCTTGAAACAGTGGAAGTGAAATCAGCAGAAGAATCGCGTATTCCTAGGGCAGGAGGGGACGTCCTAGTCCAACCAGTTATACTCGTGATTTTCAGAGTGGATCTTAAACACCTTCAGGGAAGAATAGTCCCCCAAACACCTGCTTCCCAACCCATCACAGGGAGGTCCTCCTTGTGTCTAACCCAACTCTTTTGCTGCAGCAAAAGTGAGGTCATTCTCCCAGGGACTGGAAATTGGATCAACGTCCATCTGCTGGGAAGACCAGAGGCTGGCAGCAGAGAGAGAGGCAGAATGTTCTGCCATCTCTTCCCCCAGGGGACCCCAACATGCTTTACCTGCGAAGGTGATGTTGAATCCTTCGTAGGACATGGAGAAATCGGAAATGAAGCGGACCTGGGCAGTGAAGTTGCCATAGAGTCCGGCGCTGATGGGGGCCGGCAACCGTGAGCCGGTCAGCTGTCTCAGGGGCTGCGAGAAGCTGCCATTCTCGGTGATGAGGAGGTAGTCGTGACCACTCTCCAGGTGGAAGGTGTGGAATGTAAAGAACACACCTGCCAAGAGACCAGAAGGGTCCGGGTGACAAACTGAGATGGCTGCAACAGGCCCAGTGAGAGACGGGATTGGCACAAACATTTCCAGTCTGTGAATGTCTACCAGTGGGTTGGGATGCGAGCATGCACTGATAGTCACATATGGGGGAACCAGAATGAATGCATCCGAATGATCCAGAACATGCCATTTGCCCACAGGTCAGGGAGAAGGACACTGCCTTATGGTTGTCAAATTTGAAAGATTTATGGCTAGGTCTGTGAGAATGCTTCATAGCCTTTCACTCATTCACGGATTCTCTTATTCATTTCTCAACAAGTATTTGTATATCTGACAAGTGCTTCCTCTGGGCTAGGATCCAGGGTCAGGGAGGAGCAAGGGGATATACAAGACATTCAACAAAGAGCTACAGTACAGAGTGACAAAAGTGCTATCAAACATCATTCAGAATGTTCCAGGGGCAGAATGGCAAGCACTAAACAAAAGCGATAATATTCACTAACATTTCAGCACTAAGTATCTGCGTGTCACTATGCTATGTGTTTTATTGCCCTGTAGTTGGCCCCTATCTATTGGAAGAGAAGATCTGAAAACCCAGTTAACCCCACCAATAACTCATCTCCATTTTACACTCAAGGAAACTGAGGCACAAAGAGGAAAGGCACATGTCCAGGGTCACCCATCTAGCAGGTGGCAGAGCTGGGATCTGAGTGCAGTCTGACTGCAGGGTTTGCGTAATAAACTGCTCCATGACACTGCTTCTCCCACTATGGAGAGAAAACAGGCAGGAGGGGTGGCCAGGTGCTGACATGGGTCTGGCGGTGAGAAAGATGGGGTGGTAGGATCTCAACACCCGAAGCAGCTCTTGGACCAGATCCAGATGGCCGTCTGTGTTTGGGTGGGCCCATGTGTAAATGCATGCCCACTCACACATCAGCACGCCCATGGGAATGTATGCTGTGGGCGTGCTAAGGGCAGGTGCTTGGCTAGACTAGGGGGGCTGGATTCACTTGCTATTCAAAGTCCATGGACCAACAGTAGGGGCCTTGCCTGCAAGCTTGTTTAGAAATGCAGAATCTCAGCCTCTGTCATAGACCTTCCAAATCAGAATCTGCATGCTAACAAGGTCCCCAGGAGATCTGTAGGGACATAAAAGTTTGAGGAATACTTCTCTAGATAATTAGCGACAAGTTTTTGGTAAATCATGGTTGGGTCCAAGCTCTCAATGCTAAAATATTTAAAAATGTTTTCATAGTCTTGCTTCTCTATGGATAGGAGCTGGTAAGCCCAGAGTTTTGGGGATTCTATGGGTGGGGGCAGGGGAAAGAGAAGCCCATAGAGGTGATGGAACCAGGCATGTAGCTTGTGAATGCCCTGTGCCCAAGTGACTATGTTACATCTATGGACCTATTTCCTCAAGGGAACAGATCCTAAGCACCTACTAAGTGCCAGGCCTGGGCTAAGCAGTGAGAAAGATCTCCCAGTTTAGTGGAGGAGACTGACACATCCATAGTGAGAGTCCAGAATGGCGGCACAGAAGAAGAGTGCCAACTATGCCCGGAGGGTTGGGAAGACTTCACGGGGTCACAGTCTTTGACAGGAGGGGTTTATGAGCATTTTGGGGATGCACAGGTATGTGTGCCCATGTGTATCCTATCCTCCCAACACATCAACACAGGTGCACACGAGAAAACGTTTTCAGTCTACAGCGCTTGGGAAAAGGCTCGGTGGAAATTCTTTCCCTCCTGATAAAACACGGGTTGGGTAGTGAGTGGATCAGACACAGTACAGGGAATTGGAGGTGATGAAGCACTAAGCCTCGCACTCTGTTCTTCAGCGTGCAAACACAGCCCCTCCGTAGGAGTAAACATTTGGCTGGCATTCTAAGGATGAGTAAACAACTGAGATGAAGCCCCTGGGTTTCCCAGCTGTGCTGATTGCTTGAGGCTCTTTTGGTCATTGTGAGAAAATGAAGACATTGTCACAGAGGCCCCATGTTGGAGTCTGAATCCAGATTTGGTGTGACAGATGCACACACAAACCGATACTTCACTGGCGTGACCATGTCAAATCCTATGAAGGATGTGGGTACCACGCCAGGCAGACATTCAGAGCTGTGGAAAAGGCATGGGCTTTGGGAGTGAGGAGGGACCCAGACCTGGGTCAACAGCCCATCTACCAACTGAAGGGTCTGGGCCGAAGTTGCTCTAGTGTGTCCTGAGTTCTAGTTTCCTCCACCATAACATGGGGATGATAGCACCTCCTCATAGGTAACATTTAATTCTTGGAGCGAGGAACAATTAGGATAGCAGATGCAGAACCCACAGCATGGTGTCTGACACACAGTAGGTTTTCTTTTTGCTCAGCTTGTCTAACTCCTAGACAGCCTTATGGATTGATAAAAATTTCACTTCTGGGGTCTCAGCAAGGGCCCATTCTTTGGACTCCTGAATTAGCCATTCCCTTTGGCTGGGAAGTTGAACAATTCTGAATTTCACAGAGTTCGGAGTTTCTCCAGCTGTTCCTCTGCCTGCTGGGGATCAATCAGAGTCAGTATCCTAATGGATTTGTTAACCTGAGATACTTTTACAGGCATTGCCCTCTGCAGAAGGGTCTGGGTTCAATTTAATTCTATTCATATAAATATTTCTTGAGTTCCTCATGTGTCAGGCATAGAGCCAGAACCTAGGGAAGCTGCAGGAAACAAGGCAGGCATGTCTCCCAAAGGGCTTGGAGTCTGTGTGCGGGGAGTAGGAAGACACAGGATCATGTGGGAGCCCACGGAGGGGAACCCAGCTCACACCCAGGCCTCGGAAGAAAAGGGTCCGGAAAGCTCATTATAGGAAGTGAGTTCAGAATATGAAGAGCTGGCCACACAAGAGGGATGGTGGAGATGGTGCAGGGGGGAAAGTGTTCCAGAGAGAAGAACAGCATCCCAATACACAAAGCTCTAGAGGACAACGAAAGTCTGGGAAGTTCTAGGAACTGAGAGAGCTTCAATGCAGCTAGGACTTAGTGTTTACAGGGCTCAGAAGGAGGCTGAGAAAGGTGAGCAAGGGCTATAGGCTCACACCAGCTATTTTATAATTTCAAGCTCTATACTAAGGGTCAGGTAAAGCCAAATGGTCCTAAGGAAGAAGTGACTGGGTCATACATCAGCGACCCTGTGTCGATTCTCTGCCTGGAACACCTCTTGTCCTGGCTAATACTTGCTCATCCCTGAAGACCGGCCCAAGTTTCAACTTCAGGACACCACCTAACCAAGCCCTAGGGTGGCCACTGGATGTTTGCTACCTCTAACCACTCTTGGCCGTGGTACGTTAGATGGACTCTAATCTTCCTGAAGGCAGGCAATGCCAGAGTGGTTCATGCCACTGGGTTTTCCTAGCACCAAGGGTAAGTGCAAGCATAACATAAGCATTAGCTCAATATTTGAATCGCATTGACTTCTAGACAAAGACACATATAGAAAGGCATAGAGAAACATACCCCACCCCCCATGATTACAGATGCCAGACAGAAAGAAAATCATGACTACTGGGGGATGTTCCTTTAAGGATTAAGAGGGGCTGCCTTTCTTGCCCTCTTGATGCCACAGAGGAGCTTCTGGCTCCCACATTGGCCCACTCTGGCCAAGACTTGCTGCAAACAGCTCTGCAGGATGAACAAGGATGCTGCCCCGATCCCTCCTCTCCTCAAGGAGAAGGGAACAACCAGGCCTCACCCTGACTGCCTGCAGAGTCCTTTCTCCCCACGAAGCTGCATGCCACCCTAATCCCAGTTAGGTCAGGCCTATTAGAGGCAAAAGTGAAGTCCTTAAGCACACGTGGGGAGACTTTGAGTGACTTTTCTTACATAAGTAGTATAGTTTACATGTAATATATTTTTATTGCTCAAAATTAGAAAAAACGGAGAAGATAAAAATAAGAGGGTAGTGCACTAACGTCTTGAGGTATAGCTTTTCAGATACTTTTCTATACACATATCCTGGTTTAGTTTTTATAAACTATGTTCTTTTGGCAAACATCTCTTTTGGCTTAACAATGTATTACAACTATACCTGTAGGTCTTTATTTTTTAAATTTTTTTTATTTTTAAAAAATATTTTATAACTATTATTTTAGAGAGAGAGAAAGAAAGAGAGGAAAGTGGGCCAGTGGGAGAGGGAGGAAAGAATCTTAAGTAGACTCCCTGCTCAGCATGGAGCCCAACATGGGCCTCGATCCCCCAACCCTGAGATCATGACCTGAGCTCAAATCAAAAGTTGGTCACTTAACCAACTGGGCCACCCAGGCACCCCTACCCTGTAGGTTTTTAAATATTCTCTCACATTATGGCTTTTCATAGCTGCATAGTGTTGCATTATATATAGGTATCATATATTTATTTAACATTTTCTCATTGATGGACATTTCAGTAGCTAACTAATCTTCCAATTAGTAAAGTATTTTAGGAAGCACCCTTTCAGCTGAATCTTGATGTACCGTTGTACTTATTTTTTTCAGATACATTCCAAGGAGTGGAATTGCTGGGTCCAAAAGCACATATATTTTGAAAGCTTTTGATTCATATCATGGAACCATCATCCAGAGAATTTCAACCGTTTTATACAATATCAGCGCTGAAGAAGAGTATTCATGTCTGCACACTGTCTCCCACACTGTTATGATATTCTCTGCTGACTTGAAAAAAGAAATGGTATTTCATTACTGGCTAAATTTGCATGTCTTTAATTATGAGTGGGGTCAATGTCCTTTCATCTCTATTTCTTCTACTATGAAGCATTTATAGCTTTGCTCATTTTACAGGCCTAGAGACCAGGTATGTTTTTCTTTAGGATTTTTAAGAGCTCTCCATGTATCAGGTTGGTAATCTTTAGTTGATTATATATGTTGAAAATAATTTTGTCCACTTACTGTCTGAATTTTTTATGGCCTTTTTTTTTTTTACGTAAATCCACTCAAAGTTTTATTTAATCAAATCTTATAGTCTTTGCCTTTATGGATTCTGCTTTTAGTATTACTCTTTATAGTACATCCCCACCTGAGGTTAGATTTTTATGTTCTTCTAGTATTGGAATTTATGTGGTTAAATGTATGAGGTCTGTTTGGTTCTTTTCTTTTATTCCCAAGTGTTTAAGTCTAGTGTTTAAAAACCATTTATTAAATAATCCTCTCTTCAATGGATTGGAAAGGACACTTTAATTATATACTACAAACTGTCTCTCTCACACACATACACAAGTGTGCATGTGTGTGCATGCACAGTCTCTCACACATACACATACACAGGACTCTACGTTTGGACCTTCATATGCCTGCATTGGTTTGTGTGTCCATGCCAATACTCATACAACATTGTTAAAATCATTTTAGCCAATAACATTTTACTATCTGAAAGAGTTACTCTTTTAAAAAATTTTTCTTGGCTTTTCTACATGTTAATTCTTCTAGATGAGAGATTCTTATTCAAGGGCATGCATCAGATTTACTAGTGAAGTCTTCAGAAATCAAAGATGCCTGTTTTCCATCTCCAACATGGAGAATCAAAACATCTACAGTACAGTCTAAGCATTAACATATTTGCTACAGTGTGGAGGGGTTAAGAACTGTGACCCTGGTTGAACTTCAGAATAAGCTTCTGAGGATAGAAGCCATATGTGCCTGGTTACTGTTTATTCCCAGCCCGAGTCTGCCGCATGGGTGGCATTATTCAATTAATATTTGCTGAATCAAAGACTATATTATTTCCTGTTTATTTCTAACCAGCACCCTTCCTTTGAACTTGGATTTCCAAAGATTACTCATGTGAGGGAAGTTGAGGTAACAGTCCAGACTGGTGAGGAATATGAAAACATGGCATCTGAGGAACCGCTGAGCTATGTAAGAAGAGGTTCACGGGTCCAGTGTCTGAAGGGTGAACATGAGGAGAGGGGGCAGATGGATCCTATGTTCCTCCAGGACACAGAACAAGGGAAAAAGTTTTGGGAACATCTAATAGGCTATTAGGAGGGGTCAGATCTATCAAAAAATGACAGCAGGTGCCCATTTGCTGAATGGGTTGGCCACCTTCCCACTGCTGGGGCTGTTTAGGCAGGTGCGGTGCCATCTTGTGGGGAGCAATTAGAGACTATTCCTGCATTATATAGGGTTTCATAGCTGGTCATCTCTACAGTATCTTCTAGCGTGAAGATTTTAGATTCTTAAAAATATTTGTGGAATGTATTCTATGATTCAAAGAGATGGGAAGCTTATGGGAGTATTTCTGTTGATGAGAAAAATTCAGACCAAATGCTGAGGTCACTACATAGGGAGATCCCCACTGAGGCCACCTTGACCTGAAGAACATGGGGCTCTGACCACGTCACAGTCCAATACTTGCTCCAGGCCTAACCACTCACCCTTGCCATGGGATGTTTCAATAATCCAGGTACAGTTCAAGTTGTTGGGGTAGAAGTCAGGAAACCCTGGTGATAAGATGGTCCCACTGGAGCCTTGAATGAAGCCACCACAGAGTGCTATGGGAGTAAAGACAGTGTTGAAAGACCGGAGTGGCCCAGGGAGCTCCCTCACCCCACCCCATATCCCCATCCCCAACCAATCCTCCTGGGAGCTGGGGAGCCATCTTCTCTCAACCCTCAACCCTCACTGATGGGTGGGAGAGTCAATGCCCCTTCTAGCTCCTGGTCTTCCACAGCAGGAAAGGAATCCACTACCTTAGCACCCCTTTATGAGGTGTGTCTCACCTTCACAGCTGGGCAGGGCCCGGCTCCACTGGAAGTTAGGCTCACACTCCAGGGGCTCCCCGTCACTTAACGTGTAGCCTGAGTCACAGCTGAAGGTCACTAGAGCGCCCACATAGAAGTCATTTCCATGGCGCTGCCCATTTACAGGGATCCCTGGATCCAGACAGTGGTCTGACTGCAGTGTTATAGCTGGAAAAGAGAGCCCACAGCTGGAACAGACAGCTAACCATCACCACAGAAGGACCCCAGCTGGCCCACAAAGGGAGGGAGGAGAGAACCCTGATTTACAGAAAGCTGAAGCTGTCATTTACCCATATGTCAAGTGTGGCTGTCGACATCTGCTAAGACATTTGAAGACCTGTTTCTCAGAGAAAATAAGCTGATTCTAGCATTTGTCCATCCGTCCGTTCATTCAATTAACATAAGTTGAGCGTCCGCTACGGTTTAGACACCACACTAAGTCTTGGGGATACAGACATGAGTAAGAACATGGGGCTGCCCTCATAGTGTTCTCAACCAGCACTTTCTCTACTGGTCTACAAAGAGTGGAAGTGACATCCATCTCGTTCAACTGAGGCAGCAGAGATGGATGCAGAAGGCGATGCGGCGGGGGGTGAGGGTGAGCGAGAGATGCTATCACATTTCAGCCTCACCATCCTCAAACACTCTCTCCCCAGATAGCCCGGCATGGTGGTGCCCAGTCACCTACAGGTAGAAGAGGCTTTGTGGTATGTGGGTCATCAGACTTCACTGTCTCCAAAGGCTCTCCTCTGAGCTCCTGTGGGCTCTGACAGATGCTGAGAGTAGGGGAGTGCCCCCCAGGAGCAGAGTCTAACTGAGGAAGCCACTGGGATGGGGCCAAGTTGGGGACCCACTGCTGGAACAGTCCTGGTCCCTGCACCCTCCTCCCAGCCCACCTTGTCATCTGCCTCCCTGCCACTACTCACTCTCATAGCGGAGCTGGAAGCCGATGTCTGAGTGACTCTTATCGGTAGAGAAGAGGAGGTAGAGGTAGTTGCTGGTGCTGATGAGGAACTGGGGGACCTGGGTCCCATGGTAAACCCCGATCAAGGGTGCTGAGTATGTCCGTCCATCTCGAACTTCCAGAGTATCATAGTTGACCTCGGTTTTAAATCTGCCAAAGATGGGAATGTAGACTTCTTGAGAAACCTGAGGCTTATTAACTTGCAAATGACAAAAGGTCCTGCCTGACCCAGGACTTCAGAACAACCAAATTTTGGCAGGCTGGTACATTTTAATATAATCTGCATGTGTTCATTAGTGATAGGAAAGGGCCTTCTCCACTGCATTTAGCCACCCCCCCCCCCCTCCGGCCTCCGATGGCTGGGCACTCTCTCAGTCCTCCCTGTGGCCTGGGCCAAGATGCATCTTCAGACTTAGAGGCACAATGACTAGTCTCATGGCGGGGGCGGGGGTGGGGGGGAGATCAGAATGTTCTAGGCCAGAATTCAGTAAACTATAGTCCAGGGCCAAATCTATTCTATAGCCTGTTTTTGTATGGCCTAAGAGCTAAGAATGGTTTTTAACATTTATAAAGGGGTATGTTTTAAAGAAAACAGAAAATATGCAACAGATAACCACAGGTGGCTTACAAAACCTAGAATATTTACTATTGGACTCTCATGAAAAGGTTTGAGCGCTGCTATTCTAGGCCATGGATGCTTTGTCTGGAAGAAGTTTCTGTTCATATTTGGGTGGCTACTTTCCCCACCCAAGGGGCATGCCTGGGGTGGGAACAGGAAATGCAGCATATGAGCAGGATTTGGGTCAAAGGTCAGGAAGGCTGCCTTTCCATGCTGCAAATTTTAGAGTTATACTCCTCAGATGCCAATGCCTACTTCAACATCGGATGGTGTCTATCTGCCCACTCTCTGTCACTGGGGGTGAGGGGGACAGAAGGGCTCTGACATCCCAAGTGATACCCTACCCACCCTTCTGCTACTCCTCCGGTCATAAACAACACAAACCCCACTACTGAGGTGAAACCAAGGCCAAGCGCAAAGCCCATGTGGCCTGTCTCCACCCAGGGCAATTTGTTCCAATGTTCTCTGACTTTGCTAACATTTCAGCAAATGTGCTGGTCCTCCACCCTCAACCCCAGGCTCCCTTCCACCACCACTCCTAAGAAATCTACCCCCCCCCCCAACCCCTGGCTCTGTTCCCTCCAAGGCTGCGGTTGCAGGCACCTGTCGAAGGTGATTTTGATGGGGTAGCCTGGCTGGGCTTCAATCACCCAGGCACAGCTGAGGGCATCCTTGTAGAAGCCAGGCCAGCCTGGGGACAGGATGGTGCCACTGGGCGAAGTCAGATGACCACCGCAGGGAGCTGGGGAACAGAAGGGAGAGAAACAACTTTCTTGTGTTGTGGGGGACAAATGAACAAACAAATAAAAACTCTCTCTATAAAATGTATCTGCCAACAAGTATTGTTTTTGTTTTTATGGAAAATTACATAAACTATATAAACTGTGAGTTCTGTCTATTGGGACCTTTATAGACATGCTCAGTTACATCATTTGGACTTTTATTAAAGGCCAGAGGGGAGAAATAAAAATAATCCTTTAAACAAAGTCCTCTGTCATTCTAGGAGGGCTAAAGTACAGCTAATATTTGGGTTGCACTGGTTTTTCCTTTGTTCTTCGCTCCTTGCATCAGGCTTGTGGCAAAAGCAGAGATCCGGCCACCTCTGGCACGGGCAGTGGGCAGATCCCCAAGCTCAGCTCGGAGCTCGGCCTTGACCTACTCTACTGTAAGTTCCTTGAGGGCAGGGGCCTTGTTCATGGTCTTTCCCAATTTGGAGTCCCCAGCATTTAGCCTAGAGCTTGGCACACAATTATCCCTTCGTGGCAGGAATCAGTAATCATTGCTTGAATGAATACATGAATGCATGGAAGGATGAATGAATGTGGTTCATGGCAGGTGATTCCACAAGACACTGGGTAGTGCAGACATGTCTCTGATCCTGCTGCGCCTGTCCTCTCAGTCCCTTGGTCGGTCTCACTCTTCCCATCCCTCAGCTTCCTGTTCCCACCAGCACCCTTCCTTCACCATCGCCTCCTCCTGCAGCTGGACCCTTGGCCCTTGCGGTGCTCATCAGAGCAAGCCCAGTCCTCCTCTTTCTGGTAGGTGGTCAGATTTCATCGTGCATGCCTTTCAAGTTATCTTAGGTCACGTGACCGCTTTGACCAATCACACGAGAGCGCAGTAGTGGTGTGTGTCCTGCCCACAGGGAAAGTTGAGGAGCTGGCGCCAGATTTGCCATTTTCTGCCTCGTTGACGATGACAGCAAGTGTCAGGATGGAAGTCCCCACGGGCTGGGCCTTTAAGTGACAAAGGGGCAGGGCACCTGATGACCAGTGTTAAACATGCAGCTTAGGCAGCCTGTGTGAGCTACCAATTCCTGTTTTTAAGCCACTGAGAATTGGGGCTTGTTAACGCACTCTAACCTTACCCACCCGGTACCTCCCCAGGACCGATGAGGAGGATGCCGGCACCAACCACCACCCACACTGTGGCCACCGTCACCGCCACGGCCACTCATGGGCTCACACAGTCAGTCATGCTCACTCTTCACAGAACACAAATCCTGCAAGGGTGGCGCTATTATTCTCCCCATTTTACAGCTAGGACAGGTTTATGGAGGTGCAGCAACCAGCTCTGCTTTCGTTGGTGATAGAGCCTGGACTCGGACTTAGGAAGACACCATAAATCCAGAGATCCAAAACTAAGCAGCCTTCTACTTTTCGAAGAACCCCTGTGTCCTTTGGAATTCCTGACTATGGAGCTATCAGATGCCAAACATGTCCTAAACAAGACCAGGAAGGAAATGAAGAGCTACCCAGTACTTCCATCTCTGCAGTTTGTTGTTGTTGTTGTTGTTTTTGCATGTTTCTCTAGTTAATCAGTTTCATAAAACAGGATCAAATATACTGCACCCTTCCTCTCTCAATTCTATGAACTTCTTGGAAAGACTGAAAATAATTGTCAACATTCTTTTTTAAAAAGACTTATTTATTCATATTAGAGAGTGCGCAGCGCGCGCGAGAGAGAGTGGGGGATTGCGGGGGGGCTCTGAGCACAGAGCCTGACACTGGGCTAATCTCACCATCTTGAGATCATGACCTGAGCTGAAATTAAGAGTTAGAGGTTCAACTGACTAAACCACCAAGGTATTCTGATTGTCAAGCATTCTTAACAGAGTGTTACATTAGGAAGTTTAATTAACCTAAGAACAGTAATACAAATGGCAGTAGAAACTCGTATCAATGACTTACAATGCTACTTTATGTGTATTATTTCATTTAAAACCACATAACATTTATGCAGTTATTATGCCCATTTTATAGATGAGAAAACTTAGGCTAAGTAGGCTAAGAGACTAGATCAAGAAGTAATGAAGTGAGAGCTGGGATTTCACTTGAGGACCTCTGTCTCCAAATCCACCTGCAGTGCATAATGGTACTACAGCCACGGCTGGCAGCAATGAGCTCACTGGGATTGAGAGCTCACTGTGCGTCAGGACTTGACGAGGATTATCTTTGTGACAACTGCAACACTAAAAGACAGGTACTATTGTTATTCTCGTTTTGTAGGTAGGGATTATCACCCCATTTTCAGTAAGTTGAGACATGGAGAAATTAAGTAATAACACAGCATTTATATAAAACACTGAGGGAGCAAATTGCACAAGGGTATTGTCACTTCCTGGATAACCCCAGTTTTCAAGACCCATCCCTGCATCTCACTGAACCTGCTAGTACATTCCTCTCTTTGTCGGACGGACAGGTGAGACCTTGGAGGTGTGTGTTTGTAGGGGGCTACTGCTCAGTCTCTGGGTTCCCATGCATAGCCTCAGTAGGAAAAGGGACTCTCTCTCGGATTCAATTCAGCACGGGCCCAGCCTCTTGGATTGTGGACTGTGATCTCCTTACTTACTTTCCAGAAAACTGTAGATCACATGGTCACTTTCTGTCTAGGCTACCCTCCATTCAGTGCACAAATCAAAATAAGAAAACCCTATCTAAAATCTCCAGACACGGAAACCCAAATCCTGCCTTTGGTCACCACTTTGCTTTTCTCTGGTGTATTGTTTTACTGCCTTGCTGGTTCTTCTCTTCTTCTGCTCATGTGCTGCTCAAACGACCACTCTGTGCATTCAGTGCTTCACACTCTCTGGTTCATCTTCACGGTGACAGGTGTCAGGCAGGGAGGAGTAGGCAAGGATCCTAAATGCAATGTCTCCTTAACAGTTGAAAAGGTGCTCAACCTCATTCTAAGGAAATATATATATTAAAACAGCAATGAGAAAATATTTCTCATCCATCACATAGACAAAATCTGAGTTCAAGGACACAGGAGACTCAGGGAAAGCAGGTATTCTAGCACCTTGCTGGTGGAAATGCAAAATGGCACAACTCCTGTGAAAAGAAATTTGGTAATATATAGCAAAATTCCTATGCATTCACTCTCTGACCCTGCTTCTAGAACTCTATCCCAAAGATATTCTTGCAAATCTATGAAAAGACATATATATGTACAAGGCTATACAAAGCCGCATGATTTATAGTAGCAAAAGAATGGAAAGAGCCCAAATGGGAGTCAGCAATCGGGAGCTGACTGAATGAACTGGAGTAATCAACAAGATGGACGGTGCAGCTGTAAACAAAAATGAGGGATAGTCTATATAATGTCATGGAGTGGTCCCCAGAATATATTAGTAAGTGAATAAAAACCAAGGCAAAGAGGTAAAAAATAATCCTATGATTTCATTTATTGTAGAGAGGGGTGGGAGACACACACACACACACACACACACACATTGACTCATATTATAACAACTGATGAAAGAATGAGGCCCAACCTCAAGATTATCTATGGAAAGAAGGAGGGAACAGGGTGGAGAGGAAAGGAATAAAAGCTAGGCTTTCTCAGAATGTATCTTCTTTCAGAGGTTTAAATTTGGAACTATGTAAATATTTTTCACAACTAAAGAGAAAGATTTAAATTTGATAAGGAAGCTCTCAAAACTCAAAAGCAGAGCGAAATAAATGAATACAGTACTGTGTCAGTTGGTGGCATAATCGCACATGAAGAAACTAGCGAAAGAGATTTTAAAACAACACAGTCATCCCTAGTAGGGTCTAGGAATGAGAGGAATCAAAAGTAAAACAACTTAAACCATTTTCAGTAATCACACTGATGTTGTAGTGGCTGTGTCATTCTGTGAGTCTTGGGTGTGCAGTAGGGAACAGGAAATCATGCTGATGTTGTAGGGAACTGGAATTTTTCAGCAGGAATGAAAGCAGGTACAGATATGACATCAAGAAAGTAAAAAAGGAAGTATTCTTACATCTGAAATGAAATAAACCTATTGTGCATTTTTATCTTTAAAAAAAAATGATTCTTTAGCTCTGTTCATTGAAAAGCCTTAGAGACAAGGGCCAACTCAACAGGAATAATTATCCCCGGCGCCCAGATTGTCAGTATCACTTTCCACCGAAAAGGGACAAGGGCTCCTTGGAGAAATGGCTGCTTCCAGGTCAGGGAAAGAAAATGTTCAAAATGAGGTTGGGCCACTTTCAGAAAGGTACCCACTGGCCAATGGGACAGTTGGAGTGTCGGTTAGAGTGATAACTGCAATGGATTTAAATATATAAAATATGTTTAAACACCTTGAACCATAATGGTATTTAAAAATGTTCAACTTTGGGGCGCCTGGGTGGCTCAGTGGGTTAAGGCCGCTGCCTTCGGCTCAGGTCATGATCCCGGCGTCCTGGGATCGAGCCCCGCATGGGGCTCTCTGCTCAGCAGGGAGCCTGCTTCCTCCCTTCTATCTCTGCCTGCCTCTCTGCCTACTTGTGATCTGTCTGTTAAATAAATAAATAAAATCTTAAAAAAAAAAATGTTCAACTTTATGTCAGGGAATCAACTCATTGAATAAAAACCGGTAAATAAAGGAAAATAATTAAGTTATTCTCTGCCTTTCCTTCATGAACTGTACCTCAGGGTAACCAAATAGTTGATGAGGGCGAGTTTTCTTTAAATACTCCAGCTTATAAAAGGAGATGAAATGATAGCATGTGGACATTTTGCAATCCCATCGCTGGCTCCTAACATCCTCAAATGAGAGACAACCAGACATTATGCGTCTCTGATGGTGGCACAGAGCCCTGCCCGTAGAACATTCGGTCGAAAAATGGAAACTAAATCTGATTAGGTTTTTAGATCCTACTACCAATTAAAGGAAATATGAGAGAGAGAGAGGATCATGTTAAACAACCTCCCAGGGACATAATGGTCAAAATTCAGAGTGCAGGAGACACCTCAGAATAAATGACCTGGCTTCTTCCACAAAAAATCAGAGGGGTGGGCATAGAGGTCCACAGGTTAAATGAGCTGACACATATGTGCTACCTATAATGAGTGAACCTAAGCAGGATTCTGATTTTTAAAAAATTATCTTTAAAATAAAGTGTTAAACAATCATGGAAATTTGATTATATTAAGTAACTATTTTTATTTTTTTAGGATGATGGTATTTCTGTTATGTCATAAAGAGCTCTTTTTATCTGTTAGAGATACACACTAAAATGTTGTGGATGGGCTATTTTGCCTGAAATTTGCTTCCCAATAATCCTAGAGTGGGACAGTGGCAGGGGCAGCAGGTAGGGGTATGAATGCAATGGAAGAGGCTATGAGTTTGTAACTGGTGAACCTGGGCGGTGGGCACATAGGTGCATCAGTTCTGTTTGAAATTTTCCACTCAGAATGTGGGGCAAGAAAAGGAAATGTACACACTTACACTCATACCTCTCAAACTCACACTGCATACATACTCACATGCACAACGAGAGAAAAGAGGGGGAGGTTTCCTGCCTTGAATAGAGATAAGAGTGCAGGGATAAGACAAAGGAGGGACCCAGTGCCTGGCACACAGCAGGTGCTCCATAAATACTTTGTCAAAGGAATGAAATACTGGTCGAAAGGTAGAAGACCAGGTGTTATGACTGAATTGTGTCCCCCCCCAATTCACAGGTTGAAGCCTTAGCCCCAATATGACTGTTTGGAACTAGGGCTCTTAAAGAGGTAGTGATGAAGGTTAAATAAGATCATTAGGGAGTGACCCTGACAGGACTGGTGTCCTTCTAAGAAGAGACACCAGGGATGGGCACACAGGGAAAAGGACACGTGAGGACACAGCAAGAAGGTGGCCATCTGCAAGCCAAGGAAAAAGTGGCTTCAGGAGAAACCAAACCTGCTGGCACTTTGACCTTGAATTTTCAGCTTCCAGAATGGAGAGAAAACAAATTTCTATTGTCCAAGCTGCCCAGTCTGCAGTATTTTGTTACAATGGCACGAGATGACTAATACACCAAACTTCCCCATGACGGACACTAACATCATGCCAGGCCAGGAGCAACTGGGCACAGTGATGGAACACAAGAATATGAAGAACTAGTCTTCTTTGAGCCTCACGGGGGCCGGACACTGATTTATGTGCCTTTTCTTTTCCTGTATGTTCATCTTCACAACAACCTAGAGGGTGGGGACTGGTATTAGCCTCATTTCAGAGTGGAGGACACAGGAACAGAGAGGTTAGCTAACGGGTCCAGAAACACACAGCTAGGAAGTGGCAGAGCCAGGATTTAAACCCAGCAGGCTGGCTCCAGAGCTTGTGTTGCTAGCCATTGTGGGTGTGGACATGAGAATGCCCACCCTGACTACTGCCCTCGGAGGGGTTTTAGGCAAGGACATGTCCAGCGTGAACGACCAAAACTCATGAAAGCCTTTTCTGGTGGCCTGCTACACCACTGTTTGTGGCAGCATGAAAGGTGAGTGAACTCTGGAGTCAGACAGACCTCACTGGAGGATTCAAAGTGATGGTCTGGAATTACAGTACTTGGATTGGAATCCCAACTCTCCCATTCATTTAGCTGTGTAACCTTGGGCAAGTTATGTAACTACTCTGTGTTTCAGTTTTCTCCTCTGTGAAATGAGGACAATACAGTACTTACCTCCAAGGTTGTTATGAGGATTCAGTAGGGCAACGTATGCAAAGCACTTGGCCTCGTACTAAACATATAGTAAATGCTTAACTCTTACCAGCTTCGGGATCTTAGACTGGTCAATTCATGTGGCTGGTTTGCAGCTTTCTTGTGCTTAGAGCTTAACAACACCTTTCTCATGAGAGTGGCCAGAAGATTCAGTGAGATAATGTTAGAAACTCAGTAACTACCCTTACTTCTACCTTGGAGGTCTAAATGAGCTACAACTATCACTTGGATTCCTCTTGTGGGAATGGGGAGAACTGGCCTTCTGTCATTTTTATAGGACTTTTAAATTTTCTGATTATAAAAGTAACACATCTGGTACATACAGCAGAGAAAAACAATGTGGACGTGTTTACACCAAACGGTCAAACCATTTTCCTCTAGGGAGCAGGATGGGGAAATGAGAATTTTCACTTTGAACTTTATCTCACTTATGTATTGCTTAAATTTTTTACAACCACCAAATATTACTATAAAAATGAGAATACACACTCACTGTAGATAATTTATCTCCTTTCCCCCTCTCTGTATATTTCTTATATAAGCAGCATATAATTTTTTTAAAACCCAGTTTGAGGTTCTTTGTCTTTTAATAGGGAGTTTAATTACCTTTACTGTCATAACTGATATGTTTGTCTTATGCTGTCATTTTATTTTATGCTGTCAATTTCTGATGCTTCCGTGGGGTGTCCTGTCTTCTCTGTTTCTTGCAATAGGCACTATGTTTCCTTTTGTTTTAATTTTCTTCTGGGATAGGAAAAGGAGAAACTTGCTTTTTATTCTACTTGTGCATACTTAGAAGTATTTCATAAACAGGGTTGAAGTTATATTCTCAGTAGTGAAATAATTCCAGAAAAATACAGAAACAGTGTAGCCAAGAGTCTGGGTCTGAATTGTGACTCCACTGCTGATAAGCTGGGAGGACCGTGGGTGAGTGACTTAACTTCTCTGGGCTCCAGTGGGCACCGCAACTACACCTGCTTCCTACCGGGTGCAAGACTGACATGAAGGGACACCTGTAAAATACAGATCCTAGTGTGGTATGCTTACTTGGTTCTTTCTGGGGAAAAAAAAAAAAAAAGACGACGACGAAGACAAGGCAGAGGTGGATGGGGGAGAGGGATAATCAGGCACACCTGTGTAGATGCCTTCACTGCCTGGAAGGCTTTTTAAAATATATTGCTGACTTTAAACATATGGATCCCCTATGTCCTCTGTTCTCTAGACAAGAGGTCAACAAACTACAGCTCGAGGGTCAAATCCAGCCCATCCACTTAAGTGGTGTCTATGGCTGTGTTTGCATAACGGTGCTAGAATTGAGACCCACACGGCCCCGAAAGCCAAAGCTACCTTCCAGCTGGCCCTTTAAGGAAAAGTTTGCCGACTTGCGCCTTAGAGCCACCAGATGATCATCCTTCTTTCTAAATTTAGGAGAAGATGCCATTTTCTCCCTTGTCCCATTATAGCCTCTCAAAACCTAAGTGGCTCTTGGCATATATTAAAAGATTTTTTAAAAGACCATTAGCTTTTGCATTTAATTGTCCACAAGGTGGGGATACTTAATCAAAAACAAAACTAGAAAAATGGAAAAGACAAAAGATGCTGATTACAAAGCTGGGTTCTCCCAAGGCTGGCATACAGGGAAAAGGAGCCACGGAGGGGCCAATCCCAGGGGCTTCTCTACCCCATCTACTCCACTGTTTTCAGTCTGGGATTGGCCACCCGAGGTAGGGTCTCTGACTTTGGCTCTCAGATATACAGCTCCCCAGATTCCTGAAAACCAGCTTGGCAGCAAATACCCACCCCTCTGAGGAAACTGAGCAGGCTCTCCCCTGTGCCAAGTTCATGGTCTCTCCAATGGGCTGCTCCCTATGCCTGGTTGCCTGTGGTCCTCCAACCTCAGCGTTCCCCATCCTCCCAAGGGAATGGATGGGATAGTTTTAATTACAAAATTAGGACTTTGCCCATGTAACAGTGAGTCTAATCCTCTCATGCACTCATATGTGGTCTCGAGTATCTCACTGCGCTGATGGAAGTAGGGTCTAGGAGTCCCTGATTCAGGAGGGCGGACCATGCCAAGAAGTGGGGTCTGCAGTTACAAAGCCCTAGTGTCTCCTCGATGGGGGGGGTCAGCTCCACTGGGACTGAGCCCCTACAGGCTTGGGGCACTGGGATCCTGGGCTTCTGCCCCGCAAGAGAATCTTGGTGGGGAGACAGGACCAAAGGTCAGGGAACTGGTAAAGAAAAATGAAATGGTGGTGAGACCAAGCGTCCAACAGCGTGGTCAGGAATTCAACAGGAATTAGGAGAAGAGAGAAATCCAGTGAGCGAGAGACAGCAGGGGAGATGTCTTGGATGAGATGGACCAAGACAAGGACAACCAAAGAGGTCAAGGGAGAGAATAAGGGAGAATGAGGAGCCTGAAGGATAAGTGGATAGTCCTCCAGACCCTGGGCTCTGCACAGTGGCTTTGCAGGGTCATGGACTTTACCCATAAATGACTTCATCACACATGCATGATCACCCCACTGTTGTCAGTGATGGATTTCACCTGCTAGTTCCATGGCTGAGAATGGCGTTTCCAAAAAAGCTCACTTCACTGGGGAAAATGGCTGTGACGTTGTATGGACCTCATTGTGGGAACTTGGAGGGCAGAAAATGGTCTGTTCATGACATGATTGGGGCAGGTGCCTGCAAGGATGGAAGGGCACCACTTGAACCCCCGAAGTGGAGTGATATTCATCTGATTGGCCTGATGAAGAAATGGTTAAAATCATGCTCATGGCCAACACTTATCAATCGCTCCCTCTCTGCCAGACGTGGGTCCAAGGTCAGTGGGTGTTCACGACAACCCTGTGAGGAGGTTGCTGTTATTAATGGCACCGTACAGATGAGGCTATGGAGGCACGAAGGGGTCAAGTCATTTGCTCAGGGTGCCTTAGACGGTAAATTTCAGGGTAAAGGCCAAGGGCAGTCTGGTGCGAGTCAGGCTCTGGAGGCCATTAGGGAGAGACTAACCTAATTAAAAGGACTTTCCTTCATTCATCCATTCAGTAATTTATCAACTAGTATTGGCTGAGCATCTAAGAGTCTAACAATTTGCCGGTTGTGTGGCTGTGAGGCAAGGAAGATCTCCTAACCTCATGGAGCTTACAATCCAGGGGCAGTAGAGTAAACCATTTTGAGTACTTTACACCAGGAACTGTCCTGTATAATGTACCTTGTTCTCATCCCCTCCCTTCTGTGTTCAGCTGGAAAATACAGAGGCGCAGAAGGAAAAGGTGACTTGCCAGGATTCCATGGACTTGAAAGCCTACCTTAACTGCAGACCCTCTGCCACGTGCACTGAGCAGTCAGCAGTCTCTCCTCTCCCTTCCCCCACCCGTCAGCTCTGGGGCAGTGCTCGCTCTAACACTCCCCTCTTCTTCTCCCGTCCTTCCCACCTGCTGGCTGGGGTGCACGGATTTGGGTTTGGGGACTGGGTATGGAGAGAGGTCAATTAGGTCTCCATCTCTGTCCATCACGTGAAAAGAGAGGAAGCAGCTTTCTGGCTCCCCAAAGTGGAGAACTACAAGCCCCTGCCTGCATGTCCATGGTCACTGCCTCCCAGGGGCTGGTGGATGCTCACCTTTCATCTGTCAGTCACAAATTTTACTGAGGGCTTGCTCTGTGGCAGGCACAGTGAGTGGGATGCAGATGTGGCCTGATTCCTGCCCTCTAGAAGCTTTTATCTGTGTTTTAAGTGCCTGCAGTTTGGGGGAGCAGATGGCTGGTCTCTAAGCCTGAGTCAAACCTACTTTGTGTGGCCAGGCTGGACTAAGGAGACACCATAATAACCCGCACTTGCTTTGAGCTGTGTTTCTCCTGGCTGGTCTTCCTTCAGCCTCCTGAAGACTGACAGCAAGGATCCGGAGGCAGCCTTTAACAGGAGCGTGAAGGCCAAGGCGGGGAGACGTCCCAGGGAACCGGGGGAAATGAGCACATGGAGAAGCGAGTACCAGGTGGCCTGAAAGACTTCAAACTCCATGGCGCTGCCGAGGCTTTGGGCACCCGGTGCTCCCCTGGGCAGGAGCTGGAAGAAGTGCTCCTAATGGCTGTGATACTGAGAGAGTTCTCAGTGGAAGGAAGAGGTGTTTTTGGTGCCTGTCTAAAACCAGCATTTCTCCAGGTTAATCTCTGGTCACAATTCAAATTTCTGTGCTATAGAAATTTTAAATTTCTGTGCTATGGTTGTCCTATAGAGGCCCTGCTGTCCCAGTGTGAGGGTGAGAGGGTGACCTGGGTCCTGGGAGAAGAGGAAGGACCACATGGACAAGTGCCACTCGGCCCCCTCCGCCTCCTCTCCGGCCGAAGGTCCCCAGTCCCCCGCCCCGGCAGGCACCTACCTTCACACCGCAGCACGGCGCTGTTCCAGACCACACTACCCTCCTTCAGGATGCAGGTGATGGTCTCCGAGCCCTGAGTCCCGAGAAAGCCTTCGTCACAGAGGAAGGAGATAGAGCTTCCCAGCTGAAGGCTGTCACCAAACCGTTTGCCATTCACCGGAACGCCAGGATCTGGGCACTCGTTGTGTCGGAAGGCTGTGTGGATGGGGATCAAGGACAGGATTAGGCAGAGCTGGTGAGCAGATGGAGCCCCCCACCCCAGAGAAAACAAGCTTCATTATTATAGGCAGCCCTAGACCCCCGTTGCTTCCACAAGAACCCGCCATGTTGGAGACAGAGCCAGATGCCCCAGAACCAGTGAACCACAGTGGGCAGAAAGCAGGTGATTGTTAAACTTGATCTCCTGCCTTCCTGAGCACCTAATCCAATTTCGTGCTAATGAACATATATGGGTCAGGCAGCAGTATTAAGTATTTCTTAATACTAAGTATTTCTCATGTCAGCTCATTTCCACGAGGTAGACATAATTACCCAGGTTACAAATGAGGAAACTGAGGCCCAGCATGGCTTAGGAGCAGAGCTCCGTCCCACTGCCACAACCATTCCACACTTCCCTAACTTCAGACAGTTACAGGATCATTTATGCTGCAGATGAGCTGGGCTCCAAGTCCTGTGACACTAATAGACACTAAGCATCATAAAGTAGGTGCCCTGGACTCAACCCTGTCTGAAGCCATCTCCCTCATTTTCTTGTGTATTGTCAGGTTGCCTCTCGCTCCGTCATCCAGGCAATGATAATGCAGTGGGATTGGGGCGGAGGAAAGAGAGCGCTTGTGGGTTTAATTGAGCTTTGCCTCTTGTTAGTTACACGGTTCTGGGCAACTTACGTAATCTTGCTGAGTCTCTGTTTCCTGACCTATAAAATGGAGACCATACTTCCCTGGCAGGGTCATTTTGGGATAGAAATAAAAGGAAAGTTGATATGAATTTGAAAGTGGAGAATGTTTGGGACGGCGCCTGACAGATGGCAAGTACTCCCTGAGTATGAGTCCGCTGTCTTCTTCCCATTCCTGCTCCGTCTCCACAGAGCACGTTCCCAGCCTGCCTCCACCAGGGTGCCACAGTTCTGGAGCTCAAGTCTCTGAGCCACACCCTCTCTGCATCCCTGCTATTGCGCAGACGGTGCTTTCCAGGAGGCCAGGCTCCCTGGCTGTGTGGGCTTGTGCCACTTTAAATTAAGAACTCAATTTGCAACCCTCTGAAATTCACTAGTGTTTGAAACACTTGTACAACCAGGAACAGAAGGGTCCCAGAGGCTGCTGGATCTTGCTGGAGGCAAGAGACCTGCAAATCTGGGGATCCTTCCTACCAAAGGCGAGTCGCGGGAGCATCTGACACGGGGATGATTGGGACGATCCCTTGTGGAGCCTCGGCAGACACCCCAACACACTACCCGCTGAAATGCAAAGCCCAGGTCATTCCAGACTTTAGGCTTCTCACCTTCCTTCATGAGGAACGATGACTATGAGGGTGCCCTGACATTTAGAAAGATGCCCTGGGAAGAAGAGTGGTGCTTGCGGCCCAGAAGTCCAGACATGTCTCCTAAAAATCTCCTCAGTCACACATGCATACAGGCAGGACTCCGAAGCTACTTCCAATGTCAGGGTGCAAAAGCTCTAAGTCAAGAGCCTTTTTAAACCTCAATTTCCTGGCATGTGGAAGGGGTAGACAGAGCTTAGCTACTGACGTTTCTGCTGAGCACTGGCGGTGGGAAGCACAGAGGTGCTCAAACGGCAGGTGCCCTGGGGACAGCACCTGCCATCATCATTGGTCCAAATGCCCCATGTGTAAAAAGGATTAGCTTTACTCTAAGGAGCACTAGGGGTGAAGCTGTCTGGGAGGTGAGTTCCCCACGCTGGGCAGGTGCAGGCTCAGCCTAGATGATTACTGGCTGCATGTGAACAAGGAGCTTTATGCCCCAGTTCCCGGACACTTGTTGGTGGGCTAGTGCTTTACCAGCTACATCAGAATCACCTGTGAAACCTGTAAACATGTAGATTACAGGGCCTTATCCCCTTAGGGATTCTGATCTTGCAACAGGGTCCAAATATAAAACAATTAGGTCTACTTATCCCCCCAAATTATCTCTATAAGTGCATAGAGAAATATCTGATGTCTGCAACAGTGTTCAGCAAAGGCTGGCAAGAATCATTTCTGGGTGGGGGGGATTCTGGGGTAGTAGTTAGTACTTCTTCTTTGACCTGCTCTATTTTGTTGAGTATGTATGTGTTGGCTGTGTATCATTTTTATGGTGGTGGAGAGGCTTTGAAGAGGAATTCTAGGCAAAATCTGGATCCTCACTTAGGTCAGGTCCCTGCCTTTTGCCTCCCTTTTCCCCTCCCCACCAAGGACTCAGCACTTGCTGCTTTTTAGAAAGTGGGTACTTCCTGGGATTTGGTTTTGCCAGGAGTCTCAGTAGCTGGTTTTGTCCCAGGCTTCCTATTGATATTCATACCTACACTGAACCTGCAGAGTTCCCAGTCCTGACCATCATGGAAGGTGGGCTCCCTGGGATACCTCTCACCCTTCTTCCTACTCCCACCAGGGAAAGAAAGGGCGTGAGTCACTCATGGATCTTTCCATCCAATACTGATCCTTACCAGGTCCAGACTCTGTGCTGGGCAGAAGGGATAAGAAGATAAGCACACATACCTACACCTTTCCAGAGCTCATGATCTCATGGTAAAGCAAGGATAGAGGTAGATCATCTAGAAGCTAGAGCGCTGTGCTAGACTGGGAAGACTAGGGAAGAGGGACTGGGTTCTGCTTCCTCCTAACTGTGGATGGTGGGAACAGGTACACCCCGGAAGAGGCAGGCCCTGAGAAGACTGATGGTTTCTAGCAAGTTTGCTGTCCTGAAGAAGGTGCTGAAGAGAGTATTGGGAGAGGGCTTTAGCTTGGGTGGTTCCTTGGAATCTGAGGTCCCCAACAGTCCCAGCTCAATTAGACTCCAGGGACAGGTGGGACAAGGAAGCAAGGCCTTTATTCCAAGGGAGTGGGGTGAGGGCTGGGAGGAGATCATTTCTGTCAAAAAGAACCAGACTACGTGAGTGTTTGCATGCATGGGTGGGGTAGGAACGGGGGCTTGCATTTCACAAGTAGCCCCTGGAAGAGGAACAGGCAGACCCAGCTTCAGCCCCATTTGACTATTTGCCACTGGCTGAGTTCACTGGGTCTATAGCTTATTATGACCCAATAAGCTCTTCTTGCTACCTTTGGCAGCTTGCTATTTCTGGTCTCCAAGCTCTGCTCCCCTCCCCCTCCTCACTATAGCACCAGGAGACAAGAAATGCAAAGAACTACCACTTAGCTTCAGGCTGCTTCTAGAGAAGGGGCCCAGGGTTGAAACTGGAGATGACAGTTTTGGACTATGGGACTGAGAGGGACAATGAGGAACTGACCCACTAACAAGGCTAATAAGCCTCAGATCCATGCAGAAACACTGCTCCGGACCTTTGTTTCTGATTCAGCTGCAGGGGTGGGAAGTAGGCAAAGTGAAGTGTGAACCCCACTGGGGAGAACCTGAAGTCAACAGTAAGCGGGTGTTCGAGGACTGGGGGTGGGAGTGGGGGAGCACCTTGAGAGGGACGGGCAACAATGAGAGGATGACACAGGCTTGCTCTCCCAGGGGCCTTCCTGGTGCTCACTGGGCCGGGCGGGAGAAATGAGATTCCAGGCTCCTCTTATGTTACATATTGCACTTCTAGGAAAGAAATGCTCAAAAGAGAGAAACTCCACCGAAAAGAGCACCCTGGCCAGCAGCCTGTACTTTCTGCTTTTCCGGTCATGGTGCAGCCCCATGCCGGGGCCCTGCAACCCTGCCAAGCCCTTGGAACTGGCCCACCCACATCAGTGCTCCTCCCTGCGGGCACCCTCCACAATGATCAGGGACCAGCACTCCGAGGGATGGTCCTCTGGAGACAGAGTGGGGACTCACTGGTAAAGGTGATGTTGAAGCCCCTCTTTCCCGTGGAGTGGTCAGTCTGGAATTCGAGACGGGCCACGTGGCCACTGCTTGTGATGGAGGAGGGGAGCTGGTTTCCTGAAAAGGTGCCCAGGACCGGGGCCTCGGCCGTGGCCCCATCCTTGATGACCAGGAAGTCAAACTGAGGCTCCACATCGATGTCGTTGAAAGCCAGGTGGATGCGGCTCTCGGGCCGGGCCAGGATGAGCCAGACGCAGTGGAGGTGGTTGCCGTAGTCCTCTGGGTAGTTGGGCGACAGGACGACCCCAGAGGGGCTGGTGAAGTTGAAAAAGCAGGAAACTGCAAGAGAAGAGCCATGGAGGTCAGGGTGCATCCTGGCGTTCTGCCTGGGCTACTGAGGGCTGGCATGGGGTGCAATTCCTTAGCCTAAAGAGCAATGGAAAGAAACATAACACCAGGGTTGGGCTGGACTGACTGGGCTCTGAGATCTCGGAGGGAGACATGCTGGGTTCCATGTTGGGCACGGTGCTGGGAAGGGCCCCTCTGGCAAACTGCAGACATGGGGGAGTTGGTCCTCTTAGCTGCTGCTGATCTCCTGGGTATTAACTAGGGTCAGGGCATGCCAAGTCCATTTCCCCTCTTTAATGATGACAGGTATGCCCTGAGGATTTGGGCAACCTCAAAGCTACAAAACTATGCTAAGGAGGTGCTAGGTAAACACTCTCTTGCAGAAACCAAAGCTTTGGAAGAATCCTGGGGAAGAGGCGATGGTGCCTTCTCTCCATGCCCTATACACTTCCTGCTCTCTCTCCTACTTTATCCTAAGGACACACTCTTCTGGAATTCCTTATTTTAAACCCTTTTCATGCCAGTGACTAACAGACCCTGGAACAAGGTTGAGGCAAGGGAAGTGCTATAAATGGAAAAACAAACAAGCAAGCAAACACTAAACCAAAATTAAGAGGGAAAATAATAGAATGAAAAAAATTGTAACAAATATGCCAAAGGGTGAATATCAATATTAAATTAGAGCTTTTAATAACTGCATAAGAACATCACCAAGATAAGCAAAGAATATGCTCACAGGATTCACAGAAAGGAAAACTGAATTAATATGAAAACATAGTCCATTTCACTAGTAAAAAAAAAAAAAAAGAAAAAATATACAGCCCAATATTGTTGAGGCTTCTTGGAAACTCATATGTATTTATTGCTGGTTGCAGAGTAAAGTTGATATAATCCTTTTGGAAGGGAGTATATGAATTCTTATCAACAAACACAAACCTATTCAAATATTCTGACTTACTAATCTCTAGGAATTAATTCAAAAGAAAAAGAGCCGCATGGACAAAGATGTTTATAGTGACATAATTTTATTACAGAGAAAAAAATGTGAACAACCTATATGCCAGCCTAATAATATGAGGTAAATTATAGCTTTTAATGTGATGCTGTTTGAACAAAATCATTAAAGTGATAAATACGACCCCGCCGAAAGAAGAACGTTAAGCATCATTTTAAGTAAAACAGTAGATCATAAAATTATATGTATATCTCTGATTATAGCTATTACATATTTACACGTGGATGAAGACTGGACATGAGCCCCCGAATAAAAATTGTTTTCGAGTAATAGGTTTTGGGGGTAATACTTTTTCAAAATGAAAACAATATTTAATTTTCTGACTGCAAAAATGACATAGCCTCATAATAAACACTTTTAAATGTAAAAGTATAAAGAGGGAAGAAACTAATGTGGACAAACATTTAAATTCCTTTATAACATTTATATTGATGTTTGGTGTTAATCATATTGAAACTTAAGTTAGCATAATATCTAGCTTATTAATTATAATGAAGCTAAGGTGAAAAATAATAATGAAATCATGCTTGCAAAACAAACACACATACAAAACAAAGGAACTGGTGACTCCTTATGTTGAGCTTCTCCTTCTTTTCCCTGACTCTACCTATCCTTCCCTTTTCTACATTAGGTATCTCTTTTCCAACCTGCTACTCAAAGCTCTCCCATCCGATTCTGCAAAGCGAACCTTGTCCCTAAGACATATTCAGTCTTATCGCTGCAGTCTGTGTTTTAGAGGTAAACAGTCTGAGCCAAGGGGAGAGATGGACATGAAAAAGCTTTTAGGCAACACAATATAGAGTCAATAGTGATTATTATAACATATTAATGGTGGTTACTAAGTGCAGGCACTATCTGAGCACTGTCATCCATTAGTCAATTTAGCTGTCCCAATAACACTATTTGGTAGGTAGCCCATTTTAAAGATGAAGACACTGAGGTACACAGAGGTTAAGTAATATGCCAGGGTTGCTTGGTCAGTAAATGGTAATAGCAAGTTCAAATCCAAATGACTCCAGGGGCCAAGCTCTTAGCCACCCCTCAACATCCTCTTATGAGAACAGTACTGCCCACTGGGCCTAAAAGTGGAGTCCACAGGGGTGTCCTTAGAATTTGCTGAATATTGACCTCTCAACTCCTAAGCATTATATTAGCACCAAAGTGGGATAGCCAGGCTGTCTTCAGCTGCAAGCATAACACAAATCGTGAGGAATCCAAACCCAACAGAGCCAACTACCTTGAAGCCAAGGGGCAAAATCACAAGGTTTGCCTACAAGTAGAGCACACCAGGGCAGACCTAAGGCAAAAAGAAGTGCCATGATTTCAGAGGGAAGATCACCAGAAGCACCGTGAGCATGTGCCAAGTGCATTTGCGGCAGAGGAGAATTTAATTAACATCACCTGAGTCCCCACCCCCACTTCATGACTCTATCACATTATTCTTTTTTCTTTATACCCTTTGTAGTAGGATGCCATCTTGCAAAGCTCCAGGGGCACCATTTTGAGCAGCTGTATACGGTAGCTTTACTTATCACTCTCTAAAATTATCTTGTTCACTTTTTTGTTTATGATCTGTCCCTCCTTTGCCCCAAAACATACACATATGCTCCATGAGAGTAGAAATCTTGTCTGCTTGATACCTCTCGGGCCCTAGTGGCTTCCACAATGCTTGGTGCATTCATTGTAGGTGCTCAATCAGAAAATCAATATTTGCTGAATGAATCAACGAGTACAGTTGACCCCTGAACAACCAGGTTTGAAACACACATGCCCACTTACACATGAATTTTTTTTTTTTATAAATACAGCACCGTACTGTAAATGCATTTTCTCTTCCTTATGATTTTCTTAATAACATTTTCTTTTCTCTAGCTTACTTTATTATAAGAATACAATATATAATACTGATAACATACAAGATATGTGTTAATCAATTGTTTATGTTATCAGTAAGGTTTTCGGTCAGCAGTGGTCTATTAGTAGTTCAGTTTTGGGGGAGTCAAAAGTTCTATGGATTTTTTGATTGAATAGGGTTGGTGGGGGAGAGGTTGGCACTGCTACTTCTGTGTTGTTCAAGGGTTAACTGTATTTAATGGTTGATACCATCTGAAAAGACGGGGACATGAATACATGTGCCTCACGTTCCCATCCTGTTCCAACCCCCAAGCAACAGAATTGACCAAAGTGTGAAAAACAGGTGGATACCTGAATCAGCTCTGGAAACTAGGAAAAAATACTGGGCCATGACCCTTAATGCATTTCTCTTAGATACAGTACAAATCCATTCCTAAGAGAATGACCCAGCCAAGTTGTTAGACAACGAAATTGTTCCCAGTGTTAAAGAACCTTGAAGAATAAATAATTCATATAACATTCATTAAAAAAACACTCAAAGATGTTTTCTACCCAAACAAGAGATGAATCAAAATAAAGAACTCAAATGTGGGAAAGTTATGGTTAATAAAAAAAAAAACACACACACAGTGTGGAGATTCCTTCAGAAATTAAAAATAGAGCTTCCCTATGACCTTGCAATTGCACTACTGGGTATTTACCCCAAAGATACAGATGGAGTGAAAAGAAGGGCCATCTGTACCCCAGTGTTCATAGTAGCAATGGCCACAGTCACCAAACTATGGAAAGAACCAAGATGCCCTTCAATGGACGAATGGATAAAGAAGATGTGGTCCATATATACTATGGAGTATGATGCTTCCATCAGAAAGGATGAATACCTAACTTTTGTATCAGCATGGACGAGACTGGAGGAGATTATGCTGAGTGAAATAAGTCAAGCAGAGAGAGTGAATTATCATATGGTTTCACTTATTTATGGAGCATAAGGAATGACGGAGAGGACATGGGGAGATGGAGAGAAGGGAGTTGGGAGAAACTGGAGGGGGAGACGAACCATGAGAGACTGTGGACTCTGAGAAACAAACTGAGGGCTTTGGAGAGGAGGGGGTTTGGAGGTTGGGTGAGCCTGGTGTTGGGTATTTATGGAGGGCACAGATTGCATGGAGCACTGGGTGTGGTGCATAAACAATTAATTCTGGAAAACTGAAAAGAAATAAAAAAATAAATAAAAACTAAAAAAAAAAAAAGATTAGGAACAAGCAAATAAACGACAGAGTAAAGAATCTAAATAATTGCTCTAAACATAGCTATAAACGAGAATGCAAGCGTAACAAATATTCTTTCTAAGAGAAGATAAAAGATATCATTCCTGTCCAAACCCCAGGGTAAAACTCTGCAGATGACACTGATAGAAAGCATAAAGTTGGAGCAAGGAGATATGCTAATTTCCTCATCTTGCAAGAAATTCTGTTATATAGTTTCTGTGGTTAATTAGAGAAATATAGGTTAGAGCATGTTTTTTAAGATGTTAAGAGTAATTAGTAATAGACTATAAAGTAGCTTATCTTTAAAATTACCAAAGGGGAAAAAGGAAAGCAGTCAATTTAGCAAAAAATGGAATTCAAAGGACACAACAAGGAGGCATAAAGAGGGAAAATGTAAAGTAAATGCTAAAAAAAAAAAAAAAGATAAGAGACAAAACATTATTTATGACAATACATGTATGTAGGTTAACCTAACCGAGTAAAATAAAATCCTCATTTTGGAACAAGACTTACACAACTTACACAAGTGACTTACACGAAGTGACTCAGAGTAGTTAAAAACAAGGGAAGGGGCCAAGATAGCTCAGCCTTCACATTAGAAGAGTATTAAGGTTCACCAATGCCAAGGCTACAGAGATTCCTATGTATATGGTGGAGTGGGTCCAGAGTGTCCACAGGTTCTAAAAGCTTCCCCAGGTGATCCTAAATGTGCAATCAAGGTTTCCGAAGGACTGGTGGAAGCAAATGCAAACAACCCAAAAAGGGGGTTTTAATATTAAGATCAGACCCTTGGATATTACGAGGTCACACCAGGCTCTTGGACGATCCTTGTTTTCGGTCAAGGGTCTTATGTACACTACCAAGAGACATTTCTTCTTGCACCTGGAAGGAGAAGAAGCTCATAAACTGACACTCATAGAACAAGAGTGTGGCCCTACAGAGCTCAGGCTAGCGCCCTAAGAGATAACTCACACTTGTTGCAGGAAAAGGGAATATGCATTGTCCTACAGAGGTCCAATCTTTCTCACTCTGGAAAATTATGTTTACATGCTATTTTGGAATGTTTCTGCTGGAAAGCAGAGTTTTCTTCTCAGTGTCCAAATGGAGGAAAACATCAAATGCTGTGATTGGATCTCATCATTACCCATCACCCAGGTTAAAAGAAGGATAAAAGGTGCCTACCCTCTTTGGAAGTAGTTATGCTTATGGATCTCAACCTTGGATAAACCTTTAAATCAGAGCACTCCATCATTGCTCAGACTTTAGAAAACTGACAAAGGTGGGAAATTTATTAACAGGTGATGTGCATAATTACTGTGTGTAATATCAGATCATTATTTGATACAGTCTTGAGTAGGAAACACAAGGGGCTTGTTGAAAAACCCTCTCTTACTATCTTCTCTTTTGGTGTTGTCCTCGCTGGCTTCACTGCTTTCAAAATTGTAATTCAGTTATGAGGAGGGGGTCCTGAAAAAGCAAAACAAAACCCAAAGATGATATTTAAATAATGGATGATGCATAGATTACAACATGAAGATATGATGGTTATGATACTTTATGGCCCAAAGCACCGACACAGATCAAATAAACTATTTTTTAAAAGTACAAGAGTTGGAGAAAAATATACTAATCCGAAATCAAAAGTAAGTAAAGATAAAGAGGATCTGTAAAATACTATGAGTGTGTGTATGTGTTACATGAAACTGTATGGCCTTCAAACAAGGAGCATCACCCTCTTTACAAACACCCATGGAATATTACAAAAATGGACTTTATCTTAGGCTACAAGGAAATCTCCAAAAACCTCTCCACAAAGCAAAAACGGTGGGGTCACATTCTCTGTTCACAGTGCAAATGAACTAGAAATCGGTACTAAAAGAATACAGGAAAATCCCTAAATCACTTGAAAATTCATAGAACCCTTTCTTAAATAAGTTCTTGAGTTAAAAAAGGAAATGAAACCTGTCAATACAGACTAGTTATAATAATGAGGAATATATCAGGTCAAAGCTATATTTCACAGAAAATTCATAGCCTTCTTCATTATTAAATTGTTGAGAAATAAGTGAAATGAATGTTGAAACTCAAAAGTTACAGAGAGAATAACTGAACAAGATGAAGGAGAGAAGGGAGAATAAACTTAGTAAAGATAAAAATAGAAAAAATTAATGGGAAAGACCCATAAATAAGAAACTTCTCATGAAATAAAAAGAGAGAAGGCACATATACATAAAGGACAGTAAAATTAAGGAGATATGTTAATTATTAAAGAATAGTATGTATAACATAATAATAAATTTGAAATCTTGACAAAACAGAATTTCCTAGGAAATTCTGAATTACCAAACTTGTGTGAAGAGAAAAACGCAAGAAAACTGGAATGTACTTAAGGAGTAGGTGGTTTTGTGGCTAGAGCTTTAAAACTTTAAACACACCATAATAGCCCTGCTGTTTAAATTAATTTTGATACAAATACTCCCATAAAACAGTATATATGATACGCATACTCACACCCACCTACTCACACACCAACATACCCACAGTGTAAAAAGAAATCCCATATGCAAAGTGTTAGCAAATCAAATTCAGCCCTACAACAATGAACAAACACAGCCTATATAATGAAAACAACAAAACTTTACTGATAGGCAGAAAAGAAAATATAAAAATGAGAGACGCACTATTTTTCTGGATGACAAGTTCATATTATTGAAATGACAATTATCCTCAAATCATTGTATACATTGAACATCACTTCAGGCACAGCCCACACAAATATTTTTTTCCTGAAACTTGAAACAATTGTAAGATCCATCTGTTGCATGAAGGCGAAAAGAGCCAGCGTCTCCTAAAAGAGATGAGAGGAATAGGTATGGGGTGCCCATCAGCAATCTCTTACAACAACCCTCTTAAGTGTATACTATTGTCCACACTTTATAGATGCAGAAGCTGAGTCCAGGTAGTCAAGTAACCTGTCCCCAGTCATACTGCAAGGGGTGATGGGCTGGGATATGAATCCAGCCATATGGGTTCCAGAACCCAAACTCTTAGCCATGACACCTACTTTTTCCCAGTAAGGAGAACTTACCCACTCAGATATTGAAACATATTCTAAAGCTGTAATAGTAAAATCTGTATTGTATTAGCTCCAAATGAGAGAGGAATGGGGCCAAAAAAGAAAAGCTCAGAAACAGACATAGACATCTAAAAATTTAGTATATGAAAATGGGGGCTTTTCACATTGGCAGGGCAGAAGTGGATGGGCCAATAAAGGATGCTGGGACAAATGGCTAACCAGTTGTGGAAAAATTAGATTCATATCTCACTCAATGCATCACAGAACTACTCGGGGCGGCGGGGGAAGCACTATTTGTATAATCTCAGAGGTGGAGAAGGACTTTCTCACCATTACACCAAAGTAGGAAATCATATGGGAAATGGTATTTTTTAACTACAGAAATAAGAAACTTTTGGATTTTAAAAAGTCACCATAAACAAAACCTCAATACTGAGGAACAAAGGGAGAGAGAAATATTTGCAGGTTACTACAGTTAAATATTTACTATATATTTAATATTTAGTATATATATGTATATATACTAAATATATTTACTGTGCGTACCATATATGGAACAATTCAATAAAAAGGTAACACTCAAAATAGAAATATGGGCCAAGGAAATTAAGAGGCCACTAACAGAAGAATAAAGCTGGTCAACAGAGATGCGGGAAACGTACAATATTATTGGAAAACAGAAACGTCAAACGACAGAGCTCTCAAGTTGGCAAAGGAAAAACAGACAGCATGGAACTTTGCAAGAGAATGGAGAGAAGCTGGCAAGGCAGATGGAGACCAAGCATCTGAGGGAGGAGGAAAAACAGGCGAGTGGTTTCTAGAAGGAGGGACACTCTGTTCTGAAATACAGCGGAGCATCTGAGGAGGGCAGAAAGCCACCCTTTGGGTTTTAATGACAAGAGGTCGCTGGCAACTTTGGTGAGAGCAGTCTCTGGGTGTGGGGGACATAGAGGTCAGAAAGGGCAGGTGACAAGGGAGCGGGAGCTGAGGAATGGATGCAGTAGGGAGGACATCCTGTCAAGGAAGTCTGGGTGTAAAAAGGAGCATTAGAGACTGGGCAGAGTGATGCAGGGTGTGAAGAAAGAGCTTTACTTCTAAGTTAAGAGAGAATAAGGGACATTTAAATGGTGACGGGCAGAACTCGGCAGATGGGGAGAGGCTGGAGAGACAGAACAAGGAGGACAGATTCCACATAAGGCAAAAGATTCCTAAGAAAGTGGGAGGTGAGGGAAACTATAGCAAGATTTTTGAAACAGTCTGCTAATCACTGGTTGTGAAAGTGATGTGGTGGGTACTGAGTTGTTGGATGCTAAGAGAAAAAAAAAGAGAAAAAAGGAAAAAAGGAAGAGAATGGAAATTATCTGAGCACACTATAAGTAGTGAAGGTGAGTACTGTTTGTAAATCGTCTGCTTCGCTTAGTGCAAGCATGTATACCACGCTGTATTTCTTACTGAGCTCAAAGGTGTTCGTATATCCCTGATTTAAAGCCTAAAGGGGATGTACAATCTACAGGGGGACTGCTTTTTGATGGGAGAGAAGAGTGAACATCTCCATTATAAAGCAGAGAAAGATGGGAAGGAGTATAATCCACAGCTGGGTGTCTTTGGTATTTGCAAGTTGAACACGGTTGTCTGCCTGCCAGGTGGGAGGCAAGGTCACTCTCCAGTGCCAGGTGCGGGCAGGGGCCGCTCATGGGTTTGAGGGGAGCAGCGAGGGGACAGCTTCCACAGAGAAGAGAACAATAGGCTGCCTTGAGAAGCACAGATGGATAGGCTGGCGCTGCCGCAGGCTCCAGCGAGCCAGGCACCCAGGGAATCTGCAGCAGCAACCACTGGCCTGGTTGGGCGATTTTCTCCAGCAGTGCTCAGCCAAGCAGGAGAAGCCCAATCAGGTTGTTCTTGCTTCATTGTGGATCTCTGGACCGGTGAACTGAGGCAGCTCTGCTGATGAATGCTTTAGCCGAGCTGGAAGCAGAGGCTTCACAAACCCACTCTTGAATGTCTTTGGCCTGCTCAGAAGCTCAGTGTGTTCGTGTTCATCAGAGTTATCTTAACATCATCTCTGGTGCTGGAGCCTGGCGAAAGTTCTCATTGAACTTCACTGGGGCTGTGGAAGTGGTGAGAGGTTCTCAAGGTCATACGCTGGAGGGGTGAAACTGCTTGCCCTGCCTGGCTCGTCCTTATCCTAAAGGAGATTAGGTTAAGGTGTGGTTCTCTTTGAGAATAACGAGAACGTCTTGCAGAAACTCTCACATTCCAAAGGGAGCAGTAGGATCAGTGGGCGATGCTGGCCACGTGTTTCTGGAGCACACGGTATGCCCTCTTAAATTCATACTGGATTTAATTCAATCCACAGGCCATGAATTGTGCTCATGGTTTTCTGTTCCTTTTTTTTTTTTTTTTTTTGGTTTGGTCCAACCCCCACTTCCCAGGCAAGCAAGATTGGGATGCTGGTGTCCTGAATTAGACAGGCAGGGCCTTCAACAGAGCTGATCTCCCCCTAATTCCTGAACCATATCCATTCTGTCCTCCATCACACCCACTCACTTTTCCCACCTCTGGCTCTGGCGTCTCTTCACAGTCATCCACAAGCTTTCCTCCTCTACCTGACATTCACACTGTGGAACACGAGGGGATCAATTTCAGGGTCGTCTTCCCCTAGCTCACATCCTCTCTAGGGCACCCCACCCCATACGGGACTCCTCAATGTATGCTCCCTGGACAGACCACCCTTCTGAGCCACAGACCTGTATATCCTGTGGTCTTGGCAATGTCTCCACCTCGCGCAAGGATCCCTGGAGCACTAGCCATGTGCCAAACACTGCTCCGGGTATGAGGGATATGGGTTGGCAAACAACAAGGCAGAGAAGCAAGCCCTCAGCTCTCATGAGCTTGATACTGTAACAGAACATAAACCTGGGTGAAGGGAAAAAGTGAATGTAGTGGGAGTGACCTACTTCCAATGAGGAGGTGAGAGATGGCCTGTGTGAGCAAGGAGCCAAACATCGCAAGGGAAGGCCACTGCAGATGGGGGGAATGAGCTTGGTACATGTGAGGGACAGAATGGGGGAGCACTGTGGCTAAAGCGACGAGCAACGGGAGATGACATGAAGAGGCTGGCAAAGGGCTTTCAGACCATGAGAAGGAGTTTGAATTAAGGAGCAGATTAAACTAAATATGTCCAATACTGAACTCTGAAGTCTTCTTTCCTAAACCTCGTACTTCTGGATTCTAGGGTCTGGAATGTTCCCTGGTGTCAGCAAATCATCACTCAGGGATTGGCTTTTTACTTCTCACCACCCAGCCACTCCTGCTTTATGCCACTGCCTCTCAAGTAAATTCCAGTAGCTGGGGTCCTCCTGCATACAGCAGACTGGGGAGGGAACTGTCTGACGTACATCTCTACTGGGGATCCAACTGGCATCTCAAATGCATGTCCAAAATTGAACTCTTTATCTATTTTCCTAAGCCTCCCTCATTCCTTATCTCCATGAATGACAACACCCAGTTACCTAAGCAAAATATATCAACTCCTTCTCCCTCACTCCCATATCCAATCAGTAACTAACTTCAGTTGATTCTATCTCTTCAATATCTCTTGTACTTGTCACATCCCCATCACGGCCCTATTAAGTTAAGGCCCTCTTCTTGCTGCAATAGTCTACCTGGTTTCCTGGCTTCAAAGCTCACTCCCTCTGAATCCATCCTCTGTATTGGCTCCAGAGTGATTTTCATAAATCACAAATTCTCATGATGTTACACCCTTTCCTGGACCTCTTTAAATACTCCCTACTGTACAGAGGATAAAACCCAAACTCCTCAAAAGGGCACAAAAGACCCTCAGAGACCTAAGATAAGACCCTCCCACTCCCCCATCCCATCCTACATCCCAGCTGTATTAGATGTATTAGATGACTCACAGCCCCACAAATATGCAAGGCTAACTCCATGTCTTGCCCAGGTCTTTTTTCCTTTCTAGAAAGCTCTCTCTTCCTGTCCACCTGGAAAGCTCTGTTAGGCATCATATCTCCTGAGTGGTGTGGGTGCCTCCCACCATTCATTTATCCTTCCTGGTTGCAGTCACAGAGTCTGTACACCAGGTTCAATTCACTTAGTGCATGTGATGGCTTTGCCCTATCTGCTTGACTTTCCACCTTCTGCCATGAGAACAGAAGGTTCTATGTATGGACTGGTCCTTTAGCCTGGATCGCAGAATGAGAGGCTACGTAGAGCCCAGCCAGGCCCCACAGAGCTGTAACTGACCTATAGCCCTCATGGGATATGAATGAGAAATAAACGTCTGTTCTTGCAGTCCACTGTAATTTTTGGACTGTTGATGCCACAGCAAAAGCTGACTAATACACTATAAAAAGGGATGTGAAGAACTCAGAAAGTGAAGCACTGTCTTTTGGATAAGGCGATTAGAGAAAGCTTCTCTGGGGAGGTGGCAGCTGTCAGGTGATTAGAAGGACCCAGCCACCCAATGAACATTCCAACATGGTAAACTGCAAAGTGCAAGGGCACTGGGGTAGGAAGGAGTTTAGAGACTCTGAAGATCTGAAAGAGGGCCAGTGAGTTTGGACGGAGTAAGCGAGGAGGCAAGTAGTATGGGATGAGGGTAGAGGTAGGAAGGGGTCAGTCACATAGTGCTTCATAGGCCTTTGGCTCAAAGAATTCCCTCAGCATCCAAAATATTCAATTGAGGATCAAAACCTTTCTGGACATAAATCTCTTGGGTCATGGTTAGGGTAGCCACATAATACATTTCCCAAATTGGGACACTTTTGAGAATACTAATAATTACTTTAGGACACGAGATACAAACTGGAATTGTCCCAAACAAATCTAAATGTATAGTCACCCCACTCATGGTCCTTTTATTTCCCTTATACAAGAGCATCCTCTAGCTTGAGGGGATAGCTTCTGCCTCAAGCTCCCCATTCACACTCCAATCCCCTTCGGGAGCTGGAATCTTTTTTTTTTTTTTTAAGATTTTATTTATTTATTTGACATACAGAGATCACAAGTAGGCAGAGAGGCAGGCAGAGAGAGAGGTGGGGAAGCAGGCTCCCTGCTAAGCAGAGAGCCCGATGTAGGGCTCGATCCCAGGACCCTGGGATCATGACCTGAGCCGAAGGCAGAGGCTTTAACCCACTGAGCCACCCAGGCACCCCCGGGAGCTCGAATCTTAAACTGAAGCTCACCAGTGGGGTTCTGACAAGTGCTAAGTTCTTGCCTCCCACAACCAGACCCCATTCCCTGTACCTCTTTAGAGGCTGGCTAAGTTCTTGGCCTAAACAGACTGTGCCACTCCTGTTCAGCTCTTGCAATGACCCGCCTGCAGCCATGATTGCTTTTTGCCACACCTCTGGAATAATGCCTGCCCAAACCATTCCTGGTGCTTACACTAACCTTTAGACCCTATTCAAAGTCAGGCTCCGATCTGGGGTCTGATGTACTCTTTAGCTATTGGCTTAGGACTCCTGTCACCAGCTCCCAGGACAGGTCTAGAACATTATGGAACAAATCATGAGGAGAGTCCCTGCTCTACACTCATGGGAAGAGGCTGAGTTTATACTCTTGGGGCTCAGCTTTTACCTTGAAAACAGACCGTAAATTCTTTGAAAAATAGACATAGCCAAGCCAGCCAGTATCCCCAAACTGGAAGAAATGCGAATCCTTAAAAATTTGGGTTTGCCTTTTATCTCTCACTTACTAGTTATATGCCTTTTGGTGGGGGGATGGGAGGCTACTTCTTCACTGACTTTATTTCCACATGTATAAAAAATGGGACTAATAACTTCTAAATCACAACTTTATGTGAAGATTCACTTTGATGATGCTTTTCAAGGTGCTGAGTGTACTACCTGCGCATGCAGGAGGTATAAAATCAATTTTTCTTGAATTTGAAATGAGGCATTTCCTCCCTCTGCTGCTGATGGTTGTTTCTCCACACATGCTCCTGGTTAGCCTATCTCTGAGTCTCAGCCACCCCACTGAGGTGGCAGGAGAGGCATCTCCCCACCCCTCCCCTAGCATAGCCCATTGCTCAATCAAGCAAAACTCCAGACCAAGGTTTGCTCTCTGATCCTTAGTCCCTCTTTTCCTCAATGAGTGAAAGGGTAACTCCAAATCCAGAAGATTCTGACAAAAGTCATTTGCAGGAATGATCGAGGGCTTGGTCGCTAACTATGCTTGATGCTAACTTCTATGGGAAGACCAACTTACAAAAGGAGACACAGTCTATCAGCTACAAGGGGGCACCTGGTGCTGAAGAGATCTATACCTAAGTAGTATATATTCTGTCAGTCTTGAGTTTTGTCTGGGACTCTGATGAGATATGGCATGAGAGATGAATAGTGGGTGCCTCAGTGACCCAGTCTTCCTTGAGGACCAAGTAAACGTGCATCTCATTGTTGTGAGGTCCCTCAGCTGCCCATGCCCAGACCCTGAGATCCCTGAATGATACTCAGAGGGTTCTTTCTTTGCCACAGGAGCAGATCTCAGTCAACTAAGGGATCAGCTCCCGCAGACTATTATCCTGGTAGCCAAACACAGGTACTATCTGTGGAAAAAAATTATGTTGGTGTGACACAGCCCAAGAGCCTAAGTCTTCCCTAATGGGGAAGGGGAATTCAAGAAAGAGTGTAGACTATATCTTCGATGGCTCAGAGGTGCTCCTGGGATTGTACTTTGGGGAGTGCAGCGCCTGTCCTCTTCATCTGAGTCCTGTCAGAGAGCCTCACCATCTTTTCTAAGGCTGTTCAACAAAGCATCTTCACGCAGAGAGTCTGGAACCAGCCATGGTCCTAGCCACTCAAAGCCCAGTCATACCTCAGACTACCACCCACTGAAGACTGGAACACCTGGTGGCTGCTTCCCATGATCATAAGGAAGTATGTTTTGAATTTCCCTCTATAGGAATCCACAAGTATCCAGGGGAGTTTACAGCTGACCTGAGAGAGCTGCCTTTAGGACTATGGGAGAGTCTTACCTAACTCCAAGAGCAAGATGGGAGTTAATCAGCTTATGGCAGCAGCCCTATTCTTGGCCCACTTTCCCTGGGGTCACCAGAATACTGCTTTTGTACAAAATGACTGGAGGAAGGCCTATAAATCCAAGAGGGGTAGTCCAAGACTCTCCTCGAAAGCCAAGCTCCAGAAGAAGTGAGTGGTACCTTCCCCATGAACCACAGAGCCCAGTGACACCCAGGGCCGATGGCAGTGTAATTATGACCAAGTTAGATGACAAACTTGGCCAGAGGGTCATAGAATGGAGGAGGGATACAGGTAGAGAGAGCTTCAAGCCCCAGGTCTTGAGCCAGCAGCTATGAAAACAGACCCTTCTTGGTGAAACTGTGTTTCCTCCATAGTTCTCTTAGTTAAACATGGCAGAGCACAGTGGAGAAAGCATGGTCTGCAGTGAGAACACACTTAGGACACACATAACTTTGAAAATCTTACAGAGAAAAGAACCTACTAGCCACAATCCCACAGATGAAAACCGAAGTGAGAATGGCAGATAGATGCCATCCACACTTATAAGCAGAGGTCGCAGTCCAGGATTAGACCCCTAAGGCTTGGTCAGTTTTCCCAGCCCTGTTTCACCCAGGTAGCTATGGTCCCAAGATACCTTGGACTAGGACTCCTAGTTGTAGGACCATAGCATTTGGACTGTGCCCTATACTCAGCTGTGTTCGCAGTTTGGTTCTGGACAGATTCCTGAGTTGGGTTGAAATTTTGCCTGTGCTATGATCCTCCAAGAAGTCTTCCGAGAATCTTTCAGTTGGGATAAATTCTTTTTCCTTTACATTCTGGGGGCACTTCGTGGCCACTTCTATTATTGTAATAATTCGAAGACTGTTTATAACACAAGTATGTGCTCATCACATTCACTAGAGTATGAGCACTTAGAGGGAAAGAGCCATGCTAGAATCATCCCCATTACTCTCCTAGTGCTGAGCATAACACCCAGCGTGCAGTAGCTCCTCCCAATTCACGTTTTGCTGTGTTCAAACGAAACGAGAGGCAGGCAACAACAGCATCAAGTAGTAATGTTCAGAGGACTGGACCTTGCAACCCTAGGGCATATCAATGTGGAGGTATTTCTTGGATGACAGGTTACTCCCATCATGATGATTGGCATCATGGGTTATGGCAGTCTTAGGTTTGTGAGACTCAAAACAACAACATATGGCCACATATGTCATAGCCTCATGCCTAAAGAGGCTGCTGTCTTGTTGGGACCAAACCCCTCAGCAAGGATGTAAAACTTCCCTGCAAACAACTGACACATAGTGGGAGTTCCATATTAGTGGCCTACAGAGCTGACCTAGCATCTAGATCTCCTAGGAAGGTTTTAGAACCACAGTGTCTGGGATCCATCCCAGACCTGCTGAATCAGAATTTCTGGGGATGAAGATTCTGTAGTTTAAAAACCCTTTGAGTAACTCTAATAATTAGCTACATTTGGGCCCATTTGAGAGTGGGCAGGGCCATGGAGGACACGTCCTTTCCTCATAGAATATCTGCCTATTTAAAAACAAAGTGATAATAAGTGATGTTTATGGCCCACCCTGGCCTTTAGGGAGTGTTGACTCTATTTCTTTGAACATGCTGGCAGCCTCCTTTACAAAGCACATCCCTTAATCTTTGCTCAATCAGACCTTGCTCAGATCAGTTGACAACCTTCATTCCATGGGCTCAGTCCTTAAGAGCCAGATCCTGGGCCTAGGCCCAGACATACCTCACAGACATGGGAATGCCCATGCCCTCAAACCGATGGGGTGAGGTCTGAGCATGGCTCCAGAGTTGGCATCTGGTGGCTCGTGAGGAGTCCAGCACGTCCATAAGCCCAGGAGTTTCAGGACTCTCCCCTCTGTCACTCCTGTCCCAACATGTGGCTCTGCCTAGGGACTGGACTTCTGTTCTGGTTGTTATTTTCTTTTCTAATCCCTTCTGTAAGGAAGGCCCTTTCTAGTACCATAGCCTCTGGCTGGGACAGGGCTACCCTGCAGGGGTAGGCCTTCTTCTCCTCAGTGAGGACTTGATTCAGCCCAGAAGCTGCCTTCTTCCACTAACATCTACCTATTCAGCAGTAAAGGTAGCAAGTGATGTATGACCCACACTGGTCTGATAGGACAAGTGTTGACTCTACTTCCCAAGACATCCTGATAGGAAATGTTGGCAGCCACCTTTATGAGCCATGCCTTTGTCCAGGGTCAGTTCTCCTAGCCCTGGCCTTCCTCAGCCCTGGCTTACCCTCCCCACGTTGGCCCTGTGGTTCTAGAATGCTTCCCCACCCTGACTGCAGTGTCCCTTCCCCAGTGCAGGGGCAGATATAGATCCTCCCCACCTCCCACCACCACCAGGATGTTGTCCAAGGAAGACTCCTCCAGATTATGGGAGGTCCTTACACAGAACAGCTACCACCCCCCCCCCCCAATCACCGCCAAGCCTCTGCATAGCACTAGGTCTTCAGTGCTTTTGTTCTTGAGGACTTGGTAACAGAGGAAGGGGGCCCTGGAATCTCACATGCTGGTTTTCAACTTCTAGGAATTGGCCTGAAATACACATTTGGACCAAAGCAAACCCCAGGTTCCCTGCCCCTCTCCTGGGGCCACCTGTGGTCCTTTAAGGAAGGACCTGCTTCCTTTAAGGAAGCCTAGAGAACTAAGCAGAACGTGGCATCAGCAGAGGATGCTCATACAGCCCATGTTACAGCCCCTTGCCTCTGAACACAAGCAGTGCCCAGGAATATTATGTCTCACACTGAGGCTGATGCTTTCAAACCTCAGCTGATCCCAATTCTGGCTCCAAATATTTGAAAAAGGCAATTTCCAAAGAGTCTAGCTATTGCAATCATATTTTCTGGGCCAAAGGAAAGGATGTTTGAAATTGTTCTTGTCCTGGAAAACCTGGGAGTATATATTTACAGGGAAAGTCAGGGCTCAGCTATACAGAAGAGGCAAAAAGGGACAGGTTTCACCTGTGCATGGGGCGTTGAGGTCGAGGTGGGAGGGGAGTGAAAAAAGTACCTGCCTATTTAAAAATAAAGGTAGCAAGCAATGTATGTGACCTATATGAAGAAAACCACAAAGCTGTTATATTTAGAAAAATGAAAGTAGATGAACAAAAAGAGTGACATGCCATGTTTCTGGACGGGAAGGCTGTATATTATAAAAATGCCTATTTTCCTCAAGTTAATTTACGGTTTAATAGGAGCACACATAGAAAATCCCAATAGGATTTTTTTTTTTTTACTCTGACAAAATGATTCTAAAATTAATCTTGAACAACAAACAGATGAGAATAACAATGAACATTTCTGAAAGAGAAAATAATTAAAGGAGGAAGGAGTAGTTTCCAGCTCTGCCAGATATTAGAACATATTATAAAACAACAATTAAAATTATTCAATGCCGGTGCTAAGATAGAAATAGAGCAGCAGAACAAAGTGGTGTCTCAAGAAATAGACTTAACCGCATGTGAGGATTCAGTATGTGATAAAACAATTCATTTCCCTCAAATCAGAAGGGAAATGAATTGCTTAATACATTGTGTTGGAAAACTGCTTAATAGTTTGGACCATACATTCTACATTCATCTAAATAAACTCCAGATGGATTAACAAATTATATTTTTTTAAAAAATCAAATTACCCACAAATAACCAAAAATAGAACAAACTGCTTCTCAGATCTGTGGCGGAATGATAACTCTGTCAGCATTGAAAAGAAATCACAAATATTGAAGGTTGTCTACATAAAACAAGTGTACGATGCAAAATACTAAAAAAAAAAAAATGGAAAAGAAGAGATTGGGAAACTATATATACCACATATGAAGAGTTTCTCATCACAACAGAGAAAGAGTGCCTTCAAGTTGTAAAGGACAATACCACACAACACTCCTGAAGCCACACCTCAGTGCAGGCAGTTGTCCCATGAGGATCACAAATAACAAATAATAAGGGCTCCTGTCCCCTCTGGACAGGATTGGACCTCGGCCGGCTAGAGAAAAGTCAGGACTGGAGTCTCTGTCTCGAATGCTGTGTTGGAAATCCCAACATCCCCGCCAGGGACGTGCCTCCAGCCTGGGGGTACCCAGCTGTCTCTCTCCAGACCCTGCTCCCATGGACCCCCCACCTCCCCCTCTTTCACTCACATACACTGGCAGGGGCCAAACCCTGAAGGAAGTGCTGCAAACCAAGGACCCAGATGGGTGATGCGTGCCTGTGTGCACAGGTGTGTGTGTACCAATGAATCCACTGAACACACCCCTGTTGCAGAGGCCCAAACCCCATGCTTCTCTCAGGACCCAGTGCTATCCCTTGGATGTCCCCATTCCAAAAGGATCACAACTTTGTACTCCTTTCAGGCCCCACTGTTCCTGTACTGATGACTTCTCTATGCTCCATGAGGGGGGGTGGCTGTTGCTCCCCTGTTCAACATCCACCATGGTATCTGCCCCATCACAGGCACTCAGCAAATATTTGTTAAATAAAAGAATGACTCTTCATGGGATGGATCCTAAATGCGTCCGTGTCATCAATGTTTTCTAGTTGAAAACTAAATTTTGAACCATAAGAGCGCCCTTTAAGTTACATAATTATGTCTCTCTCCACATCAGATTGAGAACTTTGAGGTCAAAGGCTGTGTCCAACCCATCTCTGGAGTCACAGCCCTCATCACAACACGTGGCACCTTACAGAAGTCAACAAAGGTGTGCTGGTGGGGATGTATTCAACTTATACTTACGAAGTTAGCAATTTCATAAAAGGGGATGCAAATACTTGGGGTTTGGCAATGCAGATAACGGGTACAAGCAATATGTTATATGATCTATTGGAAGAAAACCACAAAGTTGTTATATCTAGAAAAGTGAACATAGAGGAACATGAAAGAGAGATACACCATGTTTCTGTATAGGAAGGCCGCATAGTATATGAATCATCTTCTTAATCATATAGCTTCTGTTATTGGCATTATGAACCAGCACAACGTTTTTGGGGAGCAATATAAGAGTGTACATTGAGAGTCATAACAATGTTCATACTCTGGCCTGTTGACCTCACTCCTGGAAATCTAGCCCAAATTACAGTTCAAGAGAAGAAAGAAAAAAGCCACATCCATGAGGATGTTCATTACAGCCTGATGTAAAACAAATGAACATGACTGTTTGACTAAGTCATGGCCCCATCCACTAAACAGAACATTCCATAGATATTAAGAATGGGAAGTATTAAAGGCACATAGCAACATGGTAAGATACGCAATACAATGTGAACTTTGAAACACAGAATGTGAGTTGATATGTTCGCTTTGATTAAAACCACATGAAATATGTGTGCATAGGGTTAAGAGTAAAAAAAAGAAGAGCCAAGATTGAAATTGGTTTTGGGTTAAAGAAGTGAAATTAAGAGTATATTATTTGTTTAAACCTTTAGATTAAAACCTTTAAAACACTAGAATATACCAAGAGACTGTGCTGAATTTTGACCTTTGAGCTCCAGATACTTCCTGAAAGAGTTCTAGCACATTATATAAGGCTAGGCACTAAGAGATTTCCCCTTCAACCCCATACCCAGATGAGCAAGATCATCCTCAGAGGCCCTTCAGGTTAGGTTATGATTTGACAAGGAACAAGAATAGCCGTACCCTCTTATGCAGCTGAGATTGTATACAGTAGGTGCTCAATAAATCAAAGATGGATGGATAAATGGGTGGGTAGAAGAAATGAGAAAAAATAAAGATAGGTAAATGCTTGGGTGCTGATATACTGCACATTGGTGTAGAGCATTCATACAGTTCCAACAAGGATCATGCGTCCAGCTTTCATGACTTTGTTTAATGCTTATCAATCTCTGATACTTCTTGAGGGGAACTCAGCCAACAGTATGCCTATACTCTGAGCTACTATTTTTGTCCTAAGGCTCCCTTGTCCTTTCTGCTGCAGATGAACCCTTGGATTCTGGAAATCTAGCACAGTGGAGAGAGTATAGGGTTTGGAGTAGGAACCTGCTCTGTCAATGAACACTTCAAATTCCAGCCCAACTCTTAGGGGTTTTATAACCTCTGAGTTAGTCCCCTCGTCTCCTTGAACTGTTTTCATTGGTAAAATGAGAGAAGAAAATATGCCATAAAGTTGTAGGAAAGATTCGTTATCTTCCCAAATGACATAAAACATTGAATAAATATTGCATCCTACTTTACCCCAAGCTTTCTTACTGCTACAATCCTACAGACTTTAAGCAGAGCCTCACTTAAAATGTGAAAAGACATATTTCTTCGTCTTTATAATTGGGAAGTCCACAGTACCCTTAATTGGTGGGTCACAATCTCAGGTGGTTTTTCTCTCTGGGGATGTCTTTGGCATCTCTCTTTGGCAATGTCCAATAGGGAGACATTTTGGTCATCACACTGGCGGCAGGAGGGATGTATGTGCCACTGGCTTCTAGTGGTTGCAGGACAGAAATGTGGCTCAAACAATGCACAGGACTGCCCCTCCTCCACCAAAAGAATTATCTGGTCCAAAATGTCAATAGTGCTGAGGTTAAAAATCTGGATGACCCTATGACCTCATGCACTCCTTTGCAGATATGTGTATGTGTGTGTGTGTGTGTGTGCGCGCGCGTGCACACATGTGTGTGTGTCCAGCGAAGGATAGGGTGAGGGGGAACTTGGGGGTAAAATACAGGAGGGTAGTAGGAGAGGACCATTTCCTGCAACATTCCTACATGGAACACCCTCCTTTACCTGTCAACTCTTCAAGGCCCAGCTTAAGCCCTATATTCTCTGTGACATTTTCTTGGGGCACCCAAGGACCCACTTCTCCCTCCCTGGTCTCTCAAGGTTTGGCTGCTGATTCCCAACTTACACTGTAACCATCCCAGGGGGCCCTGCCTTCACATTTCACACCTATGCCCGTATACATTAGGAGTTGAGCAATTAGGGTTCACACCTTCTCCCAATGGTTTACAAAATGGCGAAGAAAGCCTGAGCTTGTGAAGTCTTGGCATATCTCTGGTGGAGCCTGTTTTGAAACTTCTTTGGGAAGTGGCTGCTAATGGACTGATAATTGGTTTCCTGGCTTCCTTATGAAGTGTGAAGCATTCCGTGAGCCTGTCAACAAAGCATCAAGTATCTGCACACCTCCATCAGAGTTATTTGTCCCTTCCCTCCTCTTGTAGCTCTTGCGGTGGGAGACTAACTGGACATAGTAGTATGGGAAGGGCCCTCTCTTCTTTTGCAAGGAATGGGGTGAAATGGGCAGAGCTGGGAAAGGGAAGAAAATGCACAGCCTGGCCAGAGCATGCCCACCAGGAGACCAGGTTGAGCACATTTCCCAGGCAGAGATCGAATAGCTCTGAATCCAATACGTGGTGCTTAGCACAGGGTATACACTCGGTAAATATTGTCGGATGGATAGAAAGGAGTACTACTTCCAACTGATTTTGAGCAGCGGTCCCTGGAGATGTGAATTAACTAAGGAAGAAGACAGTGAAAGGCAAGGAGCTGGCTCCATCTTTTCTTTCAAAACGCTTTTCACTGTGAGAAACATCCTCTTCTTTAAAACCTCGATGAAAAAAGAGCATCTATCGAACATTTACTACTGTGAGGGCAGCTCAAAAGCCAATGCAATGATTCTAAAGTCGGCTTGCTGCAGAAAATGTTTGGGAACATGAAGGAAAGAGTGTATTTGTGTAGTCTCGGCAGGGCAATTTCTGAGTAAAGAGCTGTTTTGAAGAAAATGTTTGGAGAGAAGAACAATATGCCACTTTGCACTTCTTTGGACAATTGTTCATAGAAATTTGAACCATTAAAATTTTCCAATCTGCTTCTAAATCCTAAGAAGGAAAGAATAGTTTGTCTGCTAAATATTGTACTAATATTCATTGTGACTAATGTGTGGGAAAATTTAGGGCGTTTATGTTGACTCTTGCTAGAGGTGCTTTTGTATGTACATTTATCTCTATAAAATACAGAGACTGTATTCTTTTATATTTCTATGGATGCTTATAGATGTCGGCCCTTTCCTAGTAACGACCCACTATCGATATGTTTGATCTGGGGTCAGGGTCAGAACCCCAGTTTAACATATCCTTCAAGCAAAGTATATGACCTGCTCTGCCAATGACCCATTTTAGGAAGTGGTTTCCAAGCATTTGCTGTGGGCAGTGAGGGCTGTTCATGCCGTAAGGACTGTTCATGTTCTATAAATATGATCATTAAGCCTTCGGATTTGGGGAGCCAGAATAGCGTGCTACCCTACCGGATGATTAGTAAACCAAAATTCAGCGAGAGGATGCCCCAGCCATCATCATGATGTTGAGCCAGGACTCAGAAACAAGTCTTCAGAGTTTGAATCCAAAGCTATCTCTGTGCACCAGCGTACCTGAATGCCATTTCTAACCCCCAGTTAGACTGTGAGCTCCCTGAGGACAAAGCCCAGGACCCATGGAAGCATCAGCTTAGGGGCTGGGTACTCAGTAAGGAGGTGACAGTTGGCAGACTTCATGGAACATGAAGATGACCTTGTTGTGTGGTGCAAAGGCATGGGGCCAGCTGGCTCTCTGGCCTCCTTCACTGAAGCCAGCATCCCTGAGACTCAAGCAGTGTTTGGTTATACCCAAATGACCAGAAAAAAAAAAAAAAAAAAACCCTGAGCAATGGGAGTGCCTGGGGGATGCCAGCCCCCTACAACCCAGAATCATCCAGAAGATGAAATGCTGTGCTGGCCCCCCAGAGTGCCTGCTTTGCAGTTCTCAATAAGCCTCAGGCTCCTCTTCCTTATTTTAAGCCACAGAGAGCACTGCTCCATACTTGCCAGGACAACTCTGTCTTTGTTTCTTCTCAGCTCTTGGTAAGCAATCTCCAGCTCACTGGAGCCTGCCAGCCTCGCTCCTGGAAAGGAAGAGCCTGCTGAGCAGCACTTCATGGCCCTCTGTTCTTATGGAAGGTTCTAGAAGGATTTCCTAAAACCCTTCCTCAGGGGCAAAGGGTCAAGGAAATTCTTGGAGGACTCGAGACAGCCCTCAGATAATACTTTTCTACCTCCATCTCTCAGCTTGTGAGGCAGGCAACTTTATCCTGTCCTAAGAAGCCAGCTGGCTCTGCTACCCACTTCATTCCCACCAGCTCTCTGCCCCAGAGGCCTGACCCTCTCCCGGTTCTCCTTGCCTTGTTTTACCTAATGGATTTCCAAGATAAAGCCCCCATAATACCTGGGACTCCCACAGTCTATACTTTTGTCTTCTGAGGTCCTGCCTCCAACTTGCAGAGAAGAGCCTTGTTCCCTCTACCACCTCAGACCTTTGTTCCTGCTTGCTCTGGGCTGCTCTTTGCCAATGTCCCCTGCCCCTCCTGGCCCCAGTCCCCTTGCCTCCCAGTGTGCTACGAGGCTAACACTATTGGGCACGATATTCTAACCACATTCATCCACAGAAATGGGTAGATTTCATACAGTTGTTTTTTTTTTTTTTTTTTTTTTTTGCAATAAGGGTGTATATCTAAGAGTGATTTGATGTATATTTAAGAGCAATTTTTTCTTTAAATTTTTGCAAGGATCTTTGCATAAACTCACAAGTCATCATAAATTCTTTGGCAAAACAAAGTGATTTTTTGGTTTGAAAAGGTATGACCCAACTCACCAACTCATATGCTGAAGTCTTAGTCCTCATTGATGTTCCCTGGTAACCCCCAGGCTATCCTCCCCCTCTGCCCTGGGGGGCCATTCTAGTTTGTAGCACCTGGAGACTCCGAGAAGCCCACTGCAGTGGGAGAAGTGATCAGAGGTTTGGGCTTCTGCCCTCCCCTGAGAGAAGTAGATGGAAAGAGATGGAGAAGGTGGGCGATGTTTGGGGGAAGAGAAGCTGGAACCTTGACTTCTCAAGAGATCAAGTGGGCTCCTCCCTTTGCTGCACACAGCCCCTCACACTTGCCAGTCTCACTGGGCCCAGAACTTAAAGTACTATTTTTGCAAGGAAGTATGGTCATCCCATCCCAGAGGAAGGAAGAAAGGCCTCCTTGCTATTGCCATTGGATGGGCACTCCAGAAAAATAATCTGAAGACAGCTTGATGCCCCATCCCTCCCTAACTCCAGTCCAAGAAGAAGCAATCTGAGGAAACTCCTCAGACCCTGGCAAGACTGTGGTTTCCCACCACACCTGGAGCCTGGTCCAGAGTCTACGATCTTACAAACCGGCCTGTCCTTTCCACCCTGGCTTGAATGTATGGTGTCACTGATGGCAACAAGGGTGAGGAACAAATGTCCAGGTCAGAGCCTCATGCACCAGGCCCTAGTGGCCTCTCCCTTGCTCTCAAGGATCACCACAGATGGCAAGACAGCATTGAAGAAGCCCCCACCGCCGCCGCCCACCACAAAGTTAAAAGCAATCATTTCCAGTCTACATTACTGCCAGAAACGAGGACCCAACCAGCAAGATTGGGAAGAACAGAAGAAAACGAGGGAAGCTGTTGCCATGACCTGTGAGGTTCCCAAGGTTGCAGCTCTGGATTTGCTAGACAACGGGGCCCCCTGCCTCTTGGTGGAGACCCTGAAGAGGCCTCCTCCCCGCTCACTTACACACACAGCCTGGCTTCTTAGCCGACCACTGGTTATTCTTTTGGCACGTGATGGCCTTCTGCCCCACCAGCTCAAAGGCAGGCTGGCACTCAAACTTGAGTGTGTCACCGTGGCGGAACCGGGAGCCTTCCCTCCGGCCGTAGGCAGGGATGCCGGGATCACCACAGCTGCCCTGCTCGATCTCTGGAAGACAGGAAGAAGAGAAAACAGAGACAAAATGTGACTTCCTACCTCTCTTGGAGCGGAAGGTCCACGTTACACGCTCTGCTGTCCCTCTGCCTCGATTCAGTGCCCAAAGTGACCCAGGTAAGACCTTTCATGAGAAGTCCTTCCGTGTCCTGCTTAAAACCCCATCCCAGGATCAAGGGGCCTTCCGACCAGTAATATGTCTGAGATTCTGGGTTCACACAGAGCCCTCGAGGGGCTTGGATATTTTCACTCAGTGGAGGTGGTCTCCATACTCTGTGAGATTCCTGTCCCAGGAGCTAAGGAATCTATTGTGAGCTTGCTGAACTTGCCTCTGCATTCAGAACGACCAGACAGACCTTCGGCTCAGTCCATTCCTGAGTGGCAAAGACAAGCATGAAATGAGGCGGCTTTGCTGCCTGCCATTCCCCAAACCAGAGATTAAGTGAGAATCAATATTCGCTGCCTTCTGACATGGAAGCACTTTCACAAAGGTTTTTTTAAATTCAATTTGAGAAGGTGCAGGTAAAATGAAACAAGTGGCTCACTGAGTATGCTTTTAATGTTCGTTTGATTCAACCCTGTGAGTCACACATGGAGTGGGTTCCTGGAGACAGCTCACGGGCCTGGATGCCAGGGGGCATGACGGGCTGGCAGCCTCATGGGAGAGGCAATGAGGGCTTGGAGGCTTCAGGAAAGGAGTCTGTCCTAGCCAAGTCCCTGGAGTTTCCTCTGGAGTCACCACCACTTCCAGCAGCCCTGTGCTTGGTGCTGTGAGAGATGAAGGGGAACAAGGGGCCGGAGGGGGGTACCTGGAAGGGAGGAAGGAGAAGAGGAGGGGGAAAAGTTCCTGGGGAAAAGGACCTCCTGCGGGAAAGACAGGGCGTAATGGATTTAGTGGCAGATGGTGAAGGGAGGACGGTAGGGTCCTGTGACTTGGAAGGGAGGCAGCTGGAGTAATTGGGAAACTTTGCTGGACATCTTCCCAGGTTTGTCAGGCCAAAGGGACCCCGCCTTTGCTGTAGACGCCATAATGAGCCAGCAGGAGGCACAGTCCCTGAAGTCGCTGTGTGTCACCCTAACAGGGATGATGTTGCAAAAACTTCCTAACCACAGCTGGTGGGGTTTCTGTGGGCTGCTCAGGCTAGCCCCACGTACTGCCTTTCATGGATGTGCTCCTGACTTGTCACATTTGTGTTACCTGAAAACCAGGGTCTCCAGATCTCTGCTGAGAGCTGGCAGAACAAGGCATTCTCTGACTAGGAGTGTGTGTGTGTGTGTGTGTGTGTGTGTGTGTGTGTGTGTGTGTGTAGGCACCCAGAAGGAGCACCTAACTCAAATTTGGAAGGTGAGGCTGTGGGGAGTAAGACACTAAACTTCAACACAAAATTTTAGGGGGCAACGAAAACTCAGTAAGCAAGCCAGTAATATCTTAGAAAATCAAAACTAATGCATATAAATCAAACCTACAAAGAAGAACAATATTAGAACTTACAGACCAGATCTGACCCAGCATTTGCGTGACTCACTTCTCTGGCCTCACTGTTGTCCTGGTCTTCCGAGTCTCTTGTTATTTAAAATGTTGATATTTTTATCATATATAATTTGCACTAATCTTGGTTTAAAAAAAATACCACATTAAATTATTTAACTAAATTACTGAGCATTTCGGCAACTCCTTTACAATCTATGTCCAAGGCATGTGCCTCTCTCATCTCAGCCTAGTCCCAGACTTGGCAACAGGGAAGGCTTCTTGGAGGAGGTGATGTCTACGCTGCGAGGCCTGAAGGCTATGCAAGAGCCAGCAGGTGAAAGGAACAAGTGGGATTCATGACAGTATTATTTACAACAGCCAAGACATGGGAACATCTAACTATCCATCAATGAATGGGTAAAGAAAACGTACACGTGTACACACACACACACACACACACACACACACACACACACACAGGAATATTATTCAGCCATAAAAAAGAAAAAGAAGGAAATCCTGATATTTGCAACAACATGGAGGAACCCTGCTTGAGGGCTAAGTGAAATAAGTCAAGACAGAGAAAGACAAATAATGGATGATCTCACTTATATGTGGAAGCTAAAAAACCAAACTCATAAAAACAGAGTGGGTTAGGAGAGACTGATGAGGAGGGTCAAAAGGTACACAGTTCCAGTTATAAGAGGAACAGGTCCTGGGGTGTCACGTATGGCATGGTGACTCTAGTTCAGTGTTGTATTGCATCTTTGAAAGTTGCTAAGAGAGTAGATCTTAAAAGTTCTCAACACACACACACACACACACACACACAGACTACACTGAGGTGGTGTGATAGACGTGTTAACTAACCTGATTGTGGTAATCCTCTCCCAATACATCCATGTACCAAATCATCACTCTGTACACTTTTACTGATGTCAATTATATTTCAGTAAAGCCAGTTTAAAAAAAAAAAGGAAAGAAAGGAAGGAGTAAGAGGGAAGGGAGGGGAAGGGCCTTTTAAGTAGGGAAGAGCCCATGCAAATTGTCAGAGGTGACATCATTTGTCGGGCAAGGAGAGCAGAGATCACAACTAACTCATTGTTACTGTAACTGAGTTCGCTGTAGAACTAATACACATGTGCTGACGTCCTGCTGGCAGCCACTCTGAGCATTTTAATATTTCATCCTTATAGTAATGCTAGGAGCAAGGTACTATTCGTCCCACTTACAAGGTGAGGAAACTGAGGTGCAGAAAGATCATGTAGCTGTCCCAGGTCATCTGAGTGACCTGAGATCAAGACGTGGGCTATATGGTCCCAGGGTCTTACTACAGCACCACATTGCCTGTCTCTGAGTACAAGTGCAGGGGTTTTCTGCAAGGTGGTGGGAGGTGAGGTTGCAAAAGGCTAAAGGCGCCATGCAATCTGCTAATGAGACTGGACCATGGATGAGAAGCGTTGGGGAACCAACAAAGGGTTTCATTTGATTTAGCATTTCGTATTATGTATTTTAAAGGATTACCCTGACTGTTGTCTGGAGAATGGTCTGGGGACAGCAATTCTAGAGGCGGGGTGATTGTTAATTCATTCAAAAAACACATGGCTGTCTCCTAAGTGAACACCACCATGCTGGGCCCTAGGGGTACAGAACAAGGCAGACACAAGGCCTGCCCCATGAAGCTTCCATCTGGTGGGAGGCTCACAGTCATCTGGGAGATGTTTTGATGACATTCCAGACTGCGCAAGGTCAGAGGGGGTGGGGAGAGGGAGACAGACTTGGGAGGTGTAGAGTGAGCATGTCTGGGATAAAGGAGAGGCCGGGATCTACTGAGGGATTGGCCTGGGCACTTGAGTGCACTTTCACTGAGACAAGCATGCAGGAAGAGGAACAGGTCTGCACGGTCGCCGGTAAGATATGCTGAGTTTTGAGCTGCCTGTGGTACCTCCACGTGGACACAGCTAGTGCAAAGTGGCTACATGGGTCTTAAAAGCCTAGTGTAGGAATACAGAATTTGAGATTCAGCTCACAGATGGTAAAAGAAGCCACGAGAAGGATGAGGCCACCCATGGAGAATGAGATATGTCAGTTCTGGGCAGAATAGTTAGGAACATGGGATGGACTTGCAGAATGCTGGACAAAAAATCCCAGGCAGTACAGGGTCACAGATGCTTGGAGAAGAAGGACTTTCAAGGAGGAGAACTTCAGCCTTGAATGTCATGGGGAAGTTTAGGTAGGGTGGACGAGCAGGTTAGTGGAAGAAGGTCACTGCTCATACTGACTGGCAGGAGTAGCTGAGTGCAATGACGTGGCCACATGCTGTGGGAGAAGAGGAAGATGATATGGGAAGAGCAGATGACTTTTAAAGGAGGCATTTCTTGGAAGTGAAGGAAGTGAGAGAACTTAGGTGGTCACTCATGAGGAACATGGCCTTGAAGATGGCAGCTGAAAATGTTTTTAAGATCGAAGAAACTTAACCATATTTAAAATGAGGAAACAGACAGATATACAGAGTATATGTTAACTGAAGATCTAGAGAACAGATGGGGAGGACAGCCCAAGGCCGTGGAGCAGGCAGGGCAGGGGAACTGGAGCACACTGGGAAGGTAGCCTGAGAGACCAGGGAGCTCCTCCCTGCATGGCAGAAGGGAGGAGATGAGGGCTCATTGAGCTTTCAGGGGCAATGCAGGAGGATGAAGGAGGTCCTTCGATGGCATGGGCTCTACTTTCTAAATGGAGGAGGGGTCCACTGGTCTCATGGTCTTTGCTGAAGGATGGGGTCTGGGTGTGGGGAAAGAGATATGACATTGATGAGAACGTCTGAAACACTCCCCATGGAGAAGAGGAAATCATGGCCACTTGGATTGCCACCCGAGGCTCACAGAAGGGGGAGATGACACATGAGCAGGGCACCCCCAGCAGGGCTGTGGGACTTGTCCCTGAAGCCCTCAGAAGCTGGGCGCATGTGGAAGTGGAGAAAGAGGCTCCAGTACTGATTGAGGGGTGGGGCTGGATTTACAGAAATGGAAGACCACAGGGGCAATGGCAGAGGCGTTATCCTTGGGGCTTAGCTAAAGGGGAAAAAGCAGGAGAGGCGTAGGATCACCTGACCAAGGGAGGGTGATGCACGGGAGTAGAGTGGGGAGGAAGAGCAGACAGGACAACGGGCCGGTGCGGCTAGGCGAGGCTCGGAGGTCAGAGGTGCCTGAGGACAAGGTCTGGGACAGCCAGGGTGCAGCACAGTAAGAGGAAGTGAAGTCAAGTGGCAGAAAGGCAAGGTGATGGAAAGGCTTGGAGTGGAGGGGAAGAGGCTGGTGACACTGATGGGAGGTGAGAAAGAGCCAGATATGGTGACAAAGTGAGGTCAAGGGATAAAGGGTGTACATGGCTGCAACGGCACTGGACACTGAACCTTGAACCAGTCTCTCCAAGGGTGAAGTTCGTAGGGTCTGGGGATATGTGCTTCTGTCCCTGGAGAGGGCTACCAGGTAATGGGGGCCTCAAGGGGAAGTCAGGTTAAGGGAGCACTTGGTGAAGAGGTCCAAGGCACTGGAGGGGGGTGATACATGGGGCCAGGACCGGGAGTGGAAGGGAGAAGAAGAGCAGGGAAGGTGGCTTTGCGAGTTTGCAGCTCCCTCCATGAAGGCGGAGGGAGCAGGCAGCTGGCTTGTGTTCCTCGGACACCCCCTGTCTTCGTCTAGGACTTCCCTCCAAGTCCAGGGCCAACCCCTGCTGGGAGCACAGACACCAAGGCTGCTTGACTTGCTGGAGAGGGCTCCCTGTGCTCCACTGCCTGCCTGAAAGGCACTTGTCCTTGACCCTCGTGGTCAGGTGCTGACCAAGTTTGATGTCAGGGCCCAGAAAAACAAGTTGGTAAATCAAATTTTGACTTAGGGAAAATCATGCATGCAATTCCCTGTTATCTGATTACTATAATTCTATTTTGTAAGTGTTTTTCTCGCTCTCTCCCTCTTTCTCTCGCTTTGTCTATAAAAGCCAGCCAGCAGACCAAAGAGGAGTACTTGAGAGATGCCTGGAACTCCACTGTAATGGGCTCGGCACTCGGTGAATTTGCTTTTCCTTTGCTTGGCGGCTTTATCCCTATCATCTGTGATCAACATTGTCTTCTCCTGGGTTCCTCAATTTCTAATACCAAAGGAGCTGCATCATATATCTCTCTAAATTCACCGTCTGAGGTGCTCCGAGAAAAGCAGTGCCACTTGGAGGAGGAAGGGGAATCCATGCATGGACTGTGACTTGCTGCCTTTCCAAATGGGCAGGACTCCATGTGACCCTCCGTCTACTCACTGACCCCTAAGCCTGGGCTACCGCTTCCTCTCTTCCTGTGTCACATGCCGACTCCTCAAGCTACGGGTCAGCTTAAGAGGCCACCTCCTCAGAGATGCTGCCCCTGACCATGCATTTCAGGGGGCTCCCATTCTCTTGCCTCTCTTGGCACCCCATTTTTTCCTTCATGGTGCTGACTGCCCTTTGTAAAGATTTATTCATTTTATTAGTTACTGTTCTAGACACTCGGGGTATAGCAGTGGGAAAGAAGATAAGAATGTCTCCGCTCAGGATGCTTCCTGTCTGTGGGGTGTGAGAGACAAAATGATTTGCCAGCTCAGATTCCTGGCTCCTTGCTGGCTTCCAGGTTGGCCCTCCTGTTTCCTCACCCACTAGAATGTCAGCTCTATGAAGGCAGGCTTTGGAGATGCCTTATTGACAACTGTGTACCCAGCACTTAGCACAGGGCTTGGAACACAGAGAACATTCTGTTCCGTGTGGGAGTCCAGCTTGGACTGCATTTACTGCATGGAAACCATGCCAAATGCCAGGCTCGGCACTACAGATACAGAGTAGCTTGACCCACGGCTCCTGCCCTTGGAGAGTCCTAGTCAAGGGGGTATAGAAATAAGTAAAGGGAAATGAGGGCAAAGGAAGAGGTGTGCACCTGACTGAATGGCTTTTGGGATAGCAGAGGAGGAAGCTCTGGCCTCGGGCTGGGAGAGATGGAGAGTCCCAGCCACCTGGGAGTCAGCTGGTATCCCACCTTCCACTCACCACCTGCAGCCTCACTAAATGCTTCAGGCCAGCTCTCCCCACTAGACATCCCAGCACCCTCTGGTCTCCAGCCCCTTCTCACTGTCTAGTCCACCCCTTACCGGGAAAGTGGCATCTGACGAGAGTGGGTCCCCTGCCTCTTGCCTCTATTCTGTACTCTGCAAAGCAGGGTGAGATTGCTCAGAAAGAAAATTCTGATCATTGCTGTGCCCTGTCCATTGATTCTTTGATGGCTGCCTAAAACACACAGATTTAAGTTTCTAAATGCTCAGCATGGCAGGACCTTGCCCATACTCTCCTGCTCCATCACCGACCTTGAGATTTAGATGCACCCCGCCCCCCAACCCCGGGCAGCCTGTGGGGAGGCAAACCAGTGCAATAGCAATGAGTGAGGATCTAAATCCTGTCTCCGACATAGGTAGGAGATCTAAGGCACATTTCAGATTCTCCCTGAGCTCTAGTTTTGTCATCTGTAAAATGGAAATGGTAACCACACCCATCTTACAGGACTGTTGTGAGGATTTAATGAGCATATGTATATAAGAAATTGTCAGAATGTCCAGCACGCGGCATGTAAGCAGTAAGCAATAAGCAATAGTGTTTCCCATCATCATTATCACCGTGTGGCTGGCAGACCGCTGCCGGCACTCACAGGGCTCTAACTTGGCCCCTGTGTCCTCTCTCCCTGAATGAACACCCCTGCTTGGCTGCCCAACAGAGAATCACCTTTAAGTGTCATCTCAAGCACTTCCCAGTTTGGGATCATCCCTCGCATCATGGGGCAGACTTAGGGGATCTTTCCCTCCTCGCTCCCAGGCCTCCTGACAACTTTCTGTTATGGCACCATTACTGCAGTTTGTGGCTTGTGTTTCTCCCTGTTAAATGGCAAGTTTCTTGAGGACAAAGACTGTTTTTGACATGTCTATCTTCCCAGCTTCTAGGAGGGTGCAGGATGATGGTGGGCAGGTAGAAGGAAGGGTGGAAGGAAAGAAGCAGGAAGGAGGAAGGAAGGGAGAGAGTGTAGTATCTGGAGAACAGTTAGAAATTCACTGTGGGGGCACCTGGGTGGCTCAGTGGGTTAAAGCCTCTGCCTTTGGCTCAGGCCATGATCCCAGGGTCCTGGGATCGAGCCCCGCATTGAGCTCTCTGCTCCGCGGAGAGCCTGCTTCCTCCTCTCTCTCTGCCTGCCTCCCTGCCTACTTGTGATCTCTGTCTGTCAAATAAATAAATAAAATCTTAAAAAAAAAAAAAAGAAATTCACTGTGGCAGGACGTGACAGTGAAGAGAGAGAAGGCCACAGAGAGGGTCTCAGGGACATCATGAAGAGCCTGGGTCAATGACTGACGAGTCATCTATGTGTGGTATTGGAGGCTGTGAGCTGCTCAAAGCCAAGGGTCCCATCTCTTCTGCCCTTTGTAGCTCCAGAACCAAGGATAGCGTCTGAGGCATGCTGAGCTGCCCAGACCTGTTGTTCAATTAGCACAAATTCCTGCGAGTCTGAGACATCTTTGGTTTTTAAGACAACCCTAAGGCATGCCTGGATCTCATGGATTTGCTCAGAACCACATCCCACTCCACTTTTCTGCTTCTGATGGGAAGGGAAGCCAGAGGCAAGGGACACAGCCCCTCTGCCTCTATGTGCATTTCAGTGTTTGTGCTTCTTCTCCTCGCAAAGGCTGGCACAAATGGGACGCAGACGGGGGTGGATGAAGTGGGTGACGTGCTTCCCACTCCACCTCCTTCCTCCACAACACTATCATGGGGATGTCACAGCTGAAGGAGGTTAGGAACCAGGGGTGAACGTGGACATGTAGAGCATCAGGCTTACCTCCAAGCTGTTTGCATTAGCCCCACACTGAAGCTTGCTATCAGCAGAAGCCCATGTATTTTGAGAGTATATCTCACGGACAAATTACTTCCTGCCAATTTTCTCTTCAGTATCATAATGCCAGTTTATTGCAGACTGCTGCTGCACTTGTCGCCTGCCAAATTTTAATGGTACAGCATCCTCTGCTGCTTGCCGCCCCCGCCCCCGCGGGCCAGGACAGACTTGGGTATGGCATGGATCCCAATGGGCTTTCCTGAGACCAGGCAACTGCTGTCTGTCTCTAACAAAACCCCAGCTCCCAGTGCCTGAGAACGCTTTAAGGGTCTCAGGGAAACTCTGTGAGTGTCTTAGGAACGTGCCTGGTGTTGTTTCTGACCCAAACTGGGAGGTTTGGGCCTCTCTGCTCATGGGGAGCAAATAAAAAGAAGAGGTGTCCTGAAAATAGTGAAATAGTGGACTTGAGGTTGAAAATGGCCTCGTGCTTGAGGCAAGGCAGGGTCCAAAAAGGAGTGGAGCCAGTATTGCAGGTATGTTGCCCTTGGTCTTCTTTCCAGCCCAGATCATGGCCATCACTTCCAGGAAGCTCACCTGGCCTCCCCAGCAGAGTTAAATTCTAGGAAGGGGATGGTGGCATTGCCAGCAGAGGGCTAGTCTTGCTTGTGTTCTCCCTACTTGCTCTCAGACTTTATGTTCGAACTCTCGGGGATATCTGATCAACTTCTTCTCCTCCTTTATGCAAGTCTCCATTTCAGATACCTGCTCCTCCAGGGAGCCGTCCCTGATGCCCTCAAGCAAGGTTAGTGGCCCCTCCTTGATATTTCCCCATTTTCTTGCACTTTCTTGACTCTACTGAACATTGCTATGGCTGAGGTGAAGGCACAGATTGTCTTCTTGTCCTCTTGGCCCCCATGAACTGAACGGCGTCTGCAACACACAGTAGGGGCTTAGATAACGTTGAATACAAGGTGACCTCATTTCCAAGGTGAGTCCCTGCTGTTGGGCGTCCTTTCTTCATAGTTTGTCATGCCCCGATTCTTCATGTCTCCAGGGTCAAGGTCTCAGCTCCTTCCTCCCCTGTGCCAGTCAAATCCCCAGATTTAGCATTAGGCTGCCAGATTCTAGGCTCTGAGTCAGGAAGCGAGGAGACTCCCAGATTGATGCTAAAACTTGTTAGCAAGTTGTATGTAATTTTATAATGTTTCTGGTAAGTGCTAATTGCCTGTTCCTTAAATATTTCTTGTTCTACTGGGAAGCAAAGCAATTGCAACTATGAATGCATTTCCTACAGCTGGCTGCCCCCATGGAGGGGAACTGAATTTTTAGGCTCCGAGTACTCAGATTTTAATGGTGCCTGAGTCCTCTCCCCAGCCCTGACCTGCAATTGTGACAAGCAGGACTGGAAGAATTTCTAGATAATAAGTCCCTCAATTTTCCCACCTAGGGGCTCACACTTTTAATGAGGGGGGGTGGAGTGATACTGTAGTGCTACCTGTCTGTCCCAAGGAAGTTTCTCTTTACCTGAGCTGGGGCAGAGAGTGTATTGATGATGATGGGACCAGAAGTGCCTGGGAGCAGTCTCTATCCACGGATGCCTCATGCCACCTACAGAACATCTATATCACAGTTACCTTCCTATCACTGAGCCAGGACGTCAATCCTGTATGGGATTCCCCAGAATCTGAATAAAAGGAAGACTAGAATGCAGATGGAGGTCGTTCTGAAGCTTTGGGTGCAGGTTGCAACAGGAGCTACAAGCCTAAGGAAGCAGGGGAGAGAGCGGGCTTTTAAATGAGTGTTTCCTAAATGCGGGCCCTATATTGGGAGGTTCATGACACCAAGCCCTCGGGAAACCCCCGTGAGATCAGTGTTTATCAGTCCCTCTTCACAAGTGAGAGTACCCAGGCTCAAAGATGTATGGCTAAGACCATACACAGCGCAATGGGGATTACAGATTGGGTCTGTCTGACCCCAAAGCCATGGGGACAGTGGAGAGTGCCTGGCTCTTGTATCCGAGTGCTGGGAAGTTGAGAGGGTGTGGAGGAAGGGTGCTTGATTGTGTTTGTGTAGATAGTCATCACAACTTAATCTGAGAGTTTTGCTGAGCACACTCTGTGTGCCAGGTACTGGGCTCAGCCCTGCAGGCCTGAAGAGATGGACATTCTATACTTCTGCCTAGAATGAGTTCTCAAGAGCCAGAATGTGGCTTAGAATTACTGTAAATGGAGATGCTGAAATCAGTTTGGATAAAGTTATGGACTGAATGTTTGTGCCTCCCTCAAACTCGTATGGCATATGGCAAAGTTCTGACCTCAAAGGTTCTGGATTTGGAGGCAGGGCCTCCAAGGAAGTAATAAAGGCTAAATGAGGCCATAGGGGTGGGGCCCATATCCAAAAGGATTAGCGTCCTTATAAGAAACGATACCAGCAAGCTCGTGCTCCCTCCCTCTCTCCCTGTGCGAATACCCAGGAAAGGTCATGCGAGGACAGTGACGAGGCTGCCCAGACTAGAAACTGGATCAGCCAGAACCCTGACCTTGGATTTCTGTTTCAGCTCCTGGTCTATGGTATTTTTGTTATGTCCACCCAAGCAGACAAGCACACATGCCTTGGGTTTGAGATGTCTGAGGGAAAAGTGTATAAAATGTGTCACGGGGAGACTGATATGCAAATGGGGAATAGATTTGGAAGTCGCCAGTGTTTAGGTTGAGAGGGAAGCCATGGGAGTAGATGCAATCCACTGTGGAAGGTTCTAGAAAAAGAGGATGGAAAACAGGAGAGACCCTGGGGAAGTGCCTGCTCTGTGGGGGCCTGAGGGGCCATGCAGGAGCTGTGAGGGAGCAGCCAGAGGGGTGGCAGATGAGCAGGAGGCTGTAGGTGGCAGAAGCCCAGAGAGGAAGATGAGTAATCACATTGGGATGCCAGGGGATTTAACCGACCCAGCTTTATTCATAGTAGAGGCTCCTCACTGTGAAGGCAAGAGATGGACAGCTTTTACCCTCCAATAAAAGGTCGAGGGTGGAAGGGACAAGAAGGGGAAGGTACATTCCCTACATTTAAACTTTTAATTCTCTACATTTAAATCTCTACATTTAAACTTGCCCAGGTTCTTCTTCCCTGCGGACGAAGTGCAAACTCTTCATGAGGTCTCAAGGTTCTCAGTCACTTGGATCTGTCTCCTGCCACTTCTGCCTCCCTGCCCTATGCTGCAGCTAGAGCGAACCATCTCATTTCTAAGGCAGTCTGGGGTGTGGAGTGCAGGTGGGAGGCAGGGACCTAGTGCCAGGCCACCTACAAGACAGGGAGGGAGCCAAGTGTTACCTGGCAGAAGAGGACACACTCTGGAGTGGGGAACAGTGCTGATCGCGGAGGCCTTGGGTGCAGAGGAACCTCAGTGGTCCCAAGGGAAGACACTTCTCTGAGCCAGACACTGTGCAAGGAGCTCTCTGGGACTCTATTTCACTTTCTTCACAAGGCATTAAGGTTGCCACTATTCTTTCCATTTTATGAGTGGGAAATTGAGGCTCTGACAGACCATAGGACTTGGCCAATCCCACAGCTGGGACCACGCTGGGATTCATCAGATCTGGTCCAATTCCAGAGTTTGTTCCAACTTCACCTGCCTCTATGAGCAGGACACATGTAGACACTTGGATTAATGATGTAAGGTAATGCCAGACTCTCTTCCTAATCTGTCTTAGCAGAGGTCCTGCTGACACCTAGTCTGTGACTAAAAGTCCCACCGCAGATGTTTTCAGACTGCTTTAGTTTTCTGTTCTAGTCTGTGATGCTCCTGTTGCGGGCCCAGCACCCAGCGTCATGCTGGTCATGTGACAGGCTCATCACTACCTCTGGGCAAGGTGGACACATGATGAACAAAACCCCAACTGGTTGTAACGAGGAGCCTGGGCTCATGCCATATGGCCCATGTGACTGGGGCACAGTGTTGGCTTCTAAGATTTTAAAAGGAATTGAAATTCTGTCACTTTGGAGACCCCTGGTAGAGGGGGGAAACATCATGGGCTTTGAAGTCAGCGAGACATGGAGTTGAATCTTGGCTCTTCGAGGTCCCAGACTTCGTGTGATCCCAGGCAGGACATTCCACCCTTGAGTTCCAAATTCCTCAGTTACAAAACAGCAGCCATCGGCTAGCTGTCACACTGAATGAGATGAAGCAGTTTCTCAAACTGCTGTTTAGCTACAAATCCTTTCTTAAAAGAAGGCTTACAAGGAACAGAAGAGAAGAAAGAAGAAGGCATTGAGGCAGGATCAGAGCCTGCCCTGTTAGGCACACCCTACCTAAACTTGGTAGTTCCTGAGGGTACCCCAAATGTTTGCATGACAGTTTGAAAGTTAGCATAAAAAGTTAGCATAAAGCTTCTGGCACATAACAGGCATTCAATGTTCTGTCCCTTTCTTTTCCGGTGAAACCATGCCAAACAAATCTAATTCCTCTTTCCTACATAACAGCCCTTCAAATATTTAGACGCAGCTCTCAGCTCTGCCCTGAGTCCACTCTTCTCCCAAATGCATTTTCCCTGGCTCTTAACCTTTCTCACAGAGTTTGACTTCAGTTCTCTCCCTGCCTGTCCCCACAATTAGGTCCAGTTCTCGATGCCAGTCAGAACAAGAAACCAGCACCACTGACTCCCTGGGGTAAATTCTAGCCGCTAAGTTCTCGAACATTCACAGAGGACTTGCTATTTATTCCCACTTCCTCTTATCCTGGTGGCTTAGCCAGGAGCTCTACCCCATTGAGGTCTTTCTGCACGTTGTTTGCTCACTGCTGTACTGTCGTCCCTTTCTGGCTCATGCTATTTATGGCTTAACCACGCCATTGATAAAATATGGACAGAATAAGGGCAGGTGGGTGGCACACAGGATCATTCCTCCCCACTTCTGGAAACATTCACTGCTGAACATCCAGAGAACTTCAGACATGAGGGAAACTTTTGAAACTCTGAGTCCGAATCCATTCCCATTTTCCAGGTAGCGAGTGTCAGAGCTTGGCCTAAATCCTGATTTCTCTCTGCTGTCCCCCATCTGCGTGTGTGTAACTATATGTACCCGAAGAACCATTTGCTTACCTCACTCATTAGTCACCCATAATTGCTGTGCAATTCTTAGTTTCACATCCTTGACCACACTTATTCTTTCCAGAAGCCCTGGGACCTAGGGCGTATTATCACCTCCATGTCCCAGGTAAAGAAACAGAGCCCCAGAGAGGTTCCCTGACCTACCATGGGGCTAGAAAGGGACAGAACCAGGATGTGAACTCAGCACTCGTCCCCCCATTGGTGCTCTGGCTGCTGTTGTCTCCCCTTGACACGTGCCTCCTGTTCTTAGAACAGGACCTCCACTGTCCTAGCCTCCTGAACTGGGAGAGAATAGAGTTTTGTTTTAAGCTGCCCCTCAGTGTGTGGTCCTTTGTCCAAGCAGCTGGGGAAAACTGACAGGACTTCTGTGTACCCAGCTTGGAGACAGAGTACAGGTCCTGGTACAGGTGGAACCCTGGGCCCCTGGGGTGTGGGGGCTCACACTGAGCAGAGTAAGAGCCTTTTGGAGTTGTTACACTCAACTCATCTCATGTAGAATCATCAGGTCTCTGAACGGGGTGGGGAAAAACCTTCTCTCCCTCATCCTCTGCCCCCTGTCTCTCTGAGTCATTTTCAAGACTCATGGCTCACTTTCTTGATAGAACCTTTCCGGATGTCACACACAGGATGACCGCCCCTTTCTCTGTGCTCCCACTGGCTGTTTGCCGCAGATATCTTGCTTTAATAATAGCTCGTATGTTTCCTTCTCTGTCTCACCACTGAAGTGCAGACCACTTGCAAGGGCTCAGATCTGATGTGTCTGTTCCCTGAGTGCTGGGCTAGGTTCCGCCACCTACCAAATCTGCCAACCAAATGCTTGGGGATGGCTTCTGCTCCCCTTTCTGCGGGGGTTGGCATTAGCAGTCATCACCAATAGGAAATCTGGAAGCGCACAGAAGGTGGATGGTGGAAGTATCCTGGGCGCAGAGTTTGCTGTTCCCTTAATGCTGGCTCCCAGTGAGATTCAGGTCACCCTCTTTTGTATCGTCCTCGGGTCACCAATGGTGTGTGTCTGTCCATAGCCCCATGTGCAGTCACTCAGCTCTATGACACCCAAGTATGGCAGCTTGGGAAGCTTCAGAAGTCTATGGGGTCTTTTAAAGGTCTACACAAGCCAGGTATGAATTGTAGATGAAACGAATGCATGCCCTTGGCACTGTGTGGCCTAAGCCTCAAGTGATTTATCCCAGATAATCCTCAAAACAATCCAGGAGACCCACTGGCCAAAGGAAGTTGAGGCTCAGACAAGGCGAGTAATATGCCTACGGAGAGGAAGCTAGTGTGGGACACAATCAGAATTTGAACCCAGGGCTTGCTGACGCACATCCGGACCCCAAGTCTGACTCCAGAGTGAGTGGATCAGCCCCCCAGCTGCAGTTACCTTCGTAAGAAGCCTTGAATCCCAGGGAGCTGCCGCTGCCATCAGTTTGGAAGAGGAGCCACATTTGATGGTTGGTGCTGACAATGAGATCTGGGACCGACGTACCTGTCAGGCTGTCAGGACAGCAAGATTTAGAGAAGTGCCCCCCACTTTGGCACCCCACAGAATGACTAGGAGCCCTGCCCTGTCAGGCGAATTTGGGCCCCACTGTGTTTAACACTGGAGCCCAGTGACGGGTGCTCCAGTGGCTGAGAGACTCATCACCTCTCCCCTCCGGCCACGGGCAAGGCTTATGTTTACCCGTGACCCCCTAGCCCAGACCCCTGGGCTTGCAAGGGAGACCTGGGTCCTTGCTTTCTCAGGGGCCGGGGTTAGCTGTAGCCTGATCGACTGAAGGGGTATCTACACACCTGCCATCTCTGATCTCTCATGTGAACTACTAAAGAAAAGACAGAGACAGAAAACCATTTCCCCAGTCGAGCCCAGCCAGTCCTTTTAATGAGACATCTCTTTCAGCTCTATATGGAAATATCAGCTTCCATATATGAAGAAAGGCTTAAAGTGCAGCCTTCCCTCTGGGACCAGATACTTTCTGAAGACCAGAGTTTAGACATGGCAGGAATGAGTTCACATTTACCGAATACCTATCCAAGCCAGATAATTTTCCCTCCATTATCTTATTTAATGATCCCAGTAGCCAGCGTATAGATGATCCCAGTACCCCCATCGTACAGATGAGAAGACAAAGGTGCAAAATGGGCAGTGGCTCTCCTAAGGTCGGCCTGATGGAGAGTGGCAGAGCCAGAGTCCACAGCAGAGGCTGGGCTTTCCAGAAGAAGCCTGGCTTCCTCTTGCTGCTAAGACCAAACAGATCACTAGCACAGACCAGGGGGTGGTGATGGATGGTGTGATTGGATTAATGGATCTTAATCTCTACTCCATTCTGGGGTCTCAAAGGTTGTGGGGGGCACTGAGTTGGCTGTATGAGATGATCAGCACAATGTGAGTGCTGTGGGTGTGGGGCTGGGGTAGACATCTGGGTACACTGGCCTGGCCCATGTGACATTGCCAGACTAGGGTATGGGCATTCTGCATGGAGTAAGGATTGAGGCCAAGCCAGGGCTGGCTCCTAACTCTAGGATGGCAGAGTCCGTTTGACCCAATCATGACAACAAAGGAGGCCAACCATTCTGCATGTGTTTCCCTGAAGTCTGAGATGGATACTAGCCTATGGAGATCTAAGGGTTGGGGGGAGAGCCCCTGGGCTGTTATAGGACTTATTGAGAGCTCACTCAAAACTTATAGAGACTTGGGTATAAACCCTGGATCAGTCATTCATTTGCCATGGGGTCCCAGGCAAGGGGCTGAGCCACTCTGGGATTTTTAATTTTGAGTTAAATGAGGGGAACGGGTTATAAGAATCTTTCTGGCTCTGCTCTTCTAAGGTTCTCTGACAGAGCATCCTGGGATTTTTGTTCTGAGAGGAGACAGAGCCAGGATCCTGGCCTTCTGAGCACACCAAGCTGAGGGACCATACAGGGCAGGTGAGAGATGGCAGATGCATCAGAAGAGGAATTGAGTATGATGGCTAATTTTATATAATTTAATTTTGCCTGGGTCATGGGATACCCAGATATCTGGCCAAACATTATTCTGACTGTTTCTGTGAAGATGCCTCTGGATGACTTTAACATTTAAATTGCTACACTGAATAAAGCAGATTGCCCTTCCCCATATAGATGGGTCTCATCTAATCACCTGAAGGCCTGCATGGAACAAAAAGGCTAACCCTCTTCCAAGTAAAAGAGAATTCTTTCTGCCTGCCTGACTTCCATCTGGGACACTGATTTTTTTTTTCTTCCCTTTTTTTCTGCCTTTGACTTGAACGGAAACATCAGATCTTCCTGGGTCTAGAGTCTGCTGGCCTTTGCACTAAAACTACATCATCAGCTCTCCTAGGTCGCAGCTTGCTGACTCACCCTGCAGATCCTGGGGCTTGTCAGTCTCCATTAGCATGTGAACTGATTTCTTATAATAAATCCCTGGCTTTCTGTGTATATCCTATTGGTTCTGTTTCTCTGGAGAACCTTGATTCATACAGTGGAGTGGGCCGGGGGAAGGATGTCTTCCAGGCTCACATCCCATTCCTTTCTCATAAGAGATTCCAAGTCCCAGCCATGTCACCTGATTCTGAGGGTAACGTCGTGAGTCATTTAACTGCCCTGACAGAATTTCTCTGGCAGCTGTGGGGAAGGTGTGGGAAGCACCCAGAACAGAACAGCTCCTGCACAAAGCAGCTAGGACTGAAGAGCCATTTCTCCTTCAGCATGAAAACCAAAGGGCACTGGCCTGGGGCTAGCCTGGTGGGGAAGGGCACTGGCACGGGATGCTGTCCTGGACTGAAATCAAAAGGCATGAACTCAAGTGCTGGTTCTGCCACCAACCAGCTTTGCAATGTTTAGGCCTTAGTTTCCCCACCTGTTAAATGGGGTTAATGACACAACTAAATGAGGTATCTGATGTGCAAGTTCCCTGCCTGGAGTCTGCACAAGCAGTGGATGTTTGGTGTGTAGGAAAGCTTCCCTGCCCCCAACCCCCCCCCCCCAATCTGGGCAAGGGAGATGAGTGAGATCAGGCCATCTGAGCTGGACCACATGTACTGAACAGGAGTGTTCTCCTGTGTTTATGTCAGGCTGATGGTGGCGGGCAAAGGAAGATCCAACAGAACGGAATCCTAGGACAGCGCAGCATTATCCTCTCCCTTGACTAGACCATGTGACACAAGCCTTTCTTGGCTTAGGAATTGTGGCCACTGTGTGCACAGGGTCCCAAATCCCTGAAACAGCTCATTCCCCAGATAGTTCTGAGCATGCAGGGAGGTCATCAATACACTTCCACCATCTCTGTCTGGAGTCAGACTTCCACGGATAGACATGGGCTTAAGGTGGCAGTGGGTGGCAGAGGAAGGAGCTGCATGAAGCAGCTCACCACGTGGAATGCTCCAGGCACACACTCAGAACCTCAACTCGCCCTCCTCCCTGAGAAACAGTTCCTTCTGCCCACTTCTCCTGGAACTTCCTAGAGAGAATGTGGCCAGTGCTCTGTTTCCTTCAACCAGAGTAGAGGGGCTGGTCCCCTGGGCTTGATGTGGTGTGATCCTGGGGAACAGACAGGGCGCAGTGTACCATCCCACCACCCCTAGGCCAGGGCCCTGTGCTCCCCACCCTCCGGACCAGAGCCCTGCTTCACTTACACGTAGAGAACAGTTTTCTGGTCCCCGTCCTGCCCGCCGTCCCCGACCGTCAGGGTGTCGTAGCCCCTCTCCAAGTCAAAGTCCTCAAAGGCCAGCTTGATCACCTGGGGAGGGATCATGGGGTTAGGGAGCAGGCAGGGGCTGCCAGGAGACACTCATACAGCTGTGAGGAGTTCCCTCCTTAGGTTCCGAAGCCCAGGGTCCCTAGGATACCACCCCACACAGCCCCTGATCCAAATGAAGCATTTCCACACCACCTTTTGGAGTGTGAACTATTTCTCTCCAGGCCTTACAGCCTCTGGGGTCCCCTGATGTTTTCCAGAGATGTTCACAGCACATCTGGCAAATTCTGGGGGCTGCCATGACAACATCAGGCACATCTGGCTGCCTGTGAGAAGAATAGGTTCTCTCTTCACGCTTTAATGCACAGAAATCCCCCTGGACTTTGTGGCAATATTTTAGGCCACATGTGGAATCTCAGCCATCTTGCCCGCCCCCAGGGACCTGCAGAAGTTTCTTTTAGCCCCTCCTCTGCCTGCCTTTCTCTATCCTTTTTTGTTTATTCATTGAATAAATGAATGGTCCAGGAAGGAGGTTTCAACAAAATTCTTCTCTCTTAATTCATTTTAGTCCTGCCTTCTACAATATTTCCTAAGCACCCACCACGTGTCAGGTCTCAACAGTGAGCACAACCTCTGCCCTTGGTGAGCAGGGGAGACAGAACGTACGCTGAGAACCACCAAGCCCCTGCCAGGTGGCAGGTGTTCCAAAGACAGCTGTAGGTGCACAGAGCAGCCTGGGGCTCATGGAGCCTGCGGTGGGGCTGTCTGAGGGTTCTGAAGGCTGCGGAAGATGGTCAGACCACAGGGTTGCTGGCAGAAGGAAGGACCTGTCCTAAAGAGTCAGATGCACAGGGCCTGAGTTTGGGCAGAAATGGGATATTCCAGAACGAGTGTTTGTTATCTGTTGATGGAAGGTCTGCACAGTGAGCACAGCTGCTAGCTGTTTCATTCTGGGGGACAATGTGGCTGGGCCTTCAGTGCAAGGAGGGGACACAGGAAGGTCCAGAACTTAAGAAATTTGCCTGGAGCTAAGTCTGAAAGGTCTTAAAAATCTCCTCTCCTCTGGCCCAAAGAGTTGAGGTTTATCTTGGTGGGGACATTAACAAAAGTTTCAAAAAGTGGGTGGCGGTGGCACATTAGTGTTTGAGAAAAATGTCAGTTTGGCTGCTGATATGGAAACCGATGCGGCAGGAGGGAGGCCAGAGGTGGTAGGGAGAGTTCCGTCTAGGTGGGCGATAGAGGAAGGCGGTGGGAATGGAAAAGATAGACATGTCCTGGCAGTGTTCAGGGCTTTGTGACTGCATGGGTATGGGGACCAAGGGACGGGGAGGGATTCAGGATGACCTGTGGGTCCCTGGAAGGGTGAGAGGTATTGCCATGCACAAGATGGGACATAGGGAGGCTCCACTCCTAATGGTTACTCTGGGCTTCTTTTTGCCTATTCCTTTTTTTTTTAAAGTTTTTATTTAAATTCCAGTTAGTGAACATTCAGAGTAATATTAGTTTCAGGGATACAATACAGTGATACCACACTTCCATACAATACCCGGTGGTCATCACAGCAAGGGCGCCCCTCAATCCCATCCCCTATTTCCTCCCCTCCCCCCACTTCTGGTAACCATCAGGCTGTTCTCTAGAATTAAGAGTCTGTTTCTTGGTTTGCCTCTCTTTTTTCTCCCCCTATGATTGTTTCGTTTCTTAAATTCCATGTATGAATGAAATCATATGGTATTAGTCTTTCTCTGACTGACTTGTTTTGCTTAGTAGTATACTCTCTAGATCCATCTACATCCTTGCAAGTGGCAAGATGATATTCTTTTTAAGGGGTGAGTAATATTCCACTGTAGACATTGCCCACATCTTCTCTATCCATTCATCGGCAGCTCCAATGTGATGAAGAGCTTCCATCTCCCAGTGGGGAGGCTGAAGATGTTCCTCTGTGTTCTGTTGTATGACTCAAGGAATAGAGAATTCTATGGATAGATGTTCCCTGTTGTGAAGGCCTCCTCTGTGTGAACCCACATACTGCTAGGGTGCTGGTAGAGCCTAACCCCCGGTGTTTTCAGGGACCTCAGAAGCCACCTGCTGCTACACTGATTCATCAGCCCGGCTGCCGTGTCTGAGGGCCCCTCCACACTGGGCATAGCATTCTTACGAGCATCTCTGTATAAGAACACCCGCGAGCACAGAACAGGATAGCGGAGGAGATGAGTGGCACTGGCTGGAAGAAAGGTTAAAGGATGCTTCCCAGAGGAAATGAAGCCAGGGCTGAGTTTGGGAGATGAACCGGATTTCACTAAACAGTTAAGGAAGGGAGAGCCATCCAGGCAGAGGGAGGAGCAGGTGAACAGGCAAAGGTGTGGGACGCATGACTCATCCAGAGACTCCTGGATCTGCAACGGTTAAACGTAGAGGGGAGTGGAGGCTGGTGCTGGGAGGAAGTGGGAAGAGCAGAGTAGGAAAGGCTGTCCGTCCTGCTGTCAGTCATGATTTGGGCTTTGCCCTAAAGACAAGGGGAAGTGATGGAAGGGTTGTGAGCAAAGGTGTGAAGCATGATTTTTGTTTTCGGAGCAGCAGTACTGAGAGATGGTGGGAAACCAGGAGTGCGATCTCTGGGCTGTGGCAGTCACATGAGGGAGTGGGGAGGTAGGCCCGCAGCAGGCAACAGCTGGGGTGTGCTAGGAAGGAGGAATGGCACAGAATGGTCAGCAGTGAGTGGGGATGCCTTTACCCCTGTGGTTGTCCCATTTTAGGCCAGCTCACCCCTCACACTCCCTGATGGCCAACGGCATCATCACAGGACCATCTGCTCAGCCCGGAATCTCCTTCCCCTCTCACCCTCCCTGGTCCTGTCCTGACATCACCATCTCTAAGTCAGACACACACTGAGGGGCCCAGGGTATCTGCTCCCTGCGGCCCTCCCCATTGCAAGTCAGTGTGGCTCCCTGAACTCCTGGGTACCCCCTCATACTGGCCAATTCCAACTGTGGTTTGCACAGACCCCTCCTTCCCCGCTGGCTCTGCTAGCAATGTCTCTTCCCCCAGGCCCCGTCTTCACCATGTGCTCCCATACCCTTCCTTACCTCTGGGTCCGCATTTACCTACTGCTCTGGTACTAATCTCTTTACCTGCTCCTCCACTAAACCGGGGACTTCTGGGCAGGGGGTAGGGGGAGCAGGGACCAGATCTTCCTGCCTCTGATGCCCCTGCCTGTCGCTGTACCAGGCACAACCCAGGGGCTTAGATAGTGCTGAACCAGAGAATGTTTTCCAAACCATTTCTGGTTTTCCTGCATGGACCAATGGCTAGGCCCTCGGTCCCCCACCAGAGTTACTGTCTAGAACAAAGACTGGCAAACCATTTCTGTAAAGGGCCAGAGAGTAATTATTTTGCCCGGTGCAGACACCTCTGCTGCTGTAGCATGAACATAGCCATAGACAGCATGCACACAATTTACAAAATCAAGCAATGAACTGGTTTGGGCCCAGAGGGGCAAGCCTGCTGACTCCCGGTCGATGAGGTTCTTTGAGACACTTAATCATAGTTTTTGATCAAGTTCTCTTATAAGCGTGGACCCCCTACCACATGCCTGACACTGTTCGGGGCAGTTAGGACGCATGAGTTCAGGGAAACTCACAGCAACCGCAACTACAAATACCTCCATTTTACAAATGGAAAAGCCCCGGCACAGTAGTGTTAGGCCACTTGCCTAAGATCACACAGCTGAGTGGTAGAACTGGGCCTCACCAGGCAGCCAGAGGCCAGGTTCTTTGCCACTCACTGCCTCACAGCAGCTCTAGCAAGGTCTTGGGTCCACCAGGTAGGGACCACAGCTGACCCTCTCAAACCTTCCCTAAACTCTTTTGCTGAATCCCAGCAGCCTGGCAAACACTTGCTGCGTATAAAATAGCACAAGGGTGCAGTGCCTTCTGCAGGAGGAGGGGCCTGGCCTCTGCAGGGAGTGATGGCCCTGGAGGCACACTCTTGCCACCATGACCCCCTTGCAGCCAGCCTCGGGGCAGAGGACACTGGCTCACCAAGCCATCTCCAAAAGAGGGGAGTGTGGGGTTATTATGTCTATAATGGGAAAATACTGCTTTGAAGGCCAGAACCGAGAGCCATAAAATGATTCACATCACTGGTCAGAGCAGCCATTGATGAGAACTACATTTTAGAGCCTCTGACCCTAACGCAGGGGCTAATTACACCAAGTAGACTGTACGACAGACATAACATTGCAGTGTTGGGACAGTCCCCTTGTGCACCATGTACTGATGCTTTCATTTTTTTTTTCTCCTCTCTTTGGCCTTTGTTTAAAGGCAGGAACCTATAATGACTCATTAACTAACATCAGATCAATCAAACTCGCAGAGTGTCTTTCTGAGGCAAGGAGAGTGGCAGCACATGAAATAGGCGTGATCAAAGAGGCATATTTGTACATGGCTCAGATACCCAATTTACACCCATCAGATAAAGGGATAAATGAACCCATCATCTAGGACGTAATTACTGAGCATCTGCCAAGTGCCAAGCACCGAGCCAGCTGTTCCCCAAAAGTTATCTCACTTGCCTACCAATGTAGAGCAGAATCCCAAAGCTAAGAGCATGGGGCAGACGGTGAGTGCTGGGGATCACAAAGAAGGGGGAGATGAGAGCGGATATGTGGAAGAGGTGGGTGCGCTGGGCATCACAGGATGGAGAAGGGTGTGGGTTCCGTCCTGATGTGGTGAGCAGTGAACTGGGAGCGAAGAGCAGGGCTGGCAGCCGGAGCAGGAGAGGGGTGGAGGGTGAGAACAGCCTGGCTGAGTCTGTAGTTGGCTTGTACCTGGCGGGCCTGAGTGGATGGTCTGGACTTGATGGTGAAGATGAGGGGAAGCTACACCTCAGCGTGGAAGGGACAACTGTTGGCAGGGAGACCTGCCAGGAGGCTACTCCCAGGCCTGGGAGTGGCAGGAGGGCTTCGAGGGAGCCTGAGCTCGTGTTTGGTGCACAGGGCGGGGATGGGGGGTGGGCCAGGGCCAGGGGTCTGGAGACCATAATCTCAGCATAAAGCTGCCTTCCTGGAACAGTGGGGGATGGGAGCGACACCAAAGGGAGTGCCCGCCCTGGGTCCTGGAGGATAGCCCTTGCTTCCTGAACACTGCCTAAGATCATCCAAAGGACTGGGATCCTGGGCCTGCCAGCCTGTGCCCAATGTCTTGGGGAGGCTACAGAGGATCTGACAGCTCACAGGCATTTTTTTTTTTTTTTTTTTTGGAAGCTGGAGTCCAAAAGACCTAACCTGAGACAGTTTTGTCCAGCGACTGAATTTCTCTAAGAGCCTCCTTGTTGGGCTCCCAGTCTCTGCTGCCATTCTTTACTATGTACCCAAACTCTGTGCCCCAGGATCCTTTAGAGCAGGGGTTGGAGAACCATGGCCCTTGGGCCACATCTGGCATATGGACTGTTATATGGCCCCTTGAGTTAGGAAGTGTTACATTTTTAAAGGTTTAAAAAAACAAAGCACTACAAAGAATATGTAACAAAAACTTCACATGGTCTTCAAAGCCTAAAATATTTATTATCTGACTCTTTACAGAAAAGGTTTGCTGACCTCTGGCATAGAGTGAGGTTTTTTATACTGGGTTCCCAGGTACCCCAAAGTTACATAAAGTTACCTAAGCAGCCATGAACCAAGGGAGAGCAGGAGCCAGAGTCAGTAGAGCCCTGCTCCTACCAAAGCCGTTCCTTCTGATCTAGTTCATGTTTTGGGATTCTGTGACAGACATGGACAGTGGTTTACTCAATATCTCTCCCTCTGTTTATCCATACTTAACAGAACTCTGAGTTTGGAGAGAGGCAATGCACTTAGCTAACCTCAGAGCTAAGGACAGCTAAGTAGCAGGTTTCTGGGCAATGACACACAGCTGAAGAGCCCTCATGGGATTTTCCCACCTCTCTCTCCTTGCTTTCCTGGAATGCAGATGTGAGGACTGAGCTGGAGCAGCCTTCTTGTGATCACGAGAAGAGCCACACACAGAGAATGGCAGAGGGAAAACCCGAAGGTACTGGAGACACTGAAGGAACTGCTAAACCAGCCCTGGACTCCTCACCTCTGGACCTTTAGAATATGGGGAAATAAACTGTGTTTTGTTTCAGCTTCTGTGGAGGCATTTTCTGTAGTTCATAGCCAATCACAACCTAAGAGCTACAGGTTCTGAAGAAAGACTTTCGTCTTTCCATCAGGATAAAGCTTAGTATCTTGGCAAGGACAACCTAGGCTGAAATGGCTTTCCTAGCTAGTTAGAGCTCCCTTCTGCAATGCTCTGACCTAGTCTCACTTCCCCTATTCCTCCTCAGAGCACTTCTCTGAGCCCCTGAGGGCTGACCTTGGCTCAATCAGCCTTGGCTTATGAATTCTGCTGTCAGTTTGACCATTAGCTCCATGAAAGGAAGGGAACTTTCTTTTCCTGGGCACGGCCTGCATTATGATTCCTGGCTGGACCTTGCTGAGGACCCAGAGCAGGATTGGACAGGTGGCTCTTAGGGTGGGGAGGAGGGGAGTCCAGTGGGAAGGCTGACTTTAACCCTAGGAGTTCAAACACGACAGCCTCCAGCACCCTTGAGGAGGCTGGGAAAGAAAGCCCAGGGCAAAGACTGAAAACTTTCAGATGTTCTGGAAATTTCAGGGGTTGGAGAACCATGGCCCTTGGGCCACATCTGGCTTATGGACTGTTATTATATGGCCCCTTGAGTTAGGAGAGTAGCAAACCTGTTCATCCATTCACTGGCTCTTTCACTCACTGATTGATGAGTTCATTTATTCATGTAGTCATTCAACAGTTAAAATGCATTTGCCAGGTGCTGGGTTTTGGAGAGGCAACAACAGGCAAGCTAAACATGGTCACTGCTCTGTGGGATCTAGAAGAGGAGATGCATGAGTCTATGGAAAACACCATAGAGTGTGATGGGTGCTGGAGTCGGGGAAGCAAAGAGACGGAACAAATATGAGGGCCACAGAAAGTCCTGGCTAGAGGAGGGCCAGGGCTTGCCTTCAAGAACAGAGGAGGGGGTGTGATGATACCAAGATCACAGCCAGGTGTGGGGAGAGAGGAATGCCCAGAGGTGATGTGAGGTGAGGACAATTGTGAGAGGAACAAAATCAGGTTTAGGACTTGGAGGAGGCCATTAAGGGGTCATGAGGAATGGGCTTGGGGGTACTTAGAGGAAAGCCCTCCGGTGGCCAGCTAGCATCTCATACAGGGCCCAGCACAGAGAGGGCACAAGTCAATGTTAGCTGAATGAATAACTGAGTGAGCAAATGGGCCAACAAATGTGCTCCCGGCATTTTCACTAGCAAGCGATCATTTGCCCAGAGAGAGATTTCCCAATTCTTCAGGTGCGCAAAGGGAAGAGGGATGCTGGTTATCCTGGAGAAGGAAATAGTCAAAAACCCTGTTATCCTTGGTTTTGAAGTTCACAAAATGAGCTTTGCTTTCTCTCTCAGGTCCATACCCTCCTCCCCTACTCTTCCTCGCCCCCCCCAACCCACCCATCTGCCTGGCTTTTATTTCTTCTCTTGTACAGGTGGATTGACTTTCCTGCTCAAACCCAGCGAGGTTCACATATAAATCAGATCATAGGTCTCAAGTTTATACTGAGGAGCTGCAAAAGAAAGGCAGATGTGTGCAGGTAGGACACAAGTCTGGGCTTCAGTTCTGACTGCAGAAATTCCATCAGTGTGTCTTCTGGGAGGCCCAGGTGAGAGGTTCTGACAGGAGGCAGCCCCAGGGCCCCAAGGGGCAGGGCTGTACCTGAGGAGCTACCTGACATGGGGACAGAGCTCCTCTGTCAATCATTAATGTATTCAAACATGTGCCATGCTCCTCCTGTGCCAAAAACCGTCCCTGCTTTCAGGATGCTCTTGGGCTGTGGGGGAAGGAGATTCTAAACCCAGTGTGACATGATACGTACACAGACAAAAGGTGCTGATGCAATGCTGTAGGAATGGAGAAAGAACCAAGACCTGGCGGAATTAAGAGGGCTTCTCAGAAGAGGAGGTATTTGGACTGTGTGTCAAAGAGGGACAGAAACTTGCCTAGAGGGGAAGGAAAGGCACACTGGGATAGGTGTGTCCAGACAGAGGTCTGAAAGGACCGCGTGTGTCTATGAACCAGGAGTTCAGCATGGCTGAATCCAGGGCTGCCTGAGCGGGGGGCTGGGGGGGGCAGTCCCTGTGTGTGCTTTGCTGTGAGGCAAGGGGGTTGTTGTTTAGCACACAAGCTTGGCTGGTCACAGCCACCAGCATGCCCTTTCAAGGTATGGCTCCAGGCACCCATCCCAGATCCACAGAATCCTATCTTGGAGGAAAGAGTTCTGGAATTTGTGTCTTAAGTTCTCTCCAGGTATTTCTGAAGATTAGAAATAGTATTGTGAGTAGAATGACTCTAAGGACTAAGATAGCCCAAATTGCCAAGGTGGGGCTCACATTTTTCAAGGACATCTCAATCAAAGGGAGAATGTGGAGCCACTCGTAGTGGGCCAACTTCACTTGCTCTGAGCCTTCTTTCTTCTCCCTGAATCTGCCAAGGTTCCAAGAGGATGGCCTGGGTATTTTTAATTGTTTCATTCTTAGTTTACTGAGTAGAGACATAACCCTCACCTGCCGCCCCATTAAGACTGTAAGTTCTTATCTTCACAATGTGTTGCTGCATGGTCCATACCTACTCAGTCAATGCTGGTATCTTGACATATTCTTGGCCATTTCTACACCAGAGAATTTCGTTTCTCTTTGGACCTTCTTATTGCCCTTGGGGGGCTCTAGTTACTGGAACATTCACAGCTCCTTCTCAAGCTCAGCCCACAGAGGTCCTACAAGGGGGATGGAATTCTAGCAAGAATCCTCATGGCCACAGATATCCAGGTGCCTAGGATGAGTAATCACCTCAGGATCATAAGGAGGGGCAGACATGTGTCCTGCTCTGCATGCTTGCAGGCAAACTCCAGCCTCTCCTCCTAGTACCATCCTTCTTCTCCTGTTCTGTGCAGGATAGCCCCTGCATTCTCAGTCCCAAGTGACTCTCACTTACTTCAGATCCTCCTATAACTTCACTCTCTTCCTCTTCACCTGCTCTGCCCTTACCCTGCAAACATACTCCAGTTTCCAACATTCTAAACAAACACTCTAAGTAGCCCCAAACTTTCTGTCCACTTTACCTCCCTCTCATGCCCTTTCTCCTTCCTTCACATCACCTTGAAACTAGTCAGAGTGGCTGTCTGGGCTCCTTACTCCTAGAGCTCCTTTCCTGCCCATTCTCTCGTGGCTATTTCTGCTCTCAAAGCTTCACTGAAAAGTCCTCTTTCAAAGCCAAAGCCAAAGCCAATGGTTTCTTTTCTGTCTTTTTCCAGCAACACTTGTTCCTCACCACCATTGTCAGACATATTCTGACAAGGAGAAGGAGAAACTCTTTCTCCTTCTGTGGCATGATTCTCCTCCTACCTTACGCTGCACTTCCTCTGTGTCTTAGACTGGTTTTCTTTTCTTTCTAAGTGTGGTGTTTCCAGATCCATTCGGAATCTTCCTCTTCTCTTTGCTTTCTTCAGGAAGTGTTGTCTACTCGTTACGCTTCTATTCTCACCCAAGTGCTGAGGAGGTAACACTCAATCTCTCTATTAAACCCGGATTTACCCAGTTTCCAACAGGGCAACATCCAAACATCACTGCATGAAACACAGACACTTCAAATGTACCATGTTTTCCTCTTGACCCTGTAAAGCATGTCTCTCCCTTTCCATTTCCTTTTAAAGCCTCCCATTGGTCCAAGTCAGAAAGTATTGCATCATCATTCATTTGTTCACTGAATCAATGTTTTCCTTGTGCCCACTATGTGCGAGGCACTGTGCTGGTCACCTGGGATACCATGTTGGGTAAGACCTTCCTTCTCCCTCCATCCTCACATCTAGTCAGTCACCAAGTTGCATTCCATTCCCTACATTTCTCTTAAATATCTCTCCCCTCCATGTTTCCAAAGCCTTGGTGAATGTCCCCATTTTTCTTACTTGGGTAACTGCTTCTGCATCTTAACTGGTCTTGTTCCTTTCAGGATCCCTCTGAAATCCTGTCCACTGCTGACATAATCATTTCAAAAATTCAGACCTTCCTGATATTGCTCTCGTTCAGAAGAAAGGATGACCCTCATCTTTTCCAAGGCTGATCTCAGTGCTGTCAGTCCCATGCCCTCCCATTTTTCCTGGGACCTTGTTCCATCCAGCAGCATAGCCCAGCTGCAGAGAGCATGGGCACTGGAGCCACAAAGACTGGGTTTAAATCCTGGTGCTGTCACTTACTGGCTATGACAGTGGCTAAGTTTCCTACCCATTAATCTATCCATGATTCAGTTTCCTCATCCATCATGTGGGTTTCTTACCACCTAACTAGTTGTGCTATGAAGAGAATGAAATAAAATCAGTTATATAGAAGGCTTAGCTCAGTGCTTGGCAAATGACATGCATACAGTAAGACATAACTATTGTTGTTACTACCAACAATTTAACATTTCTGCTCTTAAAAATCTGTTTCAGGACAAAACCCAAGCCTCTCTGCCAAGCATATAGGTTCTATATGATCTGGGTCCAGTGACCTTTCCATCTTCATCTTGACCCAGACACGTTGAATTCCTTTCAGTTCTGAGAGGTTGTTCCAAACCTTAGTGCCTTTGCACATGGATCCACTCAGATACGGATTTCCAAGCCTACTCAGCCTTGCAGACCCTGCTCAAATGTGAAAACTTCCCTGACATTCCAGTTAGTGGCCCCTTCCAATATTTTCTAAGATAGCAAACTGGACACTCCTCCATCAGCATTTACCCATACTCTAGTTTTTTATTTAAGTGCCTGTCATCTTTCCTGTGTACATGTTCCTCAAGGGCAGAGATCATATCTATAGTCAATGAATGAGTGAGTGCTCATCTCATAAGACATACTATGAACTTGGAGAGACTAGGCTTTTCACTGAGGAGCACATTACAAGGGTGATTGGACATGCAGTCCTCAGACACACCTGTATCTCGCCTGTGGGTCAGTGACCAGGGTTAGGAACACATTATGCATCTTCCCTGATGTCTGCAGGAAGGAAGCTCTGATTCTTCAGTCTTGGATTTCTGGTTACCGCACTTATACCCTTCTTTCTGCACATAATGCTCCCTGGCTCTCCTCTAGGGTGGTGTCAGTAGGGGACACCCTTCAGCCTCTCTAGGCTCCTCAGCTCTACCTGAAGCTCATAAAGAACCCATGGAGATGAATAGGAACATCTCTTTCACAGCTCAACTCTGAGGGAGTACCCTTTAGAGGGGGTGGCTTCAGGAACCCAGGCTGGTGTAACCTCCTGCAGGACACGTGAGGGAGTGACTGATGTGGACTGATATGAACTGACCTGTACACACCAGCTAAGATTAGCCTTTCTGGGGGATGCGGGGAGGAGGGTGAAACAAATTATTTCTCAGGAACTTCTCAGGCCTTATTTACACTTTCCCCTGCACCTCACCTTCAGGTTCAAAAGAAAATTGAGATAAGCATCTTTAACAATACCTAAGAAAGAGCCTCTTGTCAGCAACTTAATAACCTTGTGGTAGTAAGTCCTTATCCTGATCCACCCTCCATCCCCATGTGGCTGAAGCATCCTTCCCCATTGACTATGTTCATCATCAAATGGTTTGATGAAATATGAGTCTTTCTTTGTAAAATGCCTTGCAGAGGAAATCTGTTTCCATTGTCCCCAGCACTGTGGTCCTAAGCACCCTGACCAAACAATTTAAAAATGTTGAGTACAATTTAAAAAGAAAAAAAAAAGCTTTTTTACAAATTAGTATATGCTATGAACTGAATTATATCTCCTTGAAATTCATGTTAAAACCTTAACCTCCAGTATGATGGAATTTGGAGATGGGACCTTTACAGTGGTAATTAATGCTAAATGAGGTCATAAGGGTGGAGCCCTAATCTGATGGGATTGGTGTCCTTATAAGAGGAGCAGAAGACACCAGAGAGTTTCTCTTTCTGGATGCATACAGAGGAAAGGCCATGTCAGGAGAAGGCCATCTACAGGCTAGGAAGAGGCTTCACCAGAAAATGAATTTTCTGGCACCTTGATAGTGAACTTCTAGCTTCCAGAACTGTGAGAATATAAATGTTCCTTGTTAAGGCCACCCTGTCTATTTTGTTTTGTTATGGCAGCCTGGGAAAACTAATAAAGTAAGAATACTCAGAGTCCAAATCCTGTGACTCAGAGCAGGAAGCTGGCCTTGGCTTTGAGTGCATTTTTAAAAACTGGTGAAGTAGAGCTCTGGTTTTCAGGGCCTTGCAGAGAAAAGAGAACAGGAGACAAGGGTCGGGACCCACAAAGGTGGGGACTCTAGTATGACATCCCTGAATACAGTTGGGCTAATTAAAAGCTGCACCCACAGTGTGAGGGTTAGTGAGAAGTAAGACTGCCTTCCTTCTCATCTGCCACTAACACCCTCTGGGTGGATCTGGAGGCTGATTACTTATCTGAGACCTTGACACTGTGTACAGCAAACAGAAAACTTCCCCCGAGACTCCTTCACAATAAGTTTGCATTCACAGGTTTGCATATTACTTGGGTGGGTTGAAACCTTCATACTGAGAATTTAGTATGAGACGTTTCTGACTGGTAATGCCCCCAGGCACTGGGAAGAAGCAAATGTAACCTCTCTCTGGGAGAAACCACCTTCTACCCAGGTCTCAAAGAAGTCTCACAGAAAAAGCTTATGCCTGTAACCACATAGTCAAGAATTACAGACAGGACAAGGAAGGAAACATGACTCTGGGTGGCAAGAAGTGAGAAACAACAGACAACAGAATCAAACTTGCAAAGACTTCAGATATTGGGATTAACAGACACAGAATATAAAATAAATGTGTTTAACATACTTAAAGAATTAAGGAACATATGAGTGGGGGGCAAAGTACTATAAAATATGATCAAGAACACTTTTTTAAAAAAACCAAATAGGATCTCATAAAATATGAATGGTGCTATTTGAAATTAAGATAAATCTTCAGTGAATGAATTCAACAGAGGTTAGATGTAGCTCAGATAAATAGTGAAAAGAATGAGAGAAAATCATATAAGTTAAGAAACACAGAAGATGAAGTGAGAAAGATTAACGTGTCCTGTCAGGTTTTTAGGAGCAGAGAAGAGAGAATAAAGGAGAGAAAACAGTTGAAAAGACAATGGCTAAAAATTTCCCCAAACTGATGAAAGATTTAATCTACAGATCCCAGAGCTTAATGAAGCCAATCAGGATGAATGCCAAGATATCCAGAACTAGACACGTGATTGTGAAACTGCAGAACAATAAAGACAAGGAAAAGACCATAAAAGCAGCCAGAAGAATATCATACAAAGGAATGACAATAAACTTACAGCAACAATGGGAGCTAGAAGACATTGGTATAACATTTCCATGTACAGAGAGAACACAATTATCAAAGAAGAATCAAATACTTAGTAAATGGCAGTGTCCCTTCAAGAACAAGGGGAGAACAGACATTTTAAGACAAACAAGAACTAAGAAAGTTTGTCATTAACATGAAAATAAATTCTAAAGCATGTATTTTGGACAGAAAGAAAGTAATTCCAAAGAGAAGGGCTAATATGCAAGAAGAAATAGTGAATGAAACAGTAAATGTGTCAGTAAATCTAAATGGACATTAGTTTTATTAAACAAGAGCAATAATTACTTGTGAGCAAGAGAAAGGCAACATGAAAATACACATACCATAGAGTATGAATTGGGAAGGAGTAATTAAAGTCAGTGTTCTAAGACCTCTGACTTTTTAGGGGGAACATAAAATTACTACTTACATTGGACTTTGCTAAGTATGCATATTAACACTAGACATATAGGGTAACCCTAAAAAATACAAATGATAGTATAATTTAAATGGTATAATTTTCCAGTTGAAGGATGAATTGTCAGAGGAGATTTTTAAAAATCCAGCTATACACAAGACATATATAAAGCATAAGAAAGTAGAAAGGTTGAAAGCAAGAGCATAGGAATGATTTATTAAATCACAACAAAAAACAAAAAACAAACAAAAAACTGATGGAACAGTTGGGAGTAAAAGCTTTAGGGTCAAAAACATTACTTCAGGTAAAAAGAGTCATTAAATAACTACTTTTGAAAAAGTTCAGTTCACCAGCAAGATATAAAATTCTCAACTCGCATGCTCTAATAACAGTCTCAAAATATATAAAGCAAAAACTGACAGAACTTCAAGGAATATTAGGCAAACCACCATCATAGTGGGAGATTTTAATATGCCCTCTCTTGATAAAGAAGGCAAAACAATGAAGATATAAAAGATATAAGCACAATTAGCAAGGCTGATACAATGAAAATATTAGAACACAAAAACAGCAAAGTACAGCTTATTTTTTCAGACACACAGGAATATATGTGAAAAATGACATTCTTGATCCTAAAAGCATTCCTGATCCTAAAAACGTCGACAAATTTCAAATGATTCAAATACAGACAATACTCTCTGACCACAAGCTTTAGAATCAATAACAAAAAGGGAGCCAGAAAAATCCTCTATTTGGAAATTAAGAAATATTAAAAAAAAAAAAAAAAACAAACACAAAACACAACCCACTGTTGAAAGATAAAAGAATAATGGAATTGGAAAATATTCAGAACTGAAGGATCACAGAAATACTACATGTAAAACTTGTGGGAATATAGCCAAATAGTTCTCAGAGGAAAATTTGTAGCCTTAGATGCTTGAATATGATTGAAAAATAATGAATTAAGCATCAAAGTTAGGGTGCTAAAAAAGCATCCTAAACCCAGAACATACCCAGTATGTATATGTATATACCCAGAACAAATCCAGAACATACCCCGTATAACAGAAGGAAAGAAATTGGTGAAATAAAAAGTAAATATATCAAAAGAAATATTCACAAAACTAAAAATGGTTCTTTGCAAAGAATAACAAATGTGAAACTTCTGGCAATATTGATTAAAAGAGGTACAAAATTACAAATAAAAGAGGGAATAAAATATATATATATATAGCAAGAGATAGTATACAACTTTATGGCCAATAAATTTGAAAACTTGCTTAAATGGACTCAAGAGAAAAATAAGATAATCTAATAGTCCTTTAGTCATTAAATGTATTAAATCAATAGTTTGAAATCTTCCAACAAAGGAACACCAAATCCAAATAGTTCTGTTGAAAAGTTTCACCAAATTTCTACGGTAAAAGTTATTCCAAACTCTACTATTAACCTCATAGGATAGATAGAGAAGATACACTTGCCAAATCATTTTATGAGGCTAACAATATCTTGTTGAAAAAAATCTGGCAAGGGTAATATGAAAAAAAAAAAAAGGCCAATCTCACCAACAAAATGGAAGCAAATTACTAAACAACATATTAGCAAATCAAATATAAGCATTTATAACACTTAGATGTTTATTTAAGCATCTAATACTAAATTACCAAGTTGGGTTTATCCCAGGAATGAAAAGGTGGTTTAAGATTAGAAAAATCAACCAATATAATTCACCACATTAAGAAAATTAAGGAGCAAATCACAATGATATCAATAGATATAGAAAGGTGAGGGGCGCCTGGGTGGCTCAGTGGGTTGAGCCGCTGCCTTCGGCTCAGGTCATGATCTCAGGGTCCTGGGATCGAGTCCCGCATCGGGCTCTCTGCTCGGCGGGGAGCCTGCTTCCCTCTCTCTCTCTATCTTTGTCTGCCTATCTGCCTACTTGTGATCTCTCTCTCTGTCAAATAAATAAATAAATAAATCTTAAACAAACAAACAAAAAAAGAAAGGTGCTTGATAAAACTCTACATTTACTCATAATAAAAGCATTTAGAAAACTAGAGTCAGAAAGGAACCATAAGTTAAAAAAAAAACAAACTTCAGCAAAGATCATACTTAATGATAAAAACATTCTATTTAACATCAAACAATGACAAGCATGCCCACCATCATCACAGTGATTGACATTATACTGGAGGGTCTAGCCAGAACATTAGGGTAAGAAAAAAATAAAGAGAAGGCAGAAGGACTGGAAAGGAAGAAATAAAGTATCATTCTTTGTCCTTTATAGAAACCCCAAGTAATTCACAGATAAATTATTATAAGAGTTGCTGTATTAAAAAAAACAGAGAATAAAAATTAATTGCATCTCTAAATACTATGAAGAACTTGGGAGAAAATGAAATTTTGAAAGATATGATTTATAACAGTAACAATAAATATAAGATACCTAGAAGAACATATATTAAGAAACAAACAAGATCTATAATGGAAAAAAATTATACAAGTTTACTGACAGCCCTAAGGGAATAGATATACCATACTCATGGATGGGAAGACTCAGTATCCTAAAGATATCAGTTCTTCTCCAATTGATCTGCAGTTTTTGTTAAATTAAAATAAAGATTCTAATAGGTTGTTTTGTGGATCTTGGCAAGATAAAATTTATGAGAGAACAAAAGGGCAGGAAAAAACTAAATGTAAAATAATGTGAAGAGACGTATATAACAGGGCAAAATACACACACCAACACAGACAAATCTTAGGGGCATAATTTTGAGTGAAGTTGATTAAGAATATATATACGATATGAGTATGTTTCTATGAGGTTCAAATACTGGCTTACTAAATACTGTATTTTTAAGGATACACATTTTCACACAAACTATAAAGAAAAGCAGAGGAACAATAAGTAACACAATCAAGGTACCTGAGGGATAGGAAATGGAATGGGGTTGCTGAGGGACAGGCATGACTAAGGTAACTGTATTTTTTTTTTCCCCTTAAGTTGGGAGATGACTATGAAATTATTTGTTGTATTGATGTTCTTTATATCTTACTTATGTTTTACAAATATGTTTTTAACTACCTGAAATTTAATAAAACACAATTTTTAAGAATAGCCTGCAGAGAATCTACCACCGCCAAGTTCTGGGTTTGAAACCCCTTGGAGACCAACTGTTCCCAAGCCAGACCTGCCCACAGGATATTCCCCATCTTTCCCAGGAGCCTTACCTTGGCAGGGTTGAGTGCTGTGATGATCCACACACAGTGTGCATTGTTGTCATACTGAATAGGGAAATTGGGGGAGGTGATGATGCCCGAGGGGCCTCGAAGGTGGGCATCACACATGCGGGCTGCAGGGAGGAGATGAAAGCAAACATCTTAGTTTAGACTACATCCAGTTCCCATCCCCCCTCCTACTTCCAGCCAGAAGAGCATGGAGTCTGTACAGTCCCACCCCAGATATTACTACTTCCTATTTCCTTCCCCAGTTCCCTGCAGCCTCAAAGGAAAGTCACAGTTCCGGGAACACTGGTGGAGGGGCAGGCCTACAAGTCCTCACCTGCTGCTCTGTAGGCAATGATGAACTTCCATGGTTAGGCTAAGCAAGACTCCCTATCCCGACTCCACAGTGATCAAGCAGCTCATCTCCCCGAGGATGGCGTGGGCCAGTAGTACTCATGCGGATTTAAAGCTAGGTAGTCCCAGGCACCTATGGGAATACTGAGCTTCTCACCCCTTGTTCTGCTGACCTGTCTGTTTCCCCATTTGTTCTCAGCCTCCTGAAGTACAATCTCAGAATGTCCTTGTCAAAGCCACTCTAGGAGGTCTCAGAATGCCTATACCCAAAGACACTGCCAAGGCCCCCAGCTCAGCCCTGATGCCAGGCACCCAGAGTGATTTCAGTGCCAATCAAGTACTTCCCAATTCCTTCCCCACCCTCAGCACATGTCTGTAACAGGCTTTTGACTGGAAGCATAAAGATTCAAGGTGAATTAGAAGAAGTACTCTACTCAAGTAGATATAAAGTGTTATCAATCACAGCTTAATCTAATTAAGCTCTTTAAAATAGCTTCTAAACTAATTAGATTAAGTAGTGATTGATAACAGTTAAGGTACTACATTGTACCTAGGTGTTTGCCTTCTTTAAAAACGTGCTCTTTAGTTCTGGCCATATCATTCTTCAGTGTTAGCACTCAGCTATCTTAATAAAGAGTTCTAGGAGTCTGTTCTGTTGCTGCCCACATGGCAATTTATCCTAATTGTAGGCAAAGTGCCTAACAGTAAAGAAATAGTGAGCAAACCCAACAAGCTTAAGTATATAAAATGAAAGTGGTGTCAAACCTAGTTTCCTCTGATGGGGCAAAACATCCTAGGGCTCCTCTCCGCAGGTGGATAATGACCACGATAAACCTTTCCTGGGAAAGCCTTCTTGAAGGACCTGGGAAGCAGGATCCACAGCCACTGGCCATAATTAATCTGCTCATTTCCTACACTTGTTCCTGCACTCACTCATTCCTACATATATTGAGTGCCTGTTATGGGCCAGGAAGAATGTGGGGAAAGAAAAATATCTAGGACACAACCTCTCCTCTTGAAAGGGCCAGCGGGAAGGCAGGGAAGCAGGTGTGGAAACAGCCACAATGAAGCAGAGTAGCGTTCAGAGGGTTATTTGTAAGAGGCTGCTGGCTCTGAACTGCTCTTTCTCTACTGGGTCAACACTGTCAGCGAGGACGTTCCTTCTGGTGGCTGACCTCGGTCTTACACCTGAAAGATCTTCTCCCTCAGGAGCTCCAATGGCAGTTGAGTCAAGTTTGAAAAAAGCCCTACAGGAACCCTTTCCTCCATCCCCTTCATGTACAACTGACTGTGCCTATAATTCTGTGCTGGGAAACTCTAAGATTCAGCCTGTACTTGATACAACTGGGCCTGAAGGCAGCTCACCATAGTAAGGAGGGGTTTACCAGCTCAGCCTTCTGTATTTGAAACCCATTTGCTGGTTAAGTTGGAAAGCCTCTCTGATTCCACTTCGTCTGTAAAATGGGGCTAGTGACATTAGTACACAAGCTAGAAAAAGACCATCAAAACCAAAACTATGATCTCACCCACCTTTGCAAAGGGGACTCGTGGATTCAGAACCCTAGCCCTGCAGGGAATTCCTCCAAATCTTCACAAGCACCATTTATACCTCTTCTGGAAGGTCAGGTTTTGCTGCCTTAAAGGTCCTCACCTCCAGACTCAATTTATCTCACACTTGTTTCCAAAAATTAGATGGTATTTGCATTGTCAAAACATGCTGAAAGTCATTAGAACAGGTCAAAAAGGCATTTACCACTTGAAGGGCTTTGAGGGGCATACATAAAATAGTACAGTGTGTGGACAGTTAACATGGGGCACCTTAAAATAGGTTTAAAAAGGAGCACCAGGGGTGCCTGGGTGGCTCAGTGGGTTAAAGCCTCTGCCTTCAGCTCAGGTTGTGATCCCGGGGTCCTGGGGTCGAGCCCCACATTGGACTCTCTGCTCGGCAGGGAGCCTGCTTCCCCCTCCCTCTCTACTTGTGATCTCCGTCTGTCAAATAAATGAAATCTTTAAAAAAAAATAAAATAAAAAATAAAAAATAGCACTAACTGCTTTTTCACTCTGCTGTCTGGATAGGGTCAGGGGTGTCTGTGGACAGACAGACATCCCCTTCAGCAGCCAGTCCCTGGGATCCCACTAGTGGATGGATAGCTCATCGATGCCACCCACATAGGCTAGCAAAATGGAAGGTGCTCAGACAATGTCCGAATAAATGACTAAACACATGCTTGTGTTTCTCTATTTGCCTTTTCCCAACAAATGTTCTGGATAACTTCTAGGAGAGACTTTTCCAGTACCTTCCGTGCCTAAGCTCTGCAGACAGCAACCCAGGGGACCTTCAGGAGACACCACGGGGACCCACAGCCAGTTCTGGCATGGAAACAGCTTGGCACCAGAAAGCGAGCAGCTCCAGATGCAAGTGCCTCTGGTCTTCTCCCTCCTCCCCAAATCTTATTCCCACCCTCTTCCATGCTGCCTTCCCTCGCCTCTCCTGCTCCTGACCTCCCTCCTTGCCCCTTCCCTAGGCCTCTTGAACCATGTCCCCATCCCCAATTCTAAGACAGACAAACCCCAATTAGTAGCTGCAACATCTTTCAGAACCTCCCACTCCAACTCCTGCTCTGACTGAAGGCTGGCTCCTTCTCCCCACTCCAGTGCTTTCCCTGCTGTCCTCTGCAGTGGAGGGTTGTCTCCTGCCTCCCAGTATCTCCTTCCACAAATGTTAGCTGAAAACCCCCAGAGGAACTCTCCTTTGATCTTCATTGAGACCTCACCCCACTGACACCAATGTTGTCTCTTTAGCTGTTAAGTTCCCCTTCCTCTCTTCTGTACTTATCCAACTTAGATCCCACAGTCCACCACTTTGATCATTTTCTTACAAATCTACCCAAGTCTCTTGCTCCCTTTTCCTTTCATCAGCCTGGGTGACAGCAATCATGGATGAACCTCTCAACTTACATTCTCCAGGCCTGCCCCCATAGAGTCAAGCTTTGCTAGAGAAAAGTCACATGAGTAGGAAGAGTGACACCATTAAAAATTCATGATTACCCACCTCAAAGAATCCTAGATATTGCCCAGTGACTCTGCCATTTACCTCTATGCTCTGTTCAAAGACAAATACCCTCTCCATGCCCCCAGACCTCTCACCCTTCCCCTTGCCTCTCCTCACTCTCAGTTGATGATCCTGCTTCAGTCCCTGTGGATGACACAAAGGACGTCTGGTGGGCACACCCTCTTTCCCATCTCCCAGATCTGAATTCCTATCTGCTTATGTGCTCATCTACTCCTTCCCTTCTGGTTCCAACAGAGAGATGGCTCCTTCACCTTTCAGAGGCCAGCCCTCCTCATGAGATCTGGTACTCTTGCCCAAGGTCAACCATGTCCATGAGCATAGCGAGGGCCTGCTGTTCTGGGACTTCTGAGAGTCCACCTATGAGATCTTAAACTCTGTTATCTCACTCTTTGCCCTTCTGCCTCTGTACCCAGCAGAGTGACTTGGTTTCAAGGTACCTGCTGTCCAAAACATAGGCTCCTCCAGCTCTCTGTCTCCCTCATTTCGCCCTGCCTATTGATATCTACCTGGCTTTTCCTTCACTACCCAGTCTGGACTTCAAGAGCCTTACCAATACCCTTATACCCTCAACACTCTTATGTTTACCATTGATAAATTCTGCCACATAACTTCATAGTTTCCATAGAAATTGAAGCTTCAGCTCAGGTCAGCCTTCTCCCTTGTCTTTATTCAGTTTCCTTGACAATTTCTTACAGAGGTAACTTCAAACATTTGCCACTCAGTTGAGCCACTTAACCCCTGTGGTTACTTTCTACTCTTTGCTGCACTTGAACTCTCTGGAGGACCTGATTCTACTGATCCTTCTCTGTGAAATTCACATTTGTTGGCTTCTATAGTGCCTCTTGGCTCTTCTTCTACTTTTCTGAATGATCCTTCTCAGCTTCCTTCTTGTTCATCAAGTCCTCAAAATTAGTTGTTTAAATCTGGGTAAAGAGTGTATAGTTCTTCGCACCTTTCCTGTAAATTGCGAGTTTACAATTAAACAAAAATAAAAGTTGCCAAAAAGTGCGGAAGAGGGTGTTGTTCTATGTGGTTCCATCCAGTATATTAACTCCAAAGGCTGCCCAGGTGCCATTTTCGAGTAGGACAGACAGCCTTTGGAGTCAGAGTTTGAATCCCACCTCAACCCATGAACTTTGTGCCCTTGGGCAAGAAGACTGACCATTCCAAGCTTGAGCCAAACATAAAATGTGAATATTGCCATTTTCCTTATAAAGAAATTATGGAAAATGCATACTGCAATGCTTTATACAAATAGTGTAACAAATGGGAGCTTTATCATTAGTACAAATATATAGGTATGAGTCTTGGGGAACAATGAGGCATGTATTTTAGCTGTCAGTATATCACCTAGGGGGAATAACTTCAAAGGAGAGGAAAGGAAGTTTGGGGTAGGAGTTAGGGGGAGTGGAGAGAGAGGGGAGGGGACAGGAGAGGAGGGGATGAAAAAAGAACTCTGAACAACATTAGCATTTAAGGAATGGGCTTGGGAAGCTGATCCAGTGATGGCCACCAAGAAGAAAGACAACCACCTGTAACTGTCATGCTGTTTCATTCCGCTGGTTTGTGCCATATTCTCCACATTTCACTCCCATCTTATGAGAATGAGGGAGATGATGCAGAGCATTTTGGTAATTTGCCCTGTGCCATTTGGTATGTTAATAGCAAGGTTGGAGCTTGAATTTAGGTCTCTTGAGTCCTGAGTCAGGTGTTCTACCCACAAAAAGGCTTTTATTCCTTTTTTTAAATTACTGAGTTACTTTATTTAATTTCAATTAATTAACATATAGTGCAACACTAGTTTCAAATGCAGAGCTCAGCCATTCACCCATTGCATATAATACCCCCATGCTCATAACATCATGTGCCCTCCTTAATGCCCATCACCTCAGTTACCCCATGCCCCCACCCACCTCCCCTCCAACAAAACAGAGGATCATAGGGGAAGGGAGGGGAAAGGCTTTTATTCTATACAGATATACAAGAATGTATAGATATGTGTGTGTGCGGGTGTGTGTGTGTGCATATGTATGCATGTGTATTTGTACAGCAAACAGGGGAGTTCTCCACAAAGGAGAGGAATACCATGTGGTTTTCTGTTGAGTATCTACTTTATGGCTCAGATGAGATAGATCTAGGGCTGATACTCGGTTCCTATTCTCTGTCAACACCAATTTGTGGGCACAAGAAACCAGGCCTCCAGGTTGCCTGATTGTCAATTTGGTCCTCTCCACGCTATCAAGTGGTTTAGTGTTTAGTGTTCCCTGGAGCCTCAGGGTTCCTTGGACATAGCTTGGGGGCTGTTGAAAGGGGTGAGGGAGGGGCAACCCTAAATCTCTTGCCCCTACTTCAATGAAAGAAGCTCTATTTGTATCTGTTTTATTATTAGGCTTCTGCAAATGCTGATTTTTAAATATTGGGCTCCATCTGTAAAATGATTCTGATGAGCTCTGTACTCTAGCACCTGCTCCTATCTAGAGCTGAAGAGAATTAGTAGGCTTCAAATTTCCCTCGGTCTACTTTGGATGATCAAACTTGTCCAGGACACATCAAATTCGAAACTCTTTTCTTTTTCTTTCTTTCTTCCTTTTTGGAACTTATTTCTTCGGTGGGATGGAAAGAAAAGAAAAACCTGTGAATACCTAATTTCAAATTCCAAAATGAAGGCACAGTCCCATATTGTTCGCTCATTTCAATCACTGATCCATTCAGGTCATCCTCCAACATTTGTTGAGAACCTATTATTTGCCAGGCCCCATGTTTTAGCAGAATTAATTGTGTGGAAAATGAATATTTAAAATCAAATCATATTTTAAATGCATTAGAGGAAAAATAATACCACTGTTATTAGTGGTGAATCCTTTTTAGAATGTGATCTTTTGATAACCTGCTTATTAGTAGAGCTATCCTGGAATTCAAAGAGTTTTGTCCCTTTTTATTCTCAAAGTGGGGTTCACTTAGACTTCTATAAAAATTTACAATTATGAAAATAATTCTAACTAATTAAAAACAAGAGATTTTTAAAAGAAAAACTTTCAAAACTGCCACAATGAGAGGACCCTTGAATCTAATCTTTGTCTCAGGCCTTAGCCTTCAGGGAAGCCGAGGACAGGCCATCCAAGTCCAAACCTGGGAGGCTTTGCCTTGTCTCTTGCTCCCTTCCAATGACAGGGGGTTAGGAGGGGAGAGAAAACAGGAGGGGGAGAGAGCATTCTAACCTGTGCTGAGAAGCCCCTCTCTCTACCACAGTTGGCACTGGTTACCTTCTATAAAATGGCTTGTTTAAATGTCACCAGCATGAGGAAGAAGAGGTTTCCTTTTCCTAGTTCACGAGGGCCCTGTGGCTCAAAATGAGGCAGGAACCCACCCAGGGCCAGCAAGCTAATAGGCAGCAGAGTTGTGATCTAGATCAAAGTCTGTGTACCTCCCCAAGCTATGTGATTATGGTACGACTGGCCAAGACAGTGAGGGAACTGGCATCTAAAACCCTGTAGCCCTAGAGGCTGAGGAGGGGGTACTCCCAGGCTGGGCCGGGGGGTGCGGGGGGAGGCCATGAGGGAGCCTTGCAGATGCTCCTGGATCATTTCTAAGTGAGCACTTTCAATCCACCACCTCCTCTAGGCCTCAAGGTAAAGCCAAGGAATAGTCATGTTCTAGAATCACTACTTTTTAGCAGACAAAAAAGAGATTCAGAGAGGCGCAGGAACTGGCCTGAGGACTCCCAGCTACAAAGTGGTGGGAGTTGCATTTGAATGCAGTTCTGCCTGGCTTTGTTTTCCACTATTTTCCTCTGCCTCCCAGAAGCAGAGGATGAGAGGAGAACAGATGCATAAAGCTTAGCCCAAAGCTCAGTTAACAGGGTGGCAGAGAATTTAGAGTCTAGTGTGTCAAAATCATTGGACATAACCTGAGTGGGCCACACAACACTTCTGGAGAAAAAGGTAAGCATGATAACTTGACTGTGAACTTCCTCCCGAAATGCCAGTTCTTCCCTGGGCATATTCACGTAAACCACCACCCTTCCTAAAAGGAGAATCTTCTGCCAATGAAAAGGTTTTGGGAAAGACTGGATTCCACTACTGTCCAAAGGCATTGTTACTCTGGCTCCTCAAAAGAAATTTTATAAAATAGATTGGCCCAGGGTCCTTTTTGTCCTCAGACATGATAATTCCATGCCTCTCTACACAGCTGGTCTCTTGGCTCCCTGGAATTGGGAGTGTTTGCTCTGATTATTCATTCATTCAATTATTCATTCAACATCTGTTATTGAACACCTACTATGTGCCAGGCCCCATTCTAGGCATTTTTGCTCTATTGAGCCGATATTCTAGCGTGAGGATATTCCTTTTCTTGTCAAACTCATTCTGATTCATTAGATGTTTCCATATCCACAACTCTCAAATTAATAAGATGGTTAGGGGAGGTGCCATTATATAAATGGTAAGAAAATAAGGCCAAGGAAAATAGATGATTTGCCAAACTGCCCATGGCTAGCTGGTGGCAAAGCTGAGAGTTATACCTAAGACTCAGTCTTTTGTTTGATTTTTTAAAAATATTAGCTAAGTGGAATCCTTGAAATAATATAGTTACGATCAGTGGGAACATAAGGTACATTACTAATTGTGGGTCATGGCCACCTCGAAGTTGAGTGAGAATGAATACATCTGAGGCTTCTTTCAAAGGTATTTTCATGACCTTCTTCCAAGATTACTCAACAATATATTTAAAAAAAGGGAGTGGGTTTCAGCTCCAACTCTGTCCCTTCCTGAGTGTAATCATCATCCAAGTTCTTTCCCTTGGACCCCTCTCTGTGCATCAATTTTATCTTGGTACATAAGCCTGGAGAGAGGCAAAGCATCTCCTTCTTAAATTGAACATAAATTTATGGTGGGCAATGTACCTTCTCTTCCACAGGGGCCCTCAAAAGAGCAACTGTTGGCTTTGTTCACAATCTCCAGAGAGACTGCTCACTCTTGCACCAAGAACTGAGCTCTGGTCATGTGCACAAACAGTGGAAAGGAGATGCACACAGAGCAGAGGAAATGAAAAGCCAGCTACCGCTTTCCTGGGGGATGAGGCCAGGGGCTTCTCTACCATAGAAGCAGCTGCTGTCCTGTCCCAGAGAAGGAAAACATTCAGGTCTACTATTTTAAGATGTGGGGGACAGGGGCTCCAGCAGCCCAGCCTCGGGCCATGTGATGGCTGGGGATGGGGGTGTGGGTCTTTGAAAACAAGATGCCCAGGTGTGGGGTTAGAAGAATCACATGGAGGAGCCTTCTGATATCATGGTCCACATGATTCTTGCCTAGCTAAGCACATTCTCCTCGAGGTGACAGGTCTGTGGATTACTGAGCACGTGGAAAGAAACAAAGGCATTGAGATGGAAGGTTTAGGGTATAAATGTGTTACAGTGGAGGGAATCAAGGTAATGTTATACAAGGTGACTTCCCTTCCATGTGAGGTGTAGTTGAGATGTATTTGTGCCATGAGCTAGCAACCTGCTTCATATGTGCCTCCCCCACCTGATTGTAAGGTCCACGCAGGGCAGAGGCCATGTCTCTCATCCCCACCTCTGTATCCCCTGATCCTAGCACAGGCCTTGATTACAGAGAAGGTGTTAACTAAATGTAGTTTTAAGTTAGTCAATGAATGCAGAACCCAAGGCCTGGAACACAGCAAGAGTGAGGTGAGCCAGTCTGGACGCAAGCCTGTACCCTCAGGGACCAGAAGCTGGGCTCCATCCTCCCTGCCCATCCTGATTTCTGGCCAGCCTCCCTCTCCCAGGGCGCCCTCACCTCGGCAGACTGGCCTGTGGTCGCTCCAGGCCGCAAACATGTCGCTCACTTTCATACAGGTGATCCGCTTGGACCCTTGCAGGTCATAGCCCTCGCTGCAGGTGAACTGGACGCTGGATCCTAACCTGGGAGACAAGGTGTTTCTGTGAGCTCAGCCCTGGGTCTGCCAGGCCCACCCAAGTCCTTCCCTGCTCCACAACCAAGCACCACGCCAAACATTATTTTCCCTCTGGCCCTTCATCTCTACTCCACTGTTTTATCACTTAAAATCTCCACTGAGAGGAACGTCTGCTCTTCATCTTTTTTTTGGGGGGGACCATTTAATGGTCTTAGGATTGAATTAAAAGGTGACTTTGTGAACAAAAGAGCCATGCTCTGAGATAAGTACCAATTAGGACAGCTAAGAGTGGGTGGATGGTACCCATAAACTTTAATGAAAATGGAGGATTATGGGAAGATAGTTTGCTTATTAGAAACACTGCAAGATGTGCCATCTTGGTGCCCTAGGATCTCCAGATGATGGAGATATAAGCTGCCGCTGGCATGTCATTACTGGTGAGGGCAGTTCCTGTACCCCAGGGATAGTTTTGCTGGATAACACTGGCAGTCTGCAGTTCTCTCCTTCCCCTAAAGCCTATAGGCACCGGTCCCAGGACTGGCCCAGGAAAGAATGCCAGAGGCCACAGTTCTTTTCCAAAAAGTGTCTATTCCTAAATCCATACTGTCCTCTGCATTGTACCTCTAAGGAGGCCAGCCCTTGCCGTCCCCCCAACCAGGTGAGCCACCCTTCTTTGCAATTAGAAAGTTCCCGAACAGGTCTTACCTGAAATCCGAGCCTAGTCTTTTGCCCCTTTCAGGTATGCCAGGGTCTGGACACATATTATGCCCTTGGGACACACCAACCTGAGTTACTACAAGGCAAAAAACAGCACAAACAGAGATGGGTAATCACAGGAAGGCACATCTGGGGCAGCGGCTCAGGGTGGGGGTGGACACAGAGACAGAATGAGGCCCTGCCCCACGGGGCTGTGGGGTTGTGGGGTCTCCTGGTTCAGGTTTCATGAGTGTGCAAGGTGGGGAGCTGCTTTTGGCAAATTCCTTTGTGAACAAAGTCCAAGTGAAATTCATCAAGGACATGGGGGTTCGAGGCAGGTACCCCAAACCAGCAACCACCCAGTTCCCTCATCCCACGTCAGTGGCCAGAAGTGGACAGTTCTCAGCCCCCCAGTGACCTCCTCACCCTGTGCTTTGGATCCGGGGTTGGCGACTCTAGATGAGATGATCACCCCCAACCTCAGACCCACATGGAGAAATGACTCAAAGGAAGTTAAATAAAAGGTGGATGTGTGATCAGGAACAGTAAAGAATGTAAGAGAAAGCTGCAGTCTGAAGTTCAACGCAGGGCTGTTAGCTCAAATGTGGCTATTTCTGCCAAGAAACCTCTTCCCATCGGACACTTCTCAAGCTGAGTAAGCAGGAAGCAGTGCATCCCCGATCCAACGCCACCGGCCAAGAGCACCACGCAGAGACGGCCCCCGTGGTGGTGCTGGCAGGTGGTGGGATGCTCTCACACTTGCCAACACCAGAGTGCTGTTTATACAATCATGTGCATGGTCCTCTCTGCCAAAGGAGAAGCCTGGTCAGGGGGTGGCAGATACACAGTTTTCTCCTGTCTCCAGTGAAGAGGGTAGAAACCCTCTGGCCCCTGCTGGTTTACTGTTCTTGAGATGCTCATACTCATGAGGCTGGAGCTCTCTCCCACCTCTGGATTCCTGGCTTTCCGGATGACCAGGAGCTGGGGCCTGGCATACAGCTTGGCCAGAGGACTATCCATTCAAGGCCTCGCCCACAGTCCCAATAGCACCCTCAAGACAGAGATAACAGGGAGGATGGAACAACATTCTCTGAGTTACTCCATGTTCCTCCTACCCACTCAATGTCCCACAATATGAGCAACGGTTCCATTCCTCATTCATTCACCCACTCACTCATTCCCATACATTGGTACACAGCAAGTATTAAGTGAGCACCTACTATGTACAAGGCCCTATTTTTTGGACTCCATGGAGATACAACTGTCAGATATCAGATGTGACCACTGTCTACCAGGAGCTCCCATTCAAGTGAAGATATGAAACAAACAAACTGTAGAACCACAACAGGGAAGTGATGAAAGACGTAGCTATAGGGAGGCTGAGAGGGAAGACCTGTCTTATGTTGCTGAGAGAAGCATGGAAGCCTGCCTGGAGGACATGGCATTTAATATGAGTCGTCTGAGATCGTAGGATCTGAACACATGGTGAAAGAGGAATGGCAGTTTAGGGAGACAGAGGAACACAGGAGGGTGAAGTGAAGATGTGGAAATAGAACTGGGGGTTGCCCAGTGTGGCCAGAATAGAAGAGAGGGTACCAGTGACATGAAGAGGGGAAGGTGAAGCTTTGGAGGTCAGAACTTCGAGGGGTTTAAGTCTGATCCTGAAAATGATGGGGAGCCACTGAAGAGTCCTGGGGTAGAAGGGACCAGTAAGATGCTCGGTGGGGGTAGGGGGGCGGTGCCTGGGAGATCAGTTGGGAAGATTTAGGATTGTTGAGGTGAAGGACAAGAGCCTGGCAGTGGGGATGGACATGAGGGTGTGGGAATGGATGTGGCAAAGAAAGAGTCCCCAGGGCTCCTGGAAGACTAAAGTGTGGGGTGAGGGAGCAAGGGCATATCTCACCTGGGGACCCGTGGAGTCCCATCTCAGACCCTCGGAGCCTGGAGCTCATTTCTACAGTTAGAAGACTTGTGTCTGGGAATCTGGACAGATGCCACACAAGCCACACCCCTGGTATCTTCTTGGTTGTGATGCATTGAGCTCAAGGACTCTCAGGGAGCCTCTCCTTCTCCAACATCCCATATTGCCCTGTTAAAGCCAGTCACTCGTGCCAGGCATGTTCCCCACTCCCATCCCCTTCCCAGTGAACCCTCTCCTTCCAAGGCTTTCACATCCTAAACTCAGCAACATCACCATTCCTGCCAGTGCAGGACCCCTCAGGCAGGGATAATGAGATGGACGTCCCACTTCCCGGAGCCTCTGCGTTCCACAAGCAACAGGAAGGAAGGCGGTAACGGGGTCTCTGGGATCCCCTGGGGTAGAAAGGCGAGAGAAGGCTTTGTTCTAAGAAGATGAGGATGCCAGTCCTGAGCTGTATTTGTGCTTTGTCTTCAGTAAGCCAGCCTCACCACGATCCAGCCCCCCTGAAGACTTGTCAGCCAAGTGCTCACCTTCCTCCGGCCTGGCCTACTCACCCCTGCCCACTGACCGCACCCCTCCCACAGTCTCTGGAGCCCACCGCATGGGAACCATGCCGCCCCTGGTAGCATGTTAACACAGTACAGCAGTTTCCTGCCCTCTTGCCCAGTACTCACACCACCCAGGAAGCACACAGAGCTAAAGGCTGCGGGATGAAGATGTGGCTGGACCAAAGAAGAGAGCCCATGGCAGAACCCACCTACCCAACCCCAGCCCCGCACATGTGCAGCCAACCCTGCCACACCCCCTTTCATCAGGCCGCTGGAAGTAAGGCTCAGGCACCATCCTGGAAGTCACCAGCCCGGGGTAAGTACTCACAGTCCCCCAAGACCTGTCTTCCTGGGAGGCCTGAGTGCAAGGACTTCCAGGCTCCCTGGGAAACAAGCAAAGATAAGTCCCCATGAACTGAACACTTTATGTGTGAATGATGGAGTCAAGAGGGCTTTCCCCTCTCTTTCTTTAATCCCAGCCTCTCCTGGCTATTCAAACCAGCTGCTTATGTTTGTAGCATTGGTTCGTTGTTGGCTACAGAGGGTTGGAAGGAAAGGGAGAGGGGGCCTTACCCCAAGAAGCTGAAACACACTCAGAGAGGCAGTGCTTCCACCCAAGGTGAAGGAGGCAGGGACATGCGGGCAGTCGGGAATGATGGCCAGGAGTTGGTGGTACCCACGGACCACCCAGTGAAGGCAGTAAGTAGGGTTTGGGATAGGTCGGGGGGTGCACTCTTCCCCTGAAGTTCAGGACCTCTGTCCACAGGAAGTGTGGGTAGGCCACCAAGGGCCAGATACCTGCAGACACTTGGTGGCCTGCCTTCCACACAGTGTAGCCATGAACCCCTCTGTCTCTGAGGAAATCTCAGAGGGGAGACCCATGTCTTGTAGTAGAGTGATGTGTATCTTTTTCAGAGTTCCTGCATTATTTCATGAGAATAAGCTTTCTTCATCTTTCTGAGGGAGTTTCAGGCACCTAGTAGTTAAGGAAACACATGCCCCCTCCCCCAAAATGCACCCACAACATCACATGTAGTTTTTAGCCAGTTCACGGACCTCCTCAAGTCCTAGGTCAGGAAGGCCCATCCTAGATTCAACAGCACCCTTGGGAAGAAGGGAGGGTAAGGTTTTGCATCCATTTCACAGATTTGGAAACTGAGATACTAGTGCCTGGAGTAACAGAGTCACTTGAAAACACACTGGGATAAAAACTTGCTCTCTCAAATCTGGGCCATGTCCCTGAAGTCTGCCGGTGGCTCCAGGGAAAACTCTGAAATGAAATCACGCCAACCTCAGTTCATCTCCTCTCCTGTGGCTACAGAAGGAATGAGACTGTGAGGGCCAGAGCCGTGGCTCAAGCCTGCTCTGCAGACTCCTGGTTTAACCCTCAGTTCTCCTTGCTCCTTCCCCTGGCACCCTCATGCAGCACAGAAGCAAGGCTCCTGGCCGCCCCTTTGCCATCAAGGGCAGAATGTCAGAGATGACAGTCCCTGGAGACTTGAAGGACCAGAGAAAAATCCCATAGCCAGCCTTAGTTCGGTCAGGGCCTCTCCCCCACCCGGTTCCCTGCCACACATATGGCACAGAGCTCTGGTACCACTGATGGCAGCTCTCCATCCCTCTCAGGAAGTACTTCCAGACCCTCAAGAGAAGTGAGCATGTGAAGGTAAGATGAAAGGAGAGAGTTAGGATGAAGGGGAGAAACAGAAGGAGCAGACAGCAGAGAGGATGTGGAAGAAGGAGGGTGGGAAGGTTGGGAGAGAGAGAAGCAGAAAGGCAAAGGAAGGGCAGGAGAAGGAAGAGCAGAAAGCTGGTCATCTGGGGGTCCCTAACCACAGAAGGCTCCCTACATTCAACTTCAGAACAAAACCTGAGAGGCTCTTGGGAAAATCTCCATTGCTTTCAAGTCCAGCCCTCCAGGGGTGGCCCAGAACCTTCCTGAACCTTCTTATACACTAGCCCAAAAGTCCCTTAGCACAGGCTCTAATCAGTTGTTTCTAGGGTGACATTCCAGCCCATTCCCCAGCATTCCCCCCCACCTTTTAATCATTCAAACACCAATAGCAGAAACATGTTCTCATAGACAAAATCGTCCCATGCCCCAGCAGAGAGACCCCAGCACTGATTGACCCACAGGCTTGAATGCAGGAGCCCACCCTCTAGCCCAGCCAGGTCCAGGGACCCTGGAACATGATCTTGCTCTGGGAGCTGCAATGGGGACCCTGCAGCCTCCAAGATCCCAGCTGGGGGTTACTGACCCCTAGGCAAGGAGCAGAAAGAGGACTGTTTTAGCAGGTGGAAGTGATTCAAAAGGAAAAATAAAGAAAGAAATGTAGCAGTAATGACTCCCTGGACTACAGTTACAATGGGAAGTGAGAGGGAAAGAGGAGGAGGGAGGGAAGTGCAGGGAGGAGGAGGTGGAGGAGGAGGAGGAGGCAAAGGTCAGACCCTGGGGCTGCTCACTGGCCACTAGGTCAGTGTGTCCATGTGCAGAACCCGAGACAGAAGGAGGCAGGATTAAAGGGAAATCATTCTAGCATCATCTGGCTTCCCTGCAGTCACAGCGCCAGTGGGTCTGACCGCAAGCAAGAGGCCCTGCAGGCGAGCAGGCAGGCAGACACTTACACACAGATGTCTTCTGGCTGTTGTGTTTGCTGGGCATCAGCTTCACACCTCGAGACTTCAACTCAATTTGCTTCTTGACTAGAGAGGAGGTAAGAGGGAAAACCGTTTTAGTTGTTATCGGTGACTAGGGATGGGGTCCTTCTAGAATAATCCCCACTCTTGGCTTGGGATATTCCAGGGTGGGTCAAAGCCAGAAATCCCTCTGGGCAGAAGGTGTACTTGATTGCAGCAATGCCCCCCCAAATTGTCATCCTCCCTATATCCTCACACTTTGCAATGTGACTTTATATTTCTTTCCATTAAAAAGGTGGGGTATATTCCCTCACCTGTTGACTTTGGGTTCGGCAACTGGAATTTTAGAGGTCTTGATGTGTCTGAAGGCTTGCAAAGTACCTCTCAGATTAGGCTTGTCCTCTCACATCCCAACCATCCCTGGGAGAGATCATGGTTGGTCTCAGGAGTATGACGAACATATGGGGCAGAGCCAGTCGGCTAGCTGAGCCCAACCTATGCTAGCCGACATACTGTGGGCAGGGGAAGCGGAGTCCTGGAGGTCCCTGGGGGATGGTGTCTGGCTCAGGTGGTGCCCTGATGACTGAAATGGGTTCTGATCCCATCTCAGTCCAGTCTACAGCTCATCAGGAGTTTGCTAAATAGCACAGAAAAGGCATCAGAGCCAGGATGCCACTGTTTCAAAGGCCAATCCTCTAAAGCCATCCACCTCCTTTCTGTATGACTTCCCCATGTCCCCAAGACATTTTGCTGGCCTCTAAGGGCTTCATCCATTCTCTGGGTATACTACTCGATGCATCTGTCCCAGACCCCCAAGCCTTCTCCCTGCTGGCCCCTGCCGGTGGCTCAGCCCTCTCAGATGAGTACCCAGCAGTGGTAGCAGTAACTGTGACCAGGCACTTCCTGTGTGCCAGGCCCTGGGCTAAATGTCTTTCAAGTTCTTTTAGTCAAGTCATCATCTCTGATGATGACTCCCTCACACCTACTACCCACACCCAATCCGTCAGGATCCCTCAAACCCTTCCAAGTAGATCCCAAGTGCAGTTTCCATGTCTGCCATGGAAATCTCTGGTGATTCTCCCTGGTTGCCATGACCTCCTATCCTCCCTGCCCCATATAGCTTGTTCTTAATACAAGGGCCAGAGGGATCCTTTTAAAACATAAGTCAGATCCGTGCACCCCAAAGTTTATAGCAGCGATGTCCACTTTAGTCAAACTGTGGAAAGAACCTAAATGTCCATCAACAGATGAATGGATAAAGAAGATGTGGTATACACATACAATGGAATATTATGCAACCATCAAAAACCCGAACGCTTGCCATTTGCAATGATGTGGATGGAACTAGAGGATATTATGTTAGCAAAATAAGTCAGTCAGAGAAATACATTATCATATGATCTCACTAATATGAGGAATTTGAGAAACAAGACAGAGGATCATAGGGGAAAGGAGGGAAAAATGAAACAAGACAAAACCAGAGAGGGAGACAAACCATAAGAGACTCTTAATCTTAGGAAACAAACTGAGGGCTGTTGGAGTAGAGGGTGGTGGGAGGGATGGGGTGGCTGAGTGATGGACACTGGGGAGGGTATGTGCTATGGTGAGTGCTGTGAATTGTGTAAGACTGATGATTCACGGACCTGTACCCCTGAAACAAATAATACACTATATGTCAATAAAAAAAAAAAAACCCTAAGTCAGACCATATTATATCTCTGCTCAAAACCCTTCAGCGACAACCTGCCTCTCCTAAAGTAAAAGCCCATCTTTCAAGTGGCCTACACACTCCCATCTGCCCTCCCAGCACCCCTCCGACCTTATCTTCAACCTTAATCACTCTTGTTCGGCCACATGGGCCTCCCTGGTGTTCCTAAAATATGCCAAGTGTGTTCCTGCTTCTACCTGCCAGCTCCCTAAAATGTTCTTCTCCGAGGGTATCTTCATGACTCCCTTTTTCCCTAGAAGCATCTGTGCAAACCCCGCTTCCCTGCAGAAACTAACGCCTTCTCTGACCACTGATTACAGTGACACCGCACCCCCAGCTCTGCAGCTCCCTTCTCTACTTTACCTCCCTAACTTTCTAACACACAGGATCATTGGTTTGGGTCCCCCCGCATTGCAACGTAAGCTCCAGGAAGGCAGGGATTTTCATCTGTTTTGTTCACTGGTGCCTCCTCCATGCCTAGAATAGAGCCTGGTACATGGTGGGCCCTCGATAATCATTTCATTTGCTCCTTATACATCTGTCGACCTTGAGCGGTGGTTACTATACCTATGTGATAGATAATCACATGGCGGCTCAGAGTGGTTTAAGTGATTTGCTATGGGTCACACAGCCAGGAGGCAGCTGTACTCTTGGCTGAACCTTAGCATCTTCTCTTGTGACCTGCCCCCAAAGCCATCCCAGGGGCACTGTTGATCTTCTCCAGAATCTTTCCTTTGCCCCGGTTCAGTCCTGAAAAACTCGTACTTGCTCTGCACTTGAGGTAACATGCCAGTCCCGAAACTAAAGCCCACAGTGATCAGGCATGCAAGGGCCCATCTCCCCAACCCCCCACAACCCCCAGATCTGCCTATATCAAAAAGCTCCCAAAGGGTTTGTCCCTTGGCAAGCTGCTAAACTGAATGCCTGATCAAATTCAGTTACTACCATGGAGTCACTGCTTCCCAACGTGCATTCAAAGCCTTTTTATAAATGTGCATTACTCTCCATGTGTATCCAGCAGGAAAATTTCCAATGAACACTAACGTGGACCCATTATCAAACAGAGGGTATTAGTAGGGAAACATGCATTATTCAAGCCTAGCTAATACAGTGCCGCAGGGGGGAAATTCCTTGGATTCAGTCATCCCTAAGAGAACAGGGCTGGTCCCAGTACTGTGGGGATAGCTCGAGCTCTTCTCCCTGATGCCCTGGCGCTGGGGCTGGGATGGGGAGAGGGGTCTCCATGACCCAGTGCGGTCCACTCTATGGGAGGTCTGTGCAGATGACTTTGGGCACTTGGCCAAGGAGGAGGAGGTAAGAGTATCCCCAGGTCCCTCGTTTCCTGTCCTAGTGTTCTCTGGAAGAAGGGAGGTGAGGAGGGGCCGGTGCACCATGAATGCCATTCCAGGGGTAAATGCTCCTTCAGTTTTCCCTGCAGCTGCAGAAGGGGGACAATGAGAGGCAGGTGGGCATGAGGGGATGGTTAAGAGGGAGCCCTTCTTTTTCTCTTCTCAAGGTTGCTCTCAGGAAGAGGCTCCAGAAGGAATCCTTCTAATTTCTGTGCCCATCTACTTTACTCGGCCTTCCCCAAGAAGGGCTGTGTAACCCATCAGGTCAGTGCTTTATAACCCTTGGGCCACTGTTAGTGGTGGCTGATGTCATCATCCTCCCCAGCAGGAATGAACTCTGTCCTTCCTGCTATTCACTGCAGGATGGAACTTGCTAAAGCGGTAAGAAGAAATGAATGAGAAGGAACCTGAGAAGCCTCAGGGGGCTTCTTAATTTACATATAAACCTTGGACTATTTACTCCTCTGAGTTGGTCTCAGAAGTGCATGGCCTGTGCTGTCTGTGAAGTGCTGTCTGTGAGCACCACACAAAAGCCTGGGGAAGGCAGTGGTCCTGTTCTCTGGATGGTTGTTCCTCACACCAACAACACAATCTCTAAAGGATGTATGCCAGGCCCAATTGGCCCAGGCCCAGGCTCTGGGGAGGGGAGCCCATACAGTGGACCCATACCATAGTGGGAGCTGATGAATGGATCAGGAAAGTGGTCTTGGCTTGGGGGGGTAAGCTCTTGGCAAGACCCACATTACCGGGGATATGGACATCAAGAAATCACCTCCATATATGCTGGGGCCTCAGTTTTTGAGCAATCCCAGGGAAGTTGTCACACCCTGAATTATAGACAACCAATTTGTCTCTTAAACAGTCTGACCAAGTGGGTGGTGAGTGATCAAGGAAAAAGGAACACCATGGGAAATCAGTCACAAAATGAGCTTAGTAAGAGCTAGCTCGACAGACCAGGGCAGGCCAGGTAAAAAGCATCAGAGAACAAGAGGGCTTCTGCCTCTAGATCTCCACAGTCTCCTACTGACAGACCCAATCAGAAAGGCAGGATAAAGTAGCAAGAACCTAGAGAATTTCTGGCATGTATCCGTTCATTCATTTGTTCATTCATTGATTCATTCATTCAGGGAGTGCCCACAGTGTAGTGCCAATGATATTACACCGAAGTTTTGGTCTTTAAAATGGATTTTGTAACCGTTGATGCACCGCAGATATAATGGAGCCTGGGGCCAGCTCCACAGTCCCGGCTACACTTGAATGCACACCTGGATGCACATATGTACGTGCCTGCACAAAGATCCACACACACATATGCATCTGTGTCTACAACGGGCACACCCACAACAACTTTGTGCCCTTGGGTATGCATGGCCCCAAACACTCACATACAAAATATAATTCCCTTTTGCACATGTTTTTGCACCGTGAACAAAATCAGGACTCCCAGAGAAAAGTGCTGGCTTGAACTGGTTGATGGAAATCTTACTAGGTACATTCATCTCCTCCGAATGATAATGACTACAGGAGACTGCCAGGCTGCTCCATTCATCCTTTATATTCTGGTTAATTACAAGACATTTCCCCGCTGTTGTAAAGGTTAGCGGGACACATGGTACACATTTAGCTAGAAGAATCTGGCAATACAAATTCCTTTCTAGTCTGCAGCATGAATTATTGGGCTGAGCTAGCAGGAGACAAGGACCTGTTGGTGGAGGAGGGGAGGTGCTAAACCTGTCCCTAAGGCTCTGGGAATCACAAAGTGGAGGAAACCTGCACCTTCTCCTCCTCCCAAAGGAGTTATTAGACTTCCCTTCACAAGGGTGAGCCCCGGCGCTAATCCTGATCACTCCTCTTTCCCCTCCACTCGGCTGTGTGACTGGCTGGACCATATCTTCATCTCCCCACACCTGTTTCGCCAACCAAACCTAGTTCATTCAGCCTTAGAAAAAAATCATCCAATGTGTATCTTTCTTTCAGGATTTTAAGCCACTCTTGCCCTAAACCCTTTTTTGCTTGGATTTTATTCACCGATTCACTCTCTCTAACTCACCTCCCAAAGTGTTGCAGAGGATGATCTTTTAAAAACTAGAATCTGATTTTTCCCTTAGAAAACTTGGTGGGTGCGTACCCTGCCCCTCCCTTGTCACTGATGGCCTGCCTCTTGCTTGGCCACCAGCCCTGCACATATGCTTTCATTATTCACAGTTCTTTGCTAGACAAAGTCAATGTCTAGCACACTCGCTCCTCACCTCACTCAGATTTATGCCAAAGATGGAAAATTTGCTGCAGATGCCCAAGATCTAATGCTTCAAGGTACAGACCTTCTAGCAGATGCTGAAGCCCTTACTATGGAGGAGAAGAGTGGAAAGAGCAGTGGTATGGAATAGAGCTGAGAAAGCCTCAATGTAACGGAAGTTGGGGTTTCAACTGCCAGGTCAGTGGACTTGGTGAGGGATAAATATAAAACGATTATGCCACCGTTGGCCAGGATGTTGCCAACACACAAATAAAGAGGCTGGGGTGGCATCACTGTTTCCACTGTACTGGCATGCTCCATGGCCATGGAAGGCTTTGAGAAGATGAGCAAAGGTGTTAATCTAATGGAAATCAGGAAAGGTGTGATGTGTGTTGATACTGCAATTCCTAAACTTACGAAGAGCCTAAAGCTGTGATAACTTCTGAAGACATTGCTCAGTTTGCTACAGTTTCTGCAAACGGAGACAAATTGGCAATATCGTTTCTGATGAAATCACAAAAGTTCAAAGAATATCCTCACAATATGGGACAGGAAAACACTGAAGGACTGAAGCAGGAATCAAAGGCACAGAAGGTGCCGAAGATTATATATCTCCCTACCTGAATAATACATCAATAGTTCGGAAGTGGAAATTCCAGGATACTTAGGGTTTCCGGTGTCTGGTCCATGGTACCCAGTCTTGAAACCGCCAATGTCCAACGAAAGTCTTGGGTTATGACTGCTGAAGATGCCCTCAGTATACTCACTTGGAATAGGGTAAATGTCAGCTTGTCGATTATAGCAACCCAAGCTTCAGGTTCTGGTCTCAGGGAAAGAACCAACAAAGCTTTTGCTACTGATGGTGTGGTATTTGGAAAAGAGAGTCAGGCTCTGAATTTTCAAGATCATTTTCTTCATGATTTAGGAAAAGTTGGAAAGGTTATTGTAACCGAAGATGATGGCACATGCTTGCAAGAGAGAAGTGACAAGATTCAAAAAGAGAAATATTCAGGTAATCACTACTAGTGACCACGGAAAAGAAAAGCTCCAGGGACATGTGGTGACACTTTAGATGGCAGAGCTGTGCTGAAGGTCACCGGGACAAGTGACATGGAAGAGAATAAAAGGAAGGAGTAACAGATATAGTGAATGCTCCAAGACCCGTTGCCGGAAAAGGTGCTGTCTGGGTGCCCTCCTTTGGCACATTCCCACCTTAAATTCACTGCTCCAGCTAACGAAGAGCAAAAAACTCGTATAGCAACAATGGAAAGAGAACACTCAAAATGCCACCAACAACCATTGCCAAAAATCCAGGAAAGGAAGGACTGTTGATAGTTTAAAAAATAATGTACAGCTCCTCAGAAGCTGGTTATACACTATGTTGGGTGGCGTTTTGAATATGGTGGAAAAAGAAATCATCAACCCAACTATGGGCAGTAAGATGTACAAAACAACTGAAGTCTGTAAGAAGTACTTTGTTGGGTGCTGCTGGTGTGGCCTATGGGTTAATCACAGCAAACCTCGTAGCCACTGGAATCCCTGAAGAAGACAAGGATCCTGGCAGGGTAGATGGCAGGCAGTATAGGAGTGGAATGTTCTAATTTCTAGACTAGTGCTTTGCCATTGTTAACAGGCTGTGTGGTGGTCTTCACAAACAACTTCTGACAAGTCAGAAAATGACCAGAAGAAAGATATTTAAGGGAATTCCTATAGCCATCAGTTGTGGGTTTCATGGCCTGGGCAATGCTTTTTGTTCTACCTGGCATGCCTTCTTCTCCTCTTCCCTGCTTGGCTACCTTTCGCAGGCAAAGGCCTGACGCAAAGGCTATCTCCTCTCTGTGGCTGTGGCTCCATCTCAGGGAGAAGTCACTGCCCTTACAAGACTTTGTCTGGGCATCTGTTGAAGCCCTTTTTCTACTGTGATGTCATGTCCTGTTCTCCTAGCTATTTGTCCCCCAAGCTTATAGGTCTGTGACCTGTGACTGACAGAGCCAAGCACACAGAAGTTTCCCAGAACCATCCGATAACTGAGTGGATGAAGAAATGACCAACTGTTAGAAGAATATGTGCTTGAAGTTCATTTCCTGGCAAAAGGACTGGGTTGCCCTTGAAAGCAGGCAAGGTGAGGGGTGCCGTATTTTGTGTTCATGCTGTTTTCAGTTCAGACTCACTTTTGATTGAGTTTAGAAGGTTGGCCTCAGGGGCACTGGGCTCTGGGCTCCTGAGCCTGGAAGTAGCAAGCCTGAGATTCGTGGAGGGCACCTGGATATCCAGAACCTAACAATGAGGCTGGCAAGGGTTGAGCAGCTCAGCAGGTGGACAGGAATTGGAGAGAAGAGTCTGAGCACGGACATAGGCTGCCTGAGGCACTTTGGCTCAAACCCAAACAGAAGCTTGGGTTGGTTACTATAAAAAGCATCTCAATGCAAGCAAATTGGTTTCAAATGTTTTAGTTTCTTCTGCAGACAACTAAGGCTCAGTGTCTCAGACTTCCAGAAAGCAGAGGAGCTGATTCTTTCACTGTGGAGTATCTCCCAACTCCTGGTTCCCAGAGTTCACTTGACAACACAGGCAGTGAGAGGAACAGCAGAGTTAGGCTAGGATTTGGCTGGAGGGAGGGTCGAGCACTGGACAGTGACCATTATGTCGGAGTGACAGGCAGAGAGCCCATGGCTGAGCCGGAGCCACCAGGTCTACTTGTCACTGCACAAGGGTTTCCCCCTATAATAGGGAGTAGAGGTGACTGGTGCAGTCTGAGGCCTGAGGGTTCCAATTCCTGAGCACCTGCCATGTGCCAGATATTTTAGCAGGACCTCCTTCAATTTCCACTAGCCTCATGGGGGTCAATACCATTCCCTCTCTACGGACCAGCAGGGCAATAGTAAGCTGGGAGGTATGCTCTCTTCCTTGCCAGGAAAGACCCTCACTAGTTGTGAACATAAGCCTCTGGGGGCATTTAAAAAGGCTCTTCTCAATGTCATTCCTTGCAGGCTTGAAAAGAAAGCAAGAAAGCAATTAGCACTGCAAGAAGGACTGAAAATATTCCTTGCCTGGAGGCAGAAGGATTGATTATATAACCTCAGTGGTCTCCCAGAACTGGAGGAAATTTAAGGAATTTCCATTTCTGTAATTGCCAAACATTTCAGGTATAGGAACCTTCAGTTACACTTCTAGGTAAATGCCCACTACACAAAACAAATCAAAGAGGAACTGCTCTGGTTTAAGTTGATGGTGTGGGGGTGGGAGAAAACCTAGAGCCCCACCCACTCAGTCCCTATCAAAACAGCTGTGGGGAGAAGCCCTCTGGGCTCCAAGGAACCCACTTTGAAAACCACTCTTCCGGCCTCCCTCCTCTCATATTACACACATTTGAAGAGGACTCCTGCCCTGAGAGGGGACTGGTGACCTCTGCCTCTACTTTGCTTTGAGTCTTCACATCTCTCTCTCCAGCCCAGACCCTTCTCTGAGCTACAGACTGACAGACCAGCCAGCTACCTACTAGATGGCCCCTAAGCCCTGATACGCCAATATCAATGTAGATCAACATGTTCCAAGCAAATCCACCCTCATGTGCCTCTGCCCCAGGCCACCTTGGTTAACAGTGTCATTTTTTCATCTGTTCCCTCAAGCTAGAAACCTAAAATTCACCTCTGAATGCCCTGCCTCCTTCCTCCACCCCTCTCACTCCCAGATCTAACAGGCCACAAGTCCAGGCAGGTGACGGTGGGGAGGCCTCTTCCAGTCTCTCTCTGCCTCTGCCTAAAGCTTAGATCCTTGGAGATTTCAGGTTCTCCGAGACTCTTAACTGTTCTCCCATTTTCATCTGAGAGTAGTCAAAGATCTTCCTGAAATGAAAATATGAACATGTCTCCCTTGTTTTTTTTTAATTTTTTAAAATAATTTTTTATAGATTTGTATTTATTTATTTGAGAGAGAACGAGAGAGAGCATGAGCAGGGGGAGGGGCAGAAGGAGAGAGAGAAAAGCAGACTCCCTGCTGAGCACAGAGCCTAAGGTGAGACTCCATCTCAGGACCCTGGGATCATGACCTGAGTCGAAGACGCTTAAGTGACCATGCCACCCAGGTGCCCATATGTTAAACTTTTGTTAACTCTTGTTAAAGACCTCTGATCTCCTGTCTTCAGTGCAACTTCTCAGTGTTATCCCTGTCTCCCTCTCTGGGCTCAGAGCTAGCTGCGTTGACCATTGCCCCACGCTCTGGATGGCAGGCTTCGAGCTGGGGCAGCAAATATTTTCGGGGAGAGGGGAGGCCTGAGAGTGCATGAGTTGGGCTGTGGGTCATGTCTCAGCTGTAGACTGCCCAGCTCTAGCCTGGTAGCGCTCCAGAGGCTCTCAACACTTCGTAAATGAATGAGCAAGGCTGTATTCCATAAACCTTTATTTATGGATGCAGAAACTTGTATTTCATACAGTTTTCATGTGTCATGAAACCTTCTTCTGATTTTCTTTTTCAGTCTTTAAAAACGTAAAAGCCATTCTCAGCTTGAGGACCATATAGAAGCAGTCAGAGGGCTGGGTCAGGCCTGCGGGCTGTAGTTGGCCCAGCTCCTCTCTGGACAAGCAGGTCTCCGGGGCTCCTTAGACTTGGACCTTTCTTGCCTTCCCTCTACCTGGAATGTTCCTCACTATCTGCGTGGCATCTTTCTGGAGCCCACACTGATGTTGCTGCCACCTTTTCCTTTTTTTTTTTTTGGCTTCTTTAAGTGCTCCCTGCTAAACTAATTGCTCCTTTATCTCTAATCCTAGAACCCTTTCCCAGGCCTCAATTGTATTTCTTATCTGGCTGCGCACAATTTATAGATTTACGCCTGTTCCTCTCTTTAAGCTGTTCTCCTTGACAGCAGAGCCGGGCCTAGCCGCATTTCCCTTTCCGTGCTGTCACATGGCTGTGTCACACCAAGATGCTTGAAATTCAGCACGCTTGCCCATCGTCCGACAGCCAGCCAGACACACACTCACACTGGAACTCTGGTCCCCTGATTTCCTGAGGTAGTACTGAACATCCTGTTTGGTCAAGAATACCCCTAAGTTCTCGTTGGACTGAGATGGGAATGGAATATGCCATGTTGTAGGTTATTCATTTATTTGTTCAATGTATGATTTGGTTTCTGGGGGCAAAAAACAACAACAACTATTCATCAATCCATTTAGGGATTTATAATGATTAGCCCTGAGGTGCCATAAATCACTTGAGACTAATCCCAGCAAGCTGAGGGCTGTGGAAACTGACCCCCTGCTGATGTGTCCCTAGGTCCAGTCCTCACACTTCTCTGTCCTGCTCTGAGCACTGCTAGAGCAAGGGGGCCTGCTGGTAAGGCTCCTAGCCTCCCAGGGTACACAGGGGGCCACAGCAGGGCCTCTGTTCCCCTGTTTCTTGCTCCTTTTGGGTTGGCAAATGGGAGGCACAGCAGACAGGAGGGAGAGAGAAGAGAGAGATCAGGTTACTGATTCTGGGCTCCTCCTCCTGCTGTGGTTACTGATTCCCAGCCCCCCTCCTTCTGCACTGTGGGTTGGTGGTCATCAGGCTCCTCAGTTCAGCTAGGTGGCTTATCTTCTACTCCCTCTGCCCCCAGCCCCCACCCCACCACGGTGAAGGCCTCCCTGTTGCGTGGTCCCTGAGGGCCTCATCATCCTTTTGGGGACCTTTAATCCCATCCTATCCTCTGTAAAATGTCCCATCACTAAACCCTCCTCAGAAAGCTGGGCAGGACGTCTTCTATCTCCTGCTAGGCCCCCTGACTAAAAGCTATCTTTGCCAGGCTTTGGGGCTGTATCTGCAAGCCACCAAGCAGATTATTTTAGTCATTTCCAAGTTTCCTTGCCTTCAGAGCAGTGGTTCTCAATGGGGGGTGATTCTGTATGTGGGGGTCATTTGGCCACGTGTGGAAACTTCTTAGTTATCATGACTGTGTGTGTTGAGGGAGATGCTACTGGCATCTAGCATCTAGTGGATGGAGGCCAGGGATGCTGCTGAGCACCCCAAAATGCAGTGGACAGTCCCCTTCAACAAAGAGCTCCCCATGCCACAATGTCAACAGTGCTGAGGCTGAGGAACCCTGCTCGAATCACCAACCGAATTACTAAATGATTATTGCATACGCTTACACTATGTGCTCCCGGTCTGGAAAACACTAGAAAAAGAAGTTCCCAGGGTAGAATCATTAATTAGCACAGTATATATGCTACCATCTATAAGCGTGAATACCGCTGGCATGCAAATCCTACCTCCCACACTCCATCGATGAGACCTTGGGCAAGTTACGTGGCTCTCGGAAACCCTGGCTTCTTGCCTGCAGAGCAGGGCTAAGAGGAGGCCCTCCTTCCCACAGATGCTGTTAGGACTGGGTGAAGTAGTAAATGCCAGAAGCCTGAAGTGAGAGAAAGCCCTCTGGAAACACTGGCCCACGGGAATGAGCAAAACCTGCTCAGAGCTGTATTCGGGGAGACAGAAGAGGATAAGATAGGGCCTGCTTTTGAGAAGCTCATCACTAAAGCAGATTTTCAGACTGTGGGTTGTTAGCTGCTGTAGACTTGTGAAATTCACTTTGAGGCTGCAGTTAACATTAAAAATGGGAAATTTTCAGGGTGCATCATGCTTCGTAAGGGTAAATACCACTTAGTGACATTTTCTTTTTAGTTCTATAGATAGATATGTGTACTGGGTTGTGTTGGAAAATGTACTTCTTTATGGTGGGATGAGATTAACAAATAAAGTTTAAAAGCTACCAGTTAAATAGGAAAGGTAAGACACTCGAGGCACCATTCAGAGAAGGCTCTCTGCTTTTGCAGAAAACTCGCACGAGCCTGTGAATGAATTCAACTTCACCACTTACAACCTGTGTGATCTATGTGTGTTGGGCTTGTTACTAAACCTCTCTGAGCCTCAGCTTCTTCAGCTGCAATGTAGGAATTAAAAACACATTTTGCCACTGCGCTGTGGGGGGCCCCAGCAGGGCAGTGGGGGATAGGGCCTCGTCTAGGCCTCCTGCACAGCAGGTATGCTCCTGATCTTCTAGAGGCTGCCACACAGCTCGGTTCTTGTCCCCCATTGTCTGGCATCAAACTGTAACCCACGACCATGCCAAACAGGCCCTCAGGCACCCGAAATAGTAGAAATCCTGGCACCTATTTAACCAGATAAAATGATAATATTCATCTCTGCTTTTCTATTTTGGAAAATACAAAAAAAAGATCCAGACAGGTGCTTTGCTTCCACAAAAGCCCACGGTCTGCAGTGGAAAAATGTTTTCAGGAAAGCTCTCAGAGTGAGGCTTTGTGAAGCTCATCAGACCAGGGTGGCTTTTGGGTTTATTTTTTAAATATTTCAAAGGTGTCCTGCTACCCTGAGCTAAGGAAATGAGGCTGTTTAGGAAAGGTCCCAGATTTTACAGGTAAGGCCTCTGCCTCCAAAGCCAGTTTTATCCTAGTTTCAGGCCAGAAAGTCTGGCCCTGGGGGCCTGGTGGCAGGGGCTGCCCCCTGCCCCCTCCAGGTAAGTGATGGGCCACTGCTGTCCAGAGCCAGAGCCTCCAAGCCGGGGTTGGGAGGGACACACTGCCCTGCTCTCCACCTGAGAATCTGCATTCCCCCCCGCCCCTACCCCCTGACCCCAGCACACCCCTGCCAGGAGGCACTTCTTATTTTTTATCAGCCTTACATGGTTCCATTCTCTACATACCACTGGTTTTCCTCACTCGCTCACTTACACCGTGAGCCCACCCCACCTTTTATTCCCAAGGGCCTTCCAGGGCCTTCTGCTTAATAGGTGTGCAATACAAGTTTACTGTCGAATCAATCAGAACCAACATCAGCTTGTAATTGGTAGCAGTTAAGGGCTTAATGAGCAAGTTCTAAAGCCCACCCTTGGTGTTTATAAATTTTGTGTACTTTGAGCAAACTCAAGGTTGAAAGGAATGTCCTCATCTACTCCCATACATTCCCTGGACTTTGGATCTCCTCCAGGCCTGAGGAGCTCCCCGTCTTGGGGAGAGCCAGTTCTCCAGGATTGGAGCAGAAATCTACTTACCTGCAATTTCCCCCTGCCATTCCCAGTCTGGTTTCTGGCTGCCAGGTAGCCCTTCACAGACTAGAGCACCTGAACTACAGCACTCCTAGAGCTCCCCTGCCTGCGTGTGTAATACATTTGGGTGCTACGTAACACAAAAGACAGTCTTCTGCTTTACACCAGGGGAGGTGGAACACCGGTGATCGAGAGGTTGGGCTCTGGATTCAATAGGCAGGAGGAGTTCAGATAACCTTGAGAAACTGGCTTAATTGCTCTGGGCCTCACCTTCCATGTCCATATAACGGGGATGGTCACACCACTTACTTCACAGTGGAGTGATAAGGGTTAAATGAGATGATGCTTATCAAGTGCCCAGCACAGTGCCTGGCTCTTCAAAGGCACTTGGTGGGGCCTGGGAGGGGCCTGGAGAAGGGCAGCTCGGGCCACATGACCCCATTGCTGCCTGGGGCAGCAGGCCACCGTGGCAGATGCAGAGATGCCGATGTGGAGACCCTAGGTCTGCAAATAAGAACAGGACGATAGAGGCATGCCTGGGGACATGATGAGCTCCCAGGAGTCACTGCAGCCCATGGAGGCAGTATGGCAGCCCCACCTACCTTGGTATTGGGCACTGAAACCGCGCTGCCGGTGGTTGCCGTCCGAGGTAAAGTGCAGCCGCAGCCAGTTCTTGCTGCTGATGACCGGGGCTGGGAGGCTGGCTCCAGTGAACCTGTGGGAACACGACGTCAGCAGGGTTAGGGGTGAGACAAGGGCAGGCATCCAGGCGTGAACCCATTTCCCATGCAAGCTAGGGCCTCAGTCCAGGCCTAGAGTGGGAAGGAAGGGTGGTGCCACCCTGGCTGCCCTCCAGCGACCTAGGGACTGAGCAGCTTCAGGTGGCTCTTTAGGGGCCCTTCCCACCACTGGGTTACCTTAAGAAGCTGTGGAGAGGGTGGGTCCTTCAGGCCAGGAGCAGAGGCCCATCCCCTCCCCCCAGCCAGGAGTGCTGACAGGTGTCACTACCTTGTGCCACAGACCGCAGTTGCAGGAGCTTTCTCCTGCAGTCCTCCCAGCAGAGCCCACTCACCCCCATCTAAGATCCTGATTCCCCCAGCAAAAATCCAGCCAACAGCTTCAGGGCCAAGGATCAGTTGCCCTAGTGAGGCCCCAGGGAGTCTGTGGAAAGGGCCAACACAGGCACTCTAGGCAGTGCGGCCCTTCAGTGGTGTGAGAGCCCATTCTGGGATCACTCAGTAGGCCCCAGGTCTCCTCTAACTCTTCTCCTAGTGCTGCTGCCTCCATAAGAAGCCTCCCCCTTCCTGCTGGGTCCACCCCTCCTCCCGTAGATTAGCCTCTTCTGGCTCCCAGCTAGTCCAGCCCAGAGAGCAGGGCACCGGGGTCTCTCCCCCTGTCACTGTTCGGTGCCCTAGCCTCTTGACAAATTGCCATCTTGAGCCAACTTCCAGGTCAACCAGATCCTTCCTCCTGGAGCACAGGAACCTTCAGGGGCTCCCTAGTGGTTACAAAAGACATGCTGCTTTTCAAAATTCCCACCTGTCCCCTGCCGAAATGAGCCCCTACTCAGTGCTGGCCCTCTCCACCATACTCAGGCTAAGCCGTGATGTCCCCCAACCCCTGCAGGCTCCCTGCACCCAGGAATCCCCTCCATCTTATTTTCCCTCGTCTACCTCACAGCCTCCCAGCTGGCCCATACACTGGTGTTTCCCCCTCTTCCTCCCCACATAAGAATCAGGTACAAAGCTTCCCAATACCTCCACTCTGGCAACATCACACCTCCCACCTGTCTGCTCCCACCTCCGCGGGGACACCCCACTCACATCTCCTAAGCACGCACACTTTTGTCCTTTCCTAGATCTTCGCCTTTACTGCTGAGAACAGGTCCACCTGTAGCCCTCTCTCCTGCACCCCCCATGTCACCTGAGATGACTTCGGGAAGCTCTCAAACATCACGTCCTGGAAAAGCCTTTCCTCCTCTGCTTGGCTTTGAAGCCACGTGGATTTGGGCTCCAATCCAGCTTCAGCACTTAGTAGCAGTGTGACCTAGGACTAGTCACTGAACCTTTCTGAGGGTGAGAATATGAATAGCAGCCAGAAGACCTGTGGGCAAAGAACACAGCCCCGTCCTGGCCACATAGGGGCTCGAGAAATCTCATTTTCCTTTTCCTTCCTCCGTGATGCCACATCACTGCATTCTGATTCCCTGTCTAGGTGTGTGTCTCCCTATGATACTTCCTCAAAGAGGGCACTGTAGCCTGGTGGTGAAGCTTGGGCTCTGCAGGGATCAGCTGTTTATCTTAACAAAAATTACTTCCGCTCTCAGTAACTTTAACTCTAAAATGGGGGAAAATGACAACCATTCCTTCAGAGTTGCAAGGATTAAATGAGGCAACATACAACAAAGACCTTAGCATGGTCCCTGGCAAACAGAAAGCTTTTGGTAAATGGTGGTTGCTCTTTTCTTCTTTTCCACTTGCATTCTTCATCTCTGAACCAAGCACCGAGCACAATGGTTGATACAAAGCAGGGACATCAGGATTCCGGTACAAAACAGGTGGTACGGTCATCTGAGAATAATTCTAGGAGTTCCATGAATGGACTCTTTGTAAAGGGACAACCACCAGGGATGGGGCAGTGTCCATACAGCTTATGGAGCTGTCTTGGGCCTGGAGAAGAAATGGTGTCTCTGAAAAAGAAGGCTGTATGGAAAGGGCCACTATACAGGACCCAGATCTTCAGGCAGTTTGTGGAAGTTCCACCTGGAGGGAACACGGAACGGATACCCAGAACTCACGTTCCTCCCTCCCCTCCTCTAGTCTCCTGCTGACACTTCTGTTGATCTCTCCCAATTAGAAGCCAGAAACAAAGGAGCATACTGATGTAGCCCCACCCACAGCTAAGTCTTCCTAAACACGGAACCAAGTGGAGAAGGTTGGTGAGAGTATTTGGAGGGACAAGTGCAAGAGATCCGGCATGGTGGGACCCTATAAATATTTAATAAGCAAAGGAATTAACCAAGTGGCTTCATACCCTGGCAAAACAGAATTTTTACTATAATGAAAATGCTGACACACACCAAACTCCAGTAATATAACCCATACTGCCATGGTAAGAGCTATTCTAGAAACCAATTACCGTATTTTACCAGGTCCCATTTAAAATAGTTTATTATAGGCTGAGTCATTTAAGTTTTCTAAGGAGCCACAAACAGTATTGTGTTTTTCTCCCCCCCCCAGGCTAAATTCAATTCTATCTCAATGACAAAACTTGGAGACTATTTACATAAGGGAAGTAGAAATAGGCAGAATTCACCTGAATAATTCAGAACCAAAGGCTGTTTATTGCAAAATAGAATGTGGGGAGGGTGCCAGGGTCCCAGAAGCAGGAGGAGAGTAATGATCTGGATGGAAAGCGGAAGTAGGTGAGACTTCTCCAGCCCCAGTACCTGCTCTAACTCCAGCTGTCCAGTTTGGAGAAGCCCCAAGGGACATCTGTTTTCCATCTCTCCCACACCTTTACTCATCCCTAGGACTCCTGCTAACTGTTCCCTCCCAAGGCTTAAACTCTCAGGGCCCTGTGGTGCCTTCATACCTTTACTCTGTTCTGCTCCTGCCTCATCACACATAAATGCACATTGGAGAGTTTTCTGGCAACTATCCCAGGAATTGGGGGCTTCTGTGTTGTTGTCATCACATCAGACTCTGCCATTGAGATGGTGCCTGTGTCACTGACAACTCTCCAACAAACCAATGACACACACAACGGCATGGATGACTCTCAGAAGTATTATACTGATAAAAGAGGACATACGGTACAGTTCCATTTATATGAAACTCTGGAAAAGACTAATCTATAGCAAAAGAAAGCAGATTAGTCATTGCCAGAGCTGGGGGTGAGAGATACCAGCAGGGATCTCCTGGAAGGGAGTACAAGGGACCCTCCTCGGGTGATAGAAATGTTCTACATTGTGAAGGAGATGGTGGTTATGTGGGATGTACACGTTGGTCAAAGCTTTAAAAACTGTACATTTAAAATGGGTCACTTTATTTTCGGCAAAATTTACCCAAAATAGAGTTAATTAAAAACAGTCTTCAGTGGCTCCTATCCTTGCTGGCCTTAGGCTTTAAAAAAAGTCAGAGTGTCCTCACCTCTCCTACCTCCTCCTCTCTTCACCTCTATTCTTTCTGTTCTAGCCACATGGGTCTCCTTGCTGTTCAAAACTGGCCAGACTAACATAACATAACGAAAAAAATAAAGAAAAACAAAAACAAAACAAAACAACAAAAAAACCTGGCCAGACCTCCTTTGGCCTCAGGGCCTTTGCACTTGACATTCCCTCTGCCTGCTAGCTGGCTCTTCTCCCAGACATCCATGTGGCTCACCTCCTCACTTCGTCTAAGGCTTTGATCAAATGTCACCTTCTTGGTGAAGTCTTTGTGGTCTGACTCCTGCCTGCCTACCTTCCCTGAGCACACATGAACACACACACACACACAGACACACAAAAAAACCATCTCCAACCAAACAGAAGACCTTACTTGTACTTGAGCACACACTGCTTTTTTGTGCTTCTCTGCCTTTGCACTTGCTGCTTTCTCCCCTTTCCCATTGTACGAGCTGGCTGCACAGAGAGGTGAAGAAACTTGTTCAAGGTCACACAGCTATTAAATGGGCAGAGGTGGGAGTCAAACTCAAACCACCCCACTTAAAGCCTATGTACTCAGCTTCTGCATTGTACTGCCACATACACACAAGCATGAAGGAAGGCAGTTGAACAGTTCAGGCTGAATTCCATTCTGTTTCTTTTCCTCCCCTCCCACATCCCCCCCAGGATCCTCTTTAATTTTGCTCCCTCTTAGAATCATAATTAAAGGCAAGAAACTCAAAAAGAGATTCTCCCCTTCAAACCTTTCTGTCCACATTAACTTCACTCTGGGGGGCCTGGGGAACTCCAAGTTCGCCCCGGAAACTGCTATTGCAGTATAGCATAAAATGTATTTAAGCAATTACACTCATTTTTTTTCCTTTTTGGTAAATTGACTTCCGTTAAATGGGGCTTCATTAATGGAATCTGGCTTGGGGAGAATAAAACAACAACAACAACAAAACCCACAACCGCTCCCTTTAATGCTTGTAGTTGATTATGGGAAAAGTGGCTTTGAATTCCCCTACAGCAATCTCTAAGTTCTTGTCTTGGTAATAAGAGAGCTCAGAGCAGACTTCACGGAAAGCATTTCTTCTTAAGAAGCTTCTCCTACAGTCAGGATGCTGGGAGCGCTGAGATGATAACTGAGTCTGCAAGGAATCGCTTCCTAGCTGTACACAGAGGGGGAGGAGTATTAGGAGCTTCTGGTTTAAATTTCAGTATTCCTGAAAACTGACATGCTCAGCAGAACATTCACTCATTCATTTACTCACCGAGCACATACTGGATACGAGGCATGGCACTTGCCAGTGGGTGCCACTCTCACTGGTTCCCTGGATATGGGCAGTCCTTGCAAAGCCTGAACTCTACACCATATTCATCTGCACAACCTCAACTCCTTGGTCAATAGCATCTGGCTTCTGGGCTCCCAGAGCATCTCCTGTGGGCTTTATCTCACAGCTAAGCTATGTGCACAGCCTGAATCTGACACAGGGTTAGAGAATCTCTGCATCCCAGGGGCAAGCAGAAACCATCCTTCCAATTCCAAAGCTGGCTGGAAAGAATACAAAATATAGGAGGTGTGTCCCACTTTATCCCCACTCCCACACCCACTTCCCTCCCCACTTGCCATCTGCTCTTCTCTTTGGGGGATGGAGAAGGCACCATGATGCAACCAGGAAAAACCCTTCTGGGAATGGCTTAGTGGTGGTGGGTAAAGGGCACCAAGGCCCTTGTTGGAGACCTGACTCCTGCTGCCACTGCCCCAGCTACCTCTTGTCAATAAAGTGAACATTTATTGACTCAGCTCTGATACTCATTCTCATTACCAATGATTTCCGTATCAGTTTTCCTTTAGCCAAATGCCTAGGATTCTTGCTAAGTCGAGATAAATGCTTTTCCCAGGACAAATCCATGATACCATCTATTTTCCTGGAACTGGGCAAAAGCTCGGGATGAATGCAGTTCTCTTTTGGATATGGACTGTTGAAGTCCCTGAACCTTAAGACCTATCTTTGGAAAGGCATCCCAATATCTGGTTCTCAGGAGTGCCTACCCAACCCAGTTAGTCATTCAGGCAGCTCTGAGCAGCTGAGCCATGGTATGTAAATTCAAATCCCAGCTACCCACCTGGAGGTTTTGGGACTTGTCTGGACAAACCCAAGCTTCTGCCAATCATTCTTGCTCCTCAGTGTTCTTTCTTCCCATAATCCACACCATCTTCCTAGTCACCCAAACCAGGCATCATCCTTAACTCCTCCCATTCCTGCTCTCCATGAGCAACTGCAGCCACATCTTCTCTGCCTCGTGACCTCATGGTCCTCACCTGGACTACTAAGACAGCCTTCTGACCTGCCCTCTGCCTTCAATCCCTCTGTATTCTGGGGGGAGATTTCCCCGAGTTCCTGCCTTGCTAGAAACCCAGCAGCAAAGGCCCGCTGGCTCCAGTATTACAAAGTCTAGACTTTCTCATGCCTTCCCTCTCCAGTGACACCCACTTCGAGCCCCAGCTTCTTTCATGTCTCCATGCTTCTGCATATGCTACTCCCTCTACCTGGGATGTCCTTTCCTGTTGCCCTACCTGACTTCCTGGGAAATATCACTGCTCCCATAAACCTAACCAATGTCTCCTTTTCTCCACCTCTCTCTTTCCCTGCCCCATGGGAGAAACATTTGCCTTCACTGTGGCCCCTCTGCACCATGCTCATGCCCCTGCCATCGTACTGGACACACCAAATCATAACCATCTCCTCGACTAGAAGCCAAGCTCTATAAGAGCAGGGACAGGATTTTCTTTATCTTGCTATGTCCAGAAACACAGCACCATGCCTGGCATGTGGAAAAGGCAATTCCTTAGAACAGGGGTTGGCAAACTGTAGTTTGCTGTCTGTTTTTATAAATAAAGTTTTATTGGATCACAACTGTGATCATTCACATATTGCCTCCTTTCAAGCTACAATGGCAGAATTGAGAAGTTGGGACAGAAACTATAACCTGCAAAACACCAAATATTTATCTTGCCCTTTACAGAAACAGTTTCCTGACACCTACCCTAAGCCTTGCAGATGACATAGCTTGTTGGTAAGAAGTAATTTCCACGTAAGGAATAATAATACATACATAGCTAAAACATTTCCTGATAGTGTACAAATACTTCAATGTACATTTATGCATCAATCCATTTAATGCAGTACCAAGTTCTTTCCTTTGATCACAGTTTTGTTCTTCACACTGTCTCTCTTATATAAACTCCATCTATAATGCATCGTTTGCCATATCCGATTCAGCTACAGCTCATTCACTCAATAAATATCTATCGTGCACCTGCCATGTGCCAGGCACTGTGTGGGGGCACTGGGGAAGGAACGGTGAGCAAGACAGTCCTGGTCCCTGCCCCGATGGAACTGAGCAATTGTCTCAGTCACTCACACCTAATATTTAGGAAGCAATTTTTTTTAGAGATTCTCCTCCATGGAGTCTTTCCAAAGCACTCAATTTAGTTTCCATAGATGCAACTCTATTTCCTTTCACACTCATATTTCATCAGTTTATGTGATGTTTAATTTAAATCACATAATTACAATAACAAGTATGACTGGCACCAAGAGAGTTGGCAACAAACCCATCTGATTCTCAGAAAGTGCAAGACTCAGCTGGTGGGAGCATGGAGGGCATGGGCTTTGAGGGTGGGGGTGGGAGATGGCCTGCAGGCAGCTGGTGCTTAGAGTGCCACAGGACATTATTGGTCAGGAAGTTCTAACAAGGCCATGGGAGTTCCAGCTACCCCATGGAGCTGCTCAGGTGGAGAGAGCTAAGAGCACTTCCGTTATGCATGTCTTGTGAATGAATGAATCAATGAATGAACGAATGGCAGTCTCCTGCTTTCAGCTGTGGGCATCTCTTCTAATTACATACCCTTTGCTACTAGGAGAGTGGGATTCAGTTAATATTAAAATCCTAATTGATGAGGACTTCACAGGACTTCCAGGCCTAAGGGCCAGCTATGTATAGATCTCATCTGCAGCCTTCCCAACAGATGGTTAGTCCAGATCTGTTCTGAATGTTTCCCAAGACTGATAAGTCAGCTCCTTGCCAAATCCTCCCTGTCCATTTTGATTTACTCCCACCCTTTTCTTGATGCTTCCTGCTCATCCTTGAGCAGGTATCTTATAGTCACTGGCTCCAGAGAGTCTGGCTGGCTTCTCCTGTGTACCTTGGGACTCCTTGCACTTCCTCTACCCTGGTGCTTGTCTCACCAAGAATCATCCAGGGGTCTGCCTCATCCTCCAAACTGTGCGCTCCTGAAGACAGGGGCTGTTTCTTTCTTCTTTAATTCTTTCATCAGTACCTTCCATGGAAACTTAACACGCCTCCATAAATGTTGCTTACTAGAAGAAGGAACGTTTGAATGAGTCAATGAATGAATGAGATCCTGCTAGTGAAAGCAGGGGGCATATGAGGGGGAAAACAGACCAGCAGGTGAGCCTGGAGACAGTGGTGAGAGCCTCCAAGGCCATAATGGGTTTCATCCTGGTTTCCTATGAAGATGCGCCCCCACACCCCCTTGGTCCCTCAGCCCTCGCCCTATCCCCTACTCACTTGCCAGCTGCTGGTACCTTTCTGGGGGACTCTTCTCATCCTGACACATCCCCAATGCACTAACAGTGAGGTCTTGTAATCAATGTGGGCAAATGTTCCTCCTTCCCCAGAAGGAACTCAATAAACTCAACAAATTACCAGGGCTCTTCCCTGCTCAGCTAATTGTTAGCCCCAGGGAACCCACACAAGCTACATCAGGTAAACGCTTTTCCTCCAGATGCACTGCTCCCTGGAGGGCGAGTATCTGAACCAGGAAAAGGGAGGGACAGGGCTCCCAGCAATGTCTGCCCCTGGGATGTGGGTGTCATCACCGCTGGGGGTCCTGTGGCTCGCGCATTGGGGGGTGGCACCTTGAGAAGGGCTGGGAGTGGCTTGGGGTGCTCATTTTTTGCATTCCCTGCAGGGCTGCTCACCCAGAAAGGCTGCTGGCTGAGGCGTCTCCTAACTGCGCAGAGGCCGTGCTCACGATGCTGCCCAGAGCAGACTGGCACTGGGTCTGCGAACGGGAGCGGGGCCTGAAGTGCTGAGCTCCGGGTGAGGAGGCTCCTGGCGTGCCCTCAGCTACCTTCCAGGGCCCCCGTGCCTCCCTCATTTTCTGTCAGTCCTACTCCCCTCCGTGAGCTACAAGCGTCTGAAGAGCATGCGCCTCGCCGACCCCACGTGACCCACAGGGCGCGCCTGATTGGCTCAGGGTGGCCACGTGACACCAGAGGGGCCAATGGGCCGATGGGAACGGGCCTCACCCGCGGGAGGGAGATTCCGGAAAGGGTGGCCCCCACATCAGGACTTCCACCTCTGACCCTGTACCTCCACCCCACTCGCTCACGGGATGTCGGGTGCCTCGTACAATGTCTTCCTCCACGGCCGGCTGCCGTCTGCCCGGGACAGAATCTAAGCGCCGTCTCCACCCTGCCCTGCTGCTGAATCCTTAGCTAGCCATTCTCTGCCCCCAGCCCGGGTCTGCATTGCACCAGGTTAGGCCAGAGAGCTCGCCTGGAGAGCTGATGGACCCATGGACTAAAATGTTAAAGCTTGCCCCATCAGGCCTGGCCCAGGAAGTGGGTGCCTTAGGAACGTGGTGGCCGAGGCACACTCACGCTCAACTTGGACCTTCTCGCCTTCCCTGCTCAGGACTCTGCCTAGGTGGAGATGTCCCCTGTCTGGGTTATCACCTGTCTTGTTCCCCTACACAGAGGCAATAGATTTAAGGAGGTCAAAGGTTAAGGGCCAGGCCTCTGGAACCAACACAGCCTTGTATTTGAGTCTGGGCTCCACTATTTACTAGTTGTGTAAGTATGGGGATGTGCCAAAAATTCTCTGAACCTCAGTTTTCTCATCTGTGCAATGGGAGTCCTAAGAACATCTGTGCTTATGTATATAAGGTGTCCAGGATTGTGCCTGACACACAGCAGGTGCTTCACAAATGTGAACCATTCTCCCCCACCCTTGTTTAGTAAGGTCTGAGAGGAGAAGGGATGGGATCTTATCAGAGCCTTGAACCCTATCTTCCAGAGCATACAGGGTTTAAGTAGACCACGGAGTAGCCTGGCCTAGGTTTCCCTGGGGAAGTAAGGATGCCTGCATCCAGTCTGGTGACAGGACAGTACATGGGGGAAGAGACAGGGCACTCTGTCACCCAAGGTAGCCAGTCCATGTGGCAGCCACCTTCCCTTCTCCCTCAGCGGCTCTAGCCTGGCCTCCACCAGTTCCTGCTCTCTCAGTCTTGCCCATCTTCCACCTGTCACTAGCAGACATGAGTCAGAGAAGGGGCCTGTCCCCCTCCCAAGGGAATGTATGCCTTGCAGAGGCCTCTGGGGATTATATTTGGATAATACTTCTCATCCTGAGGAAATGTTTGCAGATGGCTTACTGAGGAGCCTCCCACGCCAGCCTCTGCCTGCCACTCGACTGCCACTCTTAGCTTGAGCATCATCAATGCCCCCCTCCCCCTCCAGGACGAGGCAGCTAGCCCGCCCTGCCTGAGAGCCAGGCAGCTCTGAAGCCCTGACTGAGGGCATGAGCCTCTAGTTGGCTGGAGAATGGATGGGCTAAAGCATCTTGGTGATGTGCAGGCCAGTGAGCAAGATGTCCTAGTCAGATGGAGCTGGACTTAGATCCTGCCTCCACAGCCACTGGCTGTGTGACCCTGGGAGATGGCTTCACCTCTCTGAGTCTCTCTTTTCCAGTATGTGTATCACAGCGCTTTGTGACAATTTGGGGTGCTATGGTGATGCTCGTAAACTCCTGCTAAGCCTTCAAGACATAGCAGCTACATATTCTCGATCATGGCATGTCTCCAGAAAGCAAGGGAGAGTCGTGGGCCAAAGGCTAACACTTACTGAATAGAAAACAGTTTAGGGGACACCTGGGTGGCTTAGTGGGCTAAGCCTCTGCCTTTGGCTCAGGTCATGGTTTTGGGGTCCTGGGATCGAGCCCCACATCAGGCTCTCTGCTTGGTGGGGAGCCTGCTTACCCCCCCCCCCCTCTCTCTCTCTGCCTGCCTCTCTGCCTTCTTGTGATCTCTGTCTGTCAAATAAATAAATAAAATCTTTAAAAAAAAAAAAAGCAGTTTGGGGTGGAGATTAGGAACATGGGCCCTGGAAGTTTCCTGCTTGAGTTCAAGTCTCATCTCTTGTCTAACTATCAGCTGTCTAACTATGGGCAAGTGGCTGACCTGCTTTGGGCCTCAGTTTCCCCTGCTATTTACTAAGGGTAACAACAGCACCCACCTCATAGAGCTGACAGGAGGTCTAAGTGAGATAATGGGTATAAAAGCTCTTGGTATGGAGGGGCAAGATGGCGGAGAAGTAGGAGACCCTGTTTCAACCAGTCCCCTAAAGTGAGCTAAATATCTACCAGAACACTCTGAACACCCATGAAATCAGCCTGAGATGTAAGATTATAAACTTCTGGATCACTACAGGGGCAGAAGACACCAGTGGAGAGGTAAAGCAGGGTGGGAATGCTCGGACTGATATCAGAGGATAAACAGAAGGGGGAGGGAGCCACCAGAAGTGACTCATTGGAAAGTAATACCTCAATATGAAAGTGCCCTGTGATTGGGGACCAGCATTAACTTGGAGTCTGGTTAGAAGCACTGAAAAAGAGTAAAAGATCTTAAGAGGCAACTGGTGGAATCAGGTGGTCACGGGCACGAGCCTAAGCCCATGGTCCCAGGACAGTCACTGCTGGCAACCACCCATGCCAGAGAGAGTCCAGAGGGGGCTCAAGTCCGTGGTCCATGAGCCCACGGCTTTCCACTGCTTGCACCACTGCTTGGGCTGGGCCCACTCCTGCCCGTGCATGAGGGAGTCTGGTGTGGGCACTGGCCCACGGTCTCTGGGCCCACTGACTTCTGCATGCGACCTGTGCCGCCACTGGGTGTGAGTGCACTGGGCGAGGGCATGGACCCCAGACAGCAGTCCTAGGAATGTCAGTCACCTGGGATTGGGCTCACCGGGATGAATATCATTCGTGGCTTTAGTGGCATGGGGGTGCACATTGCCTGTGGGAAGCTGCACTGCTCAGTGGAGTTTGCAGAGGGGGAGTCTGTGTGTTTTGGACCACCCAGAGGGGAGCAGACTGAGGCTTCTCTCTGAGGCAGAGGTCTGGGTGCAGACGGTTTGCTTTCCACTAAACCTCCAAAAAGCCCTGCAAAAAGCCCCCAAAGAACAAAAACCTCCAGAGAACAAAAGCCTGAAAAGCTGGTTTCCACGGAGCCAAACTCCTTGATAGTGGGCAGGGCGACTCAGCTCAAGCAGGACTGACTGAAAACAAACAAACAAACAAACAAAAAAACAATATGGCAGGCCCCTCCCCCAGAAGACAAGCCAAAAGAACCAGAGGATATTAATCACAAGGTCCCCATAAAACTGTAAAACCCCAACATCAGGGGAAAACAATATATTAAGCTCCCAGTATTGCCCCAAAACCTGTATTATTTCATAGACAACTTTTTTTAATTCATTCTCATGATTCTTGTTCTTTTAATTTTTTTTAACCTCCTTACCATTACAACTAGAGGTTTAATACAACATATTGCATAACAACTTTTTAACTTGAACTTTTTTCATACATATACCTGTGTTTTTTTTCTTTTTCTTTTTTTATACATATAGATATAAGCTTCAAGGTAATCCTTTTTCCCTATTCAATACTACCCCTATATATAAACCAATTTTAATTTCCCTGTATCTCTGGAAATTTGAATCCTTTAACAAAGATAACAACATTCACCCAGGAAGAACCGAAATAACCTTCCTCATCCACATAAAGGATTTATAAGCACCTTCCCATCTTATTCTTCTGTTAGTATTTGTGTATCTGTTTTTTGTTTTTGTACTATATAAATCTTATTCTTGGGGTTCATTTTGGCTGGGTTTTTTTTTTTTTTTCCTTGCCTTTTACTATTGTCAGTCTTTTTGTTTGCTCATTTTTGTTTACCTTATAAATCTTACTTTTGGGGCTGATTTTGGCTGGCTTTTCTCTCTCTTTTTTTTCTTTTTGGTGGTTGCTTCAAAAACTTTCCAGGGTGCACCTTGCCTGGATCATGGTTGATATATTCAGCTATACATCCCCTTAACCACCTCTCACCAAAATGACTAGGAGGAGGAACACCGAACAGAGGAAAAATTCAGAGAATGTGCCCTCTGTCACAGAACTATTGGATATGGACATAAACAGTATGTCAGAAAGGTAATTCAGGGTAACAATTATCCAAGCAATGGCTAGGTTGGAGAAGACCATTAGTGGCAACACAGAAACTGTAAGGGCGGAAGTGAGGGCTGATCTGGCAGTACTAAAAAATGCTATCAGTGAGATCCAATCTAATCTAAATACTCTAACAGCTAGAGTAATCAAGGCAGAAGATCAAGTTGGTGATCTAGAAGACAAACTGACAGAAAAGAAGGATCAAGAGGAGGCCTGAAACAAATAGCTTAGAAGCCATGAAAACAGAATTAGGGAAATAAATGATGCCATGAAACATTCCAACATCAGAATTATTGGGATCCTTGAGGGGGTGGAGAAAGAGAGAAAGATATAGTTGAACAAATTCTGGATGAAAATTTTCTCAGTCTGGAAAATGAAACAAATGTTTGTGTCTTAGAGGCAGAATGGATACCCCCAAGATCAACAAATCTAGAAAGACTTCCAGATGCTTAATTGTGAAATTCACAAATCATAATCTTAGACAAGAGGTCCTAAGGGCATCTAGGGGAAGAGATTCCTTACATTATTCTGATGGAAGGTCCATCAGAATAACATCAGACCTGTCCACAGAAATCTGACAAGCCAGAAAGGGCTGGAAAGACATATTCAGGGCACTGAATGAGAAGAACATGCAGCCAAGAATACTTTATCCAGCAAGGCTGACATTCAAAATGGATGGAGAGATAAAGACCTTCTAAGACTGGCAATGTTCAAAAGAGTATGTGACCACCAAGCTGGCAGAATAAGAAATATTAAGGGGGGGGGTTCCATAAAAGAAGAAAGAAGCGAAGAGTGACATAGGACAGAAATTTACACAGACAATCTATAGAAACAAGGACTTCTCAGGCAACATGATGTCAATAAAAACTTATCTTTCAATAATCACTTGCACAATGTGAACAGCCTAAATGCTCCCATAAAATGGCACAGGGTTGCAGACTGGATAAAATGACAAGACCTGTCCATATGCTGTCTACAAGAGACACGTTTGGAACCTAAAGATACATCCAGACTGAAAGTGAAGGGATGGAGAATGATCTTTCATGCCAACGGGCCTCAAAAGAAAGCTGGGGTAGCAATTCTCATATCAGATAAATTATACTTTAAGCTAAAGACTGTAGTCAGAGATAAAGAAGGACACTACATCATTCTTAAAGGGTCTATCCACCAAGAAAATCTAACAATTATAAATATTTATGCCCCCAATATGGGAACAGACAACTACATAAGCCAACTGTTAATCAGGATAAAGAGTCATATTGATATGAACACATTAATTGTAGGGGATCTTAACACGCCACTCTCAGCAATAGACAGATCATCTAAGCAGAAAAATCAATAAATAAACAAGAGCTTTGAATTACACATTGGGCCAGATGGACCTCATATATAGAACATTCCGATGTTTCATATATATAGAACATTCCAACCTAAAACAACAAAAAACTCATTCTTCTTGAGTGCACATGGAACTTTCTCGAAAATAGACCACATATGGGGTCACAAGTCAGGGCTCAACTGATACCAAAAGATTGAGATTATTCCCTGCATATTCTCAGACCACAATGCTTTGAAAACTGGAACTCAACCACAAGAAAAAGTTTAGAAGGAATTCAAACACTTGGAAGCTAAAGACCACCCTGCTTAAGAATGTTTGGATCAGCCAGGAAATCAAAGAACTTAAACAATTCATGGAAACCAATGAGAATGAAGACACATCAGTCAAAAACCTATGGGATATGGCAAAAGCAGTCTTAAGGGGAAAATATATAGCCATCCAAGGCTCACTCAAAAAATTGAAAAATCCCAAATACACCAGCTCTCTTTACACCTTAAAGAACTGGAAAATCAACAACAAATTATGCCAGCCCCAAGAACAAGAAGGAAAATAATCAGGATTAGAGTGGAGATCAATGAGATAGAGACTAGAGATACAGTAGAACACTTCAACAAAACTAGAAGCTGGTTCTTTGGAAGAATCAATATGATGGATAAACCACTGGCTTAACTAATCCAAAAGAAAGGAGAGAGGGCCCAAATTAATAAATATGAATGAAAGGGGAGGGATCACAACTAACATCAAGGAAATAGAAACAATCATCAGAAATTATTATCAACAGCTATTTGCCAATAAGTTAAGCAACCTAGAAAAAATGGTTGCATTCATGGAAACCTATCAACTTCCAAGACTGAAACAGGAAGAAATTGACAACCTGAATAGACCAATATCTAGTAACGAGATTGAAGCAGTGATCAAAAACCTCCCAAAAAACAAGAGCCCAGGGCATAATGGATTCCCTGGGGAACTCTACCAAACACTCAAAGAAGAAATAATACCTATTCTCCTGAAGCTGTTTCAAAAAATAGGAACAGAAGGAAAACTTCCAGACTCTTTCTATGAAGCCAGCATTACCTTGATTCCCAAACCAGGCAAAGACCCCATCGAAAAGAAGAATTTCAGACCAATATCACTGATAAATATGGATGCCAAGATTCTCAATTCTTGGATCCTAGCTATAGGATCCAACAGTACATTAAAAAGATTATCCACCATGACCAGGTGGGATTTACCCCTGGGATGTAAGGGTGGTTCAACATTCACAAGTCAGTCAGTGTGATAGAACAAATCAATAAGAGAAGACAGAAGAACTATATGGTCTTCTCAATTGATGCAGAAAAAGCATTTGACAAAATACAGCATCTGTTCTTGATTAAAACTCTTCAAAGTATAGGGATTGAAGGAACATTCCTCAACTTCATAAAATCTATCTATGAAAAACCCACAGTGAATATCATTCTCAATGGGGAAAGCTGACAGCATTCCCTTTGAGATCGGGAACACGACAAGGATGCCCATTCTCGCCACCGTTGTTCAACATACTACTAGAAGTCCTAGCAACAGCAATCAGACAACAAAAGGAAATAAAAGGTATTCACATTGGCAAAGAAGAAGTCAAACTCTCTCTCTTTGCAGATGACATGGTACTTTATATGGAAAACCCAAACGACTCCACTCCCAAACTACTAGAACTCATACAGCAATTCAGTAATGTGGCAGGATATAAAGTCAATGCACAGAAATCAGTTGCTTCCTTATACACTAACAGTGAAAACATAGAAAGGGAAATTAGAGAATTAATTCCATTTATTATAGCATCAAGAACCATAAGATACCTGAGAATCAACCTAACCAAAGAGGTAAAGGATCTGTACTCAAGGAACTACAGAACACTTATGAAAGAAATTGAAGAAGACACAAAAAGATGGAAAAGCATTCCATGCTCATGGATCAGAAGAATAAACATTGTTAAAATGTCTATACTGTCCAGAGAAATCTATACTTTCAAAGCCATCCCAATCAAAATTCCACTGAGGTTTTCCAAAGTGCTAGAACAAACAATCCTAAAATTGGTATGGAACCAGAAAAGCCCCCGAATTGCTAAGGAAATATTGAAAAGAAAACCAAAACTGGGGGCATCACGTTGCTTGATTTCAAGCTTTACAACAAAGCTGTGATCACCAAGAGAGCATGGTACTGGCACAAAAACAGACACATAGACCAGTGGAACAGAGTAGAGAGTCTGGACATAGACCCTCAACTCTGTGGTCAACTCATCTTTAACAAAGCAGGAAAAAATATCCAGTGGAAAAAAGACAATCTCTTCAATAAATGGTGCTGGGGAAATTGGACAGCTGTGTATGAAATGCAACCATTCGCTTACAACGTACACAAAGATAAACTCCAAATGGATAAAAGACCTTAAAGTGAGGCAGGAATCTATCAAAATCCTAGAGGAGAACATAGGCAGTAACCTCATCGACATCAGCCACCTCAAACTTCTTTCATGATATGTCTCCATAGGCAAAGGAAACAAAAGCAAAATGAACTTTTGGAACATCATCAAGATAAAAAGCTTCTGCACAGCAAAGGGAATAGTCAACAAAACAAAGAGGCAACCCACGGAATGGGAGAAGATATTCACAAATGACACTACAGAAAAAGAGATGATATTCAAGATCTATAAAGAACTCCTCAAACTCAACACCCAAAAAACAGATAGTCACGTCAAAAAGTGGGCAGAACATATGAACAGACATTTCTCTAAAGAAGACATATAAATGGCTAACAAACACATGAAAAAATGTTCATCATCATTAGCTATCAGGAAAATTCAAATCAAAACCACATTGAGATACTACCTTACACCAGTTAGAATGGCCAAAATCAACAAAACAAGAAACAACTAGTGTTGGAGAGGATATGGAGAAAGGGGAACCTTTTTACAGTGTTGGTGGGAATGCAAGTTGGTGCAGCCACTTTGGAAAACAGTGCGGAGATTATGACCCTGCAAATGCACTACTGGGTATTTACCCCAAGATACAGATGCAGTGAAAAGAAGGGCCATATGTACATAGCAACAATGGCCACAATCGCCAAACATGGAAAGAGCCAAGATGCTCTAGAGCAGAGGAATGGATAAAGAAGATATGGCCCATATATACAATGGAATACTACACCTCCATCATCAAGGATGAATACCCAACTTTTGTATCAATATAGATGGGTCTGGAGGAGGTTATGCTGAGTGAAATAACTCAAGCAGAGAAAGTCAATTATCATATGGTTTCACTTACTTGTAGAGCATAAGGAATAACATGGAGGACATTAGGAGAAGGAAAGGAAAAGTGAATTGGGGGAAATCAAAGGGGGAGATGAACCATGAGAGATTGTGGACTCTCAGAAACAAACTGAGTGTTTTTGAAGGGAGGTGGGTGGGGGGATGGGTGAGCCTGGTGGTGGGTATTAAGGAGGGCACGTATTGCTGGGAGCACTGGGTGTGGTGCATAAACAATGAATCTTGGAACACTGAAAAAATAAAATTAAATTTAAAAAAAAAAAGCTCTTGGTACAGTTCTCAGCACATAGCAAGTGCTCAAAGGCCATTTGCTGTTATTACTGAGGGCCAATAATGTGCCAGTGTTGTATGTATACTTTCTGAATAACAAACCAGAGATCTAGTGGAGCAAAAGCAAGAAGAAGGGAGAGGAAGGAGATAAAAAGGAGAGAATGGACAAATGGGGAAGAGGAGAGTCTTCTCCTCCTGTCTTCTCATATTGCTCATCTGCATCACATCTAGGCTAATGCTTTTGGTTTCAGGTGGCAGAAATCCAGATCAAATCAGCCTGGAATAGAGAAGACATGACTCGCTGCTATAGTCAAGCCATAGCTGGCCCCAGGGATGACTAGACCCAGGGACTCAAATGCCACAAGGCCCCTCTCTCTGTGCCCTATTTCTGTTGTTTTGTCTGCTGGCTTCATTCTTTCCATGGCAAATGGCGATGCTCAAGGCTGGACCCATGGCCACCCTTAGCAGCTTTGATTTATCCTCACACCTTCACTTCCAGAAACAAGACAAAAATCCCTTCTCTTAGTTCTAATTAGAAAAAGCTCACTGGAGGCCTCCAAGTAGTACCGCTGGGGGGCGTGCCCATGCCTGGGGCCAAGGGCATAGGCCCCCGCTGGAACTATTTCGAGGGCAGTTCTCCAAAAGGGATGTGCTTAGAAGGAGGGAGGGGCTGGTGCTAGGCAGACCAAATGAAAGATGTTCATGTTGGTTGAAGGAGGCAGGGAGCTGGACAAAAAGATCAGGGACCACTCTTCCTACTCTGTGGCATAATAGAGTATTTTTGTCAAGGCCTGCGAGGGATATCCAGTCATACTTTGCTGTGGGCATTCTCTCCCCAAAATTGGTCTTATTCTAGACCTCATCCTCTCTTCCTTTGCTGTGTCCTACCAGAGGTAAGCAGGCATGCCTGGACCTTGCCATGCTCATCCCGTTTGTGCTTGATCATCTGTTCCATTGCCTGTCCATTGTCCACTAAGCCACTGGACTAGGTGTAGACACTTCACTTCAGCTTTGACCAGTCTGTGTTCTAAACAGTAGACCCAGGTTCTGTTTGTACCTGCACATGCTGGTCTGGTTCTATGGTCTATCCATGTCAGCCTACCTGCTAGACTCAGGACATTCCATGACCTGGGGTAAACTGACCAGATCCATCTGGAACGAGAAATCCATCAACCCAAATGAGAAAAGTGTCGCCTGAATCCCTCAAATGTTGAGATTTAGATACCTTCTTCTTCTTCCACCTGCCCTCCTACTGCAATACTTGGCCTTATTCCCTGCTGACTTCCTCTTCTCCTTGGTCCTAGACAATGGAGTTCCTAGACTCCCAGTAGCGGCAAAACACATGGACTTAAGAGTCAAACCAACTTGAGTCTGAGGCCTGGCTCTGCCACTCATTGCTGCATGGCCTGGAAAAATTAATCTCTCTCTCTCTAGGCTTTTCTGGAGATGATATACTTAAAACATTACCATCATTCTTATTAAAATATTATGGTCACATGAGATTGAGTAATAGTTCTTGGCATGAAGTTAGTGCCAAAGAGCCTAAGCCTACTGTTTATGACCCTGCCTTTCCCACTAGTCTGGCTTCCAGGAAATTTCAGATGCCTCTCTCTACCACCACCTCCTTTCCTAAGACATATCCATCCTTCAAATGCTGCTTATAAATGGCCATCAAAGAATCAGTGACATTGCTCCACAACTCACAGCTATTTGTTGAGATGTGTGTGCATGTGTACACGTATATGAGTGGCGAATGAGTGAGTGAATGAACTGAAAGAATCTAAGAGTGAATTAATTGGTAAGCAAATGAGTGAATTAGTGACTTAATGAGTCAGCAAGTGCATGAAGAAGAGTGTGCAAAATTGAGCAGACCATGCTTCTTGGTCCCACAACTAATCCAATAAGCGGTGGCATAAATTTTTAATCTTTATTAACATAAGCAGGGGTTAAGAACAGCACGGGAAACATTACAGACCACCAGCTGGATGAGAAAGACACTGTATTCCTTCCCTATTTCTGCTTTAACAAATTTTTACAAATTTCGTGGCCTGAAAGAACACAGTTGTCTTAAAAGTTCTGGGTGGTGGGTGGGGGAAAGGGCAGGAGCCCAAAATGGGTATCATGGAGCCAAGATCAAGGTGTCTGCAGGGCTGTGCCCTCTGGAGCTCTAGGGGGGATCTGTTTGCTGACCTTGCCCAGCCTCTCGTGGTCACCTTGTTTCTTGGCTTGTGGTCTCTTTCTCAACCTTCAAAGCTGGCTGTACCACATCTTCAGATCTCTGGCTCTGACTCTCTGCATCTGTCACTGCATCTCCATCTCAGACTTCTACACTCCTGCCTTCCTCTTACAGGGACCCAGGTGATTACAGCAGGTCCACCCACGTAACCCAGGGTAATCCTCTCATCCCAAATCCTTAACATAATCACATCTGCAAAGTTCCTTTTGCCATGGAAGGTAACACAGTCATGGGTTTTGAGGTTTCAGATGTGGGTGTCCCTGTGGAGCCATTTTCTGCCTACCATGGATACTCCACTCAGAGGGCATGTGTCGGCAGATTCCCACCCCACAAGAAGAGGGGCAGGAGGGGGATGAAGGAAGCATCAAAGCATTTATCAGATGCCCAAGCCAGGTAACTTTGCTCTTCTTCTTGGTGTTTGAGCACTGGGATTTATTATCATTATTATTGTTATTATTATTATTTTAATTTAAATTAAACAATTAATGTATAATGTATTACTGGTTTCAGAGGTAGAAGTCAGGGATTCATCAGTCTTATATAATACCCTTAGGCACTGGGATTTTTAAAACCTCCTCAGGTGGTTCCAGCATGCCCTGCAATTTGGGGAACACTGTGATGGAAGACATGCCAAGACCACATGTTGCTACAGTTGAGGGTCAAATCTGCCCAGAGATTTCTGGAGGAGATGGATCAAGAGCAGGGTATCTCAACTGTGGGTACACATTACTGTCAGCGAGGGAGATTTCCGAAAGACTTTATTTTGAAATAAGAATAGAGTTGCAGGTTGTGGGGGCACGTGGGAGGCTCAGTGGGTTAAAGCCTCTGCCTTCAGCTCAGGTCATGATCCCAGGGTCCTGGGATCGAGCCCTACATCGGGCTCTCTGCTCAGCGGGGAGCCTGCTTCCTCCTCTCTCTCTCTCTGCCTGCCTCTCTGCCTACTTGTGATCTCTATCTGTGAAATAAATAAATAAAAGCTTTAAAAAAAAAAAAAGCATTGCAGGTTGCAAAGACAGTACAAAAATTTCCTATAGACCCATCACCCAGCTTCCTCTAACATTAGTGTCTTATATAACCATGGTACACGTATCCAGAAGTTGACATTAGCTCAGTGGAAGACTTCATTCAGATGTCCCCAGTCTTTCCACTAATGTGTTTTCTCTTGGTCCACCATCCAGTCCATCAATTCCCAGAGCCCTGAGACATTAAGTCTACTTGATTTCTAATCTGGATCTGTTTCTCAGGCTTTCCTTGCTTTCTCAGGCCCTTGACACTTTTGAAGGGTACTAGTCAAGTGTTTCATAGAATACCCCTTAATTTGGGTTTGTCTAATATTTTCTCAGGATTAGACTGGGGTTATGCAATTGGGGGAAGAATATCATTATTGGTTAGGGTGGTATCTGCCAGCTTTCTCCACTAGAAAGATACAATTTGTCCTTTTCCACACGCTATTCATTAGAAGTGAGTCCCTACGTCCGGCCCATTTGGTAAAGGGGTACTGGGTCCATTGTTCCTATCACTGCAGTTAGTTCCTATCCATGGCTTTGTTACCATCTCACTGCTCTTTACTGATAATGTAGTAACGCGCAATACCCAGAACCTAAGTAGCAAAGCTAGAATTTGAATTCATGTCTGCCTGGCTCCCAAGGCCATGCTCTTTCCACTTCATGTTATCAATGCTAAATCAAGGGGATCTTATTGGATTTGTTTCCAAGGTGAGAGCTCCCCCTCAGCTTGCCTACCTAGTGTTTTTCAAATCAGTCTATGGACTGTAACCCATAGTGGGTCATAAGACCAGTTTGTAGGTCTGTAGGCACTTTGAATAATAAAATAGACCATAACGGAATAGAATAGAAAATAGTACTTCACACACATAGCAAGTATAATTTGTTATAATGTTGTTTCTGTAAACTCTGTGTTTAGAGACCTTTATCTTTAAAACAGAGTGGCAGCCCTGCCACCACTCCCTACCCCCACCCAACCCCCCTGCCCAGGGGCAGCTGGTTAAGTATCCAACTCTTGGTTTCAGCTTAGGGAGTGATTTCAGGGATCTGAGATCAAGCCCCGGATCAGGCTCTAAGCTCAGCAGAGTCTGCTTGAGACTCTCTCTCCCTCTGCCCCTCCCTTGTCCCATGCTGGCTCTCTCTCTAAAATACATACATAAATCTTTAAAAAAATAGCATCCCTAACACACACAGTTGTTATAAAGATTAAATGATTTGATATAGGTAAAGTGCTTGGAACAGAGACAGGCACACATGACACATTATATCAATATTATGAAGTACAGACATGCACAAATGGGTCGTGATGTAAAATGTAAATCTTATTGCAAGCTGCAATGAACAAATTTGAAAACACTGAACTCACAGCTCTAGATTGGGACAGTAGCAGTTTACAATGTCCAGGCACCTGCCTGTTTTCGTGAAGTTACTAGGGGCACAGCCAGGCTTATCGGTGTATGTATTGTCTGTGGCTACTTTGGAGCAACAATGGTAGAGTTGAGTACGTCCAATAAAAACCACAGGGCCCACAAAGCTGAAAATCTTTCTTATTTGGCTTTCCAGACCAATGCCCCTGCCTAGAGGTCATCTTATAATATAAGGGATATTAGATGCCTCTGTGGAGGCCATGTGGCCCTGTTCTGTTACTACCCTGACAGTCACGCTTACCCCTGCAGAACATTCTAGGCTGTGAGACCGCTGGGTCCTTGCGCCTCAAGAAGCTCAACAGCCTTTGACCCTGGACCTATGCCCATACTTGCTTTATTTATCCACCTCCATTGTTGCTCATGGTGGAAAGCCAGAAATATGGCACATCGGTCAGAGTCCCAGCAGGAACCAGATGGCCACTCAAATGAGCATAATTTGAGGAGTGTTTAATAAAGAGGTTATTTACAAAGGGAAGGGCAAGGTGTAGGAAAGCCACAAGGGACAGCAGAGTAAAAGCAGAGCTCTTACCACCGTTGGCAAGAGGAGACAAGGAAAGGGAGCAATTCCTAAACCTGGAAGGAGCCAGTCATTTAGAAAGGAAAACTTGATAGGAGCCAAGACCTTCAGTCCAAGGTCTGAGAGCCAGCTCCAGGTGACCTCTTGAGGGGGAAGCCAGGAGAATGAATGTCCTGGAATCACCTTTCTCTCCCTGATCTACTGTTGGGGTGCACAGTGACCAAAGTGAAATGGAAGCCACAGGGCAGGAGACCCACTGATGTGGTCCATCTGGGTCAGCCTCCCAGGGCACAGAATAGAGTGAAGAAGGTTGGAAAGCCACAGGTACCAGAGCACATAGTGTCAACTTAGAAAGCTAGCTATATTGACCCTCCCTAAGGTTCTCCAGACATTTCCCCCACTTCATCCCTCCAAGGTGAGAGTGTGGCCCAAGCATCACAGGGTGGCCGTAGCTTTTATCTTCTACCACCTTCTCTTCCTAGACCTGCTAGGCTCCAGATGATTATCATAGGGTTAGTCCTTCCAGATCTTTTCATCATGAGAAGGGTAGAAGATCATAAATGGAGGCACAAATGAGCCGTTGGGGTTTTTGTGAGACTGAGCAGAGTCAGATTCATGTCCATAGACATCGGCCAAATTCTTTCTCACAACCCATCCTTCCATCTTGGAAAGGAGCTATGTCTTATTGACCTTGGCAGCCTAGCTCAAATCCAACAAATAGATGAGCCAACTCCTGGCCTTGGGGGAAAGAACCAGAGTGAAAAACAACTTACCATCTGAGAAGTGTTCTCAGAGTAATTTGTTCCCCCTGGCCAGACCTCTTGGCCCCATCGCTAGCCCAGGCTTCCTCGGCTGGCATCTGAGATCTTATAGGCCTCTAAATGCAGCCACAAAACTATAGCATTCTGGCCGGTCCAAAGCACACATTTTACAGATATGAAATCAGAGGCTCACAGGAAGGAAGGAGCTAGCATCAGTAGCCCAGTTGCCTTGTGGCAGAGCTGGGGCTCAAATTCAGGACTGGGGACTCTCACTAGTTTCCATCTTTCTTTTACAGAAGATGGAAGTTGCAGTCAGTTTCAGAGGCTTGGGAGTGGACTGGGAGCCCTGGAAATATGGTCTAGTCTTAGGCAAGTTTCCTTGTCAGGCTCAGTCGCTGAAGATACACACCAGAGTCATTGGCCCCCGAGGTACCACTTCTAGAGACTGAGAAAGAAGCACAAGCTTGAGTCAAGCAAATCAGTCCAAATTCAGACTCCCACCTGTTAGGCTATTTTACCCTAACTTTTCTGCTAATGAGGCTCCATTTTATAGTCCTATAAATTTGGCACTATCGTCAACCACTGAGTTGTAGGAACCCTGGTCCCATACAAGCAATGCCCTCAAAATGTCCAAAGGTAACAAGATGACCCTTTTATTGTCTTTTCTTTTTCCTTCCATTGGAAGACTAGTGGAATACAGGCAACGGCTTTCACACAAAGTCAGAAGCTGACAAGTGTGAGTGTAGCCATTAGAGCTCTGTACTCTAAGCCCGAGAGCCAAGGACCCCAGAGACAAGAGCAGGGAGGCCTCCTGATGGCCAAGGATTTGACCCCATTTTCACGGCCTCAAGTGTATTGAGTAAAACCCCTCAAGGTTCTCCTCCCTCTGCCCACACCATCCCAGTTTCTTCAGAGAAATGAAGAGTTCAGATGTATATAGCCCAAGTGCTCAGGTTTTAAATTAGACAACTTTGTCCTGACAGGAACCGAGTCACGGCTGTCATACCTCATTATTTTTAGAGTTACTACTAAACTCTTTGAACGGCATGAGCTGCCACCATTCAAGGCAAACAGAAAGACTTCACATTTTATCATGACAGCCCTGGAGCCATCCACCTCCTCACGTTCATTATATCCATCCTGACTTCGGAAGGGATCATGAGACGTCTTGACAATCTTACGGTGAGGAAGGCAGACCCCATGGCTCATTACTACATCCAAGGGACTGAAACCTCCCATAGTTGAGCAAAGCCCATGGCCTCCAGGACGTCAAGGAGAAATATTCCAGGGGAAGTCGCTACTTCCTAGCCACCCCTGGGTGAACCACCATCTCACATGGGAAGCAGAAAAAAAATGGACCCTCCAGTAGCCAACCAATAAGAGGAGCTGTAAGCAAATGCCACAGGCTGGTGAATGATGTCATAGTCCCCTCCTCTGATGCAATAATGCCACCACCACTGAAAAGGCTGAGCTGTGACCATAGCTCTTGCAGAGGGAAAAATTCACCGCAAGCAGGGCACCTTCTAGATTGCTCCTGGAGTGTGGAGACAGAAGTCTCTGCTGTCCAAGTTACTGAATCCAGAAAAAAAAAATGACCTTATGAACATGGGAAAAGAAATCCAGATAAGGCCCAAGGCAAATGTTTCTTCTTACATCCACTTTTTGCTGAATTACAGGAACAAGTTCAAGGAGCAGCAGCCAAATACCTACCTTGGCTTTAAAGAGTTCTCTAGAAAGTGTTCGGAAAAATGGAGGTCCATCTCAAAGCACGAAAAGGCCAAATATGAAGCTCTGGCCAAGCTCGACAAAGCCCGGTATCAGGAAGAGATGATGAATTATGTTGGCAAGAAGAAGAAGCGGAGAAAACGGGACCCCCAAGCACCCAGGCGACCCCCATCATCCTTCCTGCTCTTCTGCCAAGACCACTTTGCCCGGCTGAAGAGGGAGAATCCGAGCTGGTCAGTAGTGCAGGTGGCAAGGGCCTCAGGAAAGATGTGGTCTGCGAAAACAGATGCTGAAAAGCAGCCGTATGAGCAAAGAGCAGCTCTCCTGAGAGCCAAATACCAAGAGGAACTGGAAATCTACCGCAAACAATGTAATGCCAGGAAGGGCCTCCAAGGGTCAGCTAAGAACCAGCGCAGAAGGAAAACTGACTCGGGCAAAGCTGATGGATCCAATTAGAAATAAATGCCATTCAACTGTATTGCCCATCGCTGGTCTCCTGTGTGACATTAGTGCGGCCACTGTTATTGCTGCCTTGAGGAAGTGAGTGGGGTGGTGGTTAAGATTGTGACTTGGAAGCTGATCCTGGGGAGGGCTGGCTTTGAGAGAAGGGCAAAGGGGTCCAAGGCAGTGTGTGAGGTCAGTAGCTATGGAACTCGGCTTGGGCAGGCGGGATGGGAGTTTCCAGGTCTATAGTGGAAGTCACAGAGGTAGGGCATCCTGGTTATAAGTGGTTATCAAGGGCAGAGGACTGACCCTCCTCTGGGTTGGGTGCATGGATGCCAGTCCTGCCATCATCCTTACCAGCAGGGCCAGAAGGCCAGGAGTTCAGGTCAGACTCCTAATTGAGGCCCCAGCAGAGGTTGGGAAACTGGAGTTGAGGTGGGCTTTGGAGTACATGGTTCCTCCAGTAATTCCAGAACTGCTCCTCCAGCTGAGCCTTAGGTATCATCAGCGGGCCAGGAGGAGACCCCAGCATTGGTTCCTGCTCTGGTGGGGATGGAAACACAAGGCTGATTTTACAAACATGGGCATTGGACTCTGCCCAAGTCCTCTAAACTAGAGAAAACACCGTCATGATTTTGGTGGGCACCCACCCAAACAGTTGTCTGTGGTTAGAAGCACAGCACACATGGAGTGGACATTTACTGCCTTTATGACCACCCAGCATCCATTCCTTCTCCTCTTGTTCACAGAATGCTCCTCTGAAGTCCCCTGGTCACGCTGATTGGTTCAGTTACAGGCATGTGACCCAGGGTGTCCAATCAGAGTGGACCACAGGACTGTGCCGGGAGTCCTAAGGGAGAGCCCTGTCCTGAGGCTACTGTAAGCCATCTGCCTTTTTCTTGGTCCAAAATGTTAGTCCCTTGGCAACAGAGTGTAATCTTGGACTTTTCATTGAAGATGAGCCCAAAATGTTTTTTTTTTCTCTTTTTCTTTTCCTTTCTTTCTTTTTTTTTGGGGGGGGGGGGTCTAAGCTTTTTGAGTTAGGGTTCTGCCATTTAAAATGAGACTAAAGTGGTCATTTGGCACAAATAGGACTGTTCTGTGTCTGTGCTGTATTTTTCAGGCAACATATCATGAGCAGTGCTTCATCTCAATCAATATAAGTTGGTATGAAATATTGTGAAATGGCTATTGACTTCTCGACATCAAAAAGACTGGGCCAAAGACAAAATTGCTTGTCACCGCGTTATGCATGCAACAGACTTCCTTAATTCCACCTCCATTCCTGTTCCAGGATGGACTTAGACTTTGTCCTCTACCACTTTTTGAACTTGCACTCTCAAAACAAAAGTAAAAATACATACTTTGAAAAATCTTACAGAACTAGAGAGCCTTTAGGGAATAGAAGGTAATACAGTGGAGTGATTTAGAAGTTCAAGGTCTGGAGTCAAGCCATTTATGGAAGACTCACATATGCCAGATCCTATGTTGGTTACTGCATAGACTACTATGTGGTACAACATAGTCTATTACATAGACTACTGTCAGGTTCCTGCTCTGAAAGAACTTTCCTTCTGGTGAGAAGGATGTGAGCATAAACTACAGCACTACAAGGCATGATGAAAATGAAGGTTACTCAGAGTGTAGGGGGTGGGAGTGGGTACCCCCTACCAAGGAGACCTTTGAAGTCTTCAGGGATGAAGCAGCTTTATCCTACTTGGCAAACTTGTACTGCTGCTGGCAAGATTCCTGTTTCCCATTCCCCATTCCCTACAGCTGTTGTTCCAACTTGGCTCTGCTTCCCCTCCATCCCAACCCCCACTCTCTCAGGAGATGCCCTCATTTTCTGTTTCATTGAGAAAAGAGAGATCATCAAACATAAGCATTCTCAGTGTTGTTCTTTCTCAACATGTAATCCACACCCATCCCTTCCTCCTGATCTCAAGTCTTAAAGGGAGCTAGAAAACACTTGTGACCCCCTTCCCCTGCCTCCCTCAGGCCCTTGCTCCTCATTGTAAAGATGCAAATCCTTTAGCCCTCTAAGCTTGCACAGGTTGGCTTGGTGCTATGATACAGATGGTTCTGATATTACTGTTTGCAGGACCTTGGTCAAGTTCTTTCCTCTGTGTTGTCCCCTGTGCAATGGGGATGATGCTCACCTTACAGGTTGTTTTAGTAAACAAATGATATAATACATGCAAAAGTATTTGGCATAGTCCTTGACACCTAATATGTACTGTGGTGGGCATCCTCTAGGGTGGCTATTTCATAATCCACCCTGCCGGTGTCCATACCCATGTACGATCTTTTCTTAAATATGGGCAGGACCTGTGACTTGCTCTTAACCAACTGAATGGAGAAAAAAGAGATGAGCTGTGACCTCTGTGATTATCTAATGATGTATAAAACTCCATCTTGCTACTTGATTTGCTCTAGAGACTTTGCTAGCATGATGAAGAGGCCAAGCTGGGGAAACTCACATGGCAAGGAACTGTGGTAAGTCTCTAGGAGCTGAGGGTGGCCTCAGACCAACAGCCAGCAAAAAATTAAAGCTCCCAGTCCTAAGACCACAAGGAACTGAGTGTTTCAGCAATCACATAAGCTGGGAAGTGGGTCCTTCCCCAGTTGAGCCTTCAGATGAGAACAGAGTCCTGGTTGACATCTTGACTCAGCCTTGTGAGGTCTCACAGCTAAACCAAGCTATTACCAGATTCCTGACCCACAGAAACTGAGAGACAATGAATGTGTGTTGTTTTAAGCCATTAAGTGTATGGTAATTTGTCTCATGGCAACAGATAACCAATAGAGTACTCAATAAAAGCCAGCTTCCTTATAATTTTAGAAGAGACTGTCTTTATCTTTATTTCCCCCTCTAGCTTCTACTTTATCTGTTTAATTTCCTTTCCTTGGTACCCTCTTGAAGGTGGAGGGGACCCCCTCCCCACAGCGGATTAGAGCCTGGCTTCTACTCCTCTGTAGTGGTTCTTGTTGAGTTGTCTTGTTTCCAGCCTGAACTGTGGGCTCTTGGTGGGCAGCAGCTGTGTCTTATACCACACTCATCTCTGGGAGGAGGGCCACCATATAGAGAGGCCCAGCCCTCCTGCTGCCCCTTTCTGGTTTCCTGTGTGATTAATTATGTGAATGTGGGTGGCCAAGTCAGAGTTTTGACAACAGTCTGCATCACCCCTGCTGAAGACGAACTCCATTAACATTCCTTTATGAAAAAGTCGACAGGAGGGTGTGAATCTGCAGGCTTCTAATGACTGTAATGTAATAACAGTGAGGCGGAGGGAGGGGAAGAGGAGGAAGAGAAGGGGGAGCCAGGACTAAGACAGTGGGTTAGAGAAGAAGCAGGCAAGGAGTCTGTTATGGTGCCAGCAACTCCAGACCCATTCAGCTGGGCTCTGTGCCCCTGTCCTTGGGAAGAGGAAGGCAGAGTCTTTGGGTCTATCACTGTCTTGGTGAATGAATCACTGTACTCTGATCCTTCTCTCCTAAAGCTTTTCCTATGTTCACTTATTCATTCATTTATTCATTTATTCAACAAATATTTATGTAAATCTTATGCCTGCAATATACCAAGAACTGTTCTGTTGCTAGGAATGTAGCAAGGTCCCTGATCTCTTACATTCCAGGGAGGGGCAGACAGATAACAAGTCAACAAATAAATACATGAGATCATTTTTTGATAGTGTCAAGTGCTCCAAAGAAAATAAACAAGGGTAATGAGATAAACAATGACAAGTGAGGTTGAGGGCACTTTAAATCAGTGGTCAAAGATGACATTTGGGTTCAGATTTAAAAGACAAGGAACTAGGCATGCCAAGGTCTGAAGAAAGAGTTCTTTAAGCTGCAGGACAGCTAGTGCAAAGGTCCTGAGGCAGAAGTGAGCTTGGCATATTAGAGGGAGAGTAGGGAGGCCAGACTGACATGGTGTGAGATGCAGCTGGAGCGAGGCAGGTCTTAGAAAGGAGTTTATTTGAAATCTAAGTGCAATGGGGAGCCACAGAGTTTTCTGCAGGAAGAGCCATGTGCTTCTACTTTGACTTCTGGTTATTGGTCATTCTAGCATTTTCAGAAACTATCGGTACCAAAAAGGGGATGCTAGCCCCTCCAAGGTTTACAAGAGCAAGAGATAAGGCTAACAAATATCAAACCCATGATATTTTTCTTTTTTGGATGGGAAATAATCAGGAGTTTCTACTTGGTACTTGTTGGAGAAGCTGTAAGCTGAAAACCAAATGTGGAAAGGATGAAACTTCTAGCCCTGTGATTAATTTTCCTAGGGATGGGGAAAAGGGTGGGCATGGGTGGCAGAACGTTCCATAAGGACTCTTCTTCCCAGGTTTCATATTTGCATGTGGAACAGCTTCCGCTGGACCAGTGGCTCTCACCTTGAACCTACATTAGAATTACCTCAGAGCTTGTTAGCACACAGATTGCTAGGCCCCACTCCTAGAATTTGATTCAATTTTTCTGGGAGTTGGACCTAGAATTTGCATTTCTAAAAGTTCCCATGTGACACTGATGTTACCAGTCCAAGGCCCACAGGGAATTCTTCTCTCTCTTGCAACCTGGGCATTCACTTGGAAGAGTAATAAGAAGTGAGACTTATCTGCCTAATGAGTTTGAGAAGAGGAGCTAACCATACCCTTCTTTCTCCGCCCCCCACCACCTTAGCTGCAGAATGTGTTCAGGTCTGCACTTCAATTAGTTCATTGGTAATAGAGGTGACAGGCTGATCCTCACCTGTCTTTCTCCTGCACCTGCCACTGATTCCAAACCTGACAGGAATAAGCATATTTATTTATTCGGTTTGCCTCAAATCCCAACAGAGAAGTTGATCCCAGTTGCAAAACAACTGATTACCATCTGGAACGCACAACTGCGTTGGAATCTTTTAAAAAATATATTATTTATGTATTTATTTGAAAGAGAGAGACAGAGCAAGAGCAGGGGGTTTGGGAGCAGAGGGAGAGGGAGAAGCAGACCCCCAGCTGGGTGGGAAGCCCCAGGCAGGGCTCAGTTCTGGGACTCTGGGATCATGGCCTGAGCCAAAGGCAGACACTTAACCAACTGAGCCACCCAGGCACCTGCTGTGTTGGGATCTTATAATTGATTTTACCTTCCACTAAATCATCAATTGTTTGATGGGCTGTTAAGCTCAAGGATTTGGTCCATGGGCAGGGCATGGTTTTTGTGTGAAATCACCAAGGCAATGACACTCTCCTGTTCTCTAATCACACTCCCCAAAATTATACTTCCCATCATTGTAAATGAGGTCTGGTGTGTGGGAAGTATCCTGTGAATGAGGGTTCCTGCCCTGGACTCTAAAGGATGGTTTAAAGAAGGTGAGAACAATATATAAAAGGGCAGTTGAAGCAGGAGGAAGCCTAGCCAGGGACCCAAAGGGGGACATGTGATGTTCCAGGCTGGCTGGCCTTGATCTCTGGGTTGGTGGGATGCCATAACCATTCTCATGTGGCCATCCCCTTGAAAGTTTCCATGCACTAGATCTCACTACCCATTGCTCCTTTTCCAATCCTTTCTCTGCTCTGGCTGCCTGATGGATGTTGTAAGACTTCCCCTTCAACAGTAAAACGTTTCAGTGGTTGCCCATCGCCTGTGGGAGTCTGATGCAGCATAATCAAACCTTGCTGCCTCTGCACTGTCGCCCACACCCAGCTTCTCGAGTAGCTCCCAGGGATCCTCACCTCCTGGTATTCACACCCTTGTCTGATTCCTCCCTTTAAGTGTGGGCTGGACCTAGTGACTGACTTCTGATGAACAGAATAGGACAAAAGTGATAAGACATCACTTCTCTACCAGTGACTAAGTTACAAAAGACAATCTCTGTCTCTCTTGCTTGCTCAAAGCAAATGGGTATGTTGAAAGTTGTCCTGTGGAGAGGCTCATGGGGCAAGGAACTGAGGCTGGCTTGCCTGCCAGGAGGGACTCCTGCCCACAACCATGAAGTAGCTCAGAGGTGGACCACTCCCGGGCTCCCATGCACACCTTTCCTGCAGCTTTTTGACAGACCCAGATCAGCGACACCTGATTCCTGACTCACAGAAACCAGGCTGATAGATGTTGTTGTTTTGTGCTACTATGGTTTAGGGTAATTTGTTATAAACCGGAAGAGAGAACAATACAAATTGTGGTATCAAAAGAGGCATAGTATCATGAAAAATATCTCAAATGTAAGGTGGCTTTGGAACCAGAGCATGGGTGGAGGAGGGGAATATTTTGTGAAGCTTGTTAGAAAAATCTGGACTTTGAGGGTGCTGCTAGTGAAGGCTGAAAAGGCAAGGAGGACATGTTTTTGGAAACTGGAGGGAGGGGATCCTTGTGATGTAGTGGCAGAAAGCTTAGCAACACTGTTGTCTGCAGTTATGTGGAAAGCAAAACACATACCCACTCAGCAATCCAGCTAAGGAGATGTCCAAGCAAAGTGTCGAAGGCATGGCCAGTTTCTTCTTGCCACTTCGGTGAGAAGGGAGACAAATTGAGGGAAAGATTGTTAAAAAGGAGCAAGGGCCTGATAATTTTGAAAACTCTCAGACCCTCAAGACAGCAAAGGATGCTAAAATCAAACGGCTGTCCAGCACTGTCAGGGAAAGTTGGTCTGGAGATAAGTGAAGGTGTGACTGTCCAGCTGTTGGGTGAAACGTCAGGAAGATCAAAAGAGCATAGTGTTGACCCAACAATTACACTACTAGGTATTTACCCAAAGGATACAAATGTGATGCGAAGGGGCACCTGTACCCCAGTGTTCATAGCAACAATGTCTACAATAGCCAAACTATGGAAAGAACCTAGATGTCCACTGACAGATAAATGGACAAAGAAGATGTGGTACATATATACAGTGGAATATTATACAACCATCAATGAATTGAAATCTTACCATTTGCAACGATGTGGGTGGAACTAGAGGGTATTATACTAAGTGAAGTAAGTCAATCAGAGAAAGACAATGATCTTATCATTTCACTCATTTGTGGCATATAAGAAATAGGACAGAAGATCATAGGGGAAGGGAGGGAAAATTGAATGGGAAGAAATCAGAGACAGAGACAAACCATGAGAGACTCTTAACTCTAGGAAACAAACTGAGGGTTGCTGGAGGGGAGATGGGTGGGGGGATGTGGTATTGGGTGCCAGGCATTAAGGAGGGCACTTAATTTAATGAGTACTGGGTGTTATATGCAACTGATGAATTACTAAACCCTACATCTGAAACTAATGAAACTAATGATGTACTATATGCTAACTAATTGAATTTAAATAAAAAAAAAGAGCATAATGTCATTTAGTCATAGAAGGCCCTTTAGAGAGATTAGGGTGGGTCTCACAGGCCCTCTAGATCAAACAGCAGGGCCTCTGGGAAGCATCAGAGCATCATTCCTTAGTTGTTTTAGCAGAATCTCAAGACAGAGACAGCATGAATAAAAGAGGTCAGTGGGCTCCCCAAATTCTCAACATATGCTTTCTTCCATGAGAAAGACAAAAATGACTCAGAGGGAGGAAACAGGAGCCAGAATGTGGATTTGCAACTCATGGGGAATGATTCCTAGATTTTGAAATTAATCAAGAAAGTTCTAATATTTTCCTGGATGGATTTCAGAATTGTTATGGACCAGAGACTCCTTTATGCCTCACATTCCCCTCCCCTCTTTTTGAGTAAAAATGTCTTTAAGCATGACCCTATGCCTGTTGAATCACTGTGTGTTGGGTACGTGGCAGCAGGCAATGCTTCTCTCTCTGGTTTTGTAGAACTAGAACTACAGATCTAGAGTAGCAGTCTTCTAGAACCTGCCTTTGAGGAATGACACCCAGGAACCTCGTCCATACCTGAACATGATTTAGGTGATGATGTTCTGGACTCTGAGCTGATGCTATCATGGGATGAGACTCTGTGGGACTTGAGGAAGGGGCACCTGCATTTTGTTTGTGGAAGGAGAAGGAGTTGGGGACCAGAGTGCAGCCTGTAATAAGACAGCTTCAGAAATGACCCCACGATCTTCATCTCCAGGCATTTGTGCCCTTGGTCAATCTCCTCCCCTTTGTGTGGGCTGGACCTAGCGACCTGTTTCTAACAAGTAGGATACAGCTAAAGTGGTAGGCTGTCACTTTTGAGATGAGGTTATAAAGGACCAGGCCTCCTGGTCTCATTCTCTCCTTCTCAGACTTGCTCTGATGAAGTAAGCAGCCATGTTGAAAGTCACCCTATGGAAAGGCACTAAGGTGTTCTCCCTGATCAACAGCACTGGGGCATCCAATCCTTCAATCACGTGAACAAGCTTAGAAGGCACCTTCTTCCCCAACTGAGCTTTGAAAGGACTGCACCCCTGGCAGATACCTTCACTGCAGCTTTGTGAGAAACCCTGAGCTAGAGGACACAGCTAAGCCCCACCCAGATTCCTAATACACAGAACATGTGAGACAATAAACACTGCTTAAAACCTTAAGTTCCGGGACAATTTGTTATGCACCAAAAGGTATTTAATATTCCCACCCGGAGGCCCTGCTACATGATATTTCCCCCAGAAACATGATACCTTCACCTTCTCCTCACGGCCTTTTCACATGCTACTCTTGGCTGGGCTCCTCCTCCTTACTGTTAGGTCTGGTAAACTTCCACCATCAGACGAAAGTCAGATCAGGTGTCCCTTCCTCCAGGAAGCCCTCTTTGACTCTCCTACCCTCCTCTGTGCTCCCACAACATATCACCATCCCACTGCAGATCACATTGTATTACCTGTTTGTCTCCTGGACTTGTGGAGAAGGGCAAGGACCTTGCCTTATTCGTCCCGGTACCCTTAAAAACCTAACACAATGCCTGAAATGCATTCAAATAATAATAGTAAACATTTATTCATTCCTATGCCATGCTGCTACTGTTTGAGGCGATTCGGATGTAATTATTTTATTTGATAATAAACCCAATGAGGCAAGAACTTTAAATACCCCCGTTTTACAGGCGGGGGACTGAGAATCCCCGCTAGGTGCTCAGTGCCTGCTGGCTGGAATCATGACAGCCACGTTGCTCCTCTTGTCCTGTGGCTGGCAGTGGTCGGTCCCCTCCTTGCAGGAGATCTGCAAACAGCAGAGTTGGCCCAGAAGGCCTCCTGAGCACCAAGACACATACTCTGTGCTTGACTGGTTACATCGTTTTGTATTTCCAGAGAAATACCTGGATCTATCTCTTGGCACCTCCAAGAAAGGGTTTGGCTGGCATCCAGAGGATATATTGGGCACTAGAAACCACACCTCCAGCTCTCTATTCACAGCTGTGCCTCTGGCCCGCAGGCAGAATAAGAATTTTTCTACCTCTCACACCCTGTCATTATAAACCACGTAAATTCCTTGATACTCGTGTTGAAATGAACAGATGTGGCTCTGTATTTTTAATGCATTATCTGCAATTAGCAGCAGTGGGCATGGAAGAGCTCTGCCAGCCCTGGGGCTGCCCCTTGCAGATGCAGCTGTGAGTACATTTGTGCAGAGGACTCTGGCCAGACTCCTCTGGCGAGCGGGAGAGGGAACTTCCATCTGCACAGTGTCTCCTCTGCCAGGCAGTGGAAAGAGGACCGCTGAAGCCTGATCGTCATTCCACTGCCCGCCTGGCCTCCCCTCCACCCACCTTGCTGTTGAAACACTCTGAGAGGCTGTCTTCCAAGAGGGGCCCCAGTGGGCAGATGGCAGTCCCAAAAGTCATGGGTGGTAAAAGTATTCACAGGCTTGTTGTCTGTCCAAAGAGGGACATTTTGGGCAATAAATACAATGCTACTAACTAGCCTGGTACTTTCTAGGTATCAGGCCCTGTTTCTAAATGCTCTTTAGGAATCATCATATTTAATTCCAGAAGCAGTGTGGAAGCCCACCCCACCTACAGAACCACAGCCAAAGACCGCCGGGAATCCACCTGTATTGAGCAAACTTGGCATTATTGGCTTGTGGCAATGAGAGAGAATGTGCACCACTGGGAACCATGGGGGGTGGGGTCTCAGTATGAGGGTGTTGGCAAGAACCTACTGAGGATTTGGGCTTTTGTTAGGTGATCTGGGGAGGGCTCAAGAAAGTGGAGCTTTGCTCTGGATGAGATGTTGTCAAGATGTAGGTGTATTTCTATGACTGGGGACTTCATAAATGTTCTCTAGAAGGCAGGAGGAATGAAGCAAGACTAAAGTTGCAATTGCTAAAGCACCAGTTGTCACGTACGTTAGCCAAGATGCAAAGGGAGGGGAGCGTTTGGTCGTTTTTGTGTTTTGGTAATGTTCTTGCTTGTGCTGGAGTTCAGATGTGATTATGAAGTGGTCTTGTTTTTATCTTAATCCATCATGGTCATGAAGCGGCCTGCCTGATGCTGACATTTATGTTCAACGGACAACACCATGGTCTGGTGTGGGTGCCAGGCCAGCTCCCAGCAAAGGGGTAGCCTGATGATGCCAGGCCACTTTCTGGCCCTTAGGGGCTGTTGCTCACCTCCTCAGCAGGCACCGTGATTGTGCCAACTTAGAGAAATAGAGAAACTGAGGCTCAGAGTTGTCATAGCCAGGAAGTGGTGCTGTGATTCCAAGGTTACTGAAACTAACTTGGGTGGGTGCCAAGGGGCTCAGCAGAAGAAACTCAGCAGAGGGGGAGGGGGATAATTATGGGAAACAAGGCAGACCATGAAGGAGACTGGCCACAACAGAGAATAGAAAGAACATAGGACTTAGAGTCAGAAATCTCCACTTTAGAAATTTATCCCTGCCACTTACTAGCTAGGTGGTCCTAGGCAATTTATTGAACATCAGAGATTCCATTTCTTCTGCCTGTTGGGAATATAAAAATCTGTTTTCCAGGGCTATTGGGAGTCTAAAATGAAAAGACAAGGGATGGAGTACCTAGGAAACCCCTGGGAACAAGAGAGACCATTATGTACTTCCCCTGTATGCCAGACACTGTTTTAAGTACCTCACATGTGTTGACTCCTTTGATACAGCAACCCCATGAGGCAGATTCTATCCTAATCTATAGTTTGCAGGTGGGAAGATGGAATACAGAGAGGTTAAGCAATAGATCCAAGGTCACACAGCAATCAAGTAGCAGAACTCAGGCATTCTGGCTCTAACATCCTCATTCTGCCTCCTCTCATGATAACTGTTGGATCACTGCTCCTTCCCTTCCATGGCTGCAAGGGTTTCAAGACTCCAGTCAAATTTTGATGGCAATTTAATTCTCTGGAACTCCCCAGGTCCCAGACTTCTGCTTGTGGATGGATCAGAGCTGCTTGCTTGGCTCTGGTTCCGAGCACACTCATTTCCTTTTAGAAGGTCAAAACAATCTTGGCATTACAGATGCTATAGATTCAGGTCACTGTGGTCGATAGATCAAATAAAACATAGCATTGCCTTTTGGCATTTCCGTTCCTTTTAGTAAATCCTGAAGTTGGGGAAAAACACTGGGAAATGAATAAAAACTAAAGGGGTTTGGGGAATGGCCCAGTGCTGCAGCAGAAACCCTCTTGTGGCAAGACTGATAAGTGGGCAGAAGGCAAATGGCTGCCTGAGAGGAAATGGGCCAGATGTGGCGGGCTCCCTGGGTCCCAGAATAGTAGAAAGCTGTTTCCACAGCACCACGGTCCGAGGGTGACTCCACACTGCCTGGTTCTAACCTGTTGAGAGGATTTATATGTTGTGTCCCCAGTTCTGGGAGCCTGGGAGGCAGGGACTCCTGACTCTAGTGACCAAGTTCCTTCAGGCCACTTGCCATCCCCCACCCCTTCCCCTGGCTGTGTTCTGTCACCACGATGGGGCAATGGAATCCTAGAACCCCCACCAACATCCTCTCTGCTCTCTCCTGCCACCCCCGATAATGGTCATCAATCTTTTTGAGGCTCATCTGTTCTCCATTATATCTCTAAATCCCAAAGCATCACAACCCTGAGCACTTGGGAAATTTAGCTTAGAGGACTTGTAATCATCAGAGTAATCCCCGGTATTTACAGAGCTTCCTTCTGCAGAATGTGAAAGGCAGCCAGACAATATAGTAGTGGCGGGGATACCCTGAAATGGCTTTCAAGTTCTCTTCATGGAGTGCTAGGCCCTTTGCTTTATTTTGTTTAGTTCAAGGAGGTAGATGAAAGAAGTTTTCTTCATTTCTTTTTGAGAATGACCCAAGAGAAGAGGGAAAGGTTAGGCTAATGTGGAAGCCTTGTCATGGTTTTAGTGCCTAGCCCATGCCCTCTTCTAACGGCTGCCCTGCTCCTCACCCACCCACTGCCACCACCACTGGAGGGGTGGGCTCCAGCAGCCATTCTTGTCCCCGTTGAGTGTGCCTCTTCTTAGTGTCAACTGACTGGATGAGGAGTTAACACTCCATCAGCCAGCTGAACAAATCAGATTCTTTCTTTTGATAGCTTGAATGAAGAGATGCAGAAAACTGGAAGTCAGTCTGACCTAGCATCTGGAGGGACCATTTGGGACTGTGTGTACTGATTCACAAGGAGGAAGAGGGGAAGAGACCACGTAGTACTGGAGAGAGCTGTTCTTCGGCACTCTCTGTCCTGTGCATTTGTTGAATAAACCCTCTGAATTCCTGAGCCAGGAGCCACCCCTTGGGGCGATTACTGCAGAGAGGTGAGGCATTGGAAGTAACCTAAAACTCCTGCTTTGCTTATGCTGTCACCACATGCCTTTCCTTAGCTTGAGTGGAAGGAAGATGAGTCCTGGCCCCAAGGACTCCATGTACATGTCACTTGATGGGAACACCTACACTTCCCATCTCTTGGGGACAGACTAGATAGCACCACAGGTGAGTGGGAGACCAGCATGCAGTCTTTTCCAGAGACCCTCTACTGACCTTGATCGGAAGCCAACATGGGCCTCCCTGGAGTTGCTGAGGTGTGGGGCATGGCTGCCCCTGACCTCCCAGCTTGAAGGAGAAGGGCTGAGAAAAGTCCCTACAAAGGAGTCGCTGTTATGACACAGCACAGCCCTCCAGTACCCCCCATTGATCTGACAGCAGCAGCAGGGGCAGAAGGCAGCAGACACAGAGGCCCTGGGAGCACAATTCGATGAACAGCCCACATTGATCCGTTTACCTGCCTGATGGCTGATGACTCTCTGTGTTTAAAAGACACCTATGGAAAGTCAGAGCTGGAAGGGCACCTTAGGGAGGCCCCACGATAGCCCAGGATTGTCACAAACGGGACAAGTAAGACTCAAAGACACTACTGAGATGTGACCTTTTCGGTTTCAATCAAAGGAGTCCAGAGCTCCCATTGTTTACTGAACAGCTTTGGGGGAGGGAGGGAGAGGGGGGGAATGTTGTGCTTTGTAGCCTGATGTGTCCCACAGGGAGGAAAGCAAAGAGAATATATATTTATGTGGAGTCTGTAGGTCTGGATCATAAGCTCTCAGACTAAAAGGAAAAGAACATTCTTACCATGGAGGTAGCAACGTGGTGTCACTAATTCAGAAGCCGCATCTCCCCCGCTCCACAGGACACAGACCAGAACAATTGTAGATTTCTCTCAGCTGGAGGTTCTAAATGGAATGTGTGAGACAGTGGCTTCTGTGATGCCAGCTCCTGCCCAGCCTTTGCTTTGCCACATATTTGGGCTTAACTTGCCCTGTCTGGGTGCCAGTGAGTCTCCAGGAGGCAATTCATCACAAGCACCTTTCTCTCTCATCAGATGGATTCTGGAAATAGTCTATTGCCCACCCCCCAAAATTCAACATGCCCTTTGGGATTTAACCTCTGCAGGCTTTGTAGTTAACCACCATATCTAAGTGTGGCCCATCTGCCTGACTGCTCTGCTCCGGTCTCTGGTCCCTATTCTTGCTCCCTTGTGGGCTGAGAGACTGGTAAGACTCTTTCTGGATGGAGGGGCTTTGGCCCTATTTTCCCGTGGGTTGAAATTTATCCTCCTCATCTTTGTCAACCTGCAAGTATCCCTAATGTAAAATTCACACAGGCACCTAGCTTGTGTGCCCACCCCAGTTCCTGAGAATTTGCCTTTCCCAAAATGCCAGCCCAGATGAGGGTGGAGTTGGCTTTATTTCTTTGGTTGTTGACAGGGACAATCAGTCTGTTTTCAAGTCCTGCTCTAGCCAGCATCACCATCATTACGAGCTTTGGCTTTAGAGTAAAAAGTGATAGCTATGTGTAGAAGAATGAAACTCGACCATTCTCTTGCACCATACACAGAGATAGACTCAAAATGGATAAAAGACCTCAACGTGAGGCAGGAATCCATCAGAATCCTAGAGGAGAACATAGGCAGTAACCTCTTCGACATTGGCCACAGCAACTTCTTTCAAGATATGTCTCCAAAGGCAAAGGAAACAAAAGCAAAAATGGACTTTTGGGACTTCATCAAGATCAAAAGCTTCTGCACAGCAAAGGAAACAGTCAACAAAACAAAGAGGCAACCCACGGAATGGGAGAAGATTCTCACAAATGACAGTACAGACAAAGGGCTGATATCCAAGATCTATAAAGAACTCCTCAAACTCAACACACACAAAACAGATAATTATGTCAAAAAATGGGCAGAAGACATGAACAGACACTTCTCCAAAGAAGACATACAAATGGCTAACAGACACATGAAAAAATCTTCATCACCACTAGCCATCAGGCAGATTCAATTATCATATGGCTTCCCTTACTTCTGGAGCATAAGGAATAACACAGAGGACATGGAGATACAGAGGAGAAGTGAGCTGGGGGAGACAAACCATAAGAGACTGTGGATTCTGAGAAACAAACTGAAGGTTTTGGAGGGATGGGGGGTGGGAGTTTGGGTGAGCCTGGTGGTGGATATTATGGAGGGCACGTATTGCATGGAACACTGGGTGTGGTGCATAAACAACGAATTCTGGAACACTGAAAAGAAATTTTAAAAAATAAATAAAATTGAAAAAAGAAGTGCTGGCTCTGAATTCTGTCCACATGACTGACCAACCATATGAACTTAGGTGAGATAATGAACCCCATTCTTTTGAGCCTCACTTTCTGAACCCGTGTAAAGGGGTCATTAAAACCTATCCCATATGACTGGTGCAGAGTAAAGGACGGCATAAAAGATAATGGGTATGAGGAATTTAGCATAATGAACCACATATGATCCTAACATGTAATGTTCACTGAGAGCTTACAACATGTTAAATTATCTGCAGAGTGCTTTGTAAGTGTCACCTTAATTAATTTGCACAGTAATCTCATGAGATCCTATTATCACGAATTTTTAAAGGAGAAATCTGAGGCTTGGAAAGTTTAAGTAAGTTGCCCAAGGCCAACAGCTGGTCAGTGGTTGAGTAAACACTGACTGTGATCTTGTAGAGATCAAAGATAATGATTTATCTCATTTAATGTCCTAGTACAATGCTGAGTGTATATAGTCACTCAAAAAATTGTGTTGAATTGGGATGCCTGGGTGGCTCAGTTGGTTAAGCGGCTGCCTTCGGCTCAGGTCATGATCCCAGCGTCCTGAGATCGAGTCCCACATCGGGCTCCTTGCTCCGCAGGGAGCCTGCTTCTCCCTCTGCCACTCTGTCTGCCTGTGCTCGCTCTCTCTCTCTGACAAATAAATAAATAAAATCTTTAAAAAAATTGTGTTGAATTAATGATTAATGCATTCATGCATTACTCCCAATTCAGTGCTCCTTTGTACAACTGGGTTAAGAGCTCAGTTCTATCAATTTATTGTTTCTCTCTCTCTCCTTCCCTCCCTCCCTCACTCTCTCCTGCAGTGGGGGCACTAAGCTGTTCATCTTGTTTTATTTCTGGTGGTATTTGTCTTGTTATCCCTAGTATGGCTATTACTAGATGTTTTAATACATTCAAGCCTTCTATCTGCAAGGATACATCATTTCCATACCACCTACCCTTTAATCAGAGAGTACTCATAGATTCAGCACGTTGGACAGAGCTAGGCTTTTTGAGCTAATGTGTAGTCAGTATTGGATTTGCATTTAAAAACTATTTACATTAAATGTGTGACCCACATATGAGAAAATCCTGCACTCCCCACATCTAGCTCAGTGGTTCTGGCTTTCTCTTCCTTCTCATAGTCTATGAGATGAAAAAAGATTGCCATAAAGATTTAATGAGTCCAAGAGAAATATTACTCAAACAGAATTTATTTCCAAGGCATCATCCTGAAAACTGTGGCATGTTGTTTAAAGGGGAAGCAAAGCTCATCCTGGTGGAATTTTTATACTCAAATGAAGTCCAAATGTTACAGAAGATCCTCTTAATGCCTGCCAGGTGAGCAACTTCTTCAATTTGGTTCAAATCAGCAGACAATTTATAGAGTATTTTCAGCATCTCTGAGCCTGTTCTTGAAACCAGTGATAAGAGGCAATAAGAATATGATATTTTCCCTACTTGCACTAAGACAAGGAGAAAGGTAGTTCCTGGATTGGTACTTTTATGCTTTCATACGCCAGCACAAAAATATATTTATGATGCCCAGCATCTGTCAGGCACTGTGCTGCACATTGCAAGGAAAACAAGGCACATTTTCTGCCCCCAAGGACCTATTGTCTGGTAGGGGACAGACAATTTCCCCATGCAAAACACTATGCAGTGAGATAAAAGTTATGATAGAAATAAGTACAAGAGTTTGCCAGTGGGCATACTGAAAGCTTGTTCTAGGAATATGTGGGATGTCTATTGTCCTTTGCCTACCTGACAAACTCCTATTCATTCTTTAAGAACCCAATCAAATGCCCTCTTCTCTGTGACTACTTTCCTGACTCTCCAAAATAGAGTTATTAGTCTTTTCTTCTTGGGGTTCCCACAAAATCTTGAAGAAAGCAAAGAGTGGGGATGACAGAGACTAAATATGTAACTCTTATGTATATATAAAAACTCTACAGAAGTAAAAAAGCAAGAATTAGTTAACTGCCAAGGAGGGGGTAGAGATAGTTGAATTGCTCCTTGAAAAATGTAGAGAAGGTCATTCTAAATGGAGAACACAGGAAGGATACAGGCATGACAGGATGACGGTTATGATGTTTTTACAGAATGGCAAGTGGCTCTGAGTGGCTAAAGCAAGGTACTTTGGCATGATGTGGGTTGCCGAAAAGGATGGGCAGTGGCACAAGATGAAGCTGCTACATTAGGGTGGGGTCAGATTATGAAAATCCTCTGTTAGGAAGTTTGTTCTTGGGACGTCTGGGTGGCTCGGTTGGTTAAGTGTCTGCCTTCGGCTCAGGCCATTATCCCAGGGTCCTGGGATGGAGTCCCACATCAGGCTCCTTGCTCAGCAGGGAGCCTGTTTCTCCCTCTGCCTGCTCTGCCTGTTCTGCCTGCAGCTCTCTGTGCTTCTGCTCTCTCTTTGACAAATAAATAAATAAAATTTTAAAAAATAAAGAAGTTTGTTCTTCACCTGGTAGATGGTGGGAACTATCAAAATATATTTTAACTTATGCTGATTTTTCTGCACCTTCAAAGAAATAATGTCTTGTCATAAAACTTTTGGAAAATATAAGAGAATATTGAAAAATATATTAATACCCCATTCACCCATTTTCCCCTTTTTTATGATTTTTACATATGTATGCATGTTAAGAAATTTAGTTCATGCTACATATTCAGTTCTATATGTTGATTTTTCACTTAATACCATATATTAAATTTTTTTCAATTTCTTTGAAATGAATTGCTGCATGTTTTATCAGCCAAATGACCACAGTGTAGCTAACCATTGATATTGGGCATATATTGTTTCCCTTCCCCACTGTCATAAATAATACTGCAGCAGACATCCTTGTGTATGCCATTTTATCTCCTCAGAATAAATTCCTAAAACTGGTATGCGCCTTTTATCTTTCAATCACTACTGTCAAACCACCTTCTAGAAGGGTTGTGCCAGTTTATAATCCCAGCAAGGAGGTTCAATGACTTGCCTGAGGATTAAGCAGCTTGAGAGTGGGGGGTTGAGAGTTGAATGTGGGCACCAGTGTTCACAGGGCTATGGCAGAGCTTTGCTGGGGAGAATGGTGAGAGGGGAATTGGGGGGGCCAGAGACGATCAAATCTGGAGGGCTGAAACACACTCTGGTGAAGATGGATGGTCTAATAAAACAGCTTAGAAGGGGGTGCCTGGGTGGCTCAGTGGATTAAAGCTGCCTTCAGCTCAGGTCATGATCCCAGGGTCCTGGGATCGAGCACCACATTGGGCTCTCTGCTCCTCGGGCAGCCTGCTTCCTCCTCTCTCTCTCTGCCTGCCTCTCTGCCTACTTGTGATCTCTGTCTGTCAAATAAATAAATAAAATCTTAAAAAAAAAAAAACAGCTTTGAAGGACAGGTGGTTTGGCAGACAACACATGGAATTCCATCCTCTCTCTCTAAAGCTGCCTATGTCCCCACCTCCCACTTGAGTGTGTTCAGACCAAAGAGAATGAAACCTGTCTACCTTTCTCTTGGCCATGACTGCCTTGCTGACCCAGGCTTTGGTCTGGCATTAGCAGGAAAGGCGCATATGAAAACTTGTCTGGTCATGTGAGATAGATTCAGGGAGGATTCCTCATGACTGCCTTCGGTTTACAGAACAACTCAACACGAGGCATGTCTTCTCAGTTCTCTCATCATTAAGACATGACTCAGTGAGGGATAAAAGATTCAGGATCCACAGCTCTCAATCCTCATACATTGAACTATGGGCTAACTTCTTTCCCCTCTGCCTCTCTTCCCCCCTTCACAGCCGCCAATGCAGTCAGTCTACAGCAAATGTGAGGACCCGACTCTGGGAGTCATCTCATCAAAACACCCTCCGGTGGACATCACATTTGACAATGACTCAATCACATTGCAGCCTACTCCACAAGTCCACACCACCTCCAATGAGCATCTATCCAGCACCTACTTAACACTCCAGTGGTCACCCACAGGAAGCCACTCAATTCTATTAGATCTTGTGCTGAGTCAAAGTTTGACTCTTGCAATCACCCATTGTTTCTGTTTCTGCCAATTGCCAGACTTTCTTTCCTCTGTGGACATTTAACTACCTGAAAACAGGTGCCATTTCCTTCTCAGTAGGTGATGTGCTGGAGTATAAATGTCTTAGGCTTTGGAGTCAGACAGACCTGGGGTTTCAATTGACTCTGCTAACAAGCTGTGTATCTCTGGGCAAGTTGCTAAACATCTCAGATTATTCCTAGACCATACATAATGGATGTATTTACCTTACTGGGGAGTAGTGAGTACTAAATGAAATATCAGCCACATGGGAAACGACCGGTGGTGGTTAGATGCTGGGTCCCCTAGGTATCATCTTCCGCTGAATCCTGTTTCTCAAAGGTACTCTCTGACCTCCTAAATCACAGTGGTCTAGGGTGAGTATTTGAAATGTAGATTTCTAATCTACTGAGACACATTGAGTGAGAGTGGGATCTGGAAACTCCTGCCATTGTTTAATTCAGAGCAGTATCTATGGTGCCAAGAAGTTGGAAGGCATTGACACATATGGGAACACTCCAAAGCTACTCAGGGGTTCCACAATCAAGTGCCCATCTGACCCCCAGGTGAGATGCCTTAAGAGCACACACGCCTCTGAACCAAGAACAAGAGCCCATTTTCAGGATGTCTTCCTCTGAGAGAGAGAGTAGAGACAGTTCCCTCTGTATTATAGGATTTAGAATGTGGAAGGGGGAGGAAAATATGAAATGTGCTGCCAGGTAGATCAGGGCATTGATTATTTCTATAATTTTCATAGAGAAAAACAGCTCTTGGGAGGGAGAGAGGCAGGGCAGGGCAGGGGGCTCATGGGCCAGCCAAGCAGATGAACACTCAGGGCCCAGGCCAGGCCAGGCAAGGGAGCCGGAGGCTCACTGTGACCACAGGAGACACACAGCACACTGCAGAATGTGCTGGGCATCAGGGCAACCAAGCACAGAGTCATCCCATGAAAGAGCTGGGGCCCTGAGCGAGTCCTCACATCTACGAGTGTACTCACTCTCTTGCCTCCTCTCCTTCATGTGCCACTCTCTCTCCCTGCTGTCTCCTGGGGTAAGTTCTCTCCTTGCACCCAATTTTCTGCTGATGGCTCCCAAATGTCTATTTATAACCCACAGCCCACCCAAATCCCAGCTCCTTAATCCATCCACCTTAGAAGTCCCATGGACTGACTCTGAAACCTCACCTGCCACCTCCTGCCCATCCACCAACTGTTCAAGCCAAGAGCTGGGAGCTATCTTTCCTCCTCATCCTCCTCTGTCCCTAAGCTTCACTGGATCATCACCAGATGCTGCTGTGTTTCCATTCTTCCTGTCCTCTAAACCCAACCCTCCACTCATGAATCTCTGCCCATTCAGACCTCATCATTTCTCACCTGGGCTACAGCAACAAGGAGCAGTGGGTGTCTGTGCCTGTGTTCATCCCTCCATCCTGTTCTCTAGCAGCAGTCAGAGTGGTCTTTAAAAAATGCAAAGCTGATAGTGTTACTTCCCTGCTATAAACCTTTTGGTGGCTCCCTATTGACCCCGGAATTAAATGCAAATAAACTGGCCTCCATCCACCTCTCCAGGCCCATCCTGTCTCCATTTTTCACACCCATCAGCTACTTTTCTAGGCATGAAACAGAGAGCTCCCCCTATGTACGTCCCCGGCTCCAGGGCTGAGCAATCTCCCTGAAGACCATGCTTCTGATTACCTCCCTCTGCCCCTTCCTTACTGTCACTGTCTCCAATCCGTGTAATTCAGCACAGACAGGAGGGACAGGAATAAAAGAACAATTCTAACAATCATTGTCTACACCCCTGAGCTCTTACTATGCCTTGTGCCTCTTTCCTTACACTTAAAGCTTGATAGAAAGAGCTTTATATTCAATTTTTCTTTTTGATCCCTGCAATATCCTCATGGGACAGAGACAGATGAGGAACCAGAGGCTCAGAGAGGCTAAATAACTTGCCCAGGGTCATACAGCAGGGCAAGAGGTACAGATGATTCTTAAGCCCAGATTGTGCCACTTCCGAGACATATCAGAGGACTGCATCAAAGAATACACCCAACTCAGACCTCTTTCCAATGGTGTATGCTGAAAGAGCCACCCTGCCTGAACAGAAACCCCTTAAGATGTACTATCCTTAAACACCTAAGTGCTTAGCTTGGCTTATGGAGGAGGCAATGTTATCTACAACAAGATGATTAGGACGACAATGAACTTAAATCCCAGCCACTGCTGGGGAATATCTGCTCCTGAATTCAATTTGGTTCAATTCAATCCAATTTAATTCAGTGTGGTTATTGAATGGCCAGCATGCATCCTGTAAGGGCTGGTTATGGAAGGTCCAGAGAGGAAGGCAGACACACCTCTTGGGAAATCATAACTAACCTAGGTGTGGAGCACTAGGAGGAGGCAGGGACTGGGGAGCCGGGAACTAGAGTTCAAGGCAGGAATCTTGTGGTCAGCCCTGGAGCACTTAGGTGGTGGAGAATTTGCCCTGGTCCCTGTGCTAGTCCCTGGTCAGTGGCAGGTTTTGTCATTCTGCTAATTAGAACTGTGAAGTCTCTGCCCATATTCCATTTTTTCTCCCCCCCCCTTTTTTTTAAGATTTTATTTATTTGACAGAGAGAGAGAGAGACAGCGAGAGAGGGAGCACAAGCAGGGGGAGCAGGGAGGGAGAAGCAGGCTTCCCGCTGAGCAGGGAGTCCGATGCAGGGCTCAATCCCAGGACCCTGGGATCATGCCTGAACTGAAGGCAGATGCCCAATGACTGAGCCACTCAGGAGCCCCTTTTTGTTTTTGTTTTTGTTTTTTAAAGATTTTATTTATTTATTTGAGAGAGAGTGAGAGAGAGAGAGAGCATGAGCAGGGGTGAGTGGCAGAGGGAGAGGGACGAGCTGACTCCCCACTGAGCAGACAGCCCAATGCAGGGCTTGATCCCAGGATCCTGGAATCATGAACTGAGCCAAAGGCAGACACTTAACCGCCTAAGCCACCCAGGTGCTCCTCTGCTCATATTTATTACAAGATATGTATAGAGAGAGGATGCCACCATTCAGTCTAACAGGAAGTCTCGGGTCTAATACAGACAAAAGGAACGGGGATTGATGGGTGGCTGAGAGCATGGGCTCTGGCGCCAGAGGACTTGGCTCTGTTACTTCCCAGCAGAGCTGCCCCCCCGCAGCCAGTGTTAACTTTCCAAGCCTCAGCGTCCTCACCTGTAAAGGGGAAATGGAAGTCATACCAGCCTCACAGGGTTACTGAAAGGGTTAGGAGAGGTGATGCATACAGAGAACTCAGCACAATACCAAGTGCCTAAAAAGAGGGCAGGAAGCATGAGAGCCCATACAATTCTTGGTCTGGACTGGTCAGCTTGAAACACATTGCAGGTGTACCTCCGACACAGCCTGGCCCTGACATATAATCGATGTCTCTCAAATAGACAAACGCATGCGTGGAACGTACAGCTGAGGAGTGACAGCCAGCTGGAGGGCCCCGGATGCTAAGCTGAACCACGGAAGGTGTTCAGCAGTGAAATGGCAATGAGGCTGGACCCAGGCTTTTAGTAGGATCACAGGTGGCCAGAATAGAGGATGGATGGGAGGGACAAATACGGGAGGGTGGCGGAAGGCTGGTTCAGACTTCCAGGCGTGACAGCCTGAATGACCATGGGGTTCCTGAGGTTGCAAGGAAAGGGACAAACTGCAAAGATATCACAGGGGTAGAACTGGCGAGATCTGGCAGCCAGGAAATGTGAGTGGATGACGACTGCCCTGCTCTGTGCAATGTCTGTGAAGGAGAGAATCCAGTCAGTGAGTTGGGAGAGAAGGCATGGCTTCCTTGGAAGCCATCAGCCACAGTTTCCACTGGGAACACTGGCCTTGCCGCTCTCTCCTGTCCCCATGCTTGTGAGGCTCGTGAGTTGCCCGACCAGAGAGGGGCCCGACAGGAAGCCCACAGGAGAGTCTTCCTTGGAACAGGGCCTGGAGCTCAGGGCTGGGACCAGTGGCCAGCAGCATTGGTCCAGGGCATCCCCCAAGGCAGACAGGCTTCAGCTAAGAGACAGAAGTCACTCCTCATTGCAGCAAGCATGCTTGTCTGGGGAGGTCTCCGAAGGTGGTTAGGAAAGAAAAATCTCTGAAAATCATTCAAATAAAGGGAAGACGACACGTATTTTTTTTTAATAGTCACTTTGTGCCAAGTGCCATCACCCGTTTGTTCTCATTCAGCCTTGACCATGACTGCAGAGTGGGCCTCACATTTTCCAGCTAGGGAGACAGAAGCTCCAGAGAGATTTTTGTTTTTGTTTTGTTTTGTTTTGTTTTGTTTTCAATCTGACCAGTTTCTCAGTGGAGGAACCAGGATCCAAAGCCCATCTTCTTTCCTCTACAACATATTTCATAATTTTAATTTTGAAAGTCCCCTTTCTTCAGGCGTTCACATACTGCTCGTGGCAGGGTAAAATGATCGAATTCTTTTAGAAAGCAATTTGGCAATAAGAATCAAGAGTCTTAAAAAATATTCATTCTGGGAATCGCTCCTAAAGAAATAATCATAAATTCAGAGAAGGGGAAAAAACAGACTTTACACACAACAATGTTCTTCACAGCAATATTTATAACAAGAACAACTGGAGATGATCTAACCGTCGACGGAAAAAGGAATGGTTAAGTAAGTTGTGATATCTCCACCTCATGGAATATTTTGGGGGTGAGGGCTCATAATAACATGAAAAATGCCAAAAGTGTAAATACAGAATAATGAGGATCTGAAATGACGCAATGCATCATCTAATGACGGTACCACAGAACTGCCTGGGGTTGCATTTTTGGCCCTTGTCACTCTGATCTCCCGAAGCCCCTTCTAAATCCTTTGAGATTAAAAAAAATAATAATAATAGTAACATCACTTAATGTGGACACGACATGATTTCTCAGTCTTATATAAAGTGGGAATAAAAAATCTTTAGAAACTGTGTGATTTTTATTACTCCATGATACAGAATTTAGTAAAAGCTGTGCTTGCTTGTAAGTCTCTCCTTTGCAAAGACCATGAGGCTGCCAAAACTTCATTTATCTTTAATACAGTTCTATGGGCACTAGTCATGTAAGAAACCCCAAAAGCCTCCCAAACTCCCCCCCAAAAAACAAAACAAAACAAAACAAAAAAACTTAACCAGCATACATACTGGAAAGGAAGAAACAAAATTATATTACTTGCAGTTCATAGGACTGTCAGACTTAGAAAATCTAAAATAATCAACGTGAAAACTACAAGATCCAATGAGAGAGTTCAATAAGATGGTCAGTTACAAAAAGAATGTACAAAAATCAATGGTTTTCTTAATCACCAGCAGTCAGCAATTAAAAAGTGCAATGGCAAAATGACACTATTCACAATAATAAAAACTATAAAATTACCTAGGAATAAAACCTAACAAGAAATTTACTAGGCCTAAATGATGAAAACCATAAAGTTTTATTAAAGAACATAAACAAAGATCTGAAAAATGAGAGGCATACCATGGTCTTATATTGGAAGGTTCACTATTGTAAAAATGTCAGTTCTCTCCAAATTAACCTACAAATCCTAAGCAAAATCACAATGGAATTTCTTGAAGAAGTCCGAAAACCTTATTCTGAAACTTATCTGGAAAAGTAAATGCACAAGAATTGCCAACAAAATGTCTTAAAAATAATAATGGGGGAGGGCTAAAAAGCCATGGTCATCGGAAAATATGTGATTCTGGCACAGAAAGAGAATAATGGTTAAATGAAATACAAGAAAAAAAATCCAGATGCTGAACCATGGATAGATGTGAGCTCAGTTTATGACAAAAGGGCCATTTCAAATCAGAAAGGACAGGTTTGGGGACAACTCATTATTCATTTGGAACTCAAAGTTAGATCTATATCCCGCACCTGGCACAAAGCATAATTCAGACAGCTTCCAGAGCTAACTGTAAAATAGGAAATCCTGAGAGTTCTGCAAGACATAGAGAAGACTATTTTTATAACCTCCATGGGAAGATTCCTAGCCAAGACACAAGATCCACTGGTTTGGTCACCTACAAATAAAATGTGTGCTGTGAGGAAGAAGGAAACAAGACAAGTTACTGGCTGATAGAAACTCTTCCAACATACAAGACAGGCTGCCATAGACTGAATGTTTGTGTCCCCCCTCCCCACTGCCCTCCAAATTCATATGTTGAGACCTGACCCCAAGGGGATGGTACAAAGAGATGGGGCCTTGGGCAGGTGGTTAGGTCATGAGGGTAGAGCCCTTTTGATGGGATTAGTTATAAAAGGGGCCCCAGAGAGCTCCCGTCTGCCTTGACAACACAGCAAGGGTCTGTCAGCTCGGACCCAGGAAGTGGGTCCTCACCAGATCACGAGTCTGCTGACACCTTAACCTTAGAACTCTCAGCCTCCAGAAGGATGAGAAGTAAATTTCTGTTGTTTATAAGCTACCCAGACTGTGGCATTTTTGTTATAGCATCCTGAAAGGACTAAGACCCAGACACAGTAGTGCTATTCAACATATACAAGAGCTCCTAAAAATCGATAGGAAAAAAACACAGACAATGCAACCAAAAAACAAGTCAAGGATATAAATAGGTTAATTCATAAAATAAAATGAAAATGACCATAAACATATGAAAAGATGATCAACTACTAATAATTGGAGGAATGGCCATCAAAAGGAGAATGAGGTGTTATTTTTCACTCATGGAGATGGGTAAAAATAGCAAAATTTGAATTTAGAAAGAATGTAGGAAAATAGCTGATCTCCTACATGATTGATAAAAACATTAAATTGGCACTACTTTTTTGGAATGTGCTGTGGCAGAAACTGAATTTTTTTTAAAAACACATGCACTCTGACCCTGAAATTGCATTTTTTAAAAAAGATTTTATTTATTTATTTGACAGAGAGAGATCACAAGTAGGCAGAGAGACAGGTGGAGTGGTGGGGGGGGGGTGGCGAGCAGGCTCCCTGCTGATCAGAGAGCCCGATGTGGGGCTCGATCCCAGGACCCTGGGATCATGACCTGAGCTGAAGGCAGAGGCTTAACCCATTGAGCCACTCAGGCGCCCCCAGAAATTGCACTTTAAGGAGGCATCCTATAAATGCTGTAACACGCACATAAAGATAGATGCATAGGGATGTTCACTATAACACTGTTTGATGGTGAAAAATACAACATGAAGGCAATTGTTAAAAAAAATAATGAGGCAGATCTAGGCACTAACACAGAGAAATACCTAACATACACACCTAAGGGAATAGAAATGAACTGTAGAGCGATATGTTTACATTGAACCCCTATCCTGTGTGTGTGTGTGTGTGTGTGTGTAAACACACAGGGACACATCTAAAAAGCTACAAACCAACTTGTTAATAATGTTTGCCTGGCGGAGCGGCAAGGGGTGGGGAGCGTGGAATTAGGGTAGGGGTTTGACAAACAGAAAGCTAACATTTTACTCTGTACTCTTGGGTATGTTTTGAATTTTGCACAACGAGCATGAATTGCTTTTGTAAATAATGAAAAGGATCTATCTAGCCACATAGATATAAACACACTGCAAGAACATGGCTCTTTAAATTAAGAACAAAACAAAGCCATGCCTAGAAAAAATGGAAGGCGGTTCGTCAAAATGTTCATGCATAAGAGTTTCTTTGTCTAGTTTTTCTCTGTTTCCCAAATTTTCTTTAATGACCATGTGTTACATCCATAATGGAAACAAAAAAACAAATACTCTACTCTTTTTAAATTGTTTCCTTTTTGCTGGAAACCAATACGGTAAAATCATTGTGCTTTCTGTCTTTTCCACAGAAGCTGGCTGGGTGATTCTAAAGCAGAAAATGGGGGCCCAGCATCCCCGGCCCCCAAGTGCAGACTTGATGGCTTTTGTAGGAGGTGAGTGACCAAATAAAGGTGGGAACAGGCAGATGGGCGTGGCGAGAGGCTCAGGTTGTCACCTTCAAAATGATCAATGGGAGTTTCCCCATGTAGTCATAGGTATGTATTAAGTCAATGATGCTTTGTGACGATTGTGGATGGACTATCACACCATATTTCCAGCCACTCCCCACATCAACAGAAACATCTGGGTCACAACTCTCCCTGCTATAATCTGCATGGAGAGGGAGGGAGAGGAGGAGGACTGAAAGCTCCTAGTCACGAGGAGAACTCAAGTCACAAGAAAGGAAGGAGAGGAGCCCTCATTCAGGACCTGTGATATTACACGTGTCTCTGGAGGGCCATGGTTGGCAATATTGCACCCACTTCACAGATGGGAGCATTGAGACTAGGCACTTGCCCAAAGCTGACCCGTGGAACTCAATCTACCTGACTCTGGGTCCTGGGGTCTTCTTCCTGGCAGGCCAGCTGGGGGGCGGGGGTAGGGGTGGGCAGAAAAGGGTGTGGGGGTGAAGCACAAAGGAGCTTTCAACCACAATCCTTAGAAGGAGGAGTAAATGGGTCAGGAATGTGTTTGAACTCTGAACGTTTTTCCTTCTCCCCAGGCTGAATTCTGAAACTTCCCAAGGTGGTTCCAGAAAGTGATGAAGTGAGATCTGGGGTGTGTCTAAATAAAGCCCCCAGGTGGGCGTTGCTGCTTAACTATGCATGAGCTCTGGGTGACTTCACCCTGGAGCCTACAACTGGTAGAGGAAGCACGACTTCACTTAATGCACAGGCAGAAAAAAGCAAAACCTTCCAAAAATATTTGAATGTTGACAGCAGACTCTTATATTCCAGTGAGTAATTGGTCTTTGTAAGTGTATGTGTCTCTGTGTGTGTGTGACCTAAATCCACAGAATTTAACTGTTCTGTGACTACAAAAAAAGTTTCATGTTCCTGACCTTCTGAATTTCAGTGGCTAATTGCCAAACTAGCAGGGAGCCTAGTGTTTTCCAAGTCCCCTCGGGATGGTCGATGCTGGTCCCTGAAGGGGCCCTCTTGATGCTGGCTAAAACCTGCAGGGAAGGGTAAGAGATCCAAATACAACGTGACATGGGGTCTACTCCTCCCCCTGTTCTGGGAGGTCTCCAGACTGTTGTCAGATGATGGTGTTGGGGGCAGGGGACTTAGAGTCACATAAATGAGGCTACCTGGATAGTGGAGTCCTGCTGTCCTCTATACCTGTTCAACAGAGCCAATGCCTCCCCACCCACCCCAGCTTTCTGCAGATTTGCCAAAGTCTCAGTAGCTCCTCAAGGCTTAAAGGAAGATGGTCCTTCCCCAAGGTCATGTCTAGTGAGCTGCCCGGGTCCCAAGAGTTACAGATCTTTTGATTTATTTCCACACTGTGTTTTTATACATTTAAATCTGTCGCAGGTATGGTCAGTGTCCTCCTATAATTCTGGATCTTTCAGAGTGGAGCAGCTGTCAACTGCCAGCCCTTGGACCCTGTGCCTGAGGACATTTTCCCCACAGGAGGGCCACTTGGCCTGCAAGCACAGTAGGCTGGAAGGGCCCGGCACTACTAATCCCCCGGGAGCAGCTCTCATTCGGTGACTTGCAGAAGTTGGTATATAAATACCAGGCTCCCTATTCCTTGTGTGGCATGACTCCAAGGCCTGGGTTCTGCAGACCTAGGTTTCCCGGAGTCCTGCGGTGGGATTATGCCCAGGCATCACCGTGGTGGCTGGAGGGACCACACACCCTATGTCCACTTGCACCCCTTCCCCATAGCATGTCCTCCTTCTCTACTGCTGTCACCTGCACCTCCCAATAAACTACTTGCCCTTGAATCATTGTCTCAAGTCTTCTTTGGGGAAAACAGAAACTAGGAAAATATCCTGGTAGCATGAGCAAGAATTCTAGCATCAGATGCATGATGTGCCAGGAAGCAGCGCTCCCTTGCTAGGATGACTATCTTGCTGGGGTGTCCAGGCCACTGATAGGGTCCCTGTCTCCTGCAGGGCAGGTGTCCTCATGGGAATTCCCATCTTCTGCAGGAGCCCAGATCCTTTCACCCAAGAGGCTCCAGGTTCTGCTGTGGAGAAGAGGTGCTGCCTCACTCCACCGAACCATATCCCAGCCTCAACACCTTTGAGCTTGTTTCCAGATCAGGGAAACGGGGGTGCCTGCTCACCCCAGTCAGGGGCTATGAGGGTGAATGCCAACCACAGCTACATTACCGAGTGTCACCTACATGCTAAACAAGCTGCTTAGTGCTGGGATGAAATTCATGTAAATTCATGAAATTCATGTAAATTATTATTCCTGATGGCCCAAATTATAAAGCTAAAGAAATAGAGGCTCAGAGAGGTGAAAACCTTGCCCAAATCCTGGACCTGAGGTCTGAACCCATGTCTGACTCTGTGACCTTCTGGGCAAACAGCCACCCATGGGGTCAGGGGCCACAGCAGCTGACGGAAGATTCTGTGGCGTGTGTGCACCTGCGCCTGGGTTTGTGGGTCAGGGAGGAAGGAGGCTGAGAGAGGCAGGGGTGGCCCCGCCTGGAGGTATGAGGCAACAGTCTAAATCCAAGGATGTGTGCGCCAGAATTGGTCTAGTCTGGGCTGCAGCAGAATCTGGTGGTGAGGGGTAGGGATGTCTGGTGGGCGAGGTGAAAGGGGACGGACCAGGGGCTACATCTGACATGGCAGGCATCTTAGACAGGACAGGAGGTGAGCAGTACCAGGGCCAGTCCCAATGTGGCTGTGGCTGGGCAAGGGAGGCCCAAAACTGCTTGCTGAACTTGAGCCTGACCTCCAGAGAGGCGTGGAGACAGGATGCAGGGATCATGCTTAGATGGTCGTGGCTGAAAGGTGGCTCGCACACCGGCTGGCCTTCCAGAAGAGCTCAGAAAGGGCCTGCTGCCTCTCTGCCAGGCTCCCAGACATGGGTTGTGGTCTATACCTAGCCCCTGCAAGCTTGGGGGGCTGTGAATGTTGAACAACCTCGCATCTAGGCCTTCCAGGTTATGTGACTGCCTGGTCTCCCAGGGCCGGACTCCTTACAGCCACCATCCTCTCAGCTGCGGTGCAGGCTGAGCTACGTTACCATCCCCAGCACGGAGCCCACAGCATCTCCCACACTGCCCAGAACCCCACAGGCGGGGAGCCACGCAGGCCCCTGAAAGCAAGCTGGGTTTTCTCTTGTGAAGTCACAGGATAAAGCACTTTACATATTAATCAGGTTAGGAATCTGAGAGCACATATCAGGGGATTGAAATATGTAGATTTTGATGATGAATTCACGCTCATCAGAAAACCAATGAATCATCCTAACTTCATTATCAGGAATTATTTGATGGGGGAATTGGCAGGAGGGCGGGGGAAGGAGGGTGAGGAGGGGAGTGCCAAGGGGGAGAGGATTTCTTGGTTCTCAGCCCAGACTGGGTTCTTTCCCAGCAACACATTTGTGCAGTCGGGCAATCTGTCTTCATGACGTGGGTGCTGAACACAACCATGCCCAGGAAAAGTAAAGCCAGACCCCGAGGTCAGAGTCACCCAGTAAAGCCAGACCCCGAGGCCCAGGGCAGACCAAGGAGATGGACACAACTAACCTGAGAGCACAACGGCCTTGGCAGCTGGTTTAACACAACTGGCACAGTCACTCCTGTGACACTAACCCCTGGGACAACCTTGGGGAGGGCACATGTCACCTCCCTGCCTCAGTTTAATGACCTGGAGAATGAAGGTGATGGGTGTGAAGCTCTGAACAGAGCTTCTGGGGATAGAACCAAGGAGAGGGGTTGGAACCCCCAAATTCCAGACTTCTTGTGTGCTAGACACTCTGAGGTATGGAGATCCAGCTGAGAAAAAACAGGTGTAAACGGACATTCTAAAGTGTGGGGAGAGGCGTTGGTCATTTTAAATAGGGGGTCCGGGAAATCCTGCTGATGGGATGCCCTGAAGGGTGACGCCAGAAAGAGGTGAAAGAGTGAATCATGTAAACATCTGGGAGGAAGAGCATTCTGGGTGGAGGGGATGGCAAGTGCAAAGGTCCTGAGGTGGAAAGAGTGAGGCTGGTGTTTGAGGAACAGCAAGGAGGCCAGTGTGGCTGCAGAAGTGGGTGAGAGAGCGGGGAGGTCAGAGAAGTTATGGGTGAGAGAGCGGGGAGGTCAGAGAAGTTATGGGGGAGGGAGCAGGGTTAGAGGCTTTAAAAGAGGACTGAAGCCAAAGCAATGTGAAGGAAGTGTGAGAAGAGGACCCAGAAGCTAAGGTGTCTCCTCTACCAGGTAAACTGAGACACAAGCAATGGGGAAGGGGTATCAGGACAGGCAGGCAGAAGAACACTGTGTGAAGGAGGCTTTGTGTGGATACAGATCTCGCAGAAGACGACACAGCTGTGACTCTCTCATGAGAAGTCTGGCGAATGCTGGTGTGGCAGGGAGCCCAATAGCATGGAAGGTGGTGGAAACAGGTCTGGATGAGACTCAGAGAGCCTGGATTCTACCCTGGCTATGCCACGCACTTGCTGCACAATGCTGGAACTCATGTCCTTGTCCACGGGGTGAGGCAAGAGAACAACAACATGCTTTGTATGGAACTTTCTGGAGGCCTCAGATTCTGTTATTCCTCCCATTCTTCTCTTCCTCAAGATAAACAAGCTATGGCTGCTCTCTTTAACATTGCCAATAAAAATCTGTGGGGTTTGCAGGGAGCGCCCATGTCCCATGGTCGGTAGACTTTGGGCATTGGGTCCCAGGCTGAGGGGAAAGCAGCACAGCCACTGAGGTCTAGAGGTGACCCCTCCCCACCCCTGCACTGCCTCCTTTGGGTGCCACGGAGGCCACAGTGTCACTCAATGAGACTTGCCTAGATGAAATGGAGTGGGCTGTCTCAGCCCCAGCTGTACTCTAGAATCGCCCAGGGAGCTTAATACCCAGGGCCCAGACAGGGCAAATGAGTTCAGGTCTCTCAGGGTGGGGAGCAGGAACAGCTGTCTCCAGGGAGCCCGACTGGGCTTCTCTGAGGGAAATACCAAATGGGTCCGTTATGGGTTTGACACACGTGGGTAAAACGCCTCCCACAGGCAACGTGATTTTACTTGCTCTTTTTGAACCCTTCCAGAGCCTTGGAAGAGGGTGTGCCCTCCCATTTTGCAGATGAGGAAACCAAGGCTCAGTCAGAGTAGTTCACACCTGACCCTTGAACAAAACAGGGGTGTATGGGCTCTTCTCCTACATGAATATCTTACAGTTACAGGAGGGAAGATGAATTTTCTCTTAAGATTTTAATAACATTCTCTTTTCTTTAACTTATTTTATTGTCAGAATACAGTATATAGACATGTAACATACAAAATACGTATTCATCAACTGTATTATCGGCAAGACTTGTGGTCAACGGTAGGCTACTGTAGTTAAGTGTTGGGGGGGTCAAAAGTTCTGCGCAGATTTGTGCACAAGAGGTTGGCACCTCTAACCCCCCACATCGGTGAGGGTCAACTGGGTTTTGTAGTCACATGTATTACACACTGTATTCTTAAAATAAAGTAAGCTGGTGAAAAGAAAATATTAAGCAAATCCTAAGGAAGAGAAAACACATTTATAGTACTGTGCTGTGTTTCTCAAAAAAATCTGCATATAATTGGAGCCACAGAGTTCAAACCCAGGTTGTTCAAGGGTCAACTATACTCTTGATCCCCCACCTCTGCACTGGGAGATAGATTTAGAGAGGAGGAAAGTGAGGCTCAGAGAGGTTCCGCGCTTTGCCCAAAGTCACACAGACAGTACATGGCAGATTCAGCATTTCCTGCCAGCCCAGGCTGCTAAAAAGATGCAGTTTCTCTTGTAGTCATTCTCAGCAAACGTCCCACTCCCCAAATGCCCATCTGGGGCTGTGATTCTTGCTAAAGGGATATAGTGGAGTCATTACCAGACTCTGAAGAGATAAAACATTGCAAATTGAATGAGAAAATCTATTTTCACATCCTGATGAAGACATAACTGACACTGCATTGTTTTAGAGGAAAACACAGTCCCTGGTTTTCTCTTTTTTTAAAACTTGGGAGTTATAGCTTTAGAAAAATAGGAGCAGCTGACTATCACAGATAAAAATGCCCTTTTGCCTAATGGGATCTTTAATAAGGAATCCTAATTAATTCTCCTGAATAGAGAACTTTTACACTGGTGTTATCTCAGCCCTGTGCTGATGGGCCTGGTTATTTCCAGATACAGAATAATGAATCTTTTCCAGCTGGGCTAGGAGTCGCCAGAGACTTGTCAACTTCCCTGGAAGGTAATTACTTGCCAAGGCACAGGGGGTGGGGAGGGGTTGGAGGAGGGTAATTATAAGCAGGGGGATTGGGGCATTTTGAAGGGAGCTGAGGGGGGCATTGATGGACAGGGGTTGGGAGGCGCAGTTGGGAAGGAGACGGCTGGTGGAAGCCATGTTAGCATCCAGGATGTCATCCCCCGCTCAGAGCCAGGCCTAAGGGACACTTGCCTTTATGTGAAAAACGCCACTTGATGCAGCTTGACAGATACAGATAATTGCAAGAGCTGAACGGGCAGCCAACAGAAGTCAGGAAGCAGGCCTGTCTGCATCTCTCCTTGGCTGGGGCAAAGGCCGGGCTGTCACTGCCTGGGGACCTTCGTGGCATCCTTAAAGACGACACTAAGTGAACAGGGTTATCTGGACAACTCAGGCCGCAGACCAGCAACGAGAAGGACGTGGCTGAATGACACGGGCCATTTGTCTGCAGTGACAGGGCTCTCCTACCAGGGAAGGTGGCCGGCAGTCTGTCCTGGGTTCATGGCGTGTCTCCTAGGCAGCTGGTAGCACGTGGGCAATGAGGCCTCCACGAGCCTGGCTGGTGGGAAGTTGGCCTGCAGCTCCAACAGAGCCCAGCCCAAAGGACAAAGGCAGCACAAGGAGGAGAACAGGAGCCGAGGCTGTGGGCCTGGGAGGCCTTCTGGGAGGCCCTCCACAACACCCAGCCTGGAATTCCTGCCCCAATCCGCGGGCTGCAACTTCCCAGCTCCCATGTGACCTTGGGCACATGACCTCATGGAGTGTCAGTTTCTCCCAGTTACTTAAAGATGCAAAGGAAAGAATCGGTGTCAATGTCTGACATGCAGTTGGCACTTACAGAGTCCGTATCTTGCCTTCCTCAAATCCTCCAGGAAACAAGCTGTTGATTACTAAAGTCGGGACAGGGTGGGGGGTTGGGCAAAATAGCTGAAGGGGGTAAAGAGGTAAAAAGCTTCCAGGACTAAAGGAAATAAGTCATGGGGATGTAATGTACAGCCTAGGGAACAGAGTTGATAATACTATGATAACTTTGTATGGTGACAGATGGTAACTAGACTTACTATCGGGATCATTTCATAATGCATAAAAATATCCAATCGCTATGACATACACCTGAAACTAACAGGATATTGTATGTCAAACAGACTTCCATTAAAACACATTAAAAATAAATTAATAATAAATAAGTAAATAATCGAATACATTAAACAACAACAACAATAACCAAACCCTCCCTGTTCCAGAAAAATCACCTTGTGAGGCACGGATCCTGTTGGAAGGGAATCTGTGGCATTGTGTTTATACAGGGGAACTTAGGAAGTCTCTGCGCACCAAGAGGCATGTCCCCAGGAGGTGGAGGGGGGAGGAGGGGTGCGAAGGACCCACCACCTGCCTTAAAAAACTAGGGCAGGTCAGGTTCAGACACTGAAGACCCGGCTCAGAGGGAAGCATCAAAAGCACATTGTTCTTCCATCTGCCCCCTAGGGCACTGCCAAAATGGTCCTGGGACCTCAGAGCTGCCTGGCCTAGACCAGGATGACAGTCTCTTGTCTTACTGGGGTCCAGACCCCAGCTGCCTCCCTCACCAGCTGCAGAGAGTGAGCCCCCCAGGACCCGGGGTCCACTGAAGGGGGCAGTGCACAGCTGTGTGTCCGCTGGGGGGCTGCTGGAGCAGAGTGGGAGGAGCAGTGTGGACAGGGGCAGGTTGGGGCAGCAGGTGGGGCAGGGGAGGCCCTTCCATGTGCTTTGGCCATGCAAGGTCAGAGAAAGGACACAAGCAGGATTTAAAAGCTGGGAAGCTGGGCCTGTTCAAAGACTTCCATGCCAAATGCTTCTCATGACTCTATGTCAGGCCCTGGGAGGGTAAGTAAGTTAACGAGATCATGTGGTTAGTTGGCAGCAGAGCAGGTACTGAACCCAGCACTGACTCCTAAATCCATGCTCTTTCCCTTTCTCCACACTGTGAGCCGGGAGTCCCAGGGATCTTTCCCAGGATGCTAAGGGGGAGATGTGGTTCCTTTCTGAAGACCTGGGCTTGGGAACCAGAGCTGAAGGTATGACAGGCCAAGTCCTGGATAGCTCCCCACTTGGGCCAGGGACACCTGGAGTCATGGCATCATGCAGAAGGACAATGGCCATCCCAGTAGCAGGACCAGGCCCCCTCAGAACCCAGCACACACCTCGCTTGGGAGTTAGCCCACTTGGTCTGCTGCCCAACAGCCTCTCATTGGGCCTGTCACAGACATCCTGCAGGAGGTTTCCTATGTAGTTCCCAGAATTGGTGATGTAGACCATCAGGAGAGAGACCTGGGGGGTAGGAGAAGCACTGCACAGGAACCATGTGACCCCCACCCCCACTCAGGCAGCAGCCTGCAAGGTTCAATGGCAAGTCACAGCAACAGAGAAGACTCCAGCCTCGTTCAAGACACAACTGAATGCTTGATTCAAAGGCCAGGGACTGGCTGCAGTTCCGACTATCCTGGGACATGAGGAGGAGACAGAATCCTGGAGGCATTCTCAGAGCGGGGTGGGCATGGTCTGCTGTCTGCGGGCCGGGACCCAGGATAGACTCACCAAGGCTCGTGCGGGGAGGGCAAAGAGGACATGTGACTTGAAAAGAGAAAAACCAAAAAGCTACATCATCTATGGGGGTATGAACTGGAAAGGAATCAGAGATCAGAGGGGAAGAGAGAGGGGAATGGGGGTAGACCAGGGCCTAGAATCCAGAAAACAGGGGTCCAACCCCTGGACAAATGCTTGCTAGCTGTATGAATTCTGACAGGTTTCTTAACCTCCCAGAGTCAGCTTTTCTACCTGAAAAACAGGAAAGATGACACATCTCTTCACATGAGTTTTGTCGGGATTTAAATGAGATAATGCACATGACACCCTTAATACAGGGCCTGACATGTAGTAGCTCTTAAAGATTATTACACCTGTCAAGGTAGGTTAAGGCAGAAGGGAGGCAGATAATTAGACTTGAAGAGGCCACACTGACCACACCAGCTCAAAGGGCAAGAGAGGATCCTGGGCACAGCTGGCCTAGGATCTCCAGAGGGAGGGGAATAGGAAGAACCCAGCTGAAGAGGACAGTGTTCAGGAGAGGAGAAGTCGAAGCCTCCAAGACTCAGTTTCTTCATCTGCAAGGTGGGTGTGCAAATACCTAACCCGTAGCTGGTGCTGACAATTCAACAAGACGGGATGCGAGATGTCATTCGGCACAGGAACCAACGGGCTCACGGAGGCAATCGAGACCCTCAAGCCTCAGCTCCATCTCCCCACCACCCCAAGGAAAGGCATATGGCACTTTGTCTCACCCTGCCTGGTCTCAGAGCCCTTTGGTAAGAGGATAAATGTCAAGACAAATAAACAGGCAAATACTCTCTTGATTATTCAGTGAACCGTCAGCAAATCTTTGCCTTGTCTGTTGCCAGGACTTTGGCTGGGCCCTGAGGATTCAGAGATGATGGGTAAATTCATGCTTTTTCAGAGTTTCTGAAAAACTCTGGGTAAATTCATGCTTTTTCAGAGTTTCTGTTGGAAGAAGGATGCCAGAGAAGCTAAGTGGTTTATACCAGGGCAATAGGAGACCAGCTGGGGGGTTGGGGGGTGGTACATCAGGGAGGCCAGCATGTCTCAAGGTTTCAGAAAGGAGTCATTGCATTGGCCCATCCCAGGTAGACCAGGACGTGAGGCTAGATTTCAAAGCCAGAGGGCTGCGACTTTTTAGTTTGGCAGCATAATCGCAGGACTCATCCCAGAGTGTGACGCAGAGTAGGCAGGCAAAAGTCATTTGTTAAATAGATAAAAATATTAATAAAAAACAATATTTAGGAGTCAGTGCACCTCGTTTTATGTAAAAGATGCCCTTGCCCAGACTGGAATGGAAACCATAACCAGACATATAAGTCAAATGTAACCCTGGGATTTCCATGCCAAGAAATTTGGTAACGGATCCATTCCCAATGGGCAAATGTCCACCCCCCCTACATTGCTCCTCTGGAAAGACTGGTTCCGTTTAGGTCCAGCATGGCTCTAAAAATGTGATCTGATTCCGAACACCTGGGAGAATGATTAGAAATACCAAACGTAGACCCACTCAGAAACTTCAGAGGTAGTAGCCCAGGGTAGGACCCAGGATTCAGCATTCTCAACACCTTCCAGGCAAGTCTGGGGAAGACAATCAACTTGGGAGAAGCCCATTTCCTATTTCCCTCTTTGATGTCCCTCATTACCTCCTTCCTAAAAGCCTAGCAGGCTCCATGAGTTCATGATGTTCCCCTCTAAGGCAGAGAGAGCCCACGGGGAGCTTTGAAAATGCGCAGGCCTGGGTCCCACCCCCGAGCTGTCTGACTCAGTTGGTCTAGGGTATTGTCTTGTCACCCCTTCTGGTTTGGACAAACGTCAGGGCTGCGCTAACTTCACTAAGTCCTATACCCCTGCACCTTTTCTCAGGCCCAGAGATCAATGTTGGCAGACCCCTCTGGCTTTCCCTGAGTCTCCCCATCAGCCGTATCTCCAATGATCAGAAGGGGCATCTGGAAGAAATACGAAGACACAGGCAGGACCTGCCTTTCAGGATGGACACCGCAGACTGAGGATTAAAAGTGTCCCCAGCGGTCACCGAGTTCACTCCTGGCAACAGGGAGCCCGTCCATCACCCTCTGATTGCCTTTTCTCCTGTCTCCCTGGGGTTTGTAGGTAGGAGGCAAAGAGTACAAGAAGGCCTCCCGGTGGGACAGGTTGCTGGCAAATTGATTCTGCCCCAACCCCGGGGCCAGCAGTGAGCAGTGCCCATCAAATCTCTCGCCTCCTTATTGCCAGGCCCAGCGTGCTGCTGTTCAGAGGACGCGAAGGGGGTAACTGGAACTGAGGGGGCTGCAGAAATTGACATCAGGTGCCAGACACCCATTTGCTTAACAAACTGGCTAATTTTAACCTCTGTCTCTCGGACCAAAACTCTTTTGAAGGGAAGAAACAAAAAAGAAAAAGTGATATTTAACACATTTCTATTTCTGTGCTATTCAGTCTCTCTCTGAGGTTGCAAGTTGGGAGCCTAATTGATTTCTTCGTCAAAAGGGGGAAAAAAAAGACAGAAAGGAAAAACAAACAAGCGAGAAACCTTACCTCACTCACATTGCAATCAAACCTCTCCAGTTCTGTCGACTGCTGAGCTTTTTATTTTTCAATGCTGGCCAAGTGACTTGCATAATTTAAGATCCTTTCTAGCACTGATCAGCCTGCTCTGGCCAAGCAGTTTGCTGATTAATTATTAATCAGACTGAGTTTAGGATGAATAATCAGCAAGAGTCAGGGCTAATTTGCAAATGTCCCCCAGGAAGGTTATCACTTAAAATACTTGGTGGAGAGGCTCGATGTTAACCTTTGCAATTAGCCACAGGACATTGGTACTGGTGAGACAGAAGCAGGTCTCTCCTCCTAACAAGCCAATCTTGGACACCTACTAAGTGCCAAGCACTGCATTTGGGGTTTTTCAAGGTTCTGCAGGCAGTGGAGGGGCAGGGGAAGGGCAAAGAAAAGAGACACATACATAAGCAAGCAAGAAAACATCCAGTATCGGCAAATGCTTTAAATACAAGATGCTGGGACAGTGAGCAAGGGTTACTTTAGATTGTGCCTAGGGAAGGCCTTTCTAAAGAGGGAGGATTTAAATTGAATTTTGCATTTCAAAAAATCTGGGTCTTTTTAATTTTGTTTTAAAGATTTTATTTATTTATTTGACAGGAAGAGAGATTACAAGTAGACACAGAGGCAGGCAGATGGGGAGGGGGAAGCAGGCCCCCGCTGAGCAGGGAGCCCAGTGGGGGGCTCGATCCCAGGACCTTGAGATCATGACCTGAGCCGAAGGCAGAGGCTTAACTCACTGAGCTACCCAGGTGCCCCAAAGCTGGGTCTTTAAAAAACAAAACAAAACAAAACACTGTGAAGGAAGAGAATCTTAAGCCCTTGGAAGAGCTAGTGCAGAAGCCCTAGGAGGAAGCCTGCTTACCCCATCAAGAGACAGGAGGAAGGGGAGTGTAGCTGGGGCAGAGCGAGTTGCATGAGTGATAGGAGGGAAGTCAAGGAGGTGGGCAGTAACCTAATAATGTAGTCTTGTTGTAGGATTTTATTCTAAGTGTGATGGGAAGTTGTTAGCAAGCCTTAAACAAGAGAGACGTGATTTGATGCATATAAACATTAGTCACCCAAGTTGCTACATGGAGAACGGGTTACCCAGGGGTAGAAGCAGGAAGACAAGGCCGCTGAATAGCCAGAGATGCTGGGGAACAGAATGGGCACAAGCAGCTTCCTCTTGGGAGCAGAGAGAGGTGGAGAAGCCCGGGTGAAGGATGGGTTAGGGGGGAGGAGGGAATAAGAAGCTGATGTCCACAGACAGAGAAGCACATAAACAAAAGGTGGTATATAATAGAATAGAGTATTATTCAGCCATAAAAGGGAATAGAATTCTGGAACGTGCTATAATATGGGTGAACCTTGACAACATTCTAAGTGAAATAAGCCAACACTAAAGAACAAATACTGTATAATTCCATCTATATGAGGTCCCTGGACCAGTGAAATTCATAGAGACAGAGAAGTGGTTCTCAGAGGATGGGAGCAGATGGGGTGTTATTCAGTGGGGACAGAGAGGTTCAGTCCGGGAAGGTGACAAATGTTCTAGAGATGGAGAGAGCTGTTGGTTGTATAACCATGTGAAGGTATTTATTGCCACTCATTTGTAAACTCAGAAATGGTTAAAATGGTAAATTTAATGTACATTTTACCACACAAAAAAAGTCTGCTTGGAAGTGTTCATTTTGAGATTCCTGTTAAGATTTTGAAATTTGAAATTCATATATATATAAATTCATATATATATATATGTGTGTGTGTGTGTGTATATATATATATATATACACACACACATATATATATATATATATATATGGAGCTCAGAGGGTCCCTCCAGGCTGGACATTGAAATTGAGCACCACTGGCATATAAACAAATGATATTGAAGGCCAAAATGTGATTTGTTGAGGTTACCTGGAAATGAGGGTAAAAGGAGAAGAGGAGGGTCCCAGGACCCTGTGGGCAGGCTACCTGTGAGTGATGGATAGAGGCTAGACAAGGAGAGACAGGAGACGGAGCAGGAGTGAGCACAGGTAGCTAGCTGTGTGTCTCCATGACAGCCAAGAGAAGGGAGAGAAGTTCAAGAAGGACAGATGACTGATGTCGTGTGTTGCCAAGAGGCCAAGTCAGGTGACAAGGGAGAAGCAACACCAGATCTGGCAATCTGGAGGTCACTGGAGATCTTATTAAGATCAGATTTCATGGTAGGTGGGGCAGACACTGAGAGAGGGTCCGTTTCCAATAACTGGCAGCAGCTGAATGGGAATGAGTAGTGGGATTCCGGGGCGTGGTGCTTTTGGTTTGACTTTAGACAGTAGAGAGTGGAACATGTCTATATGCTGTGAGCTATGTCCAAGAGAGAAGAAAAAAATAATGAATGCAGGAAAAAGGAGATGAATTTAGCATAGAAGTCTGGGGACTAGGAGGTCTAGAACATAGAGGGAGGGGCTGGCCTTTGACAGGAGCCTGGACATCTCATCCACTGAAATATGTGGCACAGATACTGACTCACCAACCCTTTCATCTGCTCATGATGTTTGCAGGCTCCTTTGCAGCTAGGCTGGACCGCGTAGCTATTTCTGGCCAATGAAATATGAGTTGAGTGATGTGCATGGTATCTGGGCCAGGGCAATGAAAAGTGCGTGCTAGGTTCTCCACTCTTCTTCCCTGCCACGGCATTGGAGAAGGCCACACATTCCATCTATAAGGCCATGGAACTTCCTTGAGCCTGGAAACCCACCTGTATTACTATGTGGATCAGAGCCACTCTGGACTGACCCATGGCAGACAGGTTACATGAGCGAAAAAGAAACCTTTGTGGTATTGTACCATTGAGTTTTAAGGTTAATGAAGCTCAAAGAAGGAAGTGGCAAGAGTTGAGGCCAGGGTGACAGGCAAGGGTTGGATTAAACAGGGCCTTATCAGTGGCTGGAATTTTATTCCACAGACAATGGAAAATGATTGAAAGCTTTTGCCTGGGGCTTCGCATGTCAGATCTGCATTTTAATTAAACCATTCTGGTAGCAGTGGGGAGGATGAATTGAAGAGTGCCAAGAAGCTGGGAGATCAGTCAGGAGGTTATTACAACCCACAAAGAAGAAAAGATAAGGGGCTGAACTGGGGGGAGTGGCAGTAAAGATGAAAAATACGTTATAGGAGGTATAAATTGGGAGAACTCCAAGAACAGGGAAGAGTCCCAGATTTTTGGAAGACTTGGTGGAAGATGATACCATCAACAAAGAAAGCAAACCAACTCTGACCATTTTAGTAGCCCATGATGAGAGACATTGGGACATGCTGACTTGGGGACGTTGGTGGACATCAAGGTGGAGACTTCCCACAGCTGGTTGGCTCTACAGTTTGGTGCTCAGCGGCAGGCCAGGCTGGGGAGCCAGATTTGGGAGCTCTAAACAAACAAGTGGCACCTGAAACTGTGAGAGCAGATAAAAGTACCCCATGAGATGTATGGGATGGGAATAGCGATAAGGCCAGAACAGAGTCTTGGGGACATCAAAGGAAACGGAGAAGCAATGGTCAGAGAGGTCCAAGAAGCATGAGAGAGCAGCATAAAGCAAAGAAAAAGTTCTAAAACAAGAGAATAACCAACAAGGTAAAGGAATAAAGAAGTGCCAGTAAGAGGGGACCTAAAGACTATCTCATGGATTGGGTACTGAAAGTGGTTAGTGTTGGGGTGAGGGGTGGTCCTCTGATGATGATCCTAATGTGACTAGTTCCAGGGGAAGGCTGGGGATAGAAGCCATGGAGGAGTGAGGAATTAATGTGGAGAGAGGACTTCAAGGCAGATCACTCGAATGAGACCTTGGATGAGAAGTTCTCAGAGGGGACAGGGTTCTCCTTGAAGCCTCCCACTTTTCAAGCCAACCTGGCCCCTGACTCCCGAGATGATGAAATCTGCTGAGTTCAACAGTGATCATTGGCCATTTCCTCAGATTGTCAAATGCTGGTTTTCTTTATGAGTCCTGCTTCCCTGGTGAGTTTGGGAGGGTCACACCCTGGGCCCCCTAGCCACCAAATGAGGACAAGCTGGGATGACGGAAGTATAGGCTCAGGGTTAGAACCAATGGCTTAGGTCAGGCTCTGGAAACCAGAAAAAGTTGTAGGAGCAAGAGACAGGCAAAATCAGGATGAACCATGGGATGAGTGAGGCCAAGAGTGAGTGGAACAAACTTTCATGGGCAAGCATCATGAAAACAGAAATTAGGATTGGGGTCTTGAACATGCTGAATGAACTGACGCCATTCTGGAAGGCAGGGTTTGCCGGAACAAGAGGCCTTTGGAAAGACCCGGAACAGTTCTTTCCATCTGTCTTAGCGGCACTATCAGGCATCTGGCAGCTCCCTGAGAGAGAGGTCGAAAAGAGCATCTTGTTGTCTGGTGCCCTTCCCAGTCCTGGCACGGGCCCCTGAGCAGATGACATACTTAGTACAAACCTGTTGCACGCAGTCAGACCCGTGGGGGCACAGGGCAGCCTCCTGACCCTCGCTTCCCATGCAAACAACTTGGCCAAATCACAAGCTCTCTAGCTGAGCCACTGTGCCAACAGTGGACAACCCCGGCTCACTTCCTACTCCTTCCAACTTCACCAAGGGAAGTGAGGAAGTCACGTCGGTGCTCCGTGGAGAGCGCAGACGGCCTGGCCCGGACTCTGCAGATGTGTTCTGCCAGCAGTGTGCTAGGACACTAATCCTTTCCTAAGGCTCGGCGGTGAGGCTGGGAGTGTTATTTCCAACTCGGAGAGATACGGGAGATGAGATTTTAAAGGGCTGGTTATTTATGGCCTGGCTCCTGATGGATACAACAGATGCAATTTCATGGGCTCCATCCGAAGAGAACAGCTTCTTGGGGTGGCAGAAAGCATTGTGATGTGGCAGGGAAGGAGGGGGAAGCGAGGGCCTCAGGGACCCACAGGAAGGCAGGAAGTGGCTCCAAGTGCCACTGGCTTCAGCAGCCTTGCTCAGGCACCATCTCAGCTGCTCCCTGAGCTTCTCTGCCAGCTTGAGACCTTGACCCTGTCTTGCTCTTGACATTCAAACAAGCCAAAATCCCAGAGGACAGGCATTAGGCCCATGGCACTCCCATGTACAAAGTTTAAGGACATATAGGGCACGGTGATGATGGGCTTTTACAGATGTGATCCCCTCTGCCCCAAATGTTGATCCCTGAGTCCTTCTCAATAGTCAGGTCTCAGCTGAAATCTGACCCCCTCCGAGAGGCCTCCCTGACCACTTTATATTAATAAGGTCCCCACTGTTCCTATCCCCCATCCTGTTCATTTCCTTCATAGCTCTCAACACAAGTTCATTTTACATTTATTTGGTGATTTTATTGTCAGTCTCTGCAAAGTAGACCAGAAGTCCCACAAAGGCAGAGGCTTTATCTGTCTCCTCCACTACTGTACTCCCATGCCAAGCCCAATGTCCAGCAACGGAAGCCCTAAGTAGTCTGCTTGAATGAATAAATTATGGTGGAGGGTGTTGGTAATAAAGACGGAGTTGGTGAGGGTGACTAGGATGATGGAGACGCTGCTAAGGATGATGGTGTTGGTGCTGCTCCTGACAATGACTTCTCAAGGCCCTGCCACAACATTTAGCCCAACACCAAATTGGCCTAGCTATCGATTCCCCCTGACCATCTCCACTAGAGATCCTCAAAAAACTATATACGTCAGAATTCAAGGGCCCCTGTGTCCCTGTTCCCAAGCCCTGATCCTTCTGCTGTGACCCTCTCCTCGGTAGACAATCGTACCACAGTCTTCCAGGCAGGAACTTGGGCGTCAACCAGACTCTCCTCTCTCTCCATTCCTCCTTTCCAATGAACCCCCCAAAGCAGCTGATTCTGCATCTGAGATGTTTCTTGATGTCACCCCCTCCTCTCCACACCCTCACAGCTGCCCTAATTCAAGGCTGGAACATTTCCTGCCTGAGTGGTCACCAAAAAAGTTTTATAGCTGGTTATATATATAGTTTTATACCTTCCAGTTAGACTCAATTAAAATTCAGAGTGATTGCGTTACTTCTCCACTTAGAACACTCCTAGAGCCTTCTACAGTCTTTGGAATCTTCTCCCAGCTTCTGAACGTGGGACAAGGTTCTTCCAGACCCATGCTTTCCCTGTGCTCACGCTGAACCCACCTCCAGTGCCCCCAACACACCAAGGCCCTGTCCTGCTCTGTGACAATGGTAAACTCCCATGATTCAGTTGAATTCAAAAGTTACCCACTCTGGGGCTCATTTATTGGAGTCATTCCAGCAGCCTCTCCCAACAGGACAGGAAGACTCTGTCTTCCCTGTGACTCAGTTTGCCTTTCGGGAACCACCCTCCTCTATTCCCTGTCTGGAAGTTTGAGCAGGTCAGAGAGTCACGTGACCTGGGCCTGGCTGGCAAGCACACTCAAGGTACATCTTAGGGCTTTTGTGGGAACCATCAGGAAAGAGAAGATTCCTTTTTGCTGGGATTGCTAAGCCAGTGGAATACACAGAGCCGATGGTGGTTGCCTTTGCTACCTCATGGGGAAAGCATGCCTGAAGAAGCCAACACATAAGAGAGCAAAGCTGTGGGAGGGAGAGAAATAGATTCTGATGATATTATTTGCATACCTTGATCCAGCAGTCCCTGATGCCAATCCCTCGACTTTTCAGTTACAGAAGCCAGCGCATTCCCATTTTAGCTTGAGTCAGCTGGAGGTGGGTTTCTATTTCTTGAACCAAAAGAATACTAACTATTACATTTCTCTTTTCAGTCTCCACGGGAGCTTCTTTATACCTTTTAGAAAAGCACCTAACATATGATATTGTCAAGCATTTAATTATATTCTGCCTCTTCACCCTGACTGTGAGCTCCAGGGTCCAGCATGATGCATGGCTATTACATAAACATCAGTGGAGGGAATAAATAACTCCTTAGGGACGGGACTGTGTCTTTTTCTCCCCAGCACCTAGGAGGGCTTAGTTCATAGAAGGTTCTCAATAAATGATTACTGGAAATAAATACGTAAATGATCTAAACCAATGGTTTGATAAAGTACATGCGAATGAGTAAATAAGTGAATAGTTATTATTAACAAATCCCCGTTGGCATGCTGTTCTCATTCTAATTATATCTGAATCTAATGACTCCTGAATGAAATATCTAGTTAAAAGTCGCTGAGATCAAATGGTTCTAGTTGGCTCAAATTTCTTGTGTAAAATGCTTAATAATTAAAATAAAGTCTTTCAAAGAGGAAAAAGAATGTTGCTAGCAAAATTTTCAAACTGAGTGTCTGTAAAGTAGACGGGAACTTTTGTATCTCCACCTATTAAAGACAAAAGCAAAAAAGGAAGGGGAACAAAGGGAAGAAAAACCCTCAAAGCTTGATCCAGAGAGTAGGCTGAAGCTGCTCTCCAGGGAAATTCGCTTTCTGGAAACAACCCAAGTCTATTGGGCGGCCCTGGGGGGCAGGAGATCCAGACAGCCTAGCAGGTTCTTTTCTATTGCTCTCCAGGAGGAGGGGCTGCTGAGGCTCAGAGGCAGATGGTAGAGCCCAGGGTGAGAGCACGTGGAGAGAGTCCTGGGACCACTTCCTAGCCCTGCATCTCAAGGATCAGGGCAGCTCCCATGTCAGGTAGGATGCCCAGCAGCAGCCCTAGGATGATGTTCTCCCTGTCCCCTTCTCTCCCATATCCAAGTGGCACCCACCCTTCAAGGCTTGTCTCCAAAGCAGCCCCCCTCTTAAGGCCTTGGTCCTCCCACTTGAGGGCAGCATCCTCTTCTGAACCCCGCAGCGTGCCCTCCCTTTCTTCCCTACTTCAAAGGTTTGGCGGAGGCAAGTCTGTCACATAGAGGTCCATGGGGGTTTGGCTAGGGGTGGGAGGGATATAGAGAATGGGCATGGAGATCGCAAATGATCCCAGTGAAACAAAGAACAGAAGTCCAAGTATACCAAAGGGGACAGGGAAGAGAGGCTGGGAATCACTGGCAGAGACTGACCACAGGAATGACAACCAAGAAGATGGTGGGGGTGGTTCTAGGGTCTGCACAGAAATGCCACATGTGGGAAGGAGGTTTGAACTCCTTTTACCAGCCTCCCCATCACAAACACATCCCTGCGGGTGGCCCTTTAGCCAGGCCTCAGGAAAAGGGTGGCTTCAGTTCTGAGCACAGGTTAGGCCTGCCTGCCGTCCCTGCAACAAGAGGAAACTGACACCTGGGGAAGGAGAGAAGCAGAGAAAGAGAAGGAGCAGAGAAGAGAGGAAAGCCCAGTTGAACTCCGCTGCATCATCCATCACAGCCAGTGAGACGGTGCCAGGCAGAGACATGCTTCCCCTCTGGGTCTGGGACAGTGGTCTCCTGAATGCGTCTTCTCCAGACTCTCTGCCCCTTCTCCCCAACTCAGCAGGGCCCCTCGGGGCAGGCACTATACCTGACCCCAGCCAAGTACCCCCTGCTCCCAGCCCTGCCCAGAACAGCCACTGTCACTACATTGATCCACTCCCCTCTTTTTCTTTTCTTTAAAGACTTATTTATTTATTTGAGTGAGTGAGATTGAGAACGAGGGGTGGAGGAAAAGGGAGAGAGAATCCTCAAGCAGACTCCCTGCTGAGCATGGAGGCCAATGCAGGGCTTGGTCCCATGGCCCTGAGATCATGACCTGGGCCAAAATCAAGAGTCGGGTGCTCAACCAACTGAGCCACCCAGGTGCCTTTTCTAACAAGGCAGCTCACTGGCCAGCGGGAGCTGGGCCCAGCCAAGAAAAGGTGATGCCGCTTGCCATGTGCTCACAAAATGTGGCTCTGGGAGGACAGTTTCAACAAAACCACCGCCCTCTCTTCTGACCTTTGCAAGGGCACCCTCCAGTCTGACCCAGGGGCTCTCTGTCAGTACACCTTCCCTCACTTTCCAGGCAATTCCCCTGGGAGCTGAGTCAGCTGGAGTGACCAGGCTGTGCATCTTTCTGCCCCGGGGAGATGTTGCGGGGCTGGTGGGCTAGGAAGAACAGCCTCAGTGGGATCACCAAGAATGGGGTCACCAGGGCTCTGAGTTGCTGGAGATGCCCCATCTTACCTTTCTCCTTTCAAAGGCTGAGCCCCTGACTCTGGTCCCCATCTCAGGAGTATTGTGTCTACTATGAGCCTACTGTGTGCCTACATGTCCAGCCCTTCCGGCATGCTTTTTAGGCTGGTATGATGAGCTCAATTTTCCAGATATGGAAGGAAACTGAGACTCAGGAGTAGATAAATACGCTTTAGTAGCTACCAAAGGTGGATCAGGGTTTTGAGCCCAAATCTGTCTGACTCCCAGGCTTTCTGTCTTCCCAGTTAGATGCCAAGATACATAGACCTCTTTCCTATTCTTGGAGGACACATCTGGCTTTCTCTCCTTCCTTAGCCCAGAAGAAGAGCCTAGAGACTCAAATGGACAGTGTCAAGCATGAGACAGATGGAGGAGGGGAGAGATTCTGGCTTCTGCGTCTTCCCAGTGGGCTTTCATTCACTGATTTTCTCCACAATGGAGAGGCTGACAGGGTACTGGGCTGGCAATCGCTTGTACTTGTTATAGCATGATCCTGATACCCTCCAGGGACACATAACCCAGGGTCTTAAACAAGAGAGTTTTTAAACCCCAGCTCTGCCCCTGCTCAGTCCTAGCCATCGGAAAAAGTCCAGAGGCCTCATGAGGAACTTTAGCAATGGTAAGAATATTGTCCTAGAATTTGAGGGGGAGGAATGAGGCTCTATGAAGGGCACAGCCAACTGACCTGGTCAGAGCAAAGACCCACCACCCCCAAGAAGGATCAGTGAGAGATATCTGGCCCCTGAACTGAGTTCCATGAACTAGAGACACAGGTATGTATTGTAACAGGGGTTCACTTGGTGATGTGTAAATGGTGGTGATTTGGCTCTGCGTGTGTGTGTGTGTGTGTGTGTGTGTGTGTGTGTGCACATGTGTATAGTGTAGGAGGAACACCAAATACACTAGTGGATTGTAACTCTCAGTTCGAACCCAGCTTTTGTCCATGGACCATCACAAAATAATTTTTTTTTAAAAAATAGTAATTAACTTTAGAGAGAGGACATCTAAAACACTTGGGGATCTCTTGACACGTCAGATGTTCAGGATTTGGTGCTCACCATAGGAACAGGGGTTGCCTGTTCCAAGCGCGAACTTCCGGGTTCTCAGTGGCCAGTCACGGATCGGGAAGTCGGAAGCTAGAAGCGGCCGGCCTCGGCTGATGTCCGCCCTGTGCGGGGTCTGCTGCTCCTGCCACATGCCGCTACTTCTGTGCACTCTGCCTACCCCTTCTTTCCTTGTGCCAGTGCCAGGCTGCAAATTGGTTATATCCTGCCACATTTTTGGCTTTGAATTGGCCTTGTTTTATGAAATAATGTTCTGAGGAGTTGGAACTTTTTTTCCCCCCTAATGTCCTTGCCTGGCAAAATGAAAAATGATCAACCCTCTATTTCCCTAATTGTTTGGAAATTTTGATGGTCCACAAAATCCAAACAACTGGAACCCCTAATGAAAACTCTCCTGCTTGGATCCCATGGCGGGGAGTGGGTATGTGTGTGGCGAGAAAAGTGGGGAAACTGAGTCAGGAACATCCCATACCCACCCAACCTGAATCAGTGGGAATCTGCCATCTGGGAAAGGAAGTAGTGGATTTTTCCTTTTTTTCTCTCTCAAAGCTGCCTCTGTCTTCTCAATAGGTGAAGGGATGCCCAGTTTATTTATATTCATCTTTTTTAACAGGAACTGCAGTCTTTCTATGACTTGGCACAGAACTCAAGAAAACATCCTAAAATCTTAATGCATGGCGATATAAAGCACCCTCATAAACCAGCAGCCTCACATTTTCACAGGAATCCAGGGATCCATAAAGGAGAGGGGCAGGCGAGAGCGTGGGTTCTTTGCACACACGTCCTGAGCCTCCAAGTTTGTTTATCCATAATTGCTATGCAAGTATAAATTAGAACAACAAATGCATCCTGCCTGGAAATGGTGACGCCAACCCTGTAAATAATTATAATTTAATCTTATAGCAAAGGGTTCTGAATGACTCCCCTAACGATTTCCTCTGCTTAATTCCTTCCCCACTGAGTGACTTAATAGGAAAAGGAATAGTCTTTCAGATTTGTTTCACTCCAGAAGTTTGGACAACGTGTGGATTCACACCTGGGGAGGGGGCAGAAGCTGTGGGAGACCATTTGGCCCACGGATGAAGAAGTGAGTAGAAGAGGCCTTGGGACTGGAAGAGACGGAACTGGCAGGCCTATTCATCTTGGCATCTGTTTACAGACGTGAAAACTTGAGAATGGCCTCATAAGAGATCCGATGAGTAAACCCTTGTCAGTCTGATGAGGGAATGCCACACAGCTGGGACAACCCTTCTCCAATGAAAGGCGCATAACGTGTTGCTCTGTCATGGCTTACGGAGATGGCCTTTCACGTCCGACTAACCTGGGGTTGAATCCTGGCTCTGCTCCTTACTAGCTGTGTGGCTTCTAGCAAGGGACACAACCTCTCTGGACCTCATTTCCCTCATCTGGAAAAGGAGGAAAAGGATGCTCCCTACTTCACAGAGTTTCTATAAGGAAGAGATGAAATTATAGCCAAAAGAGCTTAGAACCAGCCTGAGACGTATTGATAACAAATGCTCAATAAATTAGGCTATTACTGCGCCTCTTGTGTTTTGGAGGCCTCTGCAATGATATAGGGAAAATTTTCATTATATAATGCTTAGTTAAAAATATATAACCACAGATAGATTTTAAGATCCTAATTCTGTAATATTAAAACATATATAAATAGCCAGCTAGCTTGATTCAAACAAAGCAAAAAGGCCAAAGGGAAATACATCAAACTCTAAATACTTCTTTTTTTTTCCAAGATTTTATTTATTTATTTGACAGACAGAGATCACAAGTAGGCAGAGAAGCAGACAGAGAGAGAGGAGGAAGTAGGCTCCCCACTGAGCAGAGAGCCCAATGCAGGGCTCCATCCCAAAACCCTGAGATCATGACCTGAGCCAGAGGCAGAGGCTTTAACCCACTGAGCCACCCAGGTGCCCCAAACTCTTAATATTTCTTATTCATGTCTCCATACCTTTTGATGTTTTCTATACAAAGCATATGTATTCTATTTGCAGTCACAAAAATTGGTATTTAACAAAAAGAGGCAGGAGGCCAGAGGGCCTCGGGCTGGCTGGGCACTGGGGTCCCAGTCCAGAAGAGGGGTGCCCAGGCTTTCATCCCCACTCCTAGCACCATGTGTCCAGCTGCTGCCCCAAACCATTGACAGAACAGCCACCCGCCCACAGTGGTCAGTCTTTGACTCACACATGCTTCCCTCAACTCCCCATTCAGGGGAGTAAATGATCTGGCCAAGTTCACTCAACAAGCTTATGGCACCAAGGTCTTTGGACTCCCGGGTCAGATCACCTTCCACTGTCCCAGGACATTTGAGTTCTCCGGGCTATACCAGTCCCTAGATCTTCCAGCCCACATTTGGGAGGAGTCAGTTCCCATTCTGTTCCCTGGAAATAGTCACACTTGGCTCCTGCTGTGGATTTGTCTGGTTTCCTCACCCTCCCTCACCCTGGAAGACCCTGTCTTCCACAGCTGATGTTTCTATCCCGTGACATGACATCTGGTCTGAAAGAGGGTTCAGTAAATGTGCCCCCGCCTCCTGTTTGCTTCCTCTCCTGCCATTCCTCCCCACTTATACTGACTGCCACATCTCCTTCCCAGGCACTGTCCTCTCCTGACTCTAAGAGTCCTCGGGGATGCCTTCTCTGTGCTTCCCCTATGCCGCAATGAAGCTTGCGAGACACCCCCCGCCCCCATCCTATGGGAAGCAAGTCTTGATACACCTTTCTGTGGGCACCTGATGGGCTGATACCATACCCTTTGCCCTCCTCCCGATAACACAGCCACGAGGAGACGACAAGAGAACATTCTAAGCCCCACGCCGCTACTCAAGGCTTATCACCCAAACCGGAAGCTGGACACTTCCCATCAGAAACCTTGCCCAGGAGAGGGCCCTAGGGACTGCCACCTAACAATTCTGTTCCCTTTGTCGGACACTATGACTATACCCTCCACAAAGGCAACTGTACTTCAAACCCGCACACTGAGTCTCTGGCCTGAGAAAGAAAACATTTTTACTCTCAGGGCAAGTCACTCTACCAAGGCCCATTGTCTTCAGCAAGAGTACACATCAAATCAGATTCCAAAATCACTGTAAAAATGGACCCAGCTCTGAAAACACGCAGGGAGTTTTCATCACGATGAGACCCAGACTCGTCAACTGTGGGTCCAGAAGGTGGCAAAGGGGCCTCGGAGTGCAGGCCCCGCCTTGGAGGAGACTGTGCCTCCGGATGGAGACTGGGAGGGGCTGCTGCACTTACCACAGGGAGGAGCCTTCAGTGCCTGTGACTTCCAGAAAGTCGTAACCGTCTTCCAGCTGGAAGTCTATAAAGACCAGGGCGATGGTGTCTCCCAGCTCGGCCAGAATGGTCCACGTGCAGTCGGCATTGTTGTGGTACTCCGACGGGAAGTGGGGGGTGGAGATGATGCCGCTCTGGCCCCGCAGGGTTCCCCCGCAAGCATCGTCCGCTGTGGGCACACAGAGAAGAGGCTCAGGTGAGCTGCTCTAGTTCCCGGGCCCTGTTCTGAGAATCTCAGATCTGACTATTCTCCTTGAACGGATGAGGAAACTGAGGCACGGGGAAGTTATGTCACCTACCTAAGGTGACACAGCCCCTGAACTGTGACTGAACTCTGACATTCAGGACACCTTCGGGGTACCACACATATTGGTCTGCTGTGAGCAGGGAAGGACTCAGCTGTCACCTTTACTGCCATGGTCACCACTGTGGGGAACAGGATATTTCTTCCCACCTGAATTTAGGACGCCTCCGATGGGGGAAACAAGACAAAAACTCAACACAGCTCCCTGGGGTAACACTCTGGCCAGACCACTGAGATCCTCCCTCCTGCCCTTGTCTTCGGGCCAGCTCTGTTCTCACGCCACACACAGCCAGCCTTCTACCCTGTGCTCACACTGCGGCCCCCTCTGCCCAGGATGCCTTCTCTCCAGGGCAACCCTTCTGCTTTTAGGCCTGATTCCGATGCCACCTCTTGGGAGAGAGCCTCATGCCCGCAAGCGTTTGGTGACTGCTCTCTCCTCTGGGCTCCCGCTGCAACGTGTCTGATGGTAGACATGTACGTGGCCCTGTCCAAGTGACCCATTCATCCGTCTGTCTGCCACGCAGGTTCTGAGCTCTGCTGGGAACCCCCAAGGTCAGGGACTGTGTTCCCCTCCTCCCACCACACAACCTGGCAGTCACACTGCTCCAGCCAAACCCCAGCTGAGACTTGATATTTAGAAAAAATGATCCGGGGAACATGCTCTGACATAGACTAGTTAATAAGAGGCCTGGCTTCTGGATTATCAGAGACTGCCGTCTGAATCCTTTTCCTGCGGCTCACTAGCTGGCTGGTGTCTAAGCTGTTGTCCTAGAACCTGTACCCAAGCGAGCAAGTGCAGTACACTTAGCATGTGTTGCTAGAGGCAGGACTGTGTGGTGAAGGACGGAGATATGCAGAAGCCGGCTCCCAACGTGTGCCAGAGGCTGCCTGGTAACAATAAAAAAGCTTGTATTTCTGGAGCACTTACACTATACCAGGAACCATTCTAATGATGCTATATCTTTCACGTAGTCCTTACTTTGACCCTGTGAAGTAACATGCCCATTTTGTAGGTGAGGAAACCAAGGCACAGAGAGTCAGGCATTTGCTGCAGGTGACACAGCTCATAGTGACTGAAGGAGCTGGAATTCTAAGCCTGATTCCAGGAGCTGTGCCCTTAACCAATGCACTCTTCCATCTCCCAGGAGTACAATTCATACTTGAAGGACATGGATAAAGCAGCAAATTACTTTGCTTGGGTGACTCAGTTTGGGAAAGGTTAACGGAGGAGATGCCCTTAGAGCTAGGTTTTGAAGGGTGAATAGGAGTTCTCCAGATAGAGAAGAAAGGGTAGGGCATTTAAGAAAACAGGGAAACGAATGTCTTAAGCACAGAAGCACAAAGGCAACGGGGCATGCCTAAGATAAGTGGCTCTCCACAGCTTATCACAGAGCGAACTAAGAGGAATGGTGGGTGTTGGTACCGGAAATGGAGAAGGATCCGTGTGACAGAGAACACTGGGCCAAGAAGATTTGGAAGCAGTGGACTGTATTGGAAAGAAAATGGATTTGGGGGTCAGGAGGGCCTAGATTTGAATTCAGCCTCCACCATTTCCCAGCCATGTGACCCCAATTGGGTGATTATTTCTGGCAGCTTCATTTGGCTTCTCTGTATGATGGTTTACTGGGATAACTGGATGGGATCGTTAATGGTGCAGTGCCTAGCATCAGCCAGTGGTTGGCCCATGTAGACGCCCAACAGGTACTAAGTTCTCCTTTCCCTTCCACTTCATCTTGGGAATCAAACGTAGTGAAGAAATATGATTGAATTTGCATTTTAGAAAGATCACTGGGGCCATGGCACAGAGAAGGTCTGAGTGAGGGGAGTGGGCATGATGCTTTTGGTAGGACATATTCACCAAAGTCCAGGGGAGGCCAGATGAGATCGGAGCTGAAGTCATGGGGACTGCAGGAAGGGCACTGCTTTCAGAGAGATTTTAGAAGCAGAATCTACAGGCTTTGGCAGTTGGGAGGGATGAGTTCCAGGTCTGGGGCATGAGAATCTGGATGAATGAAAGGTACTGCCTATAGCAGGAACCCAGGAGGGGGGTGCCTTGTGGTGGGGAAGGCAAGCAGGAGTTCAGTTTTAGATCCAAGGACTGAGTGTGCATGAGGGATGTCCTGGTGCAGAGACAGAGTTGACAGCTGGATATACAGAAGAAGTGTGGGATGGAGGTCAAGGTGAGTTCATTCGGGGGTCCTGAACTATCCTCATTAATATCATTCTACAGGGTCAAGGTCTAGTTCAAGAGAATGAGCCTATTTATAAATGCCAACTCTTAGCATGAAGAGGTTGTTCTAATCATCAAAGCCTCAGTGAGGGGCAGTGGCAGCGGGAGAAAGAGAAGGAACAGAAGGATTCAGGAGCCAGGCAGGGGAGAAGTGAGAGGACACGGTCTCCACCTGGGAGTGGCCAGCGAAGGGGAGGAGGAGGGAAAGAGAAGGTGGAGGTTTCTAACAGGGCAGCATTATGACGCTGTCTGGGTAAATGGGAGCCCCAGAAGAGAAGCAGCTCAGCGGGACAGTGATGGCCCTCGGCACTCCCGTGCTGAGTCTGAGCTGCTGAGGGTAAACGGGTGGCAGTGCTCACAGAGACCCTGAGCCCAGGGGGCCTACGAGGCTGGGAGTCAGTGGGACAAAGAGAAACTGTGGCTCCACAGGAGTAAAGAAGGCCGGGGAAGAGCAACATTTAATGACCAGCAGGCAGAAGCGAAGGCACCTGAAAGGAAGAGCGGTCAGGGAGGAGGGGGACCCCGAGTGCGGGGCTGGGATGAGGAAGCAGTGTGAGGAGCATCAGCTGGCCATGGCCATGCCAGAGGGGAGCAGGTCAGGGGAGAAGACGGTGACTCTGCGGCCTCCGTGTGATTCTAGTCTTAGAAACCCAACCAGATATCCTACGCTGTTCACTACCTCAACCCAACCAAGACCATCATCGTGCTCTCCTCCCACTGAACCTGACCTTCCAGCATTTCCTTCCCAGAGAGTGTTAGTGCTACCTACCCAGGGCTTTATGTCAGGTGGCTAGGGCCATCGGTGACCTCTCCCACATGCCACACCCAGCCGGAGACCAAATCCCATTCCTCCCTGTAAGTAGCTCTTGACTGGGTTCCCCATCTGCCCTGCACCTGCTCCATGTGAAGCCATGTGATCGTCCAAGCCCACAGCCATGAGGCTTCCCTCCTGGTCTCCGAACACCCCTCCTGCTCCAGCCCATTATTCTTTACACGGAAGCCTGAGCCATCCTGGAAACACAGGATGCGCCTCATTTCTATAAGAACTTTCAGTAACTCCCACTGTCACTCATGATAGAGTACACCATTCTATGGCTTATAAAGATGTACAGGGCCTTGCTTCATACCAGTGTTTCCCGACTACCTCCTACCGCCACTCTGGCCTCCTCCCAGCTCTTCTGATGTACCAAGCATCTCCCTGCTCCAGGACCTGGAAAGTGCCAGTTACTCTTTCTGGAACCTGCTTCCCCACCTCGTGGGGACTGGATGGCCCCTCCTCAGCCTCTAGGTCCTGGTCTAAGTGTCACTTCCTCAAGGATCTTTCCAGATACAGAAACCCCTTCCCCCCATCTTATGCTTTTAGACCGCACATACTTTCCCATAATGAATCATTTTCCCAAATTCATTGATGGGTTATGTCATTTACTTAATGTCTAGACTGTACACTCCACGAGGGCAGGGGCTGTGTCTGTGGGCAGCGAGGCTGGGCAGGTGGCTGCTGGGTCACTGTGGCTATGTGGTGTGCAGCCCCTCATCGCCCTGGCTAAGAGCCTTATGCCACGAGGCTGGGGCTTTGGGAGGTTTGTCCTTGATGTGAGTTGTAAGTTTCACTCAGAAGAAATGTCTTTTAGAACAACACACCTTTGCCTCTGGACCCAGAATTTCAGTAGCAAGACTCTCTTCCTGGGAAGGAGAAAGGACTGTTGACATCCAGCAAGGGTTTTAATGGAGCTCAGTGGAACCTCAGGGCTACTCAGCTCTGAGGAAATGAAAATGCCCCTAACACCTATCACTTCTGGCATTTGGTAGGCCCTCAGTAAACAGCTGTTGAACAATGAAATGAAACAGGACGCTGAAGCTCATAGAGGTTAAGCAACTTCCCTAAGGTCACACAGTGGGTGGCCAGTTAGGATTCCAGCTGAGTCTCTCTGGCACCAGGACTGTGGCCTCTGTCAAGACACCACATGCCCTGCTTGAAAGCAGTCTGGTAAGCCATCCTGAGATCTTCAAAGCTCCTAACCTTAGTCAGTGATTTCTAGACTGTGCTGGGACTAAACACTGGAGAGCTCGAGGCCCTCTGCCCAGAGCTGCCAGTCCACTTTGAAGGTGGCCCCTTTCCCATTTGAGTGGGCCATGCTTCGCAGGCTCCTCCAACCCCCTGGTTCCTGAACATCCGGCTTTGATTGAAGATGCTCTAGAAGTTGTTTGGAGATTTCCTCTGCCTTGAAACAAGGCATCATATTTCATGTTTATAACCTCAGAGCCATAAAATATAACCTTCAGCTGACACCACAGTCCTAAAATATTAATTTATACTTTCTCCTTCTCTGGTAATGGGCATTCTGCTCTGCCATTAAGCCGTGTATATTCCAAGGTGCAGGTGTGTGATGCCGAGCATTGCCCTTCCAAGTTTATGACTTTATTTATGATCGACTTAAAGCTCCACCGAAATTTCTTCAATTAACTATAATTTGAGAGAACTACCCCTCGGCCCCCTTGGATGTCTGTTAACTCTCCAGTGATTCACAAATTTCAGGCAGGGATGGGGGAACCATCCTACTCCTCCCTTCCTTACATTTCAGGACATTGCCAGTGCCAAATCCTGGACGCCTGCAAGTTTGGGGACACTTAGCTCTGGGCTTCTATCCATGTCCTCATTCCTCAGGCTACTCTGTCTCTGAGGCAACAAAAATCCCCATCGGCGCTGGGGGAGAAGCTGCCACCCGACAACTCAAGTGTGAGGCAGTAGCCAGGGTGTGAATTCCCCAAAGCCTCGATGCCCCCCCCCCTTTTCCTTGTGCTGTATGGCTCAGGGGCCCCAGGGGCTCCAGGGACCTGCTCAGCCTTGTCAGTCACCTCTTCTGGGGGTTCAGGGTTCTGCCCCTTTATCCTTGGCTTGATCAAAGATACCCTTTCTTGAAATTAAGAAATTGCAGTTGCCCGAGAGCATCGGTATTTCTGCTCCTCCCCAACGTCGGATGCCATCCATGGATATGGTCCCCCAAGGCATCCTTCTGGGGAGAAGAATACAGGCGGGACACGGTATTCAGTTACGTAACTCTGTTGAGCTTCGAGTATAGGCCAGGCATTGTGCTAAATGCTTTGCTGATACTTTTTTGTTTAATCCTCAAACTGCTTGAAGAGATAGGTATGATATCATCTACATTTTACAGATAAGGAAACTGAGGCTCAGTAGTTTTTATTTATTTTTAAAAGATCTTATTTATTTATTTAATTATTTATTTACTTAGACAGAGAGAGCATGTGCCAGGGGAGTGGCAGGCAGTGGGAGAAGTCTCCCCACTGAGTAGGGAGCCCTTATGTGGGGCTCGATCCCACGACCCTGGGATCACAACCTGAACTGAAGGGAGACGCTTAACCAACTGAGCTACCCAGGCACCCTGACTCAGTGTTTTTTTGTTTGTTTTGTTTTTAAGATTTATTCATTTATTTATTTGACAGAAAGAAAGAGAGAGAGAGAGAGAGAACAAGCAGGCAGAACGGCAGGTAGAGGGAGAGGGAGAGGGAGAAGCAGTATCCCTGAGAGCAGGGAGCCCCTGTGGGGCTCGATCCTGGGACCCTGGGATTCTGACCTGAGCCAAAGGCAGATGCCCAACAACTGAGCCACCTAGGCGCCCCAATGACTCAGTGGTTTTTGAAACTTGCCCACAGTCACATGGCTACTAACTGTTAGAGTCAGACTTGAACCCAGATCACTCTGACTCCAGAGCCATGCCCTTACGCACCTATTTCCAATGCTGCACCGGACATGGGCTAGAGGAGCCCCTGGAAACAGTAGGCCCTGGAGAGGGGTTTTTCCGAGTATGAGAAGCTCCTCCCGCTCCTCCTCCCCTCTGCCTGAGTGGCCCGAGGTGGGGGCTTTGAGCTTCCTGCAAAGTGCAGGCCAGCTCCCGTACTGGGGTGGAGGCGGGTGAGTCTTGGGTCAGGCTTCCCCTAAAGAGCAGAAGCAGCCCCCACAGATGCTGGCTCCTCCTGCCTCCCACCGAAGCGACATCTGCCCAGCAGAACCACCTTGGGCCCCTTCCCTGAGGCTTCTCTGCTGGAGCTCCTGGGACAGTCTAGAGAGGAAGGTCCTGGGGGAACACAGGAGACTGGGCAGTGCCTGGCCTAGTGGACCCATCAGGGGATGCCCCTGGGAGAGGATCAAGCTCTCAGGCCCTGAGCCACCAAGCTGGAGCTCTGAAAGCAACAATGTCACCACGAGTCTCCTGCCAGGCATCACAGGCCATTGTCCTTGTCTGCAGCCGACAGTGGAGGTCAAGATCATGGCTGGTAGATGCGTGGCCTCGGCTAGAATCCTGGGTCCACTGCCCTTGAGCCGTGTGATGGCAGGCAAGGTGCCTCACCTCTCAGCACCTCAGTTCCCTCATGTGCACCAGGGGAGAGCAAGCTCTGACCTCCTGGGGCTCCTGTGGGGATTCGCTGAGGCTTGCAGGAGGCAGAGCAGGGCCTAGAGGACAGGGGGAGCTCCCTGAACGCCAGCCTGTAGTGTGGTGGCAGTTCGCGAATCACAGCAGCTCACTCTCCCTGGGTCAGCGCTACGAATAAGGCCCTCTGCCGCACACGCAGTGTTGATCAACTGGAACCCTGCTTCCCCCTTGTGAGTTACACACTGTTGTTGGTATTATTTACAGGTGAGCAAACCAAGGCACAGAGAGGTAGAGTAACTAGCTCAAGGTTGCTCAGCTAGTGGGTAGGCATGGCAAGGCCAGGATTTGAATCCAGGTGACTGGACTCCAGAACACATTCTGGGAGGTTCTGCTATAGTAACAGTGATGGCAAAGGTGATTGGAGAAGGACTGGTGACCCTAACGGGAGGAGAAGAACCCTGTGGTTAGGAACAGTATCTGGAAGCCATGGTGCATTCCAGAATCACTCAAGGTCCACATTGGTTGGCATGATATTTGGTACTTTCTGCATGTCATGTAGTGTGATCAGCATAAAGGGGCCCAGCGTGCAGTTCTCAGACCCTCTCTGCCACCCATGGTGCCAACATAGGGTCTCGTATCCCTCCCCCCATCTTTTCCTAGCTCAGAACTTCCCGAGCTACAGAGTTAAAATCTCCCTCCCTGCCAGATGTCTCATCGGCATCTCAGACTTTATCTGGATGAAATAAGCTCTCTTGATCCCCCTCAGGGCATATGCTTCCAACTCCCTGTGCTAGTCATCCCCATCTTGGGTATCGACACCCCCAGCCTGCCAGCTCTCGAGCTTAGGAGTCAACCTTGACCCTCTGTTCCATCCGTACCTACATGCAATCCATCAGCAGGGCTGTTGGCTGTGCCACCATACCACGGTCCCTCCATCTCTCCCATGGTCACCTGGGACCCAGAGGCAGAGTCTCTAGCCTGCTTGCCTATTGTAGCTGCCTCCTGACTGGTCCTCCTTGCTGCACCTCTTGCCGGCTATAGTTCCTCTCATTCTAGCTCTCAGGGTGAACTTTGGAAAAATTAAGTTCAGCTGCACCACACCTGTGTTTAAAATTCTTCCCTGGCTCCTTTCTGAACTTAGAACCACACTCCAACATCTTGTCCTACTTCATCACAGCAACTCCTCTCCCCCAACTCCTTTCCCCCATTCTACTTTGCCACACAGGCCTGGTTTCTCTTTCTGCAACGTGTCAAACTCTCTCCTGCCTCGGGGCCTTTGCACCTGCTGTTCCTTTTGCTGTGAATGCCCTTCCCAGGGTCTTCACATAGTAATTCAGATATCATCTGCTCAGAGGGGACCGCTCTTGAGGGCTCCATCTCGAGTAGCCCTCTTATCATGATCCGCTTCATTTTCCTCGTGATCTGAAATTTGTGCATTTGATTTTTATCTGTGTTCTGCCTCCCAGCTGCTAAAATCAAATAAATACTCCATGATCTCATGGCGCCTGGTCTGACTTTTCATCATGGGAATTCTCTGTATCTAGAATAACAAATGTCCAACAAAAATCGGCAGTCGATAGATAAGGATTGAGTTACTAACTGTCCAGCACGCGGTAGGCCCTCATGAAGTTGCTGAATCCAGAGTGAACGAATGAGTAAGCGACTAAGCCCACTGCTCGTGTTCTCCACATGAAAATGCGAGGAGGCTTAGCAGCACTCCTGTGACCTGCAGCTCTGAGCTGGCACAGGATGGCTAGGGCTGACTTGGACCCTTCTGACTCCATGCTCTTTCCATAGCACACTGCCTCTGTCTCATCTTCCCCAGATCCCTCTCCCTGGGGCTAGAAAATCAGGAATGCAGCTGGACAATTGCAGCCCAAGCTTCCGCAGACCAATGCTCCCTTCCCCGAGTCAGGGGACAGCTGGCAGTGTTTGGCTTGAACCTCAGAGGCCAAGCATCACTTGCTCTAGATGCTTCTCTTCACCTGTCCCCCAGCCCCCAGCACATTTGAACCCCATTCCTTCCCCAGGTAGCCTTCTTTGCTCCAGGGCCCATGCCCATCCCAATTCAGAGGCCATTTGCTGAAACCGACATGGTCTTCCGTCTTGTGATTCAAAGAGGTTCCACAAAGCTCAGAGCCTCCCAGAGACCTCTGCCTTTGACAAGGTGCCCAGAGGGACACAAAGCAAAGGGAGGTCACAGGCCCTGCCTCTTTCCCTTTGCCAGCTAGACCAAGACTCAGAGGGCCAGCAGCCTTGGGATGGGCCTCCTTGGAGGTCAGCCTTGCACCTGTTCTGTCCCCTAATATCCTAGTGGGTCCTCACTCCCCCTTAGTTTGGGCTACGTCCCTAGGCTGAGTCTACCTTTCAGCTAGGCATGTGGCATTTCTGGCCCTCCAGCCTGCTCCAGGAAGCCTTGGCCTCAGACTCTGCATCACTCAGCACTGCTGGGCAGGTGGGTTAACCCAGGCCAGCAATTTGCTTTTCAGGCTTGTATGCCTACACGGTTCTGGTGGTGAATTAGACCCATCCAGCCATCCGCTCATTCAGCAAATATTTACGGACCACTGCCCAGTGGATGAAGTTTATCCACTCATAGATGCCAGCCCTTGAGAGTTCTACACGAGAGGAAAAAAGGCCAAAGGCTTTAATCCTTCCTGAGTACAAACCGTTAGCTCTGGCGTGACCACGACTCTTGGCATCGTGGGACGCCTGATGAACCAACCCCCTCAGCTCCTGTACGGCTTGGCCTCCCGAGGAGGTGCAGCTTGGAAAATCACTGGCATTATTGAGGACACGTCTCAGACTGTTCTTGCAGCTTATGGTGAACTAGGAACCAGAAATGGACCTGAAGCCCACAGAATGGGGGAGGCACTGGGACTCAGAGAGTGGGAGAACCATCTGTCCTCCCCCAGTCATGAGTGGAGACACATCTCAGCCCCTGAAGACACCAGGGAGCCTCCGGGACTCGAAGCCTTTCTGGAAGCCACACTTGACATCCTTGGCTGGCTTCCCTGGTGTGTTCCAGAAGAGGACCTTCTCTGGTGTAGCAAAATTAGAAGCTACTGAGAAAAGACTTAGAAAGATCAGCCTAGGTAGGACTCTTTCTGGAAGGGTCTTGTCCATGCTAAAGAATCCGAACTTGACCCCATCGGGGAGGAAGAGCCACTGACTGCTTTCTAAGTAACAAGTGATTCTGTCAGATCTGTGGCTTAGAAGGTCACTCCAGCAGTGGAGAATGGATTGGGTCATGTTGGGGCAGGGTGGGGGACCTGGGAGGACTGTTCTGCAGTGGGACAGGTGAGATGGGATGTGAGGCAGTCCGGACTGTCCCTAGCCAGAGCCCCTGAGCAGGGGCAGAGGCTTGGAGGCGAGGACAGGTGCAGAGAGATGCAACAGGACATGGTGGCTGATGGTGTCGGGGGCAAGGATGGCGAGGGCTGTAAGATGCCACTGGGGTGTCTGGCTTGGTTACCCTGGATGGTGACACTTCACTGAGCTGCAGGAGGCACACAAACAGTAGGTTTGGGAAGACAGAAAGAATTAGATTTCGGATGTGCCCCATTGGAGGCACACACTGGGGAAAGGTTTGGTAGAGTCTGATACCCATGGGGGCCTGCAACGTGGGATAGAGTAGGCTTAGAGACAGACACTGGAGAGTCATCTCCAAGTGACAATGAGAAGGCATGTAGTGGATGAGAAATCCCAAGAGATGCAAGATGTCCCTAGAGGTGAGGCCATGCTAGGCCCTTTGGGATTAAAGGAAAGGCTGGGGAGAGGCGGGGAAGATCGTCATCATCTGAGAGGCCAAAAGAGGAAGGAGAGAGGACAGGGAAAGAGTCGTGCCCCAGAAAGGCCCCCGTGCCCATGAACCACTGCTGGGGTGTGAGTACTGGGGAAGCACCATCACCCCAGCCCACGCCACCCCCCCAGCCCTGCTCCCACACCCAGACATGCAGGCTCGAGACTGGGGGGCCGTGAGCCCACCCAACCAAAGAAGACCTCCAGGCGACAGCCTTCAGCACTCATCTCTTACTCGTGGATTAATAAAAAAGGCACTTCACAGCCAGCCAAGTTTCTAGGGAGGTGGCTCTGTTCAGGACAATACCACCCTGGGAAGGGACCCGTTAGCCTGGAAGGAGATGGCAAAGCCAAGAGGCAACGGGGCTCTTGTGCCTAAGCGGTCAACGCAATTTCCCCTGCAGGGCCAAAGTCAAGAGGGGCCGAATGAAGGAGGATGGAGAAAGAAGAGAGGGTGTGATGCACAGCCCCAGGGGAGCCTGAGCCTGCCAAGACAGAAGCCAAGGACAAGCTTCCAGAGAACAGGGCCGAAAGCTTTGGAGGTTCCTGATGACTCAGACTGTCATTCTCGGCCATTTGCATTGCTGAGCCGCAAACTCCCTTTGTTGCCATCAACACCTTCAACAAAGAGCTGCCCTGTGTGCAAACACCTTTGTTAGTGGGTTCTGCTTTTTGTTTTGTTTTATTTTTCCCCTGGGGACAGGGAGAGACTAAAGACCAATGGGCCAAGTTCCCGACCTCAGCTCGAAGAGTAGAACCCAGGGAGACGGGGCATGTGAGATCCAGGTTCAGAGGAGGCTCAAGCTGATGAGGATCAGAGAAGAGGATTTCTACCCTATCAGGGTGGGTGCTGATGTGGGTTATATGGCGCAGGACTGGGGTGGGGGGTGGACAGCCCGGCTGCCTCTCACACTTGGGCTACCATTGTTTTCTAGTTCCATCTTGAAAGAGCATGGCATTTAGAGTGCTGTAAGAGGAAGGAGAAGGGTGGGTCTTGTTTCACAACTTAAATACTTGATTTCATATACTACCTGGTTTCATATTCTAGTATCATGCCACAACTCTGACACCTTTCTGGGGAAGGTCAGAGTGTTCAGCTGGGATATCCTCTAGGCCGGGGATGGGTAGGGATTCTCTAAGAGGAGTGGAGACAGCAGTTTTAGGTCTTGTTTGGTCCACAGGGTCACACACCTGTGTGGAGGGGCCAAGGTCTCCCCTGATGGGTTTGGTCATTCCTGATAGCAAGCATGTGATGAGAGGCACATCCCAAGTTAGAAACGGGGCCTGAGAGGAGCCCTTAGGAAGGTAAGGAGGGAGACTCTCGTTTCCTTGGGTTCCACCAAGAAGGACCAACATGGTCGTGGAGGAGTAAACAAACATGGGGTCAGGTGGCGACTCATGCCGACTGGTTGTGGCTTGTCTGTTGGGGAGGAATTCATAGCTGTGTGTGGGCTCAAGAAAGGGTGCTGTGATCAATTAGTTATGTCTGCCACTGGCGTGGGAACAAGGGAAGAGACATATATGCCAAGGATTTTCCACCCCTGGTGCAGATAGTACAAAGGGTGTGCGCATATGGCGGGAAGGGGGAGCCCATCTCCCCAAGCTAGTCTTTGGACAGTATTTACAGAAAAGCTGCCTCCAAGAGAAAGGCAAAACTTGAACCCAAGGAGAGCTGTGTGTTCCAATCACTTTTCAACTCCTTGAAACAATCCCCCCCGCGCCAGACCTATAGTGGAGTGTTCTGGGATTTGCACAATTTAAAGATGAGAGTTTTGAGAAGAAAAGAGTGGTCAGAAGTGCAAAAGGCTGTTGAGAGGTCAAGAAATATAAGGGCCAAAACAATTCCCATCTGATTCGACAACATGATGCAGAATATTGGGGCCAAAGGCCGGTCTGCAGAGGAGTAAGTGGGAGGTTGGTGGGGATGGGGGTGGGCAGAGACAAGGCTTGATGGAGCTTTCAAGATGCCAGGCATTTCTGGTGGCCTGGGGAAACACTACAGTACAATGTCACAGCTTTTAAAAGGTGCCTTAAAAAATTTACATGCACAATAATCTCAATTATACACATGTTCATAATATATGCATAATGCAGTATGGATTAGAAGATAGGAAGGAAATACACAAAAATCATTGTTAAAATGAGTAAATTATGTTTCTTCTTTACTCTTTCTCTGAGTTTTCTAAGATCATTTAAAAATGATCATGTGTTATTTTTATCATCAGATTAGAGGCATGGGAAATTAGCCTAGCAGTAAACTCAGTTATTACGGACTGGAGGGCCAATAAGAAATAGGCTGGGAAGAGGGTCAGCCATCATCCTGCTTTGCCTGGGGCTAAGGGTGTTTCCAGGATGAGGGAATTTCAGAGCTAAAAATGGGAAAATCCCAAGAAAACCAGGATAAGTTGGTCACCTTAGCCAGGAGGCTGAGGCAGTGGGTTTCGGGGGTGGGAGGGCTGTTGGGGTAAAGAGGTTTTGAGCATGTTTGGAGGCTGAGAGGAGGACTCCCTGAAACAGGGAAAGAAGCTGAATTTATAGGAAATTTATAGGTGAGGGAAAAGCAGAATGGCCAGGGTGGTTGGAAGGAAGAGAAGCAGCTGGGGAAAACCCTTGCACACAGATATTCCGTAACAAAAAGAAACCATGTTTCTTCTAGACAGGGGGGCAGATAGGCTAAAAATAAATTTGTTGGGGTGCCTGGGTGGCTCAGTCATTAAGCATCTGCCTTTGGCTTAGGTCATGATCCCAGGGAGCCTGCTTCCCCCTCCCCCCTCCCCCTGGCATGTATCCCCTCTCCTGCCATCTCTCTGTCAAATAAATAAAATCTTAAAAAAAAAATAATAAGTTTGTTGATGTGGGGGAAAGGGATCGAGGAGAGGAACACCTGAGGGCTGGAAAGTCAGTGAGGCTGAGAGGCCTCTGGAATAGTTGGAGACCCTAGAACTCTCGGCGGTCTCCAGACATGCGTTCCCCATAGCCGGCACCCCCGACACGCCTGGAGTGGACGGTGTAGCTTCCCCTCCCCCCCAAAGACCAGGTCCCACTAGAAGCTCCAGCATCCCCCTCCGGTTACTGCCCACCCCTCAGAACCTCTCTGGCGCCGCCTACCTCTGCAGGAGGGCAGGGGGAAGTCCCACGTGGCGCTGTTCTCGGAGCCAGCGTGGCAGGTGAGCACGGCGTGGCCCTCCAGGAAGAAGCCGGGGTTGCAGCTGTAGCGGACCTTGTCCCCGAGGTTGAAGGTTGAGCCCTGCTGGATGCCGTTGGGCAGCCGCCCGGGGTTCCCACACGTGTGACTGGGGAGCACTGTGAGAGAGGGAGACACATCACCGGTGAGCGAGGCTTCAGCCACAAAGCCCATTTCCACGCAGCGCCTGCCCGGACAAGTCACCTCCCCGGGTCTCATTTCCCAGGTAGATGGGCAGGCCGTCTCGAGGCTGCCTAGTCTCTGAATACTCATGGTGGCCCTGCGTTAAGGAGGAGCCACACTTGCGGATTATGACCGGACATCCAGGTTTCCTGCCTTTTCTCCCGCACAGCCATGGATATGGCTTATGTCAGTCCCATCACTCGAGATTCTCCAGGGAAAAATCACTTTAATCTCTTGGGTTTGGTTGCCCTGATTTCACACTCCACACTCCTCACAACCAGGGAAGGGGTGCAGAGCATGGCGTGGAGTAGGTGCTCATTAAACCCAGCGTCCCTCCTTTCATGTGTGTCTGTCCCGGCAGCCGGAGGGGCCCTTTGGCCCAGCAGGTTAGGGAGAGTTGAAGGGGCTGTTAGTGTTGGAACAGGCAGTGAAGTGGGAAGACAAGAACCTGAGTTCAGATCCGAATGACCCACTTAAAGGGGGAGCTGGGGATTACAATGTACAGGGTGTGACCCAAGCCAAAGCCATCACAGCCAGCTACGAGTGGGCTCTCATTATCCTGAGGAAATTGGGGAGGGTATCAGCCAATCTCCAGGGAGGGTGGGAGCAGCTCCTCTGCCTGAGTCACTTGTTCAACCCAATCCTGCTCCCCCAACCCTCTGCCTATCTCCCCAGAGTTAGAACTGTCTGTGCCCTGAAGGTCAGACCTCCTACTCATTCAAGATGTCCCCATAGGGCAGTGACAAGGGCTCACAGACATGTCCAAAGCACCATCCAAGTATACATCCATCACCTAGCGATGGCTCACTGAGGCATCACTGAGAGGCTGTAGAACAGGGTGGTGGGGAGTACAGACGCAAGAACTTGGGTATGCATCTTGGACAGATGGCTTACTACCTCTGGGACCCCAAGCAAGTCTCTTAAGTCCCCTGTGCTCCAGCCTCCTCATTTGCAAGACAGGGATCACAACAGTACTTTCCTCCCTCAATGGGTATTTGGGAAAATTAAATTAGCAAAGATATGCAAAGTGCTTAGGAGAGAGCCTGGCAGACACGTGAATATGACACATGTGAATCCGAGCACACTTCATGAGAGATGTGCACAATTAAAGGTATGTTAAATGTTCTGATAGGATAGAGACCAGGCAGGGGACCAAACCCAGTCTAGGGCAGTCTGAGATGGCTTCCTGGAAGAGGTGACATCTATGCTGAATCCTGAGAGATTAGTAAGAATTAGCCAGGCTAAAGAGTGTCCCTGGAAAAGGAAATATCATGCACAAATGGCCCGAGGCCAGAGACAACCTAGGGGCTCAAGAAGCCTGAAATAAGAGGGCCATGGTGGCCCGGATGAGGAGTAAGGACGAAGAAGTGGAGAGTTCAGGCCACCCTGAATCCTAGAGGGTTTCCCGGGCCCTGGCCATACCCTCTTCCTGACCACACTGCCGTCTTCCAGGACCCTCTCTACCAACACTGATGATCTTAGAACCCTCAGAAAGAAGGCTTTCCCTCCCTTTTCCTATTCTCCCCTTCCAGGAAGAGAAAGCATGGTGTAGAGAGAAGTGGCAGACTTTGGAATCACCTTGATCTAGTTCTGCAACCAGGTACTGTTCTCTGTCTTATTCTGTGGCCTTGACTCATGTGACCTCTCTAAGCCTTGATTTCCTCAACTGAGAAAGGAGAACACTACCTAGTGGTGGAGGGGGTTACCGACAATAAATGATGCATGGCTGGCTGACACAGTGCCTGACACATAGTAGGTGCTCAGAAAATGGTTGCTGCACGATTCCACTGAGTCCTAGGACCCCAAGGGCAGGGGCCTGGTCTGGCCCATAGGTATATCCTGGGAGCCCTAACACAAGGTCTGGCACTTGCAGGGACTTAATTCTGTGTTCATTAATTAGTTGTTTGGGGAAGTTACTCATTCATGTAGGCCCACAATAAATTTGTATTACATGAAGGAATTAATTCATGCAATACAATTAATTCCTTCATGTAATACAAATTTATTGTGGGCCTACTATGCTGGGAATTAGCAGTGAACTAGACAAGGAGGGTCCCAGCCCTCGAGAGGCTGATGTTTTTGTGAGTTATCTTAAAGACTGAAGAGCTCTCCATGCACGTGCTCTATCTCTAAGGGTGTGATGACTCAGATGAAGGGATTACCTCTATCACCCTGCCCACCGGCCCAGCTTAGCATTTCCCATGATGTCACACTGCTGGCCACCTTGGAACTTCCCATTATCCCATGCTGCTGGCTACCTTAGCGTTTCCCATGACCCCACACTACTGTCTACCTCAGAATTTCCCATGATCCCACACTACTGGCCATCTTGGAATTTCACATGATCCCACGCTGCTGGCTATCTTGGCGTTTCCTACCGTCCCACACTATTGGCTTCCTTGACGTTTCCCATGAGCTCACACTGCTGGCTTGCAGAGAAGGCAGTGACTGTGATGTGTGTGTGTTTGTGAGTGTTGGGAGGTGGAGGGGCGGGTCAGGTAAACATTTGGAGAAGAAAGCAAGCTAAGGTGAGGGGAGGGCGCAAACCAGGGGAAATGGGCTGAGAACCGGTGTAGAACTAACGTTTCATTTTCGGCAACGAGTTGCAAAGACCCAATTTAATTAAATTACTAATGTCAAATTTTTAATGAACCTGCTTCTGCTTTGGGCTTTCTTCCTTCGAAATTAATGACTGGAACGTCACTATAAATAAAAGTCGATTCTTTTTAAAAAGTCACTCTCAAACACTCACTGCTCTTTACTTAATGAGCTGTTCATAATCAGGCCACTCTGACCTGGCACCTGGGCTGGGACTTGGGTGTGATGAATGGGGGCTCAGTCCCAATGCCACCTCCTTTTTTAAATCTTGAGCTCTGCTCCTAAGGGGCCTCATAGTGGCCAGAGATGGAGGCAGATGTTGGGCTCAGAGAGGTGTGGCTTCCAGATCTCAACACAACCACTAACTGAGTGATCTTAAGCTAGAATTGTTGCCTCTGGCCTTCAATTCTTCATCTGAAAATAAGGATACTGTTTCTTCCCATGGTGGGTATTGTATTAGTTTTCTAAGGCTGTAATAATGTACCACAAACTGGGTGGCTGAAAAAAAAAACAACAACAGATACTTATTGTCTCATAATATGCAGGTTTATAAGTCCAAAATCAAGGTGTCAGCAGGAACACATCCTTTTGAAACTTGTAAGGGAAACTTTTCTTGTCTCTTCCTAGTTTTTGGTGGCTTTCTGGCAATCTTTAGCATTCCTTGGCTTAAAGGCACACCACTCCCATCCCCTATCAAGTGGCATTATTTCTCTGTGTCTCTGTATGTAAATTTCACCTTTTTATAGGGACACTAATCATTTTGGATTGGGATTAAGACACACACTAATGGGCTCATTTGAACTTCATCATCAGCAAAGATCCTACTTCCAGTAAGGTCAGATTCACAGCTACTGGGGGTTACAACTTCAATATATCTTTTTGGGGACACCGTTCAACATGTAGCAGCACTGTTGTGCACATTAAGTAAAATTAGCTCTATAATATCCACTATTGAGTAACGGGTAGGTTTTAGGCCCCGGGCTACAAATTAATTTTACTTAATCCTAAAAACAATCCAGTGGGATACCTGTTATCCGCATTTTACAGAGGAAAAAACTGAGGCACAGAGAGTTTCGGCAACTTCCTCCAGGCTACAGAGCTAGAAAGTGGCAGAGCTAGGTTGTGAATCTCAGTCTTTCTGGCTCCATTGTTCAGCACTCTTAATTGGACTATGATACTAGTTCCAACAGAGAAAGCACCCAGCACACTGTAGGTGTTTAATCAACCAGAGTTCCCTCCCTCCCTCCATCATTGTAGGCGCTGCGACAAGATGAAGGGTGATTACCTGATTGTCCAGATTTAATGGTCTGTGTTTTTTTTTGTTTCCCTCCAGTCTGACTTACTAACCTTGTGTTTTTTTTTAAATAATGTCAAGGGCAACATTTAAAGCGAGGGCTTTTGTAATGTGTCTGATGTGCAACTTGCTGGACAGAGGAGATCGGAGAGAAGCCACAAAGCAAGCCTTTTGAGGTGTGGCATTCTTTGATTTTTTTGATTTTGCCCGTGTGTTTTTTGGCACAGCTATTTTAGCTGTTCATGCTCCCCCGTCTATAAAACCTCCCTTTGATTGCTTACAAAATGAAGAGTGGGATATTTACATCCAACGTACCTCAGAACAATATTATTAAAGCTGTGCCTGACATTGAACAATTCCATTGTAGATTAGCTGTGGGGAGTTTTGTCCCTTCTTCAAAGCCTGGTTCTTGCCAATCAACATAATATTCTCAGTGATTGTATGACAATGAATCTCCTCTGTGGTTGGAGTGTAGCAAAAGCTACATCGTGCCTTCTTTTATTTTTAATTTGAGACTTTAGTTCCCATATTATAATGAAGAGTCATTTATGCTCTCTGGACAAGCACCCTCCGTATGTTTTGATTTCTTATCTCCCATCAAGCAACTTGTTTCATCTCCATGGCCAGACGGTTGATACTAAGTGGCAAGATGGCTGGGAAAAAGGATTCAGAGGGAAGGATTACATTTCCCACAACCCTCAACATGGAAAGAGGAGATGGTGTTTGGGGGTGTGTGTGTGTGTGTGTTTGTGTGTGTGTGTGACAGTGAGGGGTAGTGGGCATGGTCAGGAGAGGGAGGAATAAAAACCTTTCTCTTCCAAGTAACTACTCCGAGCTAGGTACTTGTGCATCACACACATGACCTTTAATTTTATAAAGTTATTCTTTATAACTCCCTTACTTTTAGCTGTTTGGCCTTGTAAACATAATTTATTGCACACTTACTACGTGCTAGCCCCAGTGCCAAGTGCTTTGTATATATTTCCGTCCCCAAAGAATTGTCTCCACTTGCTGCCTCCACTTCCACTCCTCCCATCTGACATATTATATGTTAGATACATTTGCTATTCTTCATCTCACCCTGCTACAAGGTAAGCTCCATAAAGACAGACAGGTTTTAGTCTATTTTGTTCACTTCTGTGTACCAATTCCTAGAACATTCCACCTCGTGTATAATAATACTTTGATAAAAACTTATCAAATGACTTAATGATCTTATTTAATCCTTCCAACAACCCATTGCCAGAGATGCCATTATCCTTCCTTGTGGAGAGAAGCATGCCTGCCAGAGGCTGGGGCATTTACTCAAGGCCAGATGGCTCCTTGGGGGGTAAGGGTGGGTTTCCAAGGCAGTGCCGGGCTGCTGAAACCCTACTTTGCAGCTGCACTAGGTTCTGCTTGCACTTGACCACCCCACCTCGAGTCACTCCACCATGGGGTGGCGCGTGTATCCCGAACCCTCCTCATAGTGTCTTCACCCTCATTTTCCCTGGAGGATGTCCTGGGGTGTCCACCAGGCAAGTCAGCCCCTCACTTGACCCCGTACATTTCCTGCCACCTGTCAAACAAATACAGGGAGCACCAGGGCCTCTGATGGGGTACACTGCCTCCCCGCCCTGGTTCACAGGGCCCTGTCCTGTCATGCCTCTTCCGGACCAGTGCCGGGTATAAACTCCCCTCGGTGAGCATGCTTGCTTGGCTCAGGTGTGCAGTTTTTGCCGCCTTCTGCATCAGGGGCATGTGGGGAATTCTATAAAGCTACTAATGCCTGTCCCACAACTTCCTGACTCAGAATTTCAGAGGCAGAGTCTGGGCTCGTCCTGGGGTCTGCAAAGCAGAGATGGGATTGACAACCACTCACGGCAACCTATTTCGTGTCAGCTATCCCATTAACCCCGTGGGGTTATCTCTCTGAGCTGTGAACTGTTCAATCCCCGGGGTCTCTCTTGTGACCGGACTTTGACTTCCGGGGGCAGCAAGGCTGACCTCTCCCCTGGACTGGGCTGCACTCCATAAATCACACTTGCCCTAGCCTCGGATCTCCTTTGATAGTCCCCCTCACCCCTCCCCTGGACTCCCACACCCCACTCTGATCTCCTCGTTGCTGGTGTTGCCCCCTCCGAGGCACTGTCCCCACGGATGACAGAGTGAACTTTCTAGAAGGGCTCATTTACCACAGCCCTGCTTCGTTCACCCCATCAGACATGCACGTGCCAAAAGCGGCTTCCCTGCCACCCAGGCACAGCAGTCCTTGCGGGTCCGCTGCTCTTTTGCATGATTAACTAAAGAATAAATAATGTTTTGAAAGATGAATAAACATAAATAAAAGGAAAGAAGAAGAAAATCTGAAGAGCTTTCCCATCGCTGTTAGGATAAATCAAAGCTTACACTCGTGCGGCCCCATCCTTCCATGAGGTGACCCCGGCTGACAACTTCTCCTTTACTTCCTGCTCCCCCAATCTCATCCCCTCCACTAGGGCTCTTCTAAACCACAGGCTCCCCAAGCAGGTCTTACTCTTCTCCCAAATGTTCCATCTGGAAAACTCCTACTCATCCTTCAAAGCCACACTTCAATGTCACTTTCTCTGTGACACCTTCCTTGATGCCCTTTGTGTCTGGTAGAAACTGGAAGATCCCAGGAGAACACATTGGGATAGAAGGTCAATTCACGCGTAATGTCATTGGCGATCGGCTCCCAGATTTCTGGAACTCCCCACCCGTGAACTTCACAGGCCCCTCTTGTCATCTCGTCATTTTGTGACCTCACAACCCACATTTTACCTGATTGGAGCTTTGGGGTCCCACTTACAGAATAACTTTGGAATTTGAGCTGCATATCCATTCCTGCACTTGTCACACAACACTGCGACTCATTCAGCCGTCCAGTATGACACCCTGCTTTCCAAACGGAGCTAAGCCTGCTTCTCAGGATTTCTTTAGGTGTCTGTGTTCATCGCTGGACTCCCCTGAGGGGCAGAAATGACTTATTCTGTATTTATCTCGTGTTTCACTTAATGCCTGGCAGGAAGAGGGTTCCTGATTGGAATGTATTAAATGAATTTTATGTATGTACATATATATAATGTATATTATATAAATATAAAAATATGCATTATAGGGGCACCTGGGTGGCTCAGTGGTTTAAGCCTCTGCCTTCGGCTCAGGTCATGATCCCAGCGTCCTGGGATCGAGCCCCACATCGGGCTCTCTGCTCAGCAGGGAGCCTGCTTCCTCCTCTCTCTCTGCCTGCCTCTCTGCCTACTTGTGATCTGTCTGTCAAATAAGCAAATAAAAAAAAAAATTCAAAAAAAAAAAAAACAAAAAAAAAATTAAAAAAGAAAAATATGCATTATATATTAGCATATACATATATATATATATATGGCAATAAACTAGTGCAGGGTTGGCAAACTGTGTTCTGTAAAGGACCAGATAGCAAATATTTTGGGCCTTGCCTTATGGTCTCTGTCTCAGTGATTCAACTTTTCCACTGTAGTGCAGAAGCATCCACAGACAACACATGTTCCAATAAAACTTTACTGAGAACACAGGCAGCCAGTCCACGAGCCACCGTCTGGCAGCCCTGGACTACAGTCGATTCAGTTAGGCACTTAGCTCAGGTGTACAGTATTTTTTGCTGGGCATCAAAGACGGGCAGGGGCTGGGAGAAAAGTGAGCCAGGCAGGCAGGAGTCCTGGACAGAGGCAACCAGCAGGAACTGGACCAGACAAACGCAGGCAGTAAGCCCTCCAAGGACTGCGAGGGAAGTCTCATTTTCTTTCCCCCTCAGTTTGGCCCTGAAAACAGGGGGTGCTGTGCTGGCTGCGGGGAAGGGCTTGCCTATGTTCAAACTCCACTTCTTCCTGTTAGGATGGTACTTCTCTTAGTCCTCACACTCCTCCTTAGATTGGCATTCGTGAGCCTCACTATGGGGAAAGGAGTCAAAGGGTCAGTTGTAATGACAGTAACTGTTAGCATTTGGATGTCTAATATGAGCCAGACCTTCCACTCAGCACTTTATCTGGGCTCCTCTACTTCATTTTCCCCTGACAGGTACCATGGAGGTCTCCTTTTGGGGGCTAACTCGGACCCAGTGTCACACTCCTGGTTGGGATCAGGGCTTGAAAATCAAGTCACTTGACCACAGCGCTGTCTCCTTCATCAGGTGGTAACCTTGATCTCTCCAGCTTCAAGGCTGTTTTCCCAGCATGGAGGCAGTGCTCTGTGTCCCTACACTGTCCCTCTCTCTCTGCCAGACCTAGGGCAACCCCCACCCACAACCAGGCAGAGCCTCGTTGGCCCTATCTCCCCACCATAACGAGCTAGGGCTGTGTAGGCATCCACGCTCCCACGAGCAGCCACGGTGGGGCTGTCAGCATAGAATTTTCCTTGACATTTTGTAACCACAAGACCCCGTGGCCTCCTCGTTTTTACTAGCCATTCTTTAGAAGCAGCACCAAAAAGGCGACATCCTAGGTTCCTGAATAGAGTTGCTGGTTAAAACAAAGGTTAAAACAAAGGATGCCCAGTTAAATTCGAATTTCAGAGAAACACAAATAGGGGTTTTTAGCATAAGTATATCCCATGTGACATCTGGGATATACTTACACTAAAAAATTGTTATTTGAGATTCAAATTTAACAAATTATTTTAATTTGTCGATTCTAGCAACCCTGGCCCAGAGGGGAGTCACTTCTGCATCAATGACTTCAGCTTCTTGAGGCACGAGGGATCTCTCCGAGGAAAAAGAGGAAGAAGAAAAGGAGAGAGGTAACCCTGCTTTTAGGAAACACAGCACTGAACAAAAAGAGAGGCTGTGGAGGGGGAAGTTCAGAGCCTTCCAGGGTGGGGCTTTCATGAGTTTGAGGATCCTCTGCAGGGTTACAGGGGAGCAATGGGCTGGGCCACCCACTCCTCCCCCCAGCCAACTCCTAAGTGAAGCTCCAGCTCCTGTTCTTATGCACCAGCATGTCCCTTTCCTGTTTTAAGAGCCGGTGGCAAGCCTCAGCCCTTCTGATGAGTAGCTTTAGGTTGGCACAAGGTCCTCCATGAGGCAGCCTCTGTTGACCTCTGCAGCCCCAGACCCTGCTGCTCCCCCACTCAGCCTCCCGGTACCCCTCCCCCCACAGCTGAGCACAGGGATTCTCCAGCTTGTCTGAACAGAGAATGCATGGAGAATCATTGATGCCTTTTGGGGAAATGCTGCAAAAATACTGTTAGAACAGCTAAATACGCAATTTGGGGATAAATGTGATTAGCTGCAGAACGGAGCCTCGAAATGTTTCCCGATGTATGCTCCATACAAAAATGAGAAATACACTCCGTGAGAAAAGCGTTCAGTGGGTCAAGTAATTTTTAAAAATACTCCAGAAACTCCCTCTTCTAGCAGAAACCAATGCTCACGAGTTTACCCAAGAGGTTCTTCAGGCGAGAAACCTGTTGAACCTTACTTAAAACAGAATCTCCAAAAATTTAACTACAGGATCTCTCCTCCTTTCCCCCGCTCCCCATTTTCTTCCCTCAGAATCACCTAGTAACTCCAGAATCATTCTACAGAATACGCTTTGGGAATTGCTAGATCCTAGGATAAGGTAAACCTCAGTTGCTTGATTGACATTATTAACCATCACCACCATAAGAGAAAACTAGTGATGATAGTTGACAATTACATAGAACTTTCCCGGTTAACATGAATTTTTAAAAAAACATAATTCCCCTTTGGCATATCCAAACTTGTGTTTTTCTGGAAGCTGGGATGGCCTGAGGTTTCCCAGGCTCCACTGGTCAGGAGCTTTATGGAATGGGATCAATTCCTATCAAAGAAGTGAACTTATTACTTCCTGTTGAGCTCGGTATATGCTATAAAATGGCAAAGGCATAGGATTTTTTCTTTCATCTGATGCCTTTTATAGTGGGGTATGTTTTCTGTTTGGCTGGGGCAGAATGACCCTTGGCCCAGTAGGCTAGGACTTCCCAAGGATTCTGCCTAGGGCAAGCCATCCTGGGCCCTCACCCCTGCCCAGCGGCAGGCAGGAAGTCATGGATCCTGAACCAGTCTTGGCAAAGGAGCTTAAAGAGGGGGAGGCCTGACCTGGCTTGGCAGGGTGTCTTGCCCTACGGCTGGAACTTGTAACCCTGGGTGAGGATGCCCATATGGGAAGTCATCCTTCTCCTGCTGGGGCTGTTTCAGTAAGCTATATACTTAATCTTACTTTCCCTTGAACTTCCCCCAAGCTTTGCAAAACCTCCCTCCCCCAAGTCTGGGTCTTAAGCCCCCAATACCCTGCTGGCTAGCAGGGAAATGCTTTGAGCACAAGCACCCCTTGGGATGCCCATGGGAATCCGCCATGTGCCAGTGCCAGCCTGTGGACAAGGGAGCCCCAGGGTCCCCATTTCCTGCACTTGGCTCCCTGTCCAGGGCCTGGAAGCCCCAGCATGCCTCACGGCCATCTCTCTTCTTAAGGCAAGAGACACTCAGGCTTGTATCCCACTGGGAGAAGCACAATATTCCAAAGGCTCTAGACCCCTTGGCTGCCCTCTTTCTAAAAAGAATTTGACAGAGGGGCCCATAGAGGAACAGAGAAGGGAGGCGTCCAGCCACTGTCACTCCCTTATTTCCCAGACCTTCTGCAGGTATGCAGGATGGTGGATATAGCAACTCTAAGACACAGAAACGCTGTGTGTGTGAGGGCCCACGGGAAGTCTGTGAGCCTTCTTCACTCCTTCCATCAGCAGCCCCAAGCTTTCTGACTGCTTCTGAGGTCTAACTTTACATGCATCCCAAAGTCCAAAGGCTTCGTGGAGCCCCCTGTACAAGTGGAGACCACCCACCTGGGTCCTCCAGGATCAAGAGCCAGGTGGCAGAATCGTCTCTGTCCTGGACTAGTTCCTTACTCGGGGAACCCACATCTCTTACACATCACACAGGCACAAACCTGTCACTCAAACGCTCTCCCTTACACACACACACACACACACACACACACACACACGCTCTATCATGCTCTCTCTCTCATACTCAAACATGCATATATAAAAACAGACCCATCCAGAAGGCACCTGTACATAGCTCTTGCATTTACATATATGACAGCAGGCACAACATATCTTCCCCCACACAGGATAAACAACCTACATTACATCTCAAAATGACAATCCACTTTCGTATGCCTCTCCTGGGTGAATAACACTTGCTGGCAGGTGTCTCTTTCTACAAACAGAGCACGTCTTGGAAGCCGGTGTCACTATCCCCGCACTCAAGGGGCCTGCCTGGCTCCCGTGTTGACACTCTCAATCACCCAGGCCCAGAACAGGAGGCAGGACTGGGGTGGGGAGGTGGATCCAGCCGTGACCATGGGGCGGGCAGCTGCTGGCCTCGGCCACGGGCTCTGAGGCAGAGAGTGAGGCTGCTGGGGTCAGGCTGGCACGGACCACCATGGCCTAGAGAATGGGGCCAGTGTCCTGCAGACCTGGGTTGGAATTCAGCCCCCACCCCACCCCTGCCCCTGCCGCCGGCCATGGGTTAACAGTGAATATACAGCAGGTAGCCGAGTGCCCTAGTGAGGAGAGTGGACCCTGGAGATGGATGGCCTGGGTTCAAATCCCAGCCCTGCTATTTCCTGAGCAAGGTACTTCACCTCCTGGCACCTCGGTGTTCTGGCCCGTAAAGTGGGAGATGTCATGGCACCCGGCTCAGAGAGCCGCTGCGAGGATTAAGTCAGATAAACTAGACGGAGTACTTATCTCAGTGTCTGGCACATAGTAATTGCTCAATAAATTGGGGATGTGATTCAATAGAAGTCCCAAGAGCTCCCCAGGAGAGGATGCCAGGGCGGTGTGGGTGAAGCCAGAGCTGAGAGAGAGAAGAGGCTGGGACAGTAGCTGCAGGGAGCAGATGGGGCCCAGGAACTGGAACGTGAGAAGCCGGCCTCTGCCAGGCAGGTGGCAGCCCTTGGACCCGCAGCACCTCTACGGAGCCAAGCAGGGCCTGCTTCGCCTGCTTCTCTTCTGCTGCTGGTCCAAAAGGCCTCCCCCAGCCTAATCAGAACAGTTTCTGAGCAGTCTACTCAGCCCCAAAGTGGCTAGGGAAATGCAGACGACGCAGGGAGCCGGCAGGGGACAGACACAGGCCCAGGACCCTGCCTCACTTGGCCCCACTCGGCCCCTCTCCACCCCTCATCCTGGCTGCACTCGGCTGCCCCAGCCAGTGCCACACAGCCTCAGGGATGATGGGAAGGAATAATTCGGAGAAGTTTCCTGGAAGAGGCATTAGGTATGGTCTTGGCAGCAAAGGAAGGACATTCCAGGTAGAGGCAGTGGCACATGGCCAGGAGCACGCAGCTGTCCCTTCTGTTGCTGACTCCTCAGCTATCTGCAAAGTCCCAGGCAGCCAGTCCCACCTTCCTCCTGACTCCAGGCCCAAGGTCTGCCTACCATCAGGCTTCTCCACGGGGAAGTCATACACATGCTTCCGGCTGCATACGGACCAAATGAACTCCTGTCCTTACCTCAAACCCACCTGTCCCCCGGGGCAGACTCCCTCCAGCCACCCTCGCCAAAACCTCTCGCATCAGTCTCTAGTGTTGGCTTCCTTTCCTCTCTCCTCTCTGTCCCTCCTCCCCACCCCCTTGCTAATGCCTCAGGGCCACCCCCCTCCCCACCTGGCCTTCTTCTCAGGGACTTGGAGACAGTCCCGTCCTCCCTGTTCTGTCTTTAGACTTGCCCCAGTCCAACCCATTCTCTAAAGAGCTAACAAGATCACACTGCTTCCCTCCGAAAGCCCTTTCGTGTCTTCCCATCACTCACGTGCTGAGATCTGGCCCCACCCCTGCCTCTAACCTTAGCACTGTCTCCACTCACATCCAATGTCCTAGCAACACCGAACTCCTTGTATTTCCTCCAGCACCGTGTGTGTGTGTGTGTGTGTGTGTGTGTGTGTGTGTGTGTGAGCAAGAACACCATGTCTCTCTAGTGTATGCAAGTACGCTCACGTGCTGGTGTTTCAAGTGTGGACAGAGCTGTAGACTGTAGATGTAGATATCAAATTTGCATATGTACATCACGTGTGGGTGTGTGCTGGGACACGGGAGGCATATGTGTGTCTACGTGGGAGAGCCTGCTGAGGCTGGGGACAGAGGGAGATGGAGTGGAGAAGACAGTGGTGGATACACACAGCTTTGCCGGGCAGCTGCCAGCCCCAGGGAATGAGGGTCCAAGAGTTAGGCGTTCCCAGCTCTCCCCTCCCAAAAAGAAATGAAGGAGTCTCAGTCATCTCCTGACCTGGCCTACAGCTGTCCCAGAGCATAGGGCTTGTGCTCAGAGAAGGAGCCAGATCCCTGTGTACTGTTCTCCCTCCCACTCAGGGAAGGAGGGGGGTGAGAGGCCCCAGAGAGCCTGTACCCCTCTCTGTATCTCCAAAGAACTGGAGTGACCTGATCACTCTATCACTGGGACTGTTTCTCAAAGAGAGACAAGTTCTCCATTCTGGCTCCTGCCTGGGGTCACACCTCTTCCCAGAGCCTCGGGAGTTTTTCCGGACACCTGATGATTCCAAACTCTCCTTCTGGTTTGTCCTGTGTCTGAACTTGACCCACTGTGGGTCCTGCCTGTCGTGGGCTGGGTCTCTGGCCTCCCCACCCTCATTTCCTTTGGCCTGTCTGTTATCAGCATCTCCAGGGCTGGAGCAGGGTTCCAGAACAGGCCTGGTTCTCTCTGCCCCACCCCCAAAGCCATGTCACGTAGATCTGTCACTCCACACTGCCTGTGGCTCAGGAGACATGCTGGCTTACAGGGGCTGCTGGTTCATTCCTTCCCTCATGCAACCAGTGGTGGTGCTGGGGCTCTATCGGGGAGTAGCCTCCCTGCCCTCAAGGGGTTTACACTCTGGGTTGTGAGCCTTTAGTTAAGAAACTAGCAGAGTGCCTACCCCAGGCCACAGCCCCACAAGGAGGTGAGGCAATGATGGCTGAGGGCCCACTCTGAGCCAGGCACTATGCGGGCACCTTACATTCCTGATTGCTAAGAAAACAGGATGTTCTCCCAGCCCTTCTCCTGCCCACCCACCCAGCCCCCACTGCAGCTTCCCTGCCTGCCCCCTTTTAGTCCTCCACTGTTTCCACTCTGGGAAGCTTGTACAAGTAGGAACCGACAGGCCAAGGGGGCTATGGGCGCCCCAGAGAATCCTGAGAATGACAGTGTGGCCCATAGTGCGTGGAATGTGGCTAAGAGCTGAAGCCAGGAAGGGAAGACACAGAGCCACTGAATTTGGTGGTCCCCTGTGGAACCAGTGGAATTTAACAGAGGAAAAGTAACGGAGCAAAGAGTCAAGAGATCTGAATTAGGATAACAGACATGGTGGTTGATCATTAAGTACATCAAGCTGTTTTCTGCCCCAGGGCCTTTGCACAACTTTCCCTGGCCCTGAAGTGCTCTGGCCTTTGCTCTTTGCATGGCTCATTCATGCTCATCCATCACATATCATTTCAAATGCCACCTCCTCGGAGAGAACTACCCTGACACCTAATCTGCCCTCAATTATTCTCTGTCTCGCCCCCTTTTATGTTACCTTTGGAGTATGAATCACCATATGTAATCATTTCATGTGTTCTTAATGTTCTCCTTGTTGTTTACTTCCCTCTTCCCACTAGTATGCAGGCCCCATGAGAAGACTCTGTCTGACATTTTCACCTTAGTATCCTAGCACATCACACAGTGGCCAACACCCAGCAGGCCCTCAAAAACCATTTGTTGGGGGTGCCTGTGTGGCATGGCTCAGATCATGATCCCAAGGGCCCTGAGACTGAGCCTCAAGACAGGCTCCCTGCTTAGTGGGGTGCCTACTTCTCCCTCTCCCTCTGCCCCTCCACACCCCTGCTCATGATCTCTCTCTCTCTCTCTCTCTAATAAATAAATAAATAAATCTTAAAAAAACCAAACACACAACTATTTGTTGAATGAACGAGCAGATACATGCCAACCACCATGTACTTAGTTTTCTGTGAGGCTGTCCACTAAATACTTAGCATAAACCCCGCTTTACTGAACTTAGTTCAGGGGGCTTCTGTTCCTTAGACATTTTCTAAAGTGTTTGACATCAGAAAATGTCAGGTTGGCTGTACGTAGCCAAAAAAAAAAAAAAAAAAAAAAAAAAAAAGCCAGCTGTCCACCAAAACTCATTCTTCCCCTTGGGCACACAGTTAGATGACATTTCCCAGACTCCCCTGCAGTTGGGCCCTCTTCAGTGGTGGCCCAGGCCACTTCCAGTCCTGGCCCATCAAACCCCCCATGCAACTTTCTCCAAGTTCTTGCATCTCGGCTGGAGGCAGCTGAGCAGACCCCAGGGGATGGTGGGTCTCCAACATGAATTACCACATGCAGGAGAGCTGCCCCACCAAACTGAACATATGCTCAGGACGACACAAGAGCAGGAGATAAAGTGCTATTTGCTGAGCCATGGAAAGTCTGGTGTCTTTCGTTTACTGTGGCCTAGCCTAGCATTCCCAGTGGTCTGACCTCATCCCCCTTACTGCCAACAGCGGCTTTTCTCTTCTACGACCCCGATTCCTGGCTGGTTCTGTCTGTCCTACAGCACATATGTCTGCTGACTCACCATGTGTCCATAGTGACTCCATCCCTGCTGTCCCAGAAGCTGGCCCCTCTCCGAGCTTCAGCATAACACCATCTCTTACAGCCTGTGCCTCTCTCTGAGATCCATGGGGTTTAGAATCCAAGTGAGGTCTTCATTTGGGGGTCAGGGACCTTCTGAGAAATAATAAAATGTGTGGACCCTCTTTGCAGGAAGACAGCAACCACAGATCACCAAGGTCAGGCATGGATCCCAAGTGTCCTTGCCCAGCACGGCCGATCTGATCTGTTGGCCCAGGGGCAAGACCAGAATGTCCGGGTCAGACGAGGGCTTTGCCTATTGCAGCCCACTCTGCTTCTGCTTCTGGGGAGATGCACTGATGTCCTCAAGTCTGGAGCCAGCTATGGCCATACCCAAAGTTCATCAGGTGGGTCCCCGTTTGCTGGGCAACTCTTGCGGACCGTGTCCTATGCTAGGTGCCTTCTATGCACGGTGGGTAAGACCACAAGCTGGGTACTCAGAGGTTCAGCCTCACCACTGACTGGGGAGGGACCTCCAGCAAGACCTTCAGCTCCATGAGACTCAGTTTCCCCATCTAGCAAGCAAGCAACTTTACAGACTGAGCTTAGACTAACTCAGGGCCTAAGTATGCACGCGGGTCATTGTGAGGGCCATGCCAAGTAATCCGTATCAAGCACCCAGTATGATGCCCGCCAGAGAACAAGGACATCATATTCCCCACAACCCCTCCCCTTAGCTGTGAAGCAGGAGCTAGGATGACCCAGGTTCTACAGGAGAACAAACGAAAGACCAGTCACGACACTGCCTGCCTGAGGTCCCACACCTGGTAAGCAGACAGCCAGGACTCAAACTGCTACACAGGACTGCCTCGCCCAGCTGATTGGCATGGGGTTGCCATGGAAATCTGCAAGGCCTGGGATGAGATGTGGTGGGGGGGGGTCTGTGGGGCACCAGGCAGGGTGGTCATCCTGGTGGTCAGTGGGATGCACACTTCACCTGAATACACTGGTGATACACAGTCATGGTCACACCCGGGGTAGGGAAGGGCCGTGTTCACGGCTGGATTAGCCAGAGTGGTCAAATCCTTCGAGACCAAAGTGGAATGGTGGTTGCTGGCAGCAGGGAGGAGGGAGGGGAAAGGTATTTCAGGAGCACAGTTTCAGTTTGGGAAGATGAGAAAGTTCTGGAGACAGACGGTGGGGATGGTCGCACAACATGAATGTATTTAATGCTGGTGAAACGCACACTTGTACGTGAAGATGGTGAAGGTGGTCAACTTTGTTATGTCGACTTTAACATGATGGAAAATAATAACTAAAGAGAGAGAGACAGAAGGAGGCACAGGTGCCCCCTCGTCCCTGGTGGGCCCCGCCTCACTGGCCAGCCGAACGGCAGAGAGGAAGATCCCAAGTGGAAAGGTCTGGTGAGCCCGGGCGGCCCAAATCTCCACCTGCCTCCCTCCACCTCATTTCCAATTCCAGAATTATTTATCATCGAGGAGCTGCCGGAGATGAATGTGAATTAGGAACTCAGCTGGATTTTGTTTTATCTTGTTCTCTCCCCCTCTGCCACCCCCACCCCGGGAGGTGCCTCCTAAGTGGGGCTGGGCGGGAATGTGCCAAGCCTTGTTGGAACTTGTCACCAGGCAAAGGCAGTGTCAGCTTCCATGCGGGAGACTGAGTGTGGAGCATCCTGGGGCCTGTGCAGAAGATGCTCATTCCAGGAAATCATTACTCTGTGTCCCTTCAAGTTGGCCCAGAAAATAGAACACTGAGAAGCAGCACAGTTATCCCTTCGTAATTAGTCCCCTCATTTAACCTGGGCCATTACTAGAAAGGCATCTTGAGACAGGCAGGCCAAGCTTTGATTTTTTTACTCCCATTTACGGGCGGATGGTCCTGGGCAAGTCTCTTAATGGCATTTAGCCTCGGTCTTCTCATCGAAAGGTTGGGGATCGTGGAACTAGCTACAGTGTAGGGTTATGGTGAGGAATGCTAAAATATTAGATGCCAGGGGCACCCACGTGCCCACATCCAGTGGACCCCCACACCCACGTCCAGGTGTGGGAGCTGACATTTTCGCCATGTTGCTGTCATTGTTGCGGTCAGCAGTAAGTACCACCATTATCATCATCAGCAGCATCATTTCCTTGTATATATCAACATTGTTACAAAGTCCCAGGATTCAGTGGACTTCCTATTGTCCCTTCCCATTCAAATGACCCACGGGCAGGGACCCACACCAGCCACACCTTGGTGACAGGACTGTGGCTGAGATCCTGTGCGGCCTGGGTCCCGTGTTCCTGGGAACAAGGATGCAACAGTTAAACATACCAACTCTGGTGTTCGCTGGGCCCAGATCAAAACCTGGCTTGACCTCTTAGTCACTGCGGGATCCTGGGCCGGTTCCATGTTTTTTAACTGGGGAAACATACACCTAACATAAAAATGACCATCATAGCCATTGTTAAGTGCCTAGCTCAGTGGCATTAAGTTCACACCCGCGGTGCCACAGTCACTGCCCTCCAGCTCCAGAACTCTTGTCATCTTGCAAAACTGAAACTCCACAACTGTTAAACCCCAACTCCTCATCCCTCCACCCCCACAGGCCCTGGCAACTGCCAGTCTCCCTCTGTCGCTGTGAACCCGACAACTTATTGTCACTTAGCATAACATCCTCAAGGTTCACCCGTGTAGCAGCCCACGTCAGGCGTTTGTGGGCCTGCTTTCTAAGGTGTGAAACACGGATCACAATACAGCTTAAGAATTTTTGCCGCAATGAAATCTCCATCTACCCGTTGCTCAAGACCAAGAACTTAGGAATTGTCCAGAATCCTTTTCCCCACCCCAGTGTCCACACTCTCGGCCAGCCTGGCTGGTCACACCTGAATCCATGTACTTCTCTCCAGCTGCCTCGCTCCCTCTGCGGCCCAAGCCACCAGAATCCTCCAAAGGCCTACTAATTGGCCTCCCTGATTCCATGCCTGTCCCCCACGCAGTCACTCTTCACACAGTAGGCAGAGTGATCTTTTGAAACATAAGTTACAGCCCGTATCTCCCCTGCTTGATACACTTAGGGCTTCTCATCTCCCATCACAGAAAACCCACAGCTTGCATGGACCTACAACGTCTCTTTGGCCAACCTCTGCTTGTACTCTCTAGTCCTTACTTCCCATACTCCAGCCCCTTTCTTGCACTTCTTTCTTTCCTCAAAATCACCAAGCCAGGTCCTACCCCAGGACCTTTGCATCAACTGTACCTTTTCCCTGGCACAGCCTTTTATTGAGTTGTCTGCTGAACTATCTGCCTAACTCTGGCCTCTTCAGGGAGGCTTCCACTCACCACACAGACCAAGGAAGCCCCCAGGCCCTCTCTGCAACCCTTTTCTATTCTAATTCTTTGCATGACACTTACCACAATTCAATACTTTTCCCACTTTGCTTATTCTCTCCGTCCCCCACCCTGCACTAGAATGCAGGCAGGACACTATCTAACTGCTTCACGGGTGAGACCCAGAACCTGGCACAGAGCGATGGCTCAATAAATATTTGTTGAATGAATTGACAAATGAGCAATTAAACTCAATTGCACAAAGCACTTCGCGTGGGGCCTGGCAAGAAGTCACGCTAGATGGCAGTCATTGTGATTGCCACTGTCGTCATATTTATAACCCTGGACCTATTCCTCATTGATATGCGAGGGTGGCCCTTATGTTAAGATTTAGGACAAGATCGTTAAGTGTCCAGGACATTCTGTGTCATGGTGGGAGCTGGAACTCATTGAAGGGGGTCAGAGAGCAGGTTGGGGACCCTCCTATGTCTGTTGTCCAGGCATGCCTTCCACAAATTGCACACTGTCCTAACCCTCTCCCTGACTGGGCAGAGGTACCAAGATCACCAGTGTGAGGAGGGCAGGAAGAGCAGGTCAGAGATGGGCCACGAGTGCAGGCTAGTGGGAGGAGAGGGCCAGCGACAGATACAGTCCCTCCGGGCCCACGGTAAGTGAAAACTGACAGCATCACAAACCACAGGGACCTGAATGGTTCCCTGGATCTGGGTTTCCGGCAGCAGGGACAGTGACCAGACTCTAATATTGCCAATGAGTGTGTTCCTTTATCAAGGGACCTCCGGGACCTCCTGCCACGTGCCCACCGCGAGACCCGTTAACCCCACCATGGCGTGTGCTTGTTTTGGTGCTGCTGCTATGCGCCTGCAGAGGCCACCCCGAAAAAATAATCAAACAGCTCTTTCAGCGATGCTTCCTGCCGGGTTTCCATGGCAACGCTTGATGAAACAGTGATGGGAACTTTGGTGGGCTTGCCCCCTCCTCTTTCCCTGACTGGCACAGCCATCCTTGCTCCAACAGGCTGTGCTTTATCACAACATTGGTCCCTCCTGGCTGTGGGACCTTGGACTTATTACTTACCTTCCCTCTGCCTCAGTTGGCCCATTTGTGAAATGGGAACGATAACAGTATCTATCTCATAGGATTGATCTGAGATTTAGATGAGTTGGTGAGTGTAAAGCCCATTTTACACGCTGTTTCAGGAAGCAGAGCTCTGAGATGGCCCCCAAGAGTCCCGCCTCTTCATCCCACCCTCAGAACTCCCTTCCCTTGGGTATTGGTGGGACCCATGAATATCATGAGGTTTCACTCCCATGATCAGATGTTTGGCAAGTGAACAGATTTTTTGTAGATGTAATTAAAGACAAATCAGTTGACTAGGAGTTAATAAAAAAGGAAATTATTCTGGGTGGTGGGCCTGACCAAATCAGGTGAGCCCGAGGGTCAGAGATTTAAAGCAGCAGATTCTTCTGCCGACCTTAAAGAAGCAAGCGGCATTGGTTCTATAGCTACAAGGAAATGAATTCTCCCAACAGTCACATGAGCTGGAGAGAGGACCCCAAGCCTCTGATAAGATCCCCACCTCAGCTGACACCTTGATTGTAGCTTTGTATGACCCTGAATTGAGAACTCAGCTGAGATGTGCCCAGAGCTTCTGACCCAAGGAGACTGTGAGATGATGAATGTGTTTTAAGCTGCTGTGTTTGGGGCATTTTGCTATGCAGCATTGAGAAGCCGATATGGTTAACATTTAGTGAATGTTCCTGATTGCGGATGTGACACCGCCCCGCCCACACAGCTCCCCCAGGCCCCCATGTGCTCCGCTGTAACTGCCTGCTTCTCCTGGCCACCCCGGCCATCCTGTGACCTTCCCATTCAGGTGCGCAAAGTGAGCCGGCGTTCGCTTGCCAGGGTGACCTGGACCACAACACGGGATCAGATAACACGCGCTTCCCTCCCTGTCACGATGAGATGATGTCTGGAAATAGTGTCCTGCTGTTCTGGATGGAAAAGAAAGGCACCTGTCTGAAGACTGCAGGTGCTTCTCTTTGTTCGCCCTGAGCCTGGTCAGAAAATGCAAAAAAGCAGGCATGTGGTGACAGTGTGCCACTGCTGGCTTAACGTCCAGTGCGAGAGGACACAAAAGCCCAGAACATTGAGGAGGCGGGAGCGTGCGCCTCACCCTGGCTCACTGGCCAGCAGAGTGTCGCGCAGGGAGGAGGCTCTCAGAGTGACTTGTTCAATCAAACATGAGCCATTGTCTCCATTCCTATCAAATGTAGAATAAAACCCGCGGCCTCCAAGGCAAGCCTGCGTATTCCTGTCCCTGCCCCCCTCTGTTCTCCTGCCCCCCCTCTGTTCTCCTGCCCTACCTCTAGGTGACCAACTTAGTCCCACTTTGCCAGGGACATTTCCGGGTTTAATACAGAAAGTCCCATGTCCTGGGAGACCCCGCAGGCAGGCTGCAGTGGCACAGTGGGTTCCCTGTCCCTTCTCTCCTGCTGTGTCCCTGACTCTGGCCACCTGGGCTGTGGGGCAGCCCCTCACACATGCCAAGCTGACAGCCACGGAGGCAGACATCATTTGCATCACTCAGGGGTCTGCTTAAGAGTCAGGTCCTCGGAGAAGCCCTTCTGGACTCCGTCTTGTCCGAGATAACCCGGCTCCCTGCTCTCTTCCCTGGCCCGCCTCTTGTCTCTGTGCACCATTTATCCCAACCCGAAACGAGACTGTTTACTTGTTGACTTGTCTCCACGCTAGAAGTCACCTTCATAAGGGTAGCGACTGCCTTGTTCACGGCTGGGTCCCAACGCCAAGGACGCATGCTGATGGAATAAATGAAGCCTAATCTTCTATCCGGACTTTCAGTTCCCCTGGGACAGCAGCACTCTGGATCCCAGGACTCAGAGCCGCCTGGTCCCTTCTGTCATCCCTGGGATGCCCAGCACTGCGCTGTCCTACCCACCGCCCTCTGCCCGAAGCTGCACCCCTCCCCCACCCCTTCTTCCTGCTGAGGTTGGCCTCCTGGGGATCCCCAGACGATGAACCCCCCAGGGTGGGTCTCGACCCCATCTCCATCTCCTCTGTTTCGAAGTTCTCTTTCCTTTGTTGGGTTTGAGAAATCTCACATCTGCTCTGCCTCTGGCATACCTCACTCAATTATTCAACACACAAAGTCCACAGGAGCTGGATTCACTCACAGAGACATTATCAGACCGCTGACTTGGAAACTTGGTGCTCTCTGGCAGCCGGTTTTTCCTAATTATTCATTAATTTATTTTATAACTCTATGGATCAGCCTGTGCCAGGCTCGAGGACGGGACATGGATCAGACTCAGACCTTGCCTTCAAAGGGCTCATGGCCTTGTGGGAAGACAAATGTTTAAGGACATAATCACAGGGATGTGGGGGGGTGCTGGAGCAGCGGGGGCGGGGCAGGGGGGCGGGGACACCCTGGGGCCACGATCATTTCCTGTGGACACAGAAAACCCTCATTTGCTAGCATTTCGGAGCTCATCTGCAAAATGGGAGTTATGAGGAGTCAGGAGTGTTGAGATGATTGAACAAGAGATCATGCAAAGCACCTACTACCCATCCTGGCACACAGTAAGTGCTCAGTGAACGGCACAGTAGCCGCTTCAGCTGGCTGCAACGGAAATCATTCTGGCAAATTCATCAGCTTGGCTTAGAGGCAGAGTGTTCAGGCTCCTTGGCTCTGGAGTTCTGACTGCAGGGCCCACGTGGCTCACTCTCCCTCCGACGTCACCCTCACAAGCTCCCTTCTCTCTCTGCAGCCTCATCCACCTAAGAGGCGAGCAGCTCAGCCTGGATGCAGTCCCTGGGGAGGAAGAGCAGGCTCTGTAGGTAGACAGTGTTGCTATCTGCAGGGGTGAGTGGGGATGAGTGGGGAGCTTGCTCTCTTGCTTTGAAAGGGCACATAGAGATTTCACTTGGAGAAAGCCTGTGCAGGGTGTCCACAAGCGCACCTGTTCTGTGGGAACCAGCCGCCTCCAAGCAAGAACCATTGGGTCAGCTGGGTTCTCATAGGGGATTTGAAGCAGGATTCATTTGCCAAACATCTAATTTACAAACACCCCTGCAGGAATAGACTGATGGCCTCTTCTTGGTTCAAACGCTCCAACAACTTCCCCTCTCAGAGTCCCCCCACACGGACGACGCCTCTTCTGCCCTCTTCTCTACTGGTCTCTTTCCGCTCACCCCTCCTGCCTCAGGGCCTTTTCACTTGCAGTTCCTTCAGCCTGGTACCATCTTGCTCCAAAAGATTAGCAAAGTTCACTCCCTCACCTCCTTCAGGTGTTTCCTCAAAAGTCAGCTTCTCATGACACCATTCCTGCCTGTCCCGTTTAAAATCACAAGCCCCACCCCTAGCCCTGCCACTCCTAATCCCCATCCCCGGCTTTTGTTCTCTCAATAGCATTCGTAAGCGTTTGATATACTCTACCATCATTAATTATGCTGTTTATGTTGTCTAGAAGGTAAGTTCTGTGGGGAAAGGGGTTTCTTTTGTTTCATTCCTTCCTGTCCCTAAGAGCTGAGAGCAGGGCCTGGCCGGTGCCAGCCCTCTGGAGATGTGCACGGAATGAGTCAGTGTAGCAAGGAACGAAGAGGAGGTGCCCCCTACCCCCGCCCCACTACCCCCCTGCCCTGGAAAGCACAGATTGCAGTCAAAGACTTGAGAGCCTAAATCCCACCTTCTTCAGCCTTCCTTACCTGGCTCCTAGAGTGGTCTCTTAAGCGTATCTCTGACCTTATCACTCTCCTTAAGACCCTTTACTGAGTGCCTCCCCCCTTACCTATGTCAACCCCAACCTTCCCAGCAGGGAGAACCATGCCTGGGGAAGAGTAGTGTCAGTACTTGGTGGGCTTCTCCCTCATCCTCTAGGGGACCTTCAAGAAAAAGGAAGATAAAGGCCAAGCTCATGTGGCCTCTCTCCAGGAGCATGTGGGCGCTCTGTGCCTTACGGCCCCGAGCTGCAGGCAACCATGATGCTCCTGCTTGCAGGCTGTCCTCTCCATCCTCTGCACCTTTGACCTTGGTGCTGCCCATGCTGCCTAGACCACGCTCTCTTGCTTCCTCCACCCTCCCTGACCAGAAAACTCCTGCTCAGCCTTCAAAACTCTGTTACCTCCTGCATGACTCAGTGGTCACCTGTCCCAGGCACTTCCCCTGCCCAGCTCTGAGCTGGGTTGGCAGCCCTGCTCTGAGCACCTCCCTCCCAGAACACCCGCCATCTCTCTGCGCACCTGTCTCCCCACTGCATCGGCACCTCTGCACCTTGGCAGCCCCTTAGAATCTCTGGGGAGCTTTAAAAACAGTAGTGTCTCGGGTCTACGCCCAACGGCTGATTTATTTGTTCTGAAACAGGTTTGAGCATGAGTTTTGTGTGTGTGTGTGTGTGTGTGTGTGTGTGTGTGTGTTATAGCTTTGTTGAGGTATAATGGACACACAAGAAGCCACACATATTGAAGGTTCTCACTTGGACTGAGTTGAATCTACTATACTCCTCCTAAGTCACCCTCCACAATCAGGGTTAAGAAGGTTCCATGACTTTGGAGTTTCCCTAGGACTGGCGGTAATCTCCCTCGCTCCGCCCTGCCCCTGGGCAACCACAGATCTGCCTTCCTTCACTCCAGAGCCATTTACAGCTTCTGGAATTTTATATAATCAGACTCCTACAGTAGATGGTCTTTTTGGATGGCTTCTTTCACCCAGGACAACTCATTCGAGAACCATCCATGCCGTGTATCTCCTAGTAGCCCATTGTTTATTGCTGAGTAGTAGTCCATGAGCGGGATCTAGCAAAGCTTGTGTATCGATTCACCAGTTGGTGGGCAATTTGGATTATTCCCAGTTTCTGGTTCTTCCAAGTAAAGTTGGCTAAACCTTTGAGTACCAACCTTTACGTGGACATGGGCTTTTTTCTTTTTCTTGTCAGCTGGGAGGGGAATGACTGGGGTCCATGACCAGGCTGTGGTTAACTTTTTAAGAAACCATCAAACTTTCTCTCCAAGGTCGTCGTTCCACTGTGCGTGCCCAGCCGCCGTGCGGGAGAGTCATGGGGAGTGTGAGGGTTTCAAACTCTCCCACGTGGTTCTGATCTGCACTCGGGGTTTGGAGCAACTGCTCTGAACGGCTCCAAGAGATCTTTGAGTTGAAGCAGGGTGAGGAGTGACTGAGAGAAGGCTCCCAAGCAGGAGTGCCTGGGTTTAATTACAACTGCCTTCTGGAAATGGCTGCTGGAAAGGAGCAACTGGTGGAGGGCAATGACAGAGGTTCTAGAATCCTCAAGGTCCACGCATCCAGGCTCCCGATGCCCTCTGAGATCATTCCGGGCCTCACCCTTCCCTCTCCCTTCAAGACTTCTGCTTTTCTTTTTTATTCCCAAGGATAGGGACCTCAATCCTCTATTTTCCTCTGGCCCCATCCAGGAGAATGGGCGCATGGCTCCCTCCCCTCATCTGAAGCCCCTCCCCAGACCCTAGAGGCCACCTAGGGAGAGCAGGGGTTTCTGGCCTCATGTGGGGGGGGTGGTCTATGGGGTGTGACGCTAGGAGATCAGGTTGCAGCCCCCGGTATCTCTGGGCTTACACTCTTGTTCTGTCCCTAAGTACCTGGCTGACCGAGGATAGGACGTGAGATCTTGGTGTGATCAGCTTCCCCAGTTATAAACGGCAATCACAACACGTCCCTCACAGGGTGGGGCAAGACTCAGTGGGAAGCGGTGGGTAAGGCATTCAATGCTGTGAGCAGTGGCACATGGGGAACACTCAGGAAAGGTTCATTGTCGTCCTCTACACCTCCCAGGGACAGATACATGGAGCTACAGCACCTGCAACAGCTCGGCCCACGCATGCACCTCTATCCGGCACACTTCCCCTGAGTGACCTCGTGTAGCCTGAACAAAGGCAACCCGGGATGGAGTTAGAATTCTTCTCACCCCTCATTCCCTTCCCCTGAGCCATGGGGCTAAGGGTCCCCACTCCCTGCCTCCTGCTTCCCACAGAAGGTCTCTTGGGCCTAGGCCTGCCTGATAAAGAGCTCTGGCTAATGGTGCTGTGTCCTACCTGATTTGTGAGGTCCATTCAGAGCCTGTCGTCCCTGGCCTTCTCACTGTCTGGCTTTGAAATGATGCCAGAGGACGAATGCCTCCCATACTTTGTGCCATAAAAACACGGTCTTCAGGAGTGGCTCTAGGGTGCTGGTTGAAGGGTCCCTCTTGGATGCGGGTAAACTTTTCCTGATTTTCAACTTGCCCTGGCTGAGGCCAGGGGTTAAAAGTGATGGCAAAGGCTACACCCCTGCCCAAGCTGATACTGGGGCCATCAGAATGTGCTGGAAAACTGCAGTCTGTGCCCTTAGAGATTCTCATTTAATGTTACACCAACATTAAACAAGGAGGCACACCAAGCCTCCAAAAATACTTCCTGTTCACCCATTGTGTGGACTGGAGCAGCTACAGAATCTGCAGGACGGAACGCAGACAGAAAAGGCATGGCCCCTTGTTCAAAAATGGCTAACAGTTTCAAGACAGCTGCAGCGCGTGAAGCCACGCAAGGGGCCCTTGGCACCCATGTGACGGCCAAGGCCACGTGTCCCAGAAGCTGGTCCTGAGTGCAAGAAGCTACATAAAGGGATATCCTCTCCTCAGAGTCTTGGAGCTTCGGAGCCTCAGAGTGACAGGAGGAAAGTCAGGCCGGGGGACAGGGAAGACAGCCCTCGCTTTTAGGAGTTCACAGTCCAGTCATGGATACACAAGAGGAAAGAAGTCAGCAGGTAAGTACAGTACATAGTAATAGGTCCAGTGGCCGAGGCATGATGGGGAAAGGTATGATCTTCCTGGAAGGAGCTGACCTGCTGTACAGAGGCAAGGGGGAGGTCGGGAACGGCTTCCAGAATAAAAGTTGCAAGATCTGAATTTTAAGGAGAGGAAACCTACAAGGCTCCTGGAACTCCCAGGGAGTCCACTGGCCTGTGGAGCCTCTGATCTGGACCCCAGGTTCCAGCCAGTGCATTCGCAGTGAATTTCAACAGAAGCTGAGGACGCGGGGCCAACAGCTGGGTCCTGCCTGCACATCCCTGACCATGGCCGTGGGCACTTTCCACCCTAAGGGCTGCACATCCTTCCAGGCCCAGGCCACATGAAGTGAACTTTGGCCCAGGCTGCAGTTCCTAATTCGGCTGAGGCTGAGACACGGGCTGCAGATGCTGTGGCTGGCCCATGAGGAAGATGCTCGGTAGTGGAGGAAACCTCGCTGAGCCCTCCGGTTTCGTGGGCTTCTGCACCAACGCCTCCGGAGTGATGAACATCTTTATTTTATTGTGAAAAATCATCTCCCAGAATAGAGCCAACTGCCCGGGGTGGCAGTGGAAGTGCAAAGTGAGTGAGGGAGGCTCAGGAAGTAATGGTGTTGAGCTCGAAAACAGAAGCTGTGGGTGCTTTCGGGAGCGAATGTTGAAGTGGATGGGGCTCTGCTCCGTGAGTGTTTGGAAACAAGGGGAAGATGATGTATGAAATCATTTCAGCAAGTGCTTCAGCCAGGGCAGAAATTGCTCATTGAGTGGGAATGAATCCTTCGGTGACAGCTACACAAGGCGGCTGAGGGTGTTGTGACAACGTGTCCAGGGAACCCACGACCATCCCTGGAAATGTGCTTGGAATGCATCTGGGAGCCCACAAACATTTCCCTAAAGCGCCAGGTGGTGGATGCAAGAGCGGAGCAGCTGAGCTGACCTTTAAGCACAAGGGAAGGTTTGAACATTTGGCCCAGTGTTCTCCCTCAGTGCAGCCGAAGTTAACAGGGGTGGGGCACTGGTATCCATCCTGATCCCATCTCGGCTTAGAAGCTTTACTTAAACCCCTTGGGAATGTTGGTAGGCTAAGGATGTGAGGCAACAGAGAAGGGGGTCCATTTAGTGGAGAACTGATTTTCATATTTTATAAATGGCTTTGGTCTTACACTTAGTGAATTATTAAAGGTCTGAAGAGGTCACCAAAATACTTTTTCTCGAGTACACACTTTACTGATTTTTTAATAGGAGAAATATCTATAAAGATATTCGAGGATTTGGGAATGTCAGGTTCTCAGGATATACTCTACATGGGATTTCAAGGATCTCCACACACAAGTACACACCCTCACCCTAGTGTGAATATACACAGGCATACTCTTGCTTAATTACCCGGCACACCTGCACTCACAGGTGCACTCACAGGTGCCCTCACAGATATATCAGGCTCCAGTGTGCACACCCCTCTTCCCATATACCACACAGATATTCCTACCAACTTCTTTCTCCTTCCACAGCAATCCCACCTTCTCCATTCTCTGTTCCCCAGATCAAATCCTAGCCAAAGTCCATACGAGTGACCTGGCAGGGTTTTCTAGAGGTATGCTGAGGAAAATGCAGGCACGATCTGTGACCACTTCCCCAAACCAGGTGCTCAGCAGGAAGTCAGGGCTTCCATGTTGGGTAGAAATGCTCCATCGGGCCAACTCGATGAGATCAGAGAGAACTGGATTGAACTAACCCAAGAGAAACGCCTCTCTTAGGGCAATGGGTCTCTCCTGCTGCACTTTCAGACCTTTCTAGTCTGTGAAGAAGGGCCTTCCTTGGTGGAGCAGGATAAGCCCTGAGATAACACAAGGGGAAACTGGTTTGAAGGGTGCATTCCCTAGGGTAATGGAAAATCAGAAGGACATCAAGACTTCCTTGGACAGTTTCCTGTGAGATGAAGGACCATCCCAGTTGAAGCACTCTTAGATAATAAAGCCTGGGAACTGCCCACATCTGTTATTTTTTCAATGATTAGCCAATTATAGAAAGCAAGGTAAATTTAAAAACTTCTTCATTAATCTCGTAGAGTTAACATGCAGTGTTCTGTGTTTCAGGTGCACAATATGATTATTTGACAATTCTATACATTTCTCAGAGCTCATGACAGTAAGTGCACTCCTTAATTCCCCTTCTAGTTCACCCATCTCCCCACCCACTTCCCCTCTGGTAACCATCAGTTTGTTCTCTATAGTTAAGAGTCTGTTTGGGGTTTGTCTTCTTCTGTGTTCATTTGTTTTGTTTCTTAATTCCATATATTAATGAAATCACATTTGTCTTTCTCTGTCTTTCTCTTTCTCTGATTCTTTTGCTTAGCATAATACTCTCTAGATCCACCTGTGCTGTTGCAAATGGCAAGGTGTCTTTCTTTTTGATGGCTAAATAATGTTCTACTCTGTTTACATACCATGTCTTCTTTATTGATTCATCTGTTGATGGACACTTGGGCTGATTCCACAGTCTGGCTATTATAAATAATGCTACAATAGACATAGGGATGCATATATCTTTGTGAGTTGGTGTTTTCATATTCTTTGGGTAAATACCCAGTAGTGGAATTACTAGATCACATAGTAGTTCTATTTTGAACTTTTGGAGAAACCTCTTTTCCATAATGGCTGTAGCAGTCTGCATCCCCACCAACAGTGCATGAGGGTACCTTTTTCTCTACATCCTTGCCAAAGCTTGTTGTTTCTTGTGTTTTTTATTCTAGCTGTTCTGACAGGTGGGAGGTGATAACTCACTGTGGTTCTGATTTGCATTTCCCTGATGATGAGTGAAGTTGAGCACCATTTCATGTGTCTGTTGGCCATTTAGATGTCTTTGGAGAAACGTCTGTTCATGTCTTCTGCCCAGTTTTTAATTGCACTATTTGTTTTGGGGTGCTGATTTATATAAATTCTTCCATACATTTCGGATACTAATCCTTCATCAGCTATGTCATTTGCAAATATCCTCTCCCATTCAGTAGGTTGTGTTTTAGTTTTCTTGATTGTTCCCTTTGTTGTGCAGAAGCTTTTTATTTTGATGTAGTCCCAATAGTTTATTTTCGCTTCTGTTTTCCTTGCCTCAGGATATATACCTAAAAAAAAAAATGTTGCTACAGCTGATGTCAGAGAGATTACTGCCTGTGCTCACTTCTAGGATTTTCATGGTTTCAGGTCCCACATTTAGTTCCTTAATTCATTTTGAGTTTATTTGTGTGTATGGTGTAAGAAAATGGTCCAGTTTCATTCTTCAGCATGTAGCTGTCCAGTTTTCCCAACACCACTTGTTGAAGAAACTCTCTTCCCTTTGCATATTCTTGCCTCCTTTGTTAAAGATTAAGTGACTATACAATTGTGGGTTTATTTCTAGGCTCTCTATTCTCTTCCATTGATCTCTGCATTTATGTTTGTGCCAATACCATACTGTTTTGATTCCTCCGGCTTTATAGTATGTCTTGAAATCTGGGATTGGGATACCTCCAGTCTCGTTCTTCTTTTCAAGATTGCTTTGATCATTCCAGGTCCTTTCTGGTTCCATATATATTATAGGATTGTTTGTTTCAGCTCTGTGAAAAATGCTATTGGTATTCTGATAGGGATTGTATTACCTCTGTAGCTTGCTTTGGGTAGTATGGACATCTTAACACTATTTGTTTTTGGAATGTCTTTCCATTTGTTTGTGTCATCTTCAATTTCTTTCATCAGTGTTTATTATAGTTTCCAGAGCACAGGTCTTTCACTTCCTTGGTTAGCATTATTCCTAGGTGTTTTATTGGTTTTGGTGCAATTGTAAATGGGATTATTTTCTTAATTTCTGATGGGACATGTTCTTGGTGTACCTCCACTGGTTCGGCACCTGGACACTCCCCAGCTATTAAGTTAACAGTCCTTGCCAAACTTTCCATTAGGTTGCTGCCAAAAATCCAAACAGATGTGAGAGAGAGGTTGAACTGCTCTGCATTCTCTCTCCATTCTACAGCCGCATATAGAGAGTGGGAGGAGGACTAGGCGAGGACCTGGAGAACTGAGATTCAAGGTCCAGCTGTGCAACTTGTCAGCAAGTTCACTTGATCGCTCAGAGCTTCAGCTTCCTCATTTCTTTTTTGTTTTTGTTTTTTAAACTTTTTATTTATTATTTGACAGAGATGGCACAAGCAGGGGGAGTGCGAGAGGAAGAAACAGGCTTCCCACTGAGTGGGGAGCCCGAGGTGGGTCTCGATCCCACGATTCTGGGATCACGACATGACCTGAAGGCAGACGCTTAACGACTGAGCCACCCAGGCATCCCAAAAATGGGCGTTATCATGCCTGCTGATTGTTGTTGTTTTCAAGATGCAGTGGGTCAGTGGACTTGAAAATGCTTGGGAGTCTATCAATTCCAGTGCACGTGTGAGAAGTTATTACCAGGCAATGGGCCTGGTGTTTCCTCCTGCTTCAACGAAATCATAAATTCCTTTTATGTTTGTTGAGGGCTGGTCGCTATCTCCCTTCCAAAGAGGAAAGGACATTCCTGCCTTCTTCTCCTACCCCCTTATTTTTTTCTCCTCAAAAAAAAGAGGGGGAGGGAAGCACAGCTGATTATCGAGAAACTAAAATCCATTGGGCCATATTTTAAACAGCAAAAGGGCTGACTCTTGCATTTTGCTTCGATTTAATCTGCCTTCTACAAAGAAGCATACCATTCTCTCTTCTGGCCTACCTTTTCTACTTATGGCCAGGTGGGTAAATCCTGTCAACCTTGCCCCATGGGCCTTGATGTCTTCTCTTTGGAAAGAAGATGGCCAGCCCCACCATATTCTCTGGCCTAGTCCTACTGAAGTCCCACTCTTTAGGGAGCCTGTCCAGATATAAACAAAACTGGTTCCTGATTCCTATCTGGTGAGGTAGCTCTGCATCTCCTTTCTTAGACTCAGAGCTCAAGTAAGAGGAGAGTCTTAACTCCCCTGAATTTGTGTTCCTCATCTTTATAGTTTTTCACAAATCCCAGGTGGCAGATGGACCCCAAAGCAATGCCCCACAAATTCCCTGCCTTCTGATGTTCAGACCCTTGTATAATATCATCCCCTTAAGTGTGGGTGTGCCTGTGACTTGCTTCTACCCAACAGAATATAGCAAAGGTAATGATATGTCACTTTCATGATTATGTCACATTTCATAAGACCCTGTCTTAGAATGGAGAGAGTCTCTCGCTGTAGGCTCCATGAACTAAGTGGCCATGTTGGAGAACCTCATGTGAAAAGGACCCAAAAGTCTCTAGGACCCAAGAGTTTCCTCCACAACTTGAGGCATCTAGCTGACATCCAGCAGAAATCTGGGAGCTCTCAATAATACAGCTGCAAGGAAACAAAGCCTTCTAGCACCAGAACAAGCACAGAGGGGGATCCCTCCTCTGTCAAGTCTCCAAATGAGAATGCAGCCCAGACAACATTTGATTGCAGCCTGTGAGGTCCTGGTTAAAGGATCCAGTTAGCCTGTGCCCAGACTCCTGATCCATAAGATAAGTGCATTAAAGTTATTAATTGTGAAATAATACATGTATGCTATTTTAGGCCACTCAGTTTGTGATCATTTTATAATCATGATAATCTGTGACTGTGATCATTGATATTAGGATGATAACTACTACACCCCGCTTTGCTGGGACTTTACTACCCTAAAGCTCCTTTCTTAGGCCTCTGCTAATGCCCAGCTTTCTTGGTGGAATGCCCTTCTTGACATGTTCTGTGTACATCCTGTCTGTTCCCTAGCTCCCCGAAGAAGGCCCCCCTAAGACACTCCCCCATCATCATGCACTTAGAGGCGATAATTGAAACTGTGGGAATCAGTGAGATCATAGGAGAAAGATCATGTGGAGAGAAGATCAGAACAAGGACCAAACCCTGGGGAACGCTCATATTTAGAGGTGGCTGGTCTGAACGGAGATGTGCTATAAGTGGAAAAATGTGTGCCCAGTTTTAGGGACTTAATATGGAAGGAAAAATGTAAAATATCTCAATAGGTTTTGCAAGGATTACATGTTTAAAAGATAATATTTTGGATGTGTTAGGCTAAATAAAATATAGTATTAGAATAATTCACTTGTTTCTTTGTACTCTTTTAATATGGATACCAGAAATTTAAAATTCCATACATGTCAACTAATTAAAAAGAAAAAAAGAAAAAAAATTATATCCATGGCTTGCATTTGAGATTTACATTATATTTCTACTAAACAGAGAACTAAATAGATAGATATTTTGGAATCATGTATCAAGTATTTCCTGACACCAGGCACTATGTCATCTGATCCGCATTGTTACTCTGTAAATTAGATACTGTTACTTCCATTTTACAAATGAGAAAGTTGAGGTTTTGAGAGATTAAGTGATTATGTGATCTTCCCAAGATGGCAGGAGAATTCCTAGAGAGTCAGAAATTCAAAGCCAGGTCCATGGGACTCAGCAGCCAGGGCTGTATGAACGAGTGAGTGAAGGTGTGTGTTTCTGATGGTGATGAAAGCTCCTGGCCCACCAGGCTCTCTAAGTGGGCCAGGCTGTAGAGATGGGACCCCTCCCACCCACCACTGCTGCCCAGTGAGGCTGCCACACACATTCTCTCTGGAATCCCTATGTGCAGGTACCGATCCAACCATCATTCCAGATCTACCCCTGGCTTCCAGTCCCGGAAGAGAGGCCAGCCCGGCAGAATCACAAGGTGACAGCAAATGGCACTAGAGATGGAGCTCAGGCTTGGCACCTGGGTGTGGGCAGTCCTAGAGAGGATATCCCGGCACATTCCCCCCCCCCCCCCGCCCTGCCTACCAGCCCAAGCCTCCCCAGGAGGAAGGGTGCCTCCCCAGAGGCTATTCCCTGCCTGCAGGGACCGAGCTCAAATGTCTGTGGGGACAGCGCTGGGCCCTGGGGAGGCAGACCTGTATGGGCCCACCTGCCCTCTCCTGCCTCCTGAAACTTGGAGCAGGGCTGTGCCTTGTAGGCCACAGAACTGGTAAGCGGCAAACTCTGGGTTCTAGTCCAGATCTGTTGAACTCCAAACCTGGTGCTCTTTTTTCCATAACTGCTTCCCTCTGGCAGCAGCCCCCTGCGTCCCTACTTACCTCTCTGCGCCTTAGTTTCCTCATCAGGAAAATCGGGATAATAAGAATTAGGCTTCTGGGAGAATTACTTGGGATACGGTGGGCGAGGAGCTTAGCACGGTGCCTGGTGCAGCACAAATGTTTGGGAAAGGAGCGCAATTACCATTGTCAGAATCATTAGCATGATCGTTACAGGGGCTCTCATGGTGTCCGAAGCGACTGTTGGCAAGTCGCTGGCTGTGAAGAGGCTTCAAGGCTTCTGGCAATGGCCAGAGACACCTTCCAGGAGAGGAGGACCAAGATGAACATGGGTTGAAGCACTGGCAGCTGTCCTCCCTGGACCCCACCGAGGTCACAGCAGCCTGACCTCTGGAGTCCCCAGGCCCTGGGTGCACAGGTGAGCCAGCCCCGGCCGCCTCATGGACATGGGTGCTTGCGCCCCATCTTCCTCCAGCTCTGGGAGGGCCTCTGGAAGCAGGGTACCCGTCTTGGGCCTTTATCCTGATTCCCCCACTGCTTTAGCTGTTGTGCGATGCTAGGCACGTTCCGATGTCCTTCCTATGTGTGCGCAGGCCAGAGTGGAGACACCAGCCCCGAGAGGCTCTGGGAGACACAGCATGTGCAAAGTGAACTGGGCTGTGGTTTCCCATGGAACGTAGTAGAGAGGAGGCTGACTGCTCCTTTGCCTTTTCTGGAAGCTCTGGGAAGGTCAAGAGGGATGTGCCAGTAGCTGTAGCTTCCACAGGATGGGAGAGGGGGGTTGGGGTGGGGGGTGTTGGCAGGGGGCCCAGCTCTGACTGTCCTCGGCAGCCCGGCCCCTGGGAGGACCCGGGGAGCCCTCCAGGTTGATGGTAATACCTGTTGCTGGAGGACTTCCAGTGAGGCGATTGTCTACTGTTCACAGACAGGCGGAGGACTTTTTTTCTGGAGGATGTGGGCGGGTGAGAAAGAGCCAGCACGACTGACCAAATAAATTACAGCCTGATAGTTCCTCCAACCCAGGAGACAAATATTTATCTTTATATTTATGTCACTGGTTCTCCCAAGGGAAGCTGGTCTATATGGGCTCACAGCCTGCCTAGAAATTTCCCAAGTTCCCTCAGCCTTCCTTACAGTCTGACAACACTGATGTCTGCCCTGGCCATGAGCAGGGGCAGGGGGAGATGGACGGAGGATGGCTGTAGAAAGGGACTCTCTGGGGACTTCCAGAGGGCAGGCAGGGCCATGAGAACTGACAGGGCTTGAGAAAAAGGAAGTAATGTGGCCCAGACTTCGCTGTCTCCACCAGGCTAAGCCAAGTCCCCCCTACACCTCACACAGCACAGTGTGGCTGTGGGGCATAGTGTTATCAGAGCTCAAAGTAATACATTTATTTGGTGGTTTATTTGATGAATAGTTTACCACACTGCAGTAGGCTCCCTCCCCCACCCAAAGATGTCCATGTCCTAATTTCTAGGACCCATGGATGTGTTACTTGACCTGGTAAAAGGACATGTGATTAAGTCAGGGTCTTGAGATGGGAAGGTTAACTTGATCCTCTGGGTAGGCACAATGAAATCCAAAGGACCTTCTAAGAGGGAAGCAGGAGGGCCAGTGTCAGTAGCAGGAGACAGGACCATGGTAGCAAGAGGCTGAAGTGAGATGAGGACAGGGCCATACATCCAGCAATATGGGTGGCCTCTAAGAGCAGACAAAGGGAAAGAAACAAATTTTCCCCTAGAGCCTCCAGAAAGAACCTGCCCTCCCGTCACCCTGACTTCAGCCCAGGGAGACTGATTTTGAACTCCTGGCTTCCAGAACCATACGAGAATAAATTTCTGTTGTCTTTTTTTTTTTTTTTCTGATATCCAGGATCTATAAAGAACTTCTCAAACTCAACACACACAAAACAGATAACCATGTCAAAAAATGGGCAGAAGACATGAACAGACACTTCTCCAACGGAGACATATGAATGGCTAACAGACACATGAAAAAGTGTTCATTATCACTAGCTATCAGAGAGATTCAAATTAAAACCACATTGAGATACCACCCTACACCAGTTAGAATGGCCAAAACTAGCAAGACAGGAAACAACATGTGTTGGAGAGGATGTGGAGAAAGGGGACCTTCCTCTTACACTGTTGGTGGGAATGCAAGTTGGTGCAGCCACTTTGGAGAACAGTGTGGAGATTCCTTAAGAAATTAAAAATAGAGCTTCCCTTTGACCCTGCAATTGCACTATCGGGTATTTACCCCAAAGATACAGATGGAGTGAAAAGAAAGGCCATCTGTACCCCAGTGTTCATAGCAGCAATGGCCACGGTCGCCAAACTGTGGAAAGAACCAAGATGCCCTTCAACGGACGAATGGATAAGGAAGATGTGGTCCATATACACTATGGAGCATTATGCCTCCATCAGAAATGATGAATACCCAACTTTTGTATCAGCATGGACAGGACTGGAAGAGATTATGCTGAATGAAATAAGTCAAGCAGAGAGAGTCAATTATCATATGGTTTCACTTATTTGTGGAGCATAAGAAATAACACGGAGGTCATGGGGAGATGGAGAGGAGAAGGGAGTTGAGGGAAATTGGAGGGGAAGATGAACCATGAGAGACTATGGACTCTGAAAAACAATCTGAGGGTTTTGAAGGGGCGGGGGGTGGGAGGTTGGGGGAGACTGGTGGTGGGTATTATGGAGGGCATGTATTGCATGGAGCACTGGGTGTGGTGCATAAACAATGAATTCTGTTACACTGAAAAGAAATGAAGTAAAAATAAAAGTAGCGGTTTTTTTTAAGATTCTATTTATTTATTTGACAGAAAGAGATCACAAGTAGGTAGGCAGAGAGGCAGACAGAGAAGGGGAGGGGGAGGGGGAAAGTCTCCTCACTGAGCAGAGAGCCCAATGCCGGGCTTGATCCCAAGAGCCTGGGATCATGACCTGAGCCGAAGGCTGATGCTTTAACCCACTGAGCCAGCCAGGTGCCCCAAATTTCTGTTGTCTTAAGCCACTAGATTTTTAGTAATTTGTCGCAGTGACAATATGAAGCTGCTACATATACTATGAATGTCAAGAAGGCTGCTAACAGTCTACTGATGTCCCTGCCAGGCCCAGCAGGAGGCTGAAGTGGGAGGACAAGCCCCACAGCTGGAAGACTAAATGTCTCCATTCAACGCTTCTCTCTTGCCATCAGAGAGAAAGCTGAGTTCAGAGAGGGTAAGCCAGCCATCCAAGTTTGCACAGCTATATGCTAATCTTGGCTTCTACCCCAGGTCCCAGCTCCCAGCCTAACCTAGGCCCTTTCTGTCTCCAACTCTTTCTTCAACCAGAGGCCATGCCCAGCCCAGCTGGGACCCCAGACACCCTGACCCCCTGCAGAAACTCTGGGCCTATTTCCTGGCACCTCCGCAAGGTGTCCATCTTTGTAGCAAGGGCATCAATGTGTCTGTGTATGACGAAGAAGAATTCTTAATGCCAGGTGGCAAGCAGATCCAGAGGAGAACAGAGCAGCCAGCCAGGAGAGGGCATTCCTTCCCACTGGGAGGATGGCTGGAGGGGCTTCCTGGCAAAGGAGGTAGGGTCTGAGATGGCAGGGTCAGCAAGGAGGCTGACTGTGTGCCTCGTGATTCACTCCGTGAATTCCCCCCATTCTACAAGCCCTGATGTTCTGCGTTGAATGAGACAAGATTCCCGGGTCAGCTGAGAAGTGAGGTCCCCAAGCTGCCTGAAGTCTGTTCCCCAGAGCTCCCCCTCAGCCACAGCCCTGTTGTCTGGCCTGCCTGTTGCATTCAGGAAGGGAGCTGCTTGGGCTCAGGCCTCTAGAAGCGACCCTGCAACCTGCCCTTTTGGACTTAGGATCTTTCTGGGGAGAGAGGACCCCTCCCTCATGGGAAAAGCCTGAGCCCCCATGGTGTCCAAGGAGGAGACAGACCCTCCGGGAAGGTGTACCCAGCACAAGGTCCCTTCAAGCTCAGGGAGGGGGCAGCAATGAGGCCAGACCTCAAGGAAAAGCCTGGCTCTTTTATAGGAAAAACTTAGACGAGCTGAGAAGAGCAAGGGGAGTCCAGGGATGGCTCAGAATAACGGGCTGCCGTGGTTTCAAAGTAGACCTGCCCCCGCTCATGCATGTGCACATGGCCACGTGGCCGCCTCCCCCACCACCACCCCACCAGAACTGACAGCCCTGAGCAAGGCTGGGACACTGTAAACACACATCATTCATTTGCCTACCTTAAGGGCGGCTTGTAAGTCTTTCTTTGTGTGTGTTTTCATCAAGAAGTAATCTTTACAACCACAAAAAAATGTCCAATAACATGTCTCTCCCTTGGCAAACATCCCACGTATATCAAAGGCTCAAGTACATGATACAGAGGCTCGCAGGGACAGGTGCTCGTGAGAGCTTTGGAGCAGCCTGCAAGAGCTGTCTGAGGGGCACACGGGCTCACACAAACCTCCTGTGACTCCCGAAACTGGTAACCCAGCACGCAGAAGAGATACTTCCTGCTGCTTGCTCATTCTGCCTTTCTTCTGGAAGCCCGTCTCCAGCCCAGGCACTGGACCAGGCCCCGGGGACTCAGACGTGAGCGCATCAGGTGGCCTGTCCCCGAGGAGCTAGCTCTACCACATGCTATTCTGAGGGCTTTGTATGTTTAAGCCTTGCAGAAGCCCCAGGAGCTACCCTAACAATCCCCCATTTCATAGAGGAGGAAACTGGAGCCCCGGGAAGTGGAAGGAACTTGCTTCAGGTCACAGGGCTGGTCAGAGGCAGAGCCACTTTGCCTGCCTAGTTCCTTCGTTGGACTGAGGGTCCCAAGGTCAGGGTTAAGCATCGCTCATCTCAGCCCAGGACTCAGGGCAAATCAGCCCTCAGGAAATTACTGGCAAGCATGTGCGTATGAACTCAAGGGGGAGAAGGGACCTTGGGCCAAGTTCAGAACCCAACCCCTTCCATACGCACACCCTCCCCATATTGCACAATGAAGCCGCCAAGTCCCAGAAAGCAGAAGGAACTTCTCAAGGAGTGTTCTTCTCAGGACAAGAGCCTCCCGGCCCCTTCACACCGGCACACTTGGATGTTTGCACACGTTTTATCTGCGAGTATCCCCAGGAAGCCAAAGCTATGAATGGAGCAGCCATCAAGAGCCAGACGCAAGCCAGGGCTTGGTGTCTTTACCCAGCTCACCTCTTGAGGGAGGAGGTTGGACGTCCCCAACTCTGGGGACTCAAGCCACATGCTCCCCACTGCAGAGCTCCACTCCGACTGCCCCTGGCTAGATAAGCCCTCCTCTCCCCTAAAGAGCCTGGCACTGGGGTAGGTGCAAGGAGGGGCATGGGGTCACCGTGTCTTCCCAGAGTCCATCCCCATCACCAGAGGACCTGGCTTCCAAAGGCTCGTACCCAGACCTGCTCTGTAAGGTACAACAGATCCGCACACCAGAATCAGGCCTACTGTCTATAACAAGTGCTCCTGATGCTTTCAGTGTCGTGTACCCAACAGCACCGTCATCCATCCCTCTCTCTTCTCCTTATCAATCTGCTCTTCGTGGCCCACAGAACCAGTAAACACAGATCTCATGTGTTAGTTCACGTACTTCCTTTCTGTCCCCTGGATTGGAGTACAGACTTTGTTTTTGTTCCCTTGTTATATTCCCAGGGCCTAGACCTGTGCCACGTATACAGTAATTGGTCAATGAGTTACTTTTTTAAAAATAAATGAAGGGGAAAAAAAAATAAATGAAGGGACCCCCTTTGAGAATCTGAAGAAATTAAAAAAAAAAAAATCTATGGATCCTCCCAAGTGTACACACACACACACACACACACACACACACACACACGCATAAATATACAAGATCTATGAGTCGGGGAATTCCATACAATGTCTGGTCATGCAGGTTCCTGCCCAGATAAAATTCCGGAGAGCCCAAGTCTGGTTTGCTCTAAGCAGAGACAATGCCATGGGGCATTCTAAGGGAGCCCCCTGTTGGTCTCCCCTTCCCCCGCAGGCTGGGGACATTCTGAAGCCGTGCCGGTTTCCTTCTGATGCTTCGCCATGAGCCCTGTGGATGCCCCCTCTGTGCCTGGCTGTGGCCCTGCCTGGGGGCTGTCCAAGTGAATCCAGCTCTGCCTCCCTCTGATAGGGAGGAACCCAGTGGATAGAACCCGTTTATGCCCCACTCCCTGTGCTGCTGCCTCTGAGCATGGCTAATGAACAGGCCTGACCTCACACGCTCACCCCAGCAACTCTGCAAATGTCACTCATGATCCCTCCTGACATCCAAATGCAGAGGGCACAGGATTTTAAATTAAAAGTTATATCCTCACACATTTTGTTTCTCTACTCTTTCAAAAGCAACCTGCTGAGAATTCCAGGCCCTTTGATGCTGAGCCAGGGGACGAGGGTTGCTTTCTCACCTGAGTCGAATGGACTGATTTAAATTTTGGAGGGAGCTCAGGGGGTGCATGTCTCGGGGTCTCCATCGGCAGCGGTGAGGTCCAGAACAAAAGCTTTCTGTACTGGCCAAGGGCTGTGATGGGGACAAGGAGACATGCACAGGGGCAGGGGGCAGAGATGACTACAGACATGGTGACATGGATCCACATGGAGAGGCTGATGACAGGAGCCCGCAGGGCCCACCAGGGGATCTCGTCATAAGCTACGGCCTTAACTCCACATGACACCTCCAGGGCATGGCTTCTGGCCTCCTCTGGCTCCAAAACCACCTTCACAGCTCTGGCTGAGCCAGATGTCCAACCTGCCTGCCTGGGGCACCATCCGGTGCAGGAGCTGAAGGAGTCAGACCCAGAGAAGGGCTGTTATTGGGCATCCTTGACTCAGGGCAGGAGGAATGGGGCCTCACCGCTGGGATGTGATGTGCGGGGTGTGGAAAGGACTCCTTGCATCTAAATCCCTCTCCCATTGTTCTACCTGATGCCTGACATCTGCCACTACAGACCTTTATTTAAATCAGGGGTCTGGCTCGACTACCATATGACACTGGGCAGCTCTGAACTCCTCTGACCTTCACTGGTAAGACAGACACTACTAATATTTACCTCCTTGGGTTGATTTCAAAATTAGATCAAGTAATTCATATAAGGGACCTGGCATAGTTTTGGGCATACAAAGGTGTTCAATTGACATTGGTTCTTTTAACCCATCCTTTTAGCTCTTCAAATGTCGCTGAGTTCAGAGCTTTTCCAGCAAAGAAGTGGCAGATGATGGGATGGGGGAGAGCAGGCATGGGGAGGAGGAGAGATATCTGTTCATGGCCCAAACCATTCTTTGGGGAGACAGAGAGAGAGGGAGGGAGGGAGATAAAGAAGGCATTAGGAGTTAGAAGGAAAGGGGTTACACAAGAACGGAAGAAGGAAAGGAAGGGAACATGGCCAGGCTGGGCCAGGCCCTGTCCAGGGTGCTGAAGGAAAGGGACAGGCAGGAAGGACCCTGTCCAGGGGCTTGTCAGGCTGGTAGTGGTGGTGGGAGGGGAGTGGGCAGATATGCAAATAAGCATGGTTACTGTGGGCCAGTGAGTGATGGGGAAGCAGGAGACACCCCTGTTCATCACCCCACACAATCTCCTCTACGAATGCCTCCCTTCTTCATGTTAGATTCCAAACCCTCTCCATAATGCACCATCGCCCAAATCAAGCCCTCGCCAGCCCCTCAGCCTCCTCTCCCGCTCCCTCTGGGGCAACCGGACCACTGAGCTGCTGCTGAAGTTCCATGTATATTCTTTCCTATCTCTTCTACCCCAAATACCCTTCCTCAACCAACTCTTCAACACAGCTGACCCTACAGAGTAAGAGTTTGAGAAACAGAACCCTACTAGTCAGTAGTGGGACTGAAGTCCTAACTAGGACACCTTCCTCTCAGACTGGGGGTTGGGGCTCCTCCCTCTGCTGTGTTCCCCCACTGGCTGGATCATCGCCTTTTATCATAAGTGGGTACTTTTCTGGTCCATCTTCTCGGCCATGGCTCACTCCCCACTGCCCCTGCTGCATCTAGTTCA